>NW_006408540.1:24264127-24265832 GCF_000296735.1 Chrysochloris asiatica | reverse complement strand
TGGATTGAGTTCTGGGTGGTATTGTCATGTATAGTAATCTCAAGTTGTTGTCTGTTGTTGTTAGTTCTCAGTTCAAAGAACTCCCTTTATAGTAAAGTTGGTCTGATCATTACAAATTCCTTTAGTTTCTGTTTATCAGGAAATGTCTTAATTTTGCCATCATATGTGAAGGACAGCTTTGCTATGTATATGATTCTTGGTTGTCAATTTTTTTCTTACAGAATTTTGTATAAGTCATCCCATCGTCTTCTTGCCTGCATGATTTCTGCTGAGAAGTCAGAGAAATCAGAAATCAGAGCTGAGTCTTATTGGTTCTCCTTTGAAGATAACTTTTTGTTTTTCCTGAGTTGCTCTCAGGATTCTTTCCTTATCTCTGGTTTTGGAGAGTTTGATTATAGTATATCTTGGTGATTTTCTTTTGGGATCTATCCTGTTTGGGGTTATTTGGCTTCTTGTGTGCTTAACTTCTTATCTTTCATGATGTTAGGGATGCTTTCTTCCAACAACTCTTCAACAATTTTTTCTGTGCTTTTTATTGTCTCTGCCTGTTATGAAATTTTTATCAACTGTAAGTTGTTCCTCTTCATAGTGTCCCACATAACTCTTAGACTTTCTTCAGATTTCTTTATTCTTTTTTTCTGATTGTTCTTCTAACATACTAGCATTGAGAGATTTATCTTCAAGCTCACTAATTTGCTTTTCCATTGCTTCAAATCTATTCTTTTGCCCTTTTGGTATATTGTCCATTTCTGAAATCTTAGTGTTAATCTTCTGGGTTTCTAATTGTGATATTTGTATTGTTTCAAATTTTGCATTTATTTTGTCTGTTTGTTCTTGTAGTGTTTTCCTGAATTTTTCTGAAGTGTTTTCTGTGTTCTCTTTGCTTTCCTCAATCTTTCTATCAATCCTTTGAAGGGTACCTAAGTATCATTCTTTTTAATGCTTTTTAAATTCGTTCCATTACCTTTTCTTCTTCTTCAGAAACTTACGTCTTGGTCATTTGTTTGAGCCATTTTTTTCTAATTTCTTCGTGTGCGCTAAAATTGTCTGCTGTCTCTGGGGTATTGTGGGGTTGTCATATTTATATTTAATTGATGATTATATGTTGGTGTGTTCTTAGACTCTCACCACTCTCTCCTGGGGGTAGAATATAGTTAGACAATAAAAACTTATACACTGTTCTCGTTTGCAATTCGTTTATCTCAGTTTAGGGTGGGGTTAACTGGTATTGTCTGCTGTGTATCATTGATCAGTTGGTATAGGAGATGGTACTGGCTCTTTCCCAGTGGCTGGAGCTGCAGAAGGTACCATTGTAGCTGGGCTGTATGGGCACAGTTGCTATATCCCATTGGATGGGAAAGAGAAAACCTCTCCCCGTGAACACAGCTATCTGGCCAACTGATGGGAATAGATCCAGATTTGTGCCCATTTCAAAGAGAAAATGTGAAAACTGTTGAGCAATATTAATAATATCACATGCAAGTAAATTTTGCTGAAGAGAATTAAAAAATGGCTGCAACAGTACAAAAACAAGGAACTGCCAGAAATTCAAGGCAGATTCAGAAAATGACGTGAAACTAGGGATATCACTGCTGGTGTCAGTTGGATCTTAGCTGAATGCAGATAATACCAGAAAGATGTTTACTTGTGCTTTATTAACGATGCAAAAGATTTCAACTGTGCATGTCATGACAAGCTATGGATA
>NW_006408540.1:24262303-24263542 GCF_000296735.1 Chrysochloris asiatica | reverse complement strand
GGAAGACCATAGAATAATTGATGCATTTGAGTTTTGGTATTGAAAAAGAAGTACCATGGACTGCCAGAAGAACAAACAAATATGTGTTGGAAGAAGTACAGTCAGAATGCTCCTTAGAAGCCAGGATGGCCAGACTTCATCTCTCATAGTTCAGACATGCTACCGGAAGGGATCAATCCCTGGAGAAGCGCATACGCTTGGGAAAGTAGAAGATCATAGAAAAAGAGAGACAAAAACAATGACACAACAACAACAACAACAAAAACAGTGTATCTGTTGGACCCAGAGAGGAGAAAACTCGGGGAACTACTATAAGCCAAACAGCTCAGGAGGTGGGTGTGAAAGGGGTGTTATATGAGAGTCACATAGATGGAGTTCCTGTAGGCCTCGGTATTATTATCTATGTTCAGAGTCAATACATAAGTAGTTGGTGCCAGTCCTTGATGGAGGTAATTTCAATGTCTGTTAGGACCCCAGGGCAGTTGCAGGCCTGGTGAATACTTAAATGCTTGTCTGGTGGATCTTTGGTTTCTGAAGTCTGGAGCTGAGTCTGCCTGAATCTAGGCACTCATCAGTGCAGCAGGATCTGCCCTACACTGGCATGGCTCCTGACCATGTGGCTCTGAACTCCTGGATAGCAGTGTCTATGCTGGGGATGGATGAGGCTTGGAGCTGGCCACACCTCTGGTCATTAAGGGGAATGGGAAATAAGATGTAGTTGCACCTTTCCTATTGCATATACATCTGCCCTGCAAAGCTACCTTCTGTGGTAAAAGCTGCTCACAAGATGGTCCTGCTGCATCTGGCCAGCTGTTCACTAGTCTATTTCCCTCTCTTGCCATCCCTGTTCAGTTTCTCCTCCCAGCATGCACTCAGTTCACTTCTCTAACCTGCCCTCTGAAGTTCAGGGTTCTAAGTGTTTCATCTGTGTCTGAATTATTGGTCTCTTGTATTTTTGTTGTAGAGGGTCGATGTACTGCATCTGCCTAGTCCACTGTCTTGCCAGAAGTCCCATTTCTTGATCTCTTGATGCTGTTTCCAAGAGTGTTGATTGTAGATCCAAGCAGAATGAAGTCTTTGACAACTTCTGTCTTTGATGTTATTTATTTGTCCAGTTGTAAGGATTTTTGTTTTCTTTACATTGAAGTGCAACCCATACTGAAGACAGTAGTCTTTGATCTTCACCAGTAATTCTTGTATGTCCTCTGTATTTTTTGCAAGTAAGGTTGTGTCATCTGC
>NW_006408540.1:24259703-24260468 GCF_000296735.1 Chrysochloris asiatica | reverse complement strand
GCCAAGGTATTTTCAATAACCTCATATACATGTGAAAGCTGGACAGTGAATAAGGAAGACCTTAGAAGAATTGATGCTTTTGAGTTCTGGTGTTTTAGGAGAATATTGAAAGTGCCATAGGCTGCCAAAAGAACCAACAGATCTGTCTTGGAAGAAATACAGCCAGAGTGCTCTTTGGAGGCCAGGATGGCCAAACTTCATCTCTCATACTTGGGACATATTGTCAGGAGGGACCAGTCACTGGAGAAAGATATTATGTTTGGTAAGGTGGAGGGTCAGAGAAAAATAGGAAGACCCCCAGCAAGATGGATTGGCCAAATGGCAGCATCAATGGGCTCAAGTGTGTCAACAATAGTGAGGTTGGCCTAGGACAGGGCAGTGTTTCGTTCTGCTATGCATCAGGTCACTTTGAGTCCATACTGACTCGATTGCACCTAACAACAGCAACAACAACATCCCTTTGTTGTTTCAATGACTGCCTCTTTGTCTATATAGGTTCTTCATGAGCACACTTAAGTATTCTGGAATACCCATTCTTCACAATGTTATTCATAGTTTGTCATAATCCACATAGTCTAGTGCCTTTGCATAGTCAATCAAACACAAGTAAATATCTTGCTGATGTTCTTTCCTTCAGCCAAGATTCATCTGATGTCAGCAATGATATCCTTAGTTCCATGTCCTCTTCTAAATTCAGTTTGCATTTCTGGCAATTCCCTGTTGCAGTCATTTTTAAATTGTCTTCAGCAAAATTTTACCTGCATT
>NW_006408540.1:24257155-24257748 GCF_000296735.1 Chrysochloris asiatica | reverse complement strand
GTCTATTTACATTTCAAACCACTGAAATTAAGCAGTTCAAATATTTCCCAGTATATACAAAAGAGAAAGCTAGACTAAGTCCTCCACTCCAGCTAGAATTGAACCCTTCCTTTCTGAGGCCTTCACAGTATTCCTTATCCCATTTTCTGGTGTAAACTTCACTTACTGGGGTGTGAATTCCTGAAAGGCAGGACTGTGTCCTATTTGTTTTATTAATCTTTAACACTTGGCATGTTGCCTGGAAATCCATTTACCATCAAGCTGACCCCAACTCATACTAATTTCCTTTTGTCAGAATGGAACTGTGCTCTGTAGAGTTTTCCAAGGCTGATTATTTTTGGAAGTATATCCCCAGGTCTCTCTGTTGCTTGAAACTTCCTACCTTTTGGTTATTAGCTAATTGTGTTAACCATTTACACTACCAATTGCTTAGTAAACATTTACTAAACAAATGAAAGAATGAACCAAAAAATGTGTACTAGGCTTTTTTGTTCTCTAAAAGCCTAACTTCAGATCATTGATTTAAAGTGGGAGAATTGGAACCAACTGACAGGATTAATATCCCAGCTCCACCACTTTTTAACTAGAGGACA
>NW_006408540.1:24250771-24251284 GCF_000296735.1 Chrysochloris asiatica | reverse complement strand
CAGCCCGATTCGTAGCCACTATGCTACCAGAACTCCTTTGAGTGAAATTAGTCAATCAAAAAGGAGAAATACTGCATAGGACCACTACTGTAAAAGACTAAGAGAAAGAACCCATATTAAAGGGGGAGGAGGGATTCTTTGCTGGTTACCAGGATGTGAGGAGTGGGATGAGGGGAGGTAGGGTAAGGTGGAGCACAGGATAGTTTGGGTGCTAGGGAGGGGCTAATACACAAGAAGGGGGAAGGGAATGGAAGAACAAAGCAGTTGGGAAAACAATTAGACAGGTTTGCATGAGCTAAGTGGGACAGAGGTAAATAATGATGTATGTACAACCCTGGAACAACAGGACTCTGGGATACAGGGACTGAAACATGGTTGGAATGGGGAAAAGGGGGGAAATAATGTTGAGATGCTTCTTTGTCTTTGAATCTTGGTTTCCCTGGCATACCATTATAAAATAGATTCTTGATGGGGAGAGAAAAGAATAGCCAGAAATATCACCATAGAAAGCTT
>NW_006408540.1:24247036-24249509 GCF_000296735.1 Chrysochloris asiatica | reverse complement strand
TGGAGTGGCTGGGGTCTCTAGACCCAGAGAGGGAGAGGAGCTGTGTGCTGATGACCAGGGGGCAGGCTTGCAGGGTATACTCTTTGGTTGGTTGATGACACATGGAGGAGATTGTAACCATGGCAATGAAACTATATACGATAGGATGAATGTAAAGCTAATGTTCTCCCATGTAAACTATCACATAATTCACAATAAAACATTCAAAAAAATATTATAAATGGCCATCTAAGATGCAGCTGCTGTTCTTTCCATGTTCAGAGCAAAGAAGAGAGAAGAAAATCAAAGACTCAAGGAAATAATTAGTCCAAAGACTATTGGACCAGCAAACCAGATCCTCCGTTAACCTGAGACTAGAAGAACTAGATGGTGCTGGCTACCACTAACAACAGCTCTAGCAGCTCTTAACAGGGTCACATAGAAGGCTCTGGACACAGTGGGAGAAAAATATAAAATAACATTAAAAAACATAAAAAGACCAGACTTACTGGTCTGAAAGAAACTAGTAGAACCTCCAACTCTATTTCCCTTAGATACCTTTCAAATCTGAACTGAACCCATCCTCAGGAATCACCTTTCAGCCAAACATTAGACAGGCCAATAAAGGTCAGCAGTTCAAACCCACTAGTCCCTCCTTGGAAGTGCTATATAGGGTCTCTATGAGACAGAATTGACTCGATGTCACTTAAGAACAACATAAAGTGAACAGACAACATCAATGAGGAATATAGCCTTCAGAACAATCAACCACATGAAACCAAAAGGGCAGTATTTGCCCCAAGACCAAGTTCCAAAGGCAGGAAGGGGCAAGGAAAGAAGGACAAAGGGAAACGGGAGCAAAGGCGGAAATGGAGAGAGTGCTGATACATTGACGGAATTGCAACTAATGCCACAAAGCAAAATGTGCATCAATTGTTGGATGGGAAGCTAATTTGTTCTGTAAACTTTCACTTAAGCAGCAATAGAATGTTTGAAAGAAAGGAGAGACAAGTGGGGAAAAAGATGAATGCCATTCACTTAGACAAGAAAAGGAAAATAACTTTCAGAAGATCACTACCATCTGCATTTAGTGACGTAAGACTTGATTCAGTTCTCTAAAGTCCATGGACAATTCATCTGTTAGCATTGGAACAAGCTAGGCCTGGGGGCTGGAACAGAACATTTATTCATGTGGATAGTCAATGGTCTAAATATTGAAAACAATTTTGTAACTATAATTTTTATTTTAATAATTGAAAACATTCCCTTTCTGTTGCTGTGTATGTAAGTGTTCCTACTTTTTAACAAAAGAGCTCGGGTAGTGTGATGGTTAAGCACTGAAGAGTCAGAGGTTTGAAGTCATCAGTGGTTCCTCTTTGTGAGATAAGACCTGGCAGTTTGCTCCCACAAAGCCTTGCAGTTTAGGATCCTCAGTGGCACAGTTCTCTTTGTCCAATAGTATCAGTACGAGTTAGAATTTACTTGACCCCACACAACAACAGCAACTTTGTAGCAACTCTTGCTAATCCAGTTCAGGCTCTGTCTTTAGATATGTCCAAGTTTTCCAAGGTCTGAACTAATAATAGTGGGAGAATCCCAAAGGAGCAAGAAGTCTAGTGCCCAGGAAATTCCATTAAAAACATAACTCTTGCTTTTATCAGAAGTACTTATAATTTTAAGATGCATTTAAGGTTTTGCTTAATGTTTTTTTCTTTGCTGTTGCCCTGCAGTGGTGATTAGCACATAATCTTGGTCAATGTATTCACTGGCCATAAAAGGAGAAAAAAAAATGTGCATTTCCTTGATAATATTGAGAATGAGTTGGCATGTGATAACTGAACTCTGGAATGGATTGAAAGGTGAAGCAGATGTCTTAATTTGCCAAGACTTGTGCTAAAGCCCTTAAAACCGTTTCTTTCCCAACAACTGGTAAGATTATTAAATTGCAAAACTTGATAAGGAAGTTTCTGGCATAAATTTTATTTTAGACAGGAACCTATTAATGAGAAAAACCACTAGAGTGAGACATGAAAGACATGAAGGGCAGAGTTACATCCAACAATCTTTCTAGTTTATATTTTTGAGTGTGAATGAAGATTCTGATAACAAGCTAAGAAAGGTCAGAGGGTATGGATATTCCCTTTCTCTTATAAGGGAGGAAACTTTAAACTGGCTTTTATATTTTTACCCAGGTGGAAAAACATTTTTTGCATTCATTATTTAAACCCTGTCTAGAGTAAAAATCATACATCATAGAGGAAGAAAGCAAAAGGTCATTAAGAAGACAAGAAAGAAGGAAAAGCTCAAAATGGATGTCAGAAGAGACACTGAAATGTGCTCTCCAGCATAGAGGTGCTAAAGCAAACAGAAGAAATGAGGAGGTACAAAAGCTGAACAGAAAATTTCAAAAGTCAACTAGAGAAGACATAGTCAATTATTACAATGAAATGTGCAAAGATCTAGAGTCAGAAAACC
Organism: Chrysochloris asiatica; assembly: GCF_000296735.1. Taxonomy (NCBI): domain Eukaryota; kingdom Metazoa; phylum Chordata; class Mammalia; order Afrosoricida; family Chrysochloridae; genus Chrysochloris; species Chrysochloris asiatica. The sequence continues at coordinate 24,247,055 of NW_006408540.1, read as the reverse complement.
AAAAGAGAAGAAAATGCTC
>NW_006408540.1:24244320-24245741 GCF_000296735.1 Chrysochloris asiatica | reverse complement strand
GGGCTGCCAAAAGAACAAACAGATCTGTGTTGGAAGAAGTGCAGCCAGAGTGCTCCTTGGAGGCCAAGATTGCCAAACTTCATCTCTCATACTTGGGACATATTGTCAGGAGATACCAGTCACTGGAGAGGAATATCATGTTTGGTAAGGTGGAGGGTCAGAGAAAAAGAGGAAGACCCCCAGTGAGATGGATTGGCAAAGTGGTAGCATCAATGAGATCAAGCCTGGCAACAATTGTGAGGTTGGCTCAGGACCAGTCAGTGTTTCGTTCTGTGTGCATAGGGTTGCTATGAGTCGGTACTAATTCTATGGCACCTAACAAAAACAAATGTAAAACTTATAGCCCTGGTGTGGTGCTGTAGGATAAGCACTGAATTGTTAACTACAAGGTCTGCAGTTCAAACCCACCAGCTGCTCCTTGGAAACCCTATGCAGGATCCCTGAGTCGGAACCAACTCAACGGCACTTAACAACAGTGCACAAATTATTAGAGGCACTTGAAAGAATGTTAAAGAACACAGTTTAAGAAGTGTGGATACAATTTCTCCAGCTTATAATTTATTGTTGAAGTCAGTGACCTATTCACTGAAATATGAACAGTAATCTTAATAAAGAAGAAAAACTGTGGGACACAGTTCAGCAGCTTCTTGGCCAGCTCCTTTGTCTTGTCTGGCTAAAGCAGGTCAGTTCAACTCTCATATTTATGTAGTTGTGAGTATTTTCTTGGCCTATAAACAGAGGCACCATATGGTCCAGATTTTCTGGGACAGCCCCAATTAAACATTCTTTCCTGTTGTTAGACCATGTGTCAAACCATGTGTGCTGATACTTGTATGGAAAATGTGGACAGCTTACCCATGATTTTCAGTCTTTCCTAAGCCTTTCCTTTGGCATACCTTGATGCCTCTAGGTCTGGGTTGGACTACTCGTTACCCTTCTGTGAGCTCCAGCTGATACCTTTGCTTATTTGTAAAACCTGACCTTTTTTCTATAACCATCTCCAGAAATGTTCCTTCTCCCTTCCCTGCTTCATTTGACTGTACAGTGTCTTCTATTCTTGTTATCTGTGTGCTCCTCTCCTCACCTCAATGAAATTGCATAGCTGATGGAAGGAGCCTCACCTGAATTGCTTTCATACCTTCCACAATGCCCACTTAGTGCTAGGCAAACAGCAACTCCTGCCAAAATTTCTGAAAAGTTGAATGTTTGGCTTGTTCAATTCAGGGACACCTTTAAAAAAGTCTTAAATTGAACTCAACAGTGAACAATGAACATGTTACTACTGTGATATTGGTTAAATCCTCATTACGTCAGAATTCAAATACAGATGTACAAGATTTCTATTTCAAGGCATTTGAACTGAAAAAAATAATATGTGTAAATAGGACCAACACTGGACTGGTAACCACAAGGTCAGCAGT
>NW_006408540.1:24236463-24241340 GCF_000296735.1 Chrysochloris asiatica | reverse complement strand
AGGAAGACCCCCAATGAGATGGACTGGCCAAGTGGCAGCATCGATGGACTCAAGTGTGGCAACAGTAGTGAGGTTGGCCCAGGCTCAGGCAATGTTTCATTTTGCTGTGCATAAGGTCTCTATGAGTCGGTACCGACTTGATGGTACCTAACAACAATAACAGGAGTTGGAGTTGACTATACAGCACTTAACAGCAACATATATTGTTTGGGGGTAGAGAGCAGAAACCCAGATCTTCATTTCTCATAGGTACTAAATGCAAAAGGCAAGTTTTATAACTTTGTTGTTTTGTCCAAGATATAAAAATTTCCAACTAATCAACCAGTTGGCATTGAGTTGACTTCAATTCATGATGACCTCATGTGTGTCAGAGTACAACTATGCACCATAGGATCTTCAGTAGCTGATATTTTGGAAATAGTTTGGCAGTAGGTCCTCCTTCCAAGGTGCTCTAGATGGACTTGAACCTCCAACATTTTGGTTAGCCAAGCACATTAGCCATTTGCACCACTCAGGGACTCCATAGAAATATAAAGAACTCTATCATTTCTTCTTTGGGTGTTGCTTCTTTCTGTCCCCTAAGGATGGGTGTCGTCCCAAGACTTGGTGCTCTACTTTTTAAATATTTGCTCCTGGGGGAGTTACTCACAAGCAACTATTGCTCACAGGCAACTCTTACCTCTGGGCGAGTGCTGTCAAGTCTGAGTCTTTCCCATCAGCTTTTCCCTGCACTCCAAGCTAAGATTCTCAAGCAGCAAGAGGGTGTGAGTCATGGAATGAGTGTGAGTGAATGGGGATATTGTGTAACTTTAGGACTCAGCATGCTTTTTCAAAGTATTCTTGGCAAATCCAGATTCAGAAAGTTGGAGTGGGGTTTGGGTGTATATGTTGAAGGTCTCAGGAGATTCTGGTTTTTGAGAGTCATGGTTCCAGAACCCTTTGTACCTATTTCATATAATGATCTTTAAGACCTCACAGAAACATGCATTACCATATTACCTGATTTTTCCAGTTTTCCCTTTTCTCTCAGTGTCAATACTGTATTTATTTTCCCAAGGAATTGGAATGCTTATGGAAATTTGATCTGCCATAGTTATTCACTTAATGGATTTGATTTATAAGAGTTATTTTGGTACTTGCAGGAGGATTTGCTTTTTAGATTATAAGTTTGCTCTGCAGGCAATTGAAATGCTTAAAAGAAAACCCAACTCTCTCAGATTTATATATGGAGTTTAAAATGACTAAGGTAATTTAGTTACCCAAGTTTGCAAATGGTGCATATTCTTGCATTTCATTTTATTTCTTTAACATGAACTAACCAAATATTGGGTTAGGGGCTGGGCTGCTAACTAAACAGTCAGCAGTTTGAACCCACAAATGCTCCACAGGATAAAGGTGAGCTTGACTGGTCCCATACAGATTTACAGCCATGGAAATCTTAGTCAGCACTTCTGCAATGTCCTGTAGGGTCTCTGAAACCAAATTGACTTGATGGCTGTTTTGTTTCATTTTTTCTCTTTGTTGTTGTTGTTAAGTGCTGTCAAGTTGGTTCCAACCCATACCGACCCTATTTAGGGTTTCCAAGGAGCAGCTGGTGAGCTTGAACCACCGGCTTTGCGGATCAAACTGACTTTGCAGTCCAGTGCATTAACTCACAGCGCCACACCAGGACTCCTTAACTAGCTATTAATCAAAGAAAAGTGAAGGAATTTTACTCTTATTTTATAGGGTGGATTCTTGGTGTGGTGCTGTAGGATCAGCACTGTACTGTGAACCACAAGGTTGGCAGTTCTAACCCATCAGCTGCTCCCTGGAAACCCTATATAGGGTCACTATGAGTCAGACCGACTCGATGACACTTACCATCAACTACTACATGAATAGAATTGTAAAACATTAGTAATTGTAACTCAAGGAAAACTAGAATTTCAATTTTGTAACTTAAAAAAAATAGAATACTAAGTTGATATTCTAGTAAGTATAGTTTTTCTAGTCTTAAAGATTCTTCTCCTGTCTCCCCTGAAACAAACAAACAAATAATAATATCAAAAGCAGACCACATATATATTTAAGTGGAAATGACACAGCCTCTTTGTTCCTGCTGGTCCTGATGCTTTGATTCACAGTTATCCACAATGCATTTCTTTCATTTGAGGAGGGGAATTATTAGCACTTAAAAAAAATAAATCTCTATTATGAACCTGGAGGATATAATGCTGAGTGAAATAAGTCAATCACAAAAGGACAAATACTGTATGAGACTACTGTTGTGAAATGTCAAGAAGAGGTTTTCTTGATAAAAGAAATATTCTATCATGATTACGGGAGGTAGAGAGGCCAGAGGGAAAATTATTCACAGGCTAGAGATTAGATGCATGTTAACATGGGTCAAGGGGCAGACAATAAACAAGAGGGAGGTGGGCAGAGGAAAGATGAAGGTAGCAGGAGACATAGGGAGGAATGCAAGGCTTAAAGTGAATAAAGGTAAATAGTGCTGTTGGTACATGGAAGGGATGACATTCGTTGTAATGCAGCAATATATATGATTTGTTGAAAGCAAAACTGATGATCTCTGTAAATCTTTACTCAATTCACAGTAAAAAGTTGAAAAAAACAAATCCATTATACAAAGTCCTTACAATGTAACCTTCAGTCATAGGTCACATAATACGGAGTATGTTTGTAATGGGAAACAGAATTTACTCAGTTGGTTTGTAAATGATCTGTGTTCATTCGAGCATATTACTAAAAAAATGAGGGACCCTGCTGACTCCATGGTAGAATCCTTGCCTTCCATGCAGGGGACCCAGGTTCGATTCCTAGCCAGTGCATCTCATGTGCAGCCACCAACGTCTATTGGTGGAGACTTGTGTGTTGCTGTGATGTGGAACAGGTTTTAGTGGCGCTTCCAGACTAAGATGGACTAGGAAGAAAGTCCTAGGGATCTACTTCTGAAAGCCAGCCAGTGAAAATCCTATATCTCACAACAGTCTAATCCCCAATGGATCATGTGGCTGGCTCTGGATCATTGTGCCCAGAATCTCCATGAGTTTGGAGCCTACTCGACGTAGCTACCAGCAACAACTAAATCATATAAGGAGGATCCTCTGATAGAAACAAGTCTCTGATGCAGCTTCTCCTCCTCTTCATTTTTCTTCTTTGGAAAAACAATTTTTAAGAAATAAAGAATTTTGCTGAAAACAGATTCAAATGTAAATGAAAATCCTAATTTCTTTGATGTTGGAAAGCAAAAGCTCTTTACTGCTCTTTTTTTCACTCCAGGACTGTGTGTATCTTATAAACTGCTATCAAGTCAATTCCTACTCATGGTGACGCCATGTGTGCAGAACAGAACTGTGGCCCGTAGTGACTTGTCCAGAGCAAATCTCCAGCTCTTTCTTCCTACTCTGTCTTGGTCTGGAAACTCCACTGAAACTGTTGACCATGGATGCCCCTTTATGGTATTTGAAATGTCAGTGGCAAAGCTTCCAGCATCACAGCAAGCTACCACAGTATGACGAATTGACAGATGGATAGTGGTTACTTACTCTAAGTCTTCTTTATTTTCCACAAGTCCACAAATCCTTTCTTTACTCACCACCTAAATTCATGTGACACTGGGCTAATGCGCTGGACTATAAGATCGATTTGAACTACAAAGTCAGCAATTCAAGCTCACCAGCTGCTTCTTGGAAACACTATACAAAGTCGCTATGAGTCAGAAGTGCCTCAAAGCCACTTAAAAGCAACAACAAAATTCATGATGATTTCTTTTTCCACAGATTTATCATTTAATATTGCCCTAAAATTTTTCTTTGTTATATGTTCTTCCCACCAGGATCAGAAACATCTGTATTTTTTCACAAGTTTGTAATGACTGGTGGGGGTCTATTCTTGAAGGGTGGAATGAGTTATAGTTCTTAGTTGCAATTACATGCCCTAAATTTCAGCTCAGGGCCTGGCTGTTACTTACAGATTCTGCAGTTTTAACCAGATCACTTTTCCTCTGTTGTATTTTAAACTCAAATTGTCATAGATGGAGTGGTCTGCTGCTGCGTGTGGCAAGCCACCTTAGTGGAGACAGAAACCTGATTATCTTAGCTCTTGAACACTTTAAAGAGGTCTTATTCAGCTGATTTCCAAATGCTATATGTTGTTTGATTTCTGGACTGCTGCTTCCGTGAGTGTGGACTGTGGATCCAAGAAAAATGAAATATTTGGCAATTTCAATGTTCTCTCCATTTATAATGACCTTATTTATTTATGCAGTTTTGGGGATTTTTGTTTTCTTTACATTGAAGTGCAATCCATACTGAAGGCTATAGTCATTGATCTTTATGAGTAAATATTTTAATTTCTCTTTGCCTCCAGAAAGCAAGGTTGTATCATCTTCGTATCGCAGGTTGTTCATAAGTCTTCCTCCAACCATGATGTCACACTCTTCTTCATATAATCTAATTTCTTACATTATTTACTCAACATACAGATTAAATAAGTATGGTGAAAGAATACAACTCTGACACACACCTTTCCTGATTTTAAATATTCCCTTGTTCTGTTCCAATGACTGTCTCTTGGTCTATGTACAGTTTCCTCATGAACATGATTAAGTGTTCTAGAATATCCATTCTTTGCAGTGCTATCCATAGCCTTTTGTAATCCACATAGTCGATAGTCTGTGCATGGTCAATAAAGCAAAAGTAAATGTCTTTCTGATATTCTCTGTTTTTCAGCTGAGACCCATCTGAAGTCAGCAGTGATATCCCTAGTTCCTTTTCTAAATCTGGCTTGAATTTCTGGCAGTTCCTTATTGATGTACTGTTGCACCTGTTTTTGAATTATCTTCAGCAAAAATTTGCTTGCATGTTTTATTAATG
>NW_006408540.1:24229892-24233188 GCF_000296735.1 Chrysochloris asiatica | reverse complement strand
TCCTTGGAAACCCTATATAGGTTTGGTATGAATCACAATTAGCTCGATAGCACTGAACAACAACAACAACTATGGTTTTTACAACTCCTACCACATGACTGTGTGGTAGTATGCTGTCAAATTGGTTCTGAGTCATTTGTTGTTGTTGTTAAGTGCCATCAAGTTGGTTCCCAATCATAGTAACCTTGTGTAAGGTTTCCTAGGAGTAGCTAGTAGGTTTGAACTACCACCTTGTGGTTCAAATAGACCTTATGGTCTAGTGCTTATCTTACAGAGCCACACCAGGATTCCAACTCATAGTGACCTGGTAGAGGGTTTGCGAGGCTTTCTGAGAGCAGAAAGCTTCATTTTTCTCCCATGGAATGGCTAGTAGATACAAACTGCTGACCCTGTGGTCAGCAGTCTAGCTCCTAACCCACTACATCACCAGGGCTCCTTAAATGACTGAGTGAGACTAAGAGAATAGGGTGTATGGCAGTCTAACTCGGGGACTGGTTAGTTTTGCCATCCTGAGATGCTAAAAAGGAGCCATCCAGGCCCATCAAGAAAGAGCCACAAGTGCAGAATACGTTTCTGGTGTGAAAAAGCATCAGTAGCAGAGGAAGCAGTCAGAGGCCAAGGGGACTAGTGGCTGAGAAGCCAAGCACAGGAGCTAGGTGTCCCTGTGGGTAGCTGAGAAGAGGTGTTCCTGACCAGAGAACTACTGAATCTGAACTGTTTCTGATCTGAATTGCAACCTGTTCACTTCCCTAGTAAACCTCATAATTGTGAGTATTCTCTGTGAGTTCGGTGTAGCCATTGTAACAGATTTTGAAACCCAGCAGAGATGTCGAATGTCTTGGGAGGGGTGGTTGAAGTCAAAATAGGATAAAATGCTTGGAGGGTGGAGACACCACCCTCCACTATCTGACATCAGCCTGATAGAAATCAGCACTGGGCTGATACGGAGTTAGATTCCCCTTCCCTCTTGTGAAGTCAGAAGAGGACAGACATGGACTCCTGCCATTTTGCACGTATCCTCACACATTGTACTTAAAATACATCCAAACTACTCCCAGTGATCTCTAAGACTCTTTGTGATCTGTCCTTGTCTAGCTCCCCATGCTCATTCCATGGGTGCCCTTCTTTCCCTCGATCCCTTACTTCCGTATCCCTTATAATCTCTTAACTACATCCTGACTCTACCCCATCACCAAGGTAACTTCTAGCTCATGTAAAGATCTCAGACTCAGAAAAGTCTTCCCTAATCTCCCAGTTTACTATAGTCCTTACACAATAAGCAATTATGTTTTTTAATTTGTCTGTCTTACCTTACTCTAACATCAGGGCAGGGACTACTCATGGTTACCTTCCCTAACTTACTCACCACTGTGTGGTCCAATGCCTGCCATATAATAAAACCAATTGTGGTCAAGTGGATTTTGACTCATGGCAACCCTAAGGATACAGAATAGAACCGCTCATAAGTTTTTCAAGGATGTGACTTTTCAGAAGCAAGTATTAAACCTTTATTCTGAGGTACCAGCCTTTCAGCTAGTAATCAAATGCTTAAAAGTTGTACCACCCAGGGAATCCTGCAATATAGTTGTAGTTGTTGTTAAGTTCCATGCAGCTGGTGAGTTTGAACTGCCCACCTTGTGGTTCAAGGTCCAGTGCTGATCCTACAGCGCAACACCAGGACTCCTTCACTATAATGCTGGTGGTGTTTGTGTGCCACAAAGTTGGTTCTGACTCATAGAAATCCTGTACTGGATTTCCAAGGCTGTACATTTTCCCCCTTTTTAAAAAATAAAATGTTTCCGTTTTGAATTGGAATGATTGACCATTCTATTGTGAGTATACCTTGCTAGTGTTATTGCCCCCTGACCCCACCCCTCAAACCTATTTACTGCTTGGCTGAAAATTGGGCCATGAGAGTAAGTTCCTTTCCATATCTGTGGTCAAGGGCCATAGTCTCAGTTTCCTTCAGTTTCTTTCTGACCAGTAAACCCGTTTATTTGTTAAATAATTTTGAGATTTGTTCCACATTTTCTCCCACTCTCTCTGGGACCCTCTAATATGATGTCTTTCAGGGCAGTTGACGGTGGTAGTTGGACAATATTTTTTCTGGTGTCAGAGACATGGGGACTGAGGTTCACATGTTCCATTAGTTCCTTGGACTAATTGATTCAAAGCCTCTTCAGTTCTTATCACTCTTCTTTCTTCTGCACCTTAGATGGTCACACATGAACTTTTTAAGATCCCAGACACTACTCACCCAAGCAGGATATAGATCATTGTTTTTGTGGACTGGCTATGCCAATTGACCATGACGTCCCCTGACACTATTGTCCTGAACCCCCAGGCCCATCAAATCATTGCCTTAAGATGTTGGATAGTATCTAGGAAGTTTTCATTATTTTGCCCACTGTATGCTCCACCACATTCATAATTGTGTTTGTAGGAAAGGTAAATACTCATGTAGAAATATCCTCTTTCAAACTCTTATGTATTTGTGGAATATATGAATATATATATATGGGTAAGGGAGAAAGAGTGGGATATATATATATACATATACATATACATATATACACACACACACACACGAAGGAGGTCTGGTAGTATAGTGGTTACGAATTGGGCTGCGAACTGCAACGTCAGCAGTTCAAAACTACCAGCTGTTCCATGGGAGAAATATGAGGCTTTCTGCTCCTGTAAAGATTTACAGCCTCGGAAACCCTGTACAGGGTCGCTATGAGTCAGAACCAACTCCACAGCACATAACAACAACAACATATATATATATACCCATTCTATGTATGTCTCAATCCATGTATCTATGCACACAGCACTGTTCCAAGATTGTATGTATGTAGATCATTATTTACCTCTACCCCCTTTAGCCCACACATACCTCCCTGAGTCTTCACCTATCTTCAGTATTCTTCTGCCACCCTCTCTCTTCTTATATATTGCCCTCCCTCTTCTTATGTATTATACTCCCCATCACTGGAGCTAATAGGTGTTTACCCTTTAGCCAGTGAATTACTCTCTTCTCCCTCCCACCCCTGAGAACCATCAAAGAATGCTTCTTTTAGCCTGGAAATCTTTTCTTAAGCTTTTACAATAGTGGTCTCATACAATATTTGAACTTTTGTGATTGATTAATTTCACTCAGCGTATGTCCTTCAGGTTCACGCATGTTATGAGGTGCTTCACAGATTCATCATTATTCTTCAACATTGCATAGTTATCCATTGTATGTTTGTACCAACGTTTGTTTATCCATTCTTCTGTTGATAGGTGCTTTGGCT
>NW_006408540.1:24221085-24225012 GCF_000296735.1 Chrysochloris asiatica | reverse complement strand
AGCAATCTGCGATGAGCAGATGATACAGCATATACTTGCTTGCTGCAAGGGAAGACTAATTACTGATGAAGGTCAAAATTATTAGCCTTCACTATAGATTACACCTGAACATAAAGAAAACAAAAAATCCTCACAACTGGACCAATAAACAACATCATGATAAGTGGTGAAGAAATTAAAGTTGTGGATGATTTCATCTTACTTGGATCAATGTCCATTGAAGTAGTGGTCAAGAAATCAAGCAAGTTATTATTTTGGGAAAATTAGCTACAAAACACCTCCTTAAAGTTTTAAAAAACAAAGATGCCACTTTAAGGATTAAGGTGAGCCTGACCCAAGTCATGGTCTTTTCAATCATCTGATATGCAGACAATGGGAAGAAGGAAGGAGAATTGGTACATTTCAATAGAGGTGCCTGAAGTGAGTACAGAATATACCATGGACTCCCAGAAGAACAAACAAATCTGTCTTATAAGAAGTATAACCAGAATGTTCCTTAGAGGTGAAGATGGCAAGACAGTCTTGCTGATTTGGGACTTGTCATTAGGAAAACCCAGTCACTAGAAAAGGATATCATGTTTGCCAAAAGTAAGAGAAAACCAAACATATTTGCTGAAAACAAGGGAAACCCTCCATGAAATGAGTTGACACAGGGTTACAACAGTGGGCTCAAACATACTGTAAATCTCTACAGAAGCAGACTGCCTCATCTTTCTCCCTCAGAAAGATAAGGATATCACCTATAAAAGGAGGGTATTTTATAAAATAAGAATATCCTAGAAAACCATAATTAAGTTTATTGGTATTTTGAGAAATAATTAATTTAATGGTATTTTGAGAAATAAGAGAAAAAAGTCTTTAAAACCGCCTTCTGTCCTGAAGATCCTATTTGCAAAGGTAAAATTCAGAGCTAGACCTGAATTTTGGCACAGAAGACAAATTAATGAAGTCCAAGTTAATGAGGCTTTACCATAATTATTAGCCAGCTAGAAGTGCTTGTTCTTTTTAAGTAAGTCCAAATCATTTTGTCCTCCATTTCCACCTCCGACACAATTTTGCACACACTATTAACTTGAATAGTAGTCTATGTCTCCATATTACCAAGGTAAGCTTTGTTAATCTTGGCGAGAATAATATGTCTTTGAATTTTAGAAATTTAAATGAATAGGGTTTTACGAAGTGTAGTCACCTTTTCCCTGAACACAAAATGTGGAATCTTTTTACTTTTACTTTCTCTGACCGACTGCCTGGTGAAGATCCCCAGCAGCAGGGGAAGTATAAACAACGACAATAATAACAAAAATCTAAGTCTAGAAGAAGAAAGGGACTTCTGTTTTCTAACTTCTACATCACTTTCTGTCTCTAAGGTGATTTTTTTGTCAATAATTACCTTCTGGTGCTAATTTAATATTCATAAAAGTTTATATAACCTTCTCAACTAACTTTTAACCTAAGAGGGGAGCAAACAGCTGTAGCTACTCCCTACAATCCTTAACCTAAGGGTCCTTACCTCACTTTCTCCTCCATTTCTACATCTTCCTGGCATCTCCTACTTAGGTACTGAAAGCTTCACATAAGCAACTCCCTTAGTATGGCCAAGATCCAAAGCACTTGGGAAAAAAATTATCTGAAGTCTACAGCTTTAGGTATATTTCCTTAGTTTTTATCTCATGTTCTTTTTCTGTTTTGAGATTCCATCTAGAACACTGCATTATGTTTAGTTATCACATATCTTTTGACTTCTTTTGTCAGTGACTGTTTCTCAGCATTTTCCTATTCTTGATGACCATGCAGCTTTGAGAAGTCAGCTGTTTTGTGGAGTGCCCATCCATTTGACTGATGTTTTCCTCATGATTATCTTAGAGTTAAGATTTTGTGGCAGCAGTATCACAGAGGCATAGAGGCATTTTCATCATATTATTTCAAGCGTACATGGTATCAACATGATTTAAGAGTGTAAGTCAAAAAATATTGCTACTAGGGTTCTCGTTTATACATGTACAGTTTTACTGCAAGCAAAATATGTTTAAATATCTCGACACAAACGGTGGATAGCTGCAGGCAAAGTCTCTCAATAATGCACTTGTCTTAGTCTCTTTAGGGTGCCTTTCAGGAAAGTTTCAGTCAAAGCAGTGGTATCCAAGTGCATCTGTTGGACCAGTTAATTCCAAGGCAGAGAAGTCAACTCAGAAGGTTATGGAAACTGTTCATTAAATTCCAAAGGGGTCATCTTGATAGCTTTTCTCAAAGGACACAGGACAATCATGGGTGCTTATTATGAAGAAACTTTAAGAAAATGGAAAACTTCATTGGTCAGAAATAGACCAGAAATTTTCACCAAATTTTTTTTGTCCATCACTTGCTCATTCTTCCAGGACAGCAAAGGTGTCCTAGGAAAATTTCACTGGGAAACCTTACTCTACTCACTCTACAGCCCTAGTCTTGCCCCTTCAGAATTTTCTTTCTTCACAAAATTCAAAGAACATTGAAAGGAAGCACAATTTATGTCCCTCAAGAATACCAAAATGGCCACTTTGATGTGGTGCAAATCAAAGAATTTTTCAGGGAAAGGTTAAAGATGGAAACATTTGTCTTCAGAAGTATATAGAGTTAGATGGAATATGTTTCAAGAAATAATAGCTTCACATTGTGATATTTTTGTTCTATAAATGTTTTTATGATTTTATAGCAATGCTTTTGACTTCCCCTCATATGCCAACTAAGTCAAGTTGGATATTTGTGTCCTTCAAATCTTCTGTATCCTTATTTGTCTGCTTGTTCTATCCATTATTAATGTTGTTGTGAAGTACCGTCTGTTTAGGGTTTCTGAGGCTGTAAATCTTTACCGGAGCAGAAAGCCTCATCTTTCTCTTGCGAAGCCGCTGGTAGTTTCGAACTGCTGACCTATTAGATGTTGTTGTTGTTGTTATGTGCCGTGGAATCGGTTCCAACTCATAGTGATCTTGTATGGGGTTTCCGAGGCTATAAATCTTTACAGTAGCAGAAAGCCTCATCTTTCTTCCGTGGAACAGCGGGTAGTTTCAAATTGCTGAACCTGAGATTAGCAGCCCAGTCTGTAACCACTATGCTACAGATTTACCTATTTCTCCTTTTGGCTCTGTCACTTTACTTATATATGTCAAGATCATGCTATTAGTTGCGGAGATTGTCTTATCTTTACTATTAATTGGCCCTTTTATAATTATGAAATATCCCTTTTTAGCTATAGAACTATTTCTTGCTTTAAAGTCTACATTGTCTGATTTTAATATAGCGATAGCAGCTTTCTTTTGGTTAGTGTTTACTTTTTATTGTCTGACATGCTTTATTTTTAAATTAGTATACTGAGTCATAAGCATTTAATGTAATTATCAAATATTTATGTTTTATCATACTATTTTGCTTTCTGTTTTCTATTTATCCCATCTGTTCTTTATGACTTATTTCTTCTCTCTTGTTTTTTATTGAGATGAAATTGTTTTATTTTAATCTTTTTATTGTGAAAGTATAGAGAGCATATCATCAGTTGACATTCAATAAATCATACACTTTGTTTCACTGCAATATTTACAATCCCTTCCATGTATCATCATTAACAGTATTTATGTCTATTCACTTCAACTCTTAGCATTCCTCCCTGTGTGTCCCACTACCATCATTGTTCCTCTGTCAATCACCCTGTTATCGTATATTGCCTGTCTCATCACTCATGTTAACATGTGTCTACCCACTAGCCCATGAATAATCCCCCATAATCATAATAGAATGTTTCTTGCATCAAGAAAAATTTTTCTTAACTTTCTACAATAGTTACCTCATATTTGTCCTTTTGTGACTGACTATTTTCAATAGGCTCATATGGATGCGAAAGCTGGACAGTGAATAAGGAAGATCGTAGAAGAATTGATGCCTTTGAATTATGGTGTT
>NW_006408540.1:24217618-24220985 GCF_000296735.1 Chrysochloris asiatica | reverse complement strand
TGGAATGATTGACCATTCTATTGTGAGTATACCTTGCTAGTGTTATTGCCCCCTGACCCCACCCCTCAAACCTATTTACTGCTTGGCTGAAAATTGGGCCATGAGAGTAAGTTCCTTTCCATATCTGTGGTCAAGGGCCATAGTCTCAGTTTCCTTCAGTTTCTTTCTGACCAGTAAACCCGTTTATTTGTTAAATAATTTTGAGATTTGTTCCACATTTTCTCCCACTCTCTCTGGGACCCTCTAATATGATGTCTTTCAGGGCAGTTGACGGTGGTAGTTGGACAATATTTTTTCTGGTGTCAGAGACATGGGGACTGAGGTTCACATGTTCCATTAGTTCCTTGGACTAATTGATTCAAAGCCTCTTCAGTTCTTATCACTCTTCTTTCTTCTGCACCTTAGATGGTCACACATGAACTTTTTAAGATCCCAGACACTACTCACCCAAGCAGGATATAGATCATTGTTTTTGTGGACTGGCTATGCCAATTGACCATGACGTCCCCTGACACTATTGTCCTGAACCCCCAGGCCCATCAAATCATTGCCTTAAGATGTTGGATAGTATCTAGGAAGTTTTCATTATTTTGCCCACTGTATGCTCCACCACATTCATAATTGTGTTTGTAGGAAAGGTAAATACTCATGTAGAAATATCCTCTTTCAAACTCTTATGTATTTGTGGAATATATGAATATATATATATGGGTAAGGGAGAAAGAGTGGGATATATATATATACATATACATATACATATATACACACACACACACACGAAGGAGGTCTGGTAGTATAGTGGTTACGAATTGGGCTGCGAACTGCAACGTCAGCAGTTCAAAACTACCAGCTGTTCCATGGGAGAAATATGAGGCTTTCTGCTCCTGTAAAGATTTACAGCCTCGGAAACCCTGTACAGGGTCGCTATGAGTCAGAACCAACTCCACAGCACATAACAACAACAACATATATATATATACCCATTCTATGTATGTCTCAATCCATGTATCTATGCACACAGCACTGTTCCAAGATTGTATGTATGTAGATCATTATTTACCTCTACCCCCTTTAGCCCACACATACCTCCCTGAGTCTTCACCTATCTTCAGTATTCTTCTGCCACCCTCTCTCTTCTTATATATTGCCCTCCCTCTTCTTATGTATTATACTCCCCATCACTGGAGCTAATAGGTGTTTACCCTTTAGCCAGTGAATTACTCTCTTCTCCCTCCCACCCCTGAGAACCATCAAAGAATGCTTCTTTTAGCCTGGAAATCTTTTCTTAAGCTTTTACAATAGTGGTCTCATACAATATTTGAACTTTTGTGATTGATTAATTTCACTCAGCGTATGTCCTTCAGGTTCACGCATGTTATGAGGTGCTTCACAGATTCATCATTATTCTTCAACATTGCATAGTTATCCATTGTATGTTTGTACCAACGTTTGTTTATCCATTCTTCTGTTGATAGGTGCTTTGGCTATCTCCGTCTTTTTGCTATTGTGAATAGCGCTGCGATGAACATTGGTGTGCATATATCTACTCATGATATGGCTCATATTTCTTGTGGATATATATGAAATAGAGGGGTTGCTGGGTATTTCTATTTCCCTATTTCTAAGGAAGCACCATATCATTTTCCAGAGTGGCTGAATCAGCAATGTAGGAGGATCCCAGTCTCTCCACATCCTTGCCAGCATTTGTTGTTTTCTGTCTTTTGTGCTTGTTTGTTTGTTTTTAAATTTCAGTGTTAGTGCTGGTGAGGCTGTAAATCTTTATGAGAGAAGGAAGCCTTCTCTTTTTCTTTTGGAGTGACTGGTAGATTCAAACGTCTCACCTTGTGGCTAGCACATCAGCTCGTAATCCATACAGTTCCAGGATTCCTTCCTGCAATATAGTTGTTGTTGTTGTTATGTGCCATCGAGTTGGTGCCAACTCATAGTGACTTTATGCACAGCAGAATGAAACACTAATAACCGATCCTGGGCCAACCTCACTACTGTTGCCACATTTGAACACATTGATGCTGCCACTTGGCCAATCCATCTTGCTGGGGGTCCTCCTCTTTTTCTCTGACCCTCCACCTTACTAAATATGATATCATAGTAGGGGCTCATAAATATTTGGTGATTGAATGAATGGACATTCATTTATTTATTTTATAGTGATTACTATCCTGGTGTGGCGCTGTGGGCTCATGTGTCAGACTGCAAAGTTGTTTGAACTTCAAGGTCAGTGGTTCAAGCTCACCAGCTGCTCCTTGGAAACCTTATACAGGGTCGCTATGGGTTGGAATTGACTCTATGGCACTTAACAACAGCAACAACATCCAAGTTACTTCTTTTCCTGGTAAATTCAAAACTCACCAAGGGATAGTATTTGATGAGTATTCTCAGGGGAAATTTGGTTCCATGAATTTGATCTCTCTGTCTCACGTAAGCATTCTTCTATTCCTCTTGTTTGAATTGTGCTGGACACTTTCAGTTTCTTTCTTCACAAGTGTTTGGTTCTTCTACCCTTCTAATCAGTCCTTCTAATCACAGGCACCCCAATGAGATGAATTAGCACAGTCATGGCAGCAATGGGCTCAGGTTTAGCAAAAATTGCGACGTTAGCACAGGATTGGGTACTATTTAATTCTGTAGTGCATAGGGTTGCTATGAGTCAGTGCCAACTGGATATCACCTAATAACAACAACAACAGCCATCACAGGCAATTGTGTTACTTCAGAAAGACAAATTACAATGCTGTTGACTGGGTAATAGAACTACTATACTACTAATAATGGAGTTACAACTGCAAGCATTTACATCATATCTAATGATTTTCTAAGTGCTGTTAATATGCATTATTTTCTCACTTAATCTTAGTCTGGCCTGAAGATTCCTTCACTTTATTTGGATGATTCTCAACGTCTTATCAGCAGCTAGGATCCAATCTATTATTGAAGGAAGGTCTACTTTTGTTGATGACTGAATTTAGATTTTTGTTTTGTTTTATGATGACTTTTGGTAATTGCTTCTGAAGACAATGACATTTTCCTTACCTCATTCTCAATCTGAAAACTTCTACTGTATGTATCCTTCAGTTTACTAACTACAATTCTTTCTAGGATTATCGGGAAGATAATACTTTCTATGTACAAGAGAACATCCTAAGTGTTTTACACACACTAATTTATACAGTCCTCATAAGTGTCCATGAAAAAGCACTGTTATACCTATTTATTAAATGGAGAAACTGAGACACAAAGAGAGAAAAGCAATTTGTCACCTGCTAATCTCGTGCATTGGAGGAATTGGCAAAGAACAAGGCACCAGGAATTGATGGAATAAAAATTGAAATCTTTCAAGACGGTGAGG
>NW_006408540.1:24205700-24217518 GCF_000296735.1 Chrysochloris asiatica | reverse complement strand
GAGGAGAATACTAAAAGTGCCATGGGCTGCCAAAAGAACCAATAGATCTGTTTTGGAAGAAAGGCAGCCAGAGTGCTCCTTGGAGGCCAAGATGGCCAAACTTCGTCTCTCATGCTTTGGACATATTGTCAGGAGGGACCAGTTGTTGGAGAAGGATATCATGCTTGGTAAGATGGAGGGTCGGAGAAAAAGAGGAAGACCCCCAGTGAGATGGATTGGCCAGGTGGCAGCATCGATGAACTCAAGCGTGGCAATAGTAGTGAGGTTGGCCCAGGATCGGACATTGTTTCGTTCTACTGTGCATAGGGTCGCTGTGAGTCGGTTCTGACTCGATGGCACCTAACAACAACAACAATTTCACTTAGCAATTTGTCATCAAGGTTCATAATTTTTAAGATGCTTTGAAGATTCATCATTATTCTTCAACATAGTATAGTATTCCATTGTGTGTATCTACCAAAGTTTGTTTAACCATTCTTCTGTTAATGGTCTCCATCCTCCATCTTTTGCTATTGTGCTCTTGTAGACAGCATATTGAAGGATCCTATTTTGTTACCCATTGTGCTCCTCTCTGCCTCTTGACTGGTGCATTTAACCCATTTACATTTAGTATAATTATTAATAGGTATGAATTGATTCGATTGCTATCATTTTGTTGTGTGTTTATGATGCTGCTGGTTTCTTTGTCCCATGTAATTTTCTGCTGTAAGATCATTCTCTTTGTGGGCTTTCTTTTCATTTTCATTTTTGTTGTGTTAATATTTACTAAATCTTTCTGCCTTTCCTCTTTTTAATTTTGATGTAAAGGTGTGTTAATTTTCTTTGAGGTCACTCTACAATTTATTAATTTTTCCCCATTTAAAACAATCTGTTTTTCTTGAAATATACTTGACTTCCGTGGCACTTAGAAATTCTGTTTCTATATTTCTCTCTCTTTATGTTCTGTAGTTGAGTTCATTATACATTGATATCTCTGGTTTCCTGGTTTCATTCTTTATAGTTTGTTTTACTTTAAATATTTCTATATCTGGATTGAGTTCTGGGTGGTATTGGCATGTAGGTTCATTTCAGGTTGTTGTCTGCTGTTGTTGGTTTTCAATCCAAGGAAGACCCTTCAGTATTTTTTATATGGTTGGCCTGGTTATTACAAATTCCTTTAATTGCTATCTATCAGGAAATGTCCTGGTTTTGCCGTCATATTTGAGGAACAGCTTTGCTGAGTGTAGGATTCTTGGTTGGCAATTTTTTTCTTTCAGAGCTTTGTATATATCATCCCATTGTCATCTCACCTGCCTGGTTTCTGATGAGAAAGCAGACGTAGTCTTGTTGGTTCGCCTTTGTAGGTATCTTTTCATTTATTCCAAGCTGCTCTCAGGATTCTTTCCTTGTCTTTGATTTTGTAAAGTTTGATTATAATATGTCTTGGTGATTTTCTTTTGGGACTTATCCTGTTTGGGTTCATTCAGCTTCTTGTATGCTTATCTTCCCAATTTTCTCCATGCTTTTTATTGTCTCTTTCTGTTTAGGAATTCTGATCACCCATAAATTATTCCTCTTCGTAGTTTTCCACAGAACTCAGACTTTCTTTGGATTTTTTTTTTTTTTCATTTTTCCCCCCTGATTGCTCTTCTAGCATACTAGTATTGAGAAATTTATCTTCAAGCTCACTTCCTTTGCCTTTTCAGTGTACTGTCCATTTCTAGTCTTAGTACTTATCCTCTGTATTTCTAGTTGCAGGTTTTGTATTGTTTCGAAATTTATATTTGTTTTGTCTCTTTGTTCTTGTAGTATTTTCCTGAATTCTTCCAATGGATTTTTTTCTGTGTTCTCCTTGCTTTCTTCAATCTTTCTGTCAATCCTTTGAAGGCACCTAAGTATCATTTTTTAAAAATTCCTTTTCAGTTAGTTCCATTACATTTCCTTCCTCAGAAACATCTCTGGCTCTGCATCTTGGTCATTTGTTTGAATCATGCTCTCTTGTTCTTGCATGTGAACTAAAATTGTCTGGTATCTCTGGAACATTGTGGTGTTGTATTTTAATTTAATTTATGATTGAATATTGATGTGTTCTTAGGATCTCACTACCTGTCTTCCGTGGGTGAATTAGAGAATGGAAGTGTATATACAATTCACCATTCATGAAACTCAGGTAAGGGTGGGCTTGGCTGGTGTTGGCTGCTATGGTATTGGGTCTTGCCCAGTGGGTGGAGTGGCAGAAGTTACTGTTGTAGCTGGGCTGTGTGGGCACACCAACAATGGAAAGAGAAAAAATAAATAAAAACAAGCATCGAACAGAAAAAGAATACAATCACTAAAAAGAAGGACAGAAAAATGGAGCTATATAAGAGAAAAATAAGGGAGAAATGAAATGAAGAAAAAAAATGTTTTAATCTTAAAAAAAGGGGGGGGGAGAGGAAAGATGAAGAGAGAAAGAAGGTAGTGAGTAGTATCAACTTGACAGCACTCAGCAACAAAGGTGTTGTCTATGTTCAGAGAACTCAGTCTGAAAGTAGCTCATGGAAGCCCTTGTTGGCACTGGTTTCAGTATCTGTTAGGACCACCAGGCAGCTGGGGGCAGGGTGGCTGGTTACGAGGGTTTCTGCTAGATTAATTCTGGTCTGATGGTTCTGTGGGTTCTACAGTCTGGAGCTGAGTCTGCCTAAATCCAAGCACCGTAACAGCACCGCTGGCCCACACCTAACACTGCATGGCTCACAACTACAGAGTCTGTGCTGGGGGCAGATGGGGTTGGGAGGTAGCTACACCTTTGGTCACCAGGGAAGCATGTGGGAAAGAAGGAAACAAACCTTTCCCCTAGCCTGTGTGAATCTGCTCTGCCAGACCACCTTCTGTCACCGAAGCTGCTCACAAAGTTAAAGATGGACATGCAGCATCTGGCTGGCCATTCATTCTCTAGTCAGTCTCCCTCTTGTCATCCCTGCTCAGCTTCTCCTCCCAGCAAGCCTTCAGTCCGCTTCTCTAACCTCTCCTCTGAAGTTTAGGGTTCCATTTGGTCTCTCATATCTTTTTTGTAGGGGGTCCATGTAGTGCTTCTGGGTAGTATGCCATCTTGCTGGAAGTCTAGGGTTGTTTTTACAATTCCATATTTTCATCTTATATTTACTATTATTAGTTATTAACCTTTGTTGTTGCTGTCAAGTTGATAACGACTCATGGAGATTGCATGCATAAAAATGCTTCATAGGCCTTTTAAGTCGGTGATCTTTCAGAAGGAGAGCTCCAGGACTGTCTTCCAAGGAGTGCCTGGCTGAGTTAAAACCACCAATCTTAAAATTAATAGTCCAGCGATTAGCCATTTACACCAACCAGCCACCTAGTTAATGACTTTTAGAAGCTCTGTATTATTTTATGTTCTTCCTGAGTAAAAGACGGACAGAGTATGGGCAAATCATCTTAATCCTGTCAAGTGTTGGGTTTAGGCCATTTTAGTTTTGTCTTTATGATCAGATTGTGATCATTCCCAAGTCTCAATAAAAAAAAGTGCGTGTTGTTTTTCCACCTTGGTGGGCCTTGTACTCCAGCCTCCATCTCTCCTATCGCATGATGCTGTTGAAATCTTTGTGTAGTTCTTTACCCTCTTAGTGGCTGCTTTCTTGAAGTCTTCAGTTGTACTTGCAGGGTAGTGAACTCAGAAGGCTGCTCACTCAGAGAAGATTGTATGCGGCCTTCTGAGTTCACTTCCCTGCAATTCCCTCTTCTCTAGAATGTTACCACCCAACTTCCTGCCACTTTGGCAGCTTCAAACCCCAACCTGTGACTTCAGTGCAGTAGAACTGTCATTTACTCTGTTCCCAGGGTGATGATGAAGCTCACTTAGTTAACTAAAGCTACAGTTTTAGTTCTCTAGTGCAGCTATAATAGAAATGCCACAAGTGGATGGCTTTAACAAACAAAAGTTTATGTTCTCACAGTTTTGTAGGCTGTTGTTGTTAATACGTGCCACCGAGTAGATTCCAACTTAAAGTGACCTTATGCACAAAAGAACAAAGCACTGTCCCATCCTGAGCCATCCTCACAATCATTAAGCTTGAGCTCATTGCTACTGCCACTGTGCCTATCCATCTAGTTGGGGGGGTCTTCCTCCTTTTAACTGACCCTCCACTTTACCAAGTGTGATATCCCACCTGAAAATATGTCCGAAGTATGAGAGATGAAGTCTTGCCATCCTGGCTTCCAAAGAGCATTCTGGTTGTGCTTCCTCCAACACAGATTTGTTTGTTCGTCCAGCAGTCCATGGTGCTTTTAATGTTCTCCTCCATCACCATAACTCAAATACATCAATTCTTCTTTGGTCTTCCATATTCACTGTCCAAATTTCACAGGCATATAAGGCTACTGAAAATACCATGGTTTAGGTCAGGGGCACCTTAGTCCTCAAACTGACATCTTTGTTTTTGAACACTTTCAAGAGGTCTTGTGCAGCAGATTTGCCTAATCCAATACATCATTTGATTTCTTGATTGCTTCTTCCATGAGTGTTGATGGTTGACCTGAGCAAAATGAAGTCTTTGACAACTTCAGCCTTTTCTCCTTTTGTCATGATGTTATTTATTGCTCCAAGTGGTGAAGATTTTTTTTTCTTTACATTGAGGTGTGACTCATACTGGAGGCTGTGACTTTGATCTTCATCAGTAAGTATTTTAAGTCGTCTTCATTTTCAGCAAGGAAGGTTGTATCATCTGCATATCACAGGATGTTAATTAGTCTACCTATAATACTGATGCCACATTCTTCTTAATATATTCCAGCTTCTTGGATTATTTGCTCAGCATAAAGATTGAATAAATATGGTGAAAGAATACAACACTGGCACATGCTTTTTCTGTCTTTAAACCATTCAGTGGCCCCTTGTTCTATTAAAACAATGCCTCTTGGTTTATGCATAAATTTCTCCTGAGTACAATTAAGTGTTCTGGAATACTTATATTTTGTAATGTGGTCCATAGTGTGTCATGATCCACACAGTTGAAAGTTTTTGCATAGTCAATAAAGTACAAGTAAATATCTTTGTGCTATTCTAGGCTTTAGGCCAAAATCCATTTAACATGAGCAATGATATCCCTCATTCCGCATCCTCGTCTGAATCAGGCTTCAACATTCGGCAGTTTCCTGTCAATGTAATGTTGTAGCTGTTTTTTAATTATCTTGAGTAAAATTTTACTTGTATTAATGATATTGACCGATTATTTCCATATGCCATTGAGTCACCTCTCTTTGGAATGGGTATAAATATGGATCTCTTCCAATCAGTTGGCCAGGTAATTGTCTTCCAAATTTCTTGGTGCAGATGAGTGAGTACCTCCAGTGCTACAACAGTTGGTTGAAAGAATTCAATTTGTATTCCATCAGTTCCTGGAGGCTTGTTCTTTGTTAATTCCCCCAGTGCACCTTGGACTTCTTCCTTCAGTACCTTTGGCTCTTGATCATATGCTAATTTTGAAGTGGTTGAACGTTGACCATTTATTTTTGGTACAGTGATTCTGTGTATTCCTTCCATCTTCTTTTGGTGTTTTCTATATCAAATCCGGTATTTTGCCCAAAGAATCCTTCAGTATTTCAAGTTGTCTTGATTTTTTATTTTCTCTTCAGTGTCTTTCAGTTTGAGAAATGATGTTTGGTTTTCTAAACCAAAATGCTGTTTGGTTTTCTAACTCCAGGTCTTTGTGTATTTCATTATAATTTCTTACTGTGTTTTCTATAGCTACCCTATAAAGTTTTCTGTTCAGCTCTTTTACCTCCTCATTTCTTCCATTTGCTTTAGTATCTCTATGCTGGAGAACAAGTTTCAGAGTCTCTTCTGAGCATCCACTTTTGTCTTTTCCATCTTTCTTTCCTTCTTAGTGATCTTTGTTTCTTCCTATATGATATTCTTGATATCATGCCACAACTCTTCTGTTCTCTTTGGACATTAGTGACTAATGCACCAAATCTGTTCTTGAGATGATCTCTAAATTCAGATGGGATATATTCAAGGTTATATTTTCATATTTTGGCTTTTGCAGACTTGTTTTAATTTTCTTCAGCTTCAGCCTGAACCTGCATATGAGCAATTAATGGTCTGTTCTACAATCTTCCTGGCCTTGTTTTGATTGATGATATAGAGTTTTTCTACTGTCTCTTTCCACAGATATAGCCAATTTGATTTCTGTGTATTCCATTCAGTGAAATCTATGTGTATAATCATCTTTTATGCTGTTTTAAAAAGGTATTTGCAGTGAAGAAGTCATTGGTCTTGCAAAATTGTATCATGTGATCTCCAGCATCATTTCTATCACCAAGGCCATATTTTCCAACTACTGATCCTTAGGAGGTTAGAAGTCTGAATTCAGGGCATTAACTGTAGGGAAAAGCTTCCTTTATCTGTTGGTTCTTATGGGAAGGTTCTTGCCTCTTTGCTTCTGTTTCCTGGTTCCTTAGAGATCTCCATTGTGGTGGTGGTGGCTATGTGCCACTGAGCCAGTTTGGACTCATCACAGCCCTACATAGGGTTTCTGGGGTTGTAAATCTTTTCAGAAGCAGAAAGCCTCATCTTTCTTCCGTGATGGGACTGGTATCTCAAGAGATTGATTTAAAACACACCCTACATTCGTCATTGATATAACAAAGCCAAGCCACTTACAAATGGAATTATAACCACAGATATAAGGGTGAGAATTTACAACACATATTTGTGAGGGGCACAATTGAATCCAGGACATTCCAACATTTATGCCCACCAAAATCCATATCCTTGTCACATGCAAAACTTTTTTTCTCATCACACACCTCAAAAACCTTAAATCTAGTGTAAGTCCAAAATCTCATCTTCTGAGTCATCTAAATCAAATATGCATGAGACTTGAGACATATGTCATCCTGAGGCAAAATTTTTCATCTGTGAATGTCTGAAATCTAGAATATCTATTTTCGAACTACCATGATAGAGCAGACACAAGGTAACCATTTCTATTACAAATAGGAGAAATTTGAGGAAACCAAGGGATAAAAGGCACCAAACAAATCCAAAATACAACAGAACAAACTATATTAACCCTCAAGACTTGAGAATAACCCTGTGTTCTCAGAGCTCCTCTGAGCAATGACCTTGCCCTTCAGACTCTGGGTGTGGACCATGCTCTGGATTCTGGGTGAAGACCCTTCAGCCCGGAGCTGAGCTCCATCTTCCAGGCCCACTGGGATGATGGCAATTCTGCTCCCTTGGCTTTAGGTGACCCCACTTTCTTACTTTATTTGAGTGGTGACCCCTACCCCTGGGTCCCAGTAGATCCATTTTTCTGCTTATTGGGTCCAGTAGCCCCACCCCATCATCTTTTGGCAGTGGCCCTATCCCCCTGATACTCGTGAACCTAAGCCCACATTCCAGAACTGAGGTAGTAAAGATCTGACTTTTTAAAACCCAACAGACTATGCTTCCTACAGTTCTGATCTCTGAGTTGCTCCAGGATGGTCTTTTCCCCCTCAGTTCTTGGAGGACAACAGATGTAGCTCCTTTGGCCTGTTTCTGCCTATGGAGTTCCAATACACATTCTTTCCTTTCATTCTTTCTCTGTCCCCTTTAGTTGAAGCAGATGGGTTTTCTGCTGTGGTAGCTGGTTAGATCCATCAGTTACAGGCTTAATCTCTTTAATAAAAGATTGTGTGGCCATGTCCTTGGCAATATTCTAGGACATGTGTCCTTAGTTTGTACAATAGAAGTTCCCAAATCTTTTAAATTCTGGTTTCTGTTTACACGTTTTACACAAAGTCCATCCTTTCCTCTGGACTTTTACTCTAAGAAATGATGTGGCCCTTTTAAGATCTGCCTTAGATAGCTCCACCACTAAATATCTGAGTTCATTACATACCAACTTCTACCAAATATTTGAATGTAACTCAGATCATTTTTTTGCCCCTGAATTATCCTCTTCCATCTTCCAGTCACTTGCCAGCATTGTCTTCTAAAGCCTCACCAGCATCATATTGGAAGTTGACATTTCTAGTAACATTCTATTGCTGTCCCCGTATGTATTCTTGAAGACGACAGTTTCCCTGAAGCTCTCCTCACTTTCTTCTGAGACATCACCAGAATTGCCTTTGGCATCCGTAATCTACCAATAATCTTTACAAAATAATCTAGGTGTTTACTATTGTTGGTGTTAAGTGCCATCGAGTCTGTTCCAGCCCTAGACAGGGTTTCCATGGGTTTGAACCACTAACCTTGCAATTTACAGTCTAGTGCTTATCCTACAGTGCCACAACAGGACTCAAAAAATTCTTCCAGCCTCAACCTGTTACCAATTCCAAAACCACCTCCCCATTGTACACATATCAGGGATCAGTTAGAGTAGTAGTCCACTTTGCTGTTATGAAATTCTTAAATCTCTAGTGCAGCTGTAACAGAAACACCACAAGTGGATGGCTTTAATAATAATAAAAAAATTCTTACAGTTTAGGAGGCTAGAAGTGTGAATTCAGGGTGCTAACTCTAGGAAAAGGCTTTCTCTTTGTGTTGGCT
Source organism: Chrysochloris asiatica (assembly GCF_000296735.1). NCBI lineage: Eukaryota > Metazoa > Chordata > Mammalia > Afrosoricida > Chrysochloridae > Chrysochloris > Chrysochloris asiatica. The sequence goes on along the minus strand of NW_006408540.1, from coordinate 24,209,003 downwards.
CTAGGGGAGGGTTCTTATCCCTTTAGCTTCTGTTCTGGGTTACTTTGTGATCTTCATGTGGTTTGGTACCTGTCTTTCCCTACTATGCTCTTCATCTTGCTTGTTTAACTTCTTGTTTATCTTAAAAGAGATTGATTTAAGGCACACCCTATAGGGAATACCAGAAAGATGTTTACTTGATTTATTGACTATGCAAAGACTTTCGACTATGTGGATCATGACAAGCTATGGACAACATTTCAGAGAATGAGTACTCTAGAGCACTTAATTGTGCTCATGACCAAGAGACAATTGTTCAAACAGGATAAGGGGACACTGAATGGTTGAAAATCAGTAAAGGTGTGTGCCAGGGTTGTATTCTTTCATCATATTTTTACAATCTATATGCTGTGAAAATAATCTGAGAAGCTGGATTATATGAAGAAGAACTTGGCTTCAGGAATGTAGGTAGACTCATTAACAACTTACAATATGTAAATGACACAACCTTGTTTGCTGAAAACAAAGAAGACTTAAAATACTTACTGATGAAGATCAAAGACCACAGCCTTCAGTATGAGTTGCACCTCAATGTAAAGAAAACAAAAATCCTCACAACTGGAGCAGCATCATGATGAATGGAGAAAAGACTGAAGTTGTCAAAGATTTCATTTTGCTTGGTTCCACTATCAACACTTATGGAAGCAGCAGTCAAAAATCAAATGATCTATTGCATTATGCACATCTGCTGCACAAGACCTCTTTAAAATGTTGAAGAGCAATGATGTCAGTTTGAGGACTAAAGTAGCATCATATGCATGTGTAAGTTGGACAAAGAATAAGGAAGACCATAGAAGAATTGATGCATTTGAGTTATAGTGTTGGAGAAGAATTTTTTAAGGTACCATGGACTACCAGAAGAACAATCAAATCTGTGCTGAAGAAGTGCAACTATAATGCTTCTTAGAAGTCAAGATGACCAGACTTCATCTATCATACTCTGGACATATTATCAGGAGGGACCAGCCACTGCAGCAGGACATCTTGCTTGGTGAAGTGGAGAGTCAGTGAAAAGATGGAGACTCCTAACAACATTGATTGGCACAATGGCAGCAGCAATTCATCTATGGTCTTTCTTATTCATTGTCCAACTTACACATGCATGTGAAGCTCCTTTAGTCCTCAAACTGACATCATTGCTCTTCAACACTTTAAAGAGGTTTTGTGCAGCAGATGTGCATAGCAGCAATTGTGAGAATGGCACAGGACCTGGCAGTGTTTCGTTCTGTTGCGCATGGGGTCACTATGGGTCAGAATCAACTCAAGGGCACCTAAAAACAACAACTACAAGAATCCCATATTATTAACATAACAGTGACAACTCATTCTTAAATCCAAAGATTTAGGGGTTTGGATTTGCAACACGTTTTTAGGGGATACAATTGAATCCATGATTCCTTGCCAGGAGGGCTACCATCTCTTTGAGATAAGCTAATTGAATACTCTCCAGTGACTTCAAACTGTTGTCATGTATTTTATTGGGTGGTTATAACTCTTTTCATTGAGAGGGTTAGTTCAATGTACTACTCTGCTATGTGTAGAAAGAGAGGGTTAGTTCAATATGCTACTCTGCTATGTGTTGAATGAAAAGTCTTTGTGTTTTAATAAATACTGGCGAGAATGTGGAGAGACTGGGACCCTCCTACATTGCAAGTGGGAATGCAAAATGATCCAACCACTTGGGAAAACAGTATGGCACTTCCTCAGAAAGCTGGAAATAGCAATACCTTATGATCCAGCAATTCCTCTACTTGGTATTTACCCACAAGAAATACGAACCATAACACAAGTAGATATATGCATACCAGTGTTCATAGCAGCACTATTTACAATAGCAAAAAGGTGGAAACAGCCTACGTGTCTATCAATGGAAGAATGCAATGGAAGAATGGATAAACAATCTTTGATACATACACACAATGGAATATTATGCTACCTTGAAGAATAACAAGGAAGCTGCAAGCCACTGCATAACATGGATGAACCTTGAGGACATTATGCTGAGTGAAATGAGTCATAAAAGGACAAATATTGCATAAGACCAATTATTGTAAAAGCTTAAGAAAAGATACCCATACTAAAAGGGGAGAAAAAATCTTTGTGTTTTAGAATTTAGCATGATATGTATTAGAAAATTGTAAAATAATAATAATAATAAAAGCACTTTTCTAAGGCTCCAAAAGAACTCAAGAGAATGAAATAAGGGGACTACAAACAGCTCACAGAGCTAACCTACGACCTAACCTACGACCACCCTAAATTCTTCTGGACTTAGCATTCTGTTGTGAACAAATATCCTGTTCTCATCTTCGTTTGGTTCTGTGGCAAGAGCTTTATATTTGGGTCAGGAAAGCCAAGATGTATTTGGTGTCTGGTAGAACACTGTAAGATCAGCACTAGACTAGACTGCAAACCACATAATCCGTAGTGCAAACTCACCGGCTGCTCCTCAGAAATCCTATACAGAGTCACTATGAGTCAGAACAGGATTGATGGCACTTAAGAACAACATTTCTACCTAAAACTATGGGATATGGGGCAAATCTCTTCCTTTCACTTCAGATTCCCATTCATCCAGGAAGATGACCATTCATGTCTGCCCTCCTGAAGTTCTTTCAGTAACAAGTGCTACATCATATGCTTACTTTGTCTTCCTAACAAGATTATTAGGAAATCAGCTTAGCTGCGAAGGCAGGGTTCACAAAGACCTTCTCCATAGAGATGTGAAGACATCTCTTGACAAATTTCCAGTTCTTAAACAATCTCATCTCATGCTCTGTTTTTCTTTTCTTCCCTTAATTAAAACTATGAATTGGACACAACTGTGATTGCTGTTTCCTCCCCTCTCTGGGTCAGGTTGTACTATTTAATCTTGAGAACAAAAGAGAACACAGGTATTCAAGTGGGATGCTGACAGGTCATGTGGGTCTGACCAGAAGAGTTTCTCTGTAAACAGGCCATAAAGGAACCAGAACTATTAGAAAGGTTTTATGTCAGTGTAGAATCTGAACAAGAAAATTAATTCTATAATTCAAAAGTTGAATGGTATGAAGCTAGACAAGTATGTTCTTGTGCCTGGAATTACCTTTTAGGCTAAATTTTTGGCCCTGGTGGGGCAGGTCTTCAAGGACACAAACTGCTTTGTCCCTGATCAACCCCTTCCTGGTTGTCATCTCATTCTTTAGGTGTTTAACTAACCTCAGCCTGGTTGGTGTTTGTTGTTGTTGTTAGGTGACATCGAGTCAGTACCGATTCATAGTTACC
>NW_006408540.1:24199373-24204570 GCF_000296735.1 Chrysochloris asiatica | reverse complement strand
CAGACTCAAGTCTGACCCCCAAATGTAGAGTTTTGCCTGCTACTGAGTTAGTGCTACATGACAGTATCAGTCCAAATTCTCCAATCACCTGCAGAAGAAAGGAGGAAAAAACAAAAGGTGATTTAGTGAAACCAATAGCTTCCCAGTCTAGCATATCTTCAAGTCTCTTGTTTTTAATCCACGTCTCTCCTCCTAGCAAGTAATCTGTTCATATTTATTGAACACCTACTATGTGCTTTTAGCACCTACTATGTGCCAAGAGCATTTAAAAACCAAACACAACCCATTGCCACCAAGTGTATTCCAACCCATAAAGACTTTATAGTACAGAGTAGAATAGCCCCATTGGGTTTTTCCAAGACTGTAATATTTATGGAATTATATTGTCACATCTTTTTCCCACAGAGTAGCTGGTAGGTTCGAACCACCAGCCTTTTGGCTAGTAACAAAATGCTTAATCACTGTGCCACCAGGGCTCCAAAAAGCATATTGCAATACAAAAACAAAACAAAACCCAAAGTCTACATATGCATTGATACAACCTCTAGATACTGTAATTTGACAATCTCTTTCATCTTGGAAATGTATACAACTTTGACCAACAAAGCACTTCATATGTGTATAAAACCTACCTATTATTGGGAATGGAGAAGAAATTGAAGTTAGTGGTTTCATTCCACTTTTTATTTTATTATTCTTTTCTTTTTAAACATTTGTTGTGGTTTGGTTGAAAGCTAACAGAGTTCCTTTTGTTTTCTGACATTAGTTCAATCCCTTCGCTGTCACAACGTTCTTCACACTTACTGACTTGGTGTCTCCTTTCTATTTGTCCATCTTTTCTGCCCTGCCATTACTTCTGAGCTTTGTTTTTGGTCAAATGGTACCCTTTGAGTCACTTATGGTTGATTATTCTGAGGCATACGTTCCTATGGGTGTTATTGTTCACATTATAGGCTTGTCTAATAGGTGACTTAAAAGGTGGTGGGTTCATTTCTAGATCTGAAGGGTTTCTAATGATCAGAACGCAACTAGAAGAGGAAAGAAGAGGGAAAAAAGAGAGATCTGATACATAGGACCATAGTTTTGGTGTCTATCAGATCACTTAGGTCTTCTTTATTATTTTGAATTTTGTTCTATATTTTTCTCCCACTCTGTCCAAGACTTTCTATTGTGCTTCCAATCAGACGTGTCCATAGTGGTAGCCTGGTACCATCTAGTTCATGGGGTCAGAGCCTAGTGGAGGCGGGGATTCATGTGGTCCATTAGTACTTTAGATTAATCGTTTCCTTGAGTTTCTGATTTTCTTCATTCTTCTTTCCTCTGGACAGAGAGAGACCAATAGTTGCATTTTAGATGACCACTCACAAGCTTTGAAGACACCAGTTGCAGCTCACCAAAGCAGGACATAAAACATTGTCTTTATGGCCTATGCTATGCCACTTGACCTAGATATGCCTGAGGTTATGGTCCTAAGTCCTCAAACCCAGTCACTCAAGACTAAGTTAGTCTTAGTTATGACTAAGAAGTCTGCATAACTTTGTCTTCTGTCTGCTGTACCTGGATATATTTACAGCACATAAAATACATATGTAGCAATATCCTCTGCCAAATCTATATATTTTCATGGTGTAGTCTCACATAGCACCCTACATTTGTTCAATTTACATTATCTAACTATGTATTCACTCATAGATTATTGTTGATTATTGCTATTTCAGGATTGTGTATGTTATAGTATTTACTGTCATTGCCTTTTATGCTTGCATACCTCCCAGTGTCTTCCTTTGCCTTGGTCATGTTGTGTTGACCCCTTCCTTATTGTTATATTTCCTTTCCCTTCACCACGTGTCTACTGAGGCACTGTGGGTTAATGCACTGGACTGCAAGGTCAGTTTGAACCACAAGGTTGGCAGTTCAAGCTCACCAGTCACTCCTTGGAAACCCTATACAGGGTTGCTGTGAGTCAGAACTGACTCGATGGCACTAAACACTAAGTTAGTGGTTTGCCATCCCTTCCCCTGTCATCTGATAACCATCATAGAATGTTTCTTTCTGTGAGTAAACCTTTTCTTGATTTTAAACAATTATATTTGTTGTTATTATTAAGTGTTATCAAGTCAGCTTCAAATTACAGCATCTTTGTATAGGGTTTCCAAGGCCATAAATCTATGAGGGATCAGAAAGCCTCATATTTCTACTGCTTTGTAATAGTGGTCTCTTTGATAATCCTTTGTGATCAATTTATTTCACTCAGAATAGTATTCTCCAAACTCATCCATGTTGTAAGATATGTTGCAGATTCAGATTTCTTTCTACTTTGAGCAACAATAAACGTCCAAGTAGTCAAGAAATCAAAGAAATACTATATTGGGCAAAAATGTGTGTTGCCAAAGAGTTCTTTAAAGTTTTGAAAAGCAAAGTTATGTCTGACCCATGCCATCATACTTTCAATATGTCATTCACCTCATATGCATGCAAAAGCTGCAAATGAAAAGGGAAGACCAAAGAAGAATTGATGCATTTGAACTGTGATGTTGACAAAGAATATTGAATATAACCATGGACTGCCAGAAGAGTGAACAAATCAGTTAAAAAAAAAAAAAAAAATCCAAGTGGAATGTTCTTCCTTCGAAGCAGACTTAGTCTTAATTAATTTGGACATGTCATCCAGAAAGAACAGTTGTTAGAAAAGGACATCCTGTTTGTCAAAATAGAGGATCAGCAAAATGAGGGCAATTCTCAATGAGATAGATTAATGCAATAGACGCTAAAATGAACTAAACACACCAATGGTTATGAAGATGGAGAAGGATCAGGTGATGTTTTGTTCTGTTATGCATAAAGTCGTCATCAATGGCAACTAACTACAACAATGACAACTAAATTGGAAATGTTGACAAATGTATAAATAAATACAAAGTATTGTTGTCATTGTTGTTAGGTGCTGTTGATTCACTTCCGACTCACAGAGGTCCTATGCACAGCAGAACAAAAAACTGCCCAGTTCTGCCCCATCCTGTGCCTTGTTATATTTCAGCCCATTGTTGCTAGTGCTCTGTCAGTCCATCTCATTGGGGACCTTCCTTTTTTTCGCCAAGTCCTGGTGTGGCTGGAGTTCTGGTCTGGCGCTGTGGGTTAATGAGCTGAACTGCAAAGTTGCTTCAAACTGTAAGCAGTTCAAGTTCACCAGTCCCTCCTTGGAAACCCTATACAGGGTCGTTATGGGTCAGAACCAACTTAATGGCACTTCACAACAATACCAATAACACTTTACTAAGCATAATATCCTTCTTCAGGGACTAGTCCAAAATATGAGAGAATTTTGCCATCCAGGCTTCTAAGGAGAATTCTGGCTGTACTTCTTCAAACATTAATTTGTTTGTTCTTCTGACAGTCCATGTTACCGTCAATATTTTTCTATAACACCATAACTCAAATGCATCAATTTTTCTGTGGTCTTTGTTAGCCATTATTCAACTTTCACATGCCTATGAGGCAATTGAAATACAAAGTATATATATAGTCTCAAATTGAGATCAATAAAGGAAAAAGAGGTATATCCATCAGAATTCTATCATAAAAACAGCACTGGTATAAGTTTATTGCAAAGAATTGACTTATATGATTGTGGGAGCTTCATAAGCAACTCTGAAATTCATAGACCCGGCAGCAGCCTGGAGAACTCTCAGGCACCAGCTGAAGTTACAGTTCACAGGCATAATTTCTTTCTCCTCAGGTGTGGCACTGTAGGATAAGCACTAGACCAGTAACTGCAAGGTTGGCAGTTCAAACCCAACAGTTGCTTTTAGAAACTTATACAGGGTCTCTAATGAGTCATAACAGACTTGATGGTGCACAACAACAGAGAAATCACAGTTCTACTCTTAAGCTCTCTCAACAGATAGAATGAGGCACACCTAGATTATCAGGGTTAGTCTCCTTTGTTTAAAGTCCCCTGACTGTAGTTAATCACATTGACAAAATACCTTCACAGCAACACCTAGATTACTATTTTATTGAATAACTGTAGGCTAGAAGTTGGCCTTGAAAGGTCAGCAGTTCAAATCTACCAGCCATTTTTCAGGAGAACAATGAGGCAGTCTATTCCCATAAACATTTATAGTCTCAACTTCAGGAGCAAGATGGCCGAGTAAGTGGACATACTGACCTGACCCTCTGCAATACAGACATAAGAGATAAGTGAAACAGACACAGAGGGTGATCCTGGAACCCCGAACTTCAAAACCTATCGGACAGAGAGGTGGTTGAGTGTTGAATGGAGGAAGAAACTGAACAGAACCAGCAAGAGAAAAGAACAACACGTGGACTGTCAGCTGCCATTGTGCGGTGCAACTATCTTGAGCCTATGCAAGCGACTGCCAATACAGTGACCTTCAAGCACTGGAGGTTGGATGCAAGGGGGTGCAGTTCTCCCTTGCTCCCTTGCCCTCCTGGTAGCCAGGGGTATGGCCAGTCCCACCATCACCAACCCAGTGGCCAGTGGCACATCCCCCTATGCAGCCTCTATGCTGCCCAGGGTCAGGCACTGAAAGTATCACCCTTACTTTTGGAGGCATGTAAACCCTCCCTGAACTACACTACACAAACAAACAGTGAAGAGAGAGTTGTGTTCACACTTCCAGTCTCTACCACATCCACCAGGATACAGGTGGTGAGTGCCAGATAACACAACATATAATCATCAATAAAATATAAATATGATGATACCACAATGTCTCAGAAAGAACTATTTCAGTTTACATGAAAAAACAAAACAGAGTACCTCAAACAAGTACCCAAAATAGAGTCAGAAAATGTAACACCAGAAATAGTATCAGAACTATTTGACAAGGAATTTTAATGAATGCTATTTAGGTACCTTCAACAGATTAAAAGAAAGATTGATGAAAGCAAGGGGAGCATACACACACACACACACACACACAAAACCAACATTGGAAGAATTCAAGAAAACACTATAAGAATGATCTGACAAAATAAATAAGAAATTGGAAACTGTACAAAAAGAGCAATTAGAAAGCCAGAAGATCAATGCCAAGACTTCAGAAATAGTCAGTACATTGGTAGGGCCAAGAAGTAGAGCTGAATCAATGAAAGGCCAAATTAAGTGAGCTTGAAGACAAATCTCTTGATAATCATCTTCAAGAGGAACTATCAGAAAAAAATCATGAAAAAA
>NW_006408540.1:24196419-24198618 GCF_000296735.1 Chrysochloris asiatica | reverse complement strand
ACGAAAAAAACAACCTAACAGTAACTCTAACACTAGATAGAGTCTTACTCCTAGCCCAACCCCTAACACTACCCCTAGTCCTAACAATAACCCTGATACTAAATGAAGTTCTGATTTAGTTTTGCGCTGATTTAGCCATAGTCCTAATCCTAACTCCTTACTCCTTCCCACCCCCACCCCCAAAAAGATTTACAGTCTCAGGAAATCTATCTAGGGGATATATATATATATGCCAAACCATGGGAGAAAGATAAGGCTATTTGCTTCCATAAGTATTCACAGTCTCAGAAACCCTAAGGAGCAGTTCCACTCTGTCCTATTCAACTTGATGGCAACAGGCTTGGTTTTGGTATAGCTGAACTGAGTAGACATAAAACTAACCATCACAAGAGGAACTATATGCTTTAATTTAGAATTATGCTATTTAGGATGCATTCAACCACAAGAAAAAGAAAATCAAATCAAATGGTCTTAACAATGAAGAAATATTTTTACTTACATCACAGGAAGTCCAGAAATAGGGTAGGGTGCTTTGGTTCTGGCCATTTGCTTAGACTTCCCTTCTGTGATGGTTTCATGCTCTGACAAGATACAGCAGTTTGGGCCTTATTTCCTGCATGAGGGAGAGAGAGACCATCTCTTCTGGAGACTTTCTATGCTTTCTATGAAGAGTGGGAAAGTTTTTAGACATCTCCAGCAAATTTCCTGTCACATCTCATTGTCCTGTGCTGGGTCATGAATCCATGTTGGGAGTGTCCTCTGTGACTTGTGATCCTGGTGTGGTGAGGTAGGATAAGCACTGGACTGCTAGCCTCAAGGTTGGTGGTTTAAAACCATGAGTCACTCTCAGAAACATTATGCAGTTTCGCTATGAGTATGAACCAACCGGTGGGCACTTAAAAACAATATTAGTCTTGAGACTCTGAGACAGTCATAAGTGAGGGGAATGGGTACTGTGTTGGCTTGTGTATTGCTTTGATGCTAGAAGCTATGCCATTGGTGTTTTTTAATTACCAGCAGGGAACACCTGTTGTGGACAAGTTTCAGTTGAGCTTCCAGACTCAGACAGCCTAGGAAGAAGGAGAGGCAGACTACATCGGAATGTTTCACCACTGAAGACCTTATGAATATCAGTGGAACACTATCATCACCAAAACACTGAATATTGAAACATGATGAATAGCCCCAGATTATGGAGTCCTGGTGTGGTGCTGTAGGATATGTACCATACTGTAAGGTCGTTTTGAACTGAAATGTCAGTGGTTCAAACTCACCAGCTGCTGCTCAGAACCACTACAAAGGTTCACTATTAGTTGGAACTGACTCAACGTCACTTAACAACAACAACATTGTCAGATATAATGCTGGAAGATGAGCTCTACAAGTTGGAAGGCACTCAAAATATGACAGGGGAAGAGCTGCCTCCTCAAAGTAGAGTTAACCATTTTGATGCAAATGGAGTAAAGCTTTAGGGACCTTCATTCGCTGATGGGGCACAACTCAAATGAGGAGAAACAGCTGTAAACATCCATTAATAATCAGACCATGGAAGGAACAAAGTATGAATCTAGGAAAGCTGAAGTTACTAAAGGTGAAATGGAATGCATAAAGATCATTATCCTAGGCATTAGTGAGCTAAAATGGACTAGTATTGGTCACTTTGAATCTGATAATCACATGGTTTACCAGGCTGGGAATGAAAAATTCAAGTGAATCTGACAATGGTTTACCAAGCTGGGAATGAAAAATTCAAGAGAGATGGCATTACATTTATCATCAAAAAGAACATATCAAGATCTATCTTGAAGTATTATGCTATTTGTGATAGTACAATATCCATACATCCACAAGGAGGACCAGTTATTATCACTATAATTCAAATATACATACTAACCACTGAAGTCTGTAATGATGAAATTGAAGAATTCTACCAACTTCATCAGTCTGAAACTGATCAAACATGCAATCAAGATGTGTTAATAATTACTAGTGACTGAAATGTAAAGATTAGAAATCAAGATCAATAGTTGGAAAAGATGTCTTCTGTGATAGAAATGATGTTGGAGATCACATGTTAGAATTTTGCAAGACCAATGACTTGTTCATTGCAAACATCTTTTTTTAAGTTTTTATTGTGAATTATGTGATAGTTTCCATGGAGAACATTAGCTTTACATTCATCCTATCTTATTTCATTTC
>NW_006408540.1:24179950-24187944 GCF_000296735.1 Chrysochloris asiatica | reverse complement strand
CTGCTTGGTCGGGTATTCTGTGTTGTTGTTGGCGGAGCTCTCTGCTATACATCCACCCGATCCGCCATCTTGTTTGTTCTCTAGGAGTTTGTTTTATCTGAAATAACTTAACGTTTTACAATAAGAATTGCAAACATTTTTTGCTATTCTTGCCATTTGTCTTTTAGATTTGTTTCTGGTTGGTTTTTCCATATGCATTTTTTTTAAAAATTAACAGTTACATAGTTTAGTTTATCAGACGTTTTTATTATGGAATTTTGGTTTATGTAATACCTGAAAAGATCTTCCACACTCTAAAATCTGTCCAAATATTTAGCACATATTTTTCTCTAATACTTTAATGCTGCCTTTTTTACACTAAAATTTTTCCTTCGTCTGTCTTTTATCCTATTTTTCAGTGGCACTGTGGGTTAATGTGCCAGACTGCAAAGCTGTTTGAACTGCAACGTCGGTGGTTCAAACTCACCAGCTGCTCCTTGAAAACTCTGTACAGGGTCGCTACGGGTCGTAATTGACTTGTTGGCACTTAACGATAACTACCATTACCTCAATATTATGTATTAAATAATGTATCTTTTCCTTCACTGTTTTCAAAGGCCACTTTGAAGTACAGTAGAGAAAGCTAGAAGATAGACTCCCTATCATTAGACAAAGGGAACTCTTCCATGTTTGGGAAGTACAAGTGCCAGGTTAAAGCAAAACTGCTTGAAACAATGGGCTTCCATATTCATGTGAATTTCCTACTAAGAATTCTATATCCAATTCTGTGTCCATCAACAGACAAATGGATAAGAACAACAAAAAAAGGGGGGGTGGGGAGGATATGCACAGACAGTAGAATATTACTCAGTCATTATGACAAATGAAGTTCTCACATATGCAACAACATGGATGAATCTTGAAAATGATATTTGTTGTTATTTGTCCTCATGGCATGGCCTCAGGGTGACCCTGTATAGAGTGTTGCCTGGGCCTGCTCTATGTTCACAGTCGTTGGTATGAATGAGTTCACTGTGGTGGTCATTTTGTATTTTGGGTACCTTCCAACCTTTGGTGCTTATCTCTTAGCATTATATTGGATGATGCTCTGTTGTAATCTATCATAAGGTTTTCACTGACTAAGTTTCAGAAGTAGATTGCTAAAGCAATCTACTTATCTGTCTTCCTTATCTGTCTCAGTCTGGAAACTCCACTGAAACCCGTCTACCATGGGTGACCCTGATGATATTTGAAATATCAGTGACAAAGCTTCCAGTAGCATATTAACATGTAAGTTACCACAATAGGACAAACTGGCAAGTGGTGATTGATAATATTTTGCTGAATGAAAAAATTCGGCTACAAAGGACAAATACTAGATGAGCTCACTTAAGAATATATGAGATATTTTACATAGCCAATTGCATAGGGACCAAAATTTATTCATGGTGACCAAGAACGTAGGTAGTGGAGGAAGTATGTGAGTTATGGCTGGAGGGGTGCTGAGTTTCTGTTTGGGGTAATGAAACACTTAGAAATAAATAGCAGTGATGGTTGCACTAGTGTTGGATGATATCCAGTCAGTACCAATTTATAAGCCTTATGAACAACAAAACGAAAAAGAGAAAGACCCTCAACTTTGCAGAAGCAACTACCCGTCCTGTGCCACAGTCATTGCAACACTCTGACACTGTGCCAATCTGTCTTGTGAAGGGTCTTCCTCTTTTTCGCTGACCCTTCACATTACCAAGCATGATGTCTTTCTCCAGGGACTAGTTCCTCCTAAGAATATGTCTGAAGTATGAGAGAGGAAGTCTGGCCATCCTGGCTTCCAAGGAGCATTCTGGCTGTCCAGGGAGCTTCTTCCAACATAAATTTGTTTGTTCTTCTGGCAGTCCATGGTACTTTTTACATTCTTCTCCAACACCTTAACACAAATGCATCAATTCCTCTACAGTCTTCCTTATTCATTGTCCAACTTTCACATGCACATGCATATGAGGTTGTTGAAAATACCATGGCTTGGGTCAGGCACATCTTCGTCCTCAAATTGACATCTATACTCTTAAACATTTTAGAAGGGTCTTGTGCAGCAGATTTGCCTAATATGTCATTTGGTTTTTTGACTATTGTTTCCATGAATGTTGATTGTGGATCCAGGCAAAATGAAGTCTTTGACAACTTCAATCTTTTCTCCATTTTTCTTGATGCTATTTATTGGTCCAGTGGTGAAGATATTTTTCTTTACATTGAGGTGCAACTCATACTGAAGACTGTGTATTCGACTTTCATCAGTAAGTATTTTAAGTCCTCTTCACTTTCAGTAAGCAAGGTTGTCTCATCTACATATTGAGGTTGTTAATGAGTCTTCCTCCAATCCTGATTCCACGTTCTTCACATAATCCAGCTCCTCGGATTATTTATTCAGGATACAGATTGAATAAATTTGGTGAAAGAATACAACCCTGGAGCACATACCTATCCTAATTTTAAACCATTCAGTGTCCCCTAGTTCTGTTCCAACAACTGCCTTTTGGTCTATATATAGGTTCCTCATGAGCACAATTAAGTGTTACAGAATACTCATTCTCCACAATGTTATCCATAGTTTGTCATGACCCACACAATTGAAAACTTTTGCATATTCAATAAAGCACAGATAAACATCTTTCTGGTATTCTTGCTTTCAGCCAAGATCCATCTGACATCAGCAATGATATCCCTCGTTCCATGTTGTTTTCTGACTCCAGCATGAACTTTGAGAGCTCTTGAAATGTTCTTTTTGATGATGAATGCAATACCATTCCTCTTCAATTTATCATTTCTATCATAATAAACCATGTGATTGTTAAATTTAAAATGGCCAATACCAGTCCATTTCAGCTCACTAATGCCTAGGATATCAATGTTTATGCATACCATTTCCTTTTCTTACAACTTCCAATCTTCCTACTTCATACATACTTCATACATTGCATATTCTAATTATTAATGGATATTTACAGCAGTTTGTCTCCATTTTGAGTTGTGCCCCATCAGCAAATCACTGTCAACTCTACTTAGTGAAGGTAGCTCTTTCCCAATTATATTTGAAGTGCCTTCCAACCTGAGGGGCTCATTTTCTGGCACCATATCTGACAGTATTTTGGTGCTCATCATCATGTTTCAATAGTCAATATTTTGGTGTTATCTGACAGTGTTCCACTGCTATTCATAAGGTTTTTTAGTGATTGTATATTTGGAAGCATCTGCCTCTCCTTGTTCCCAGTCTGTCTTCATCTGAAAGCTCAATTGAAACCTATCTACCATGGGTGACTCTGCTGGTATTTAAAATACCTGTGGCATAGCTTCCAGAATCACAGCAACAACCTGCAAGCCACCACAATACAACAAACTGACAGATGAGTGATGTGGTTGCACTATAGAGTAAATATAATTAATGTCACTGAACTGTAGACTTAACAGTGGTTAAAATAGAAATATTTTATATATATTTATATAAAATATAAAGCATATATTTTATCAAAACAATTTTTTAATGGTTACCCAGTGGTTAACTGTCTGGCTGCTAACTGAAAGCTTGGCCATTGGAATCCACCAGCTGTCCACAAGAAAAAAATGTGGCAGTCTACTTTTATAAAGACTGTTGTTGTTAAATGCTGTTGGGTCATTTCCAACTCATAGTGATGCTGTATAGGGTTTCTGAGACAGTAAATCTATATGAGAGCAGAAATCCTCATCTTTGTCCCTCAGAGTGGCTGGTGGGTTTTAACTGTTGATTATGTGGTTCACAGCCTAGTGCTTATCCTACAGCACCATCAGACTTGGAAACTCCATGGGGCAGTTCTACACTGTTCATTGGGTCTCTGTGAGTTAGAATCAACTCTACAGCCCACACAACCACATGGAGCAAGGACTCCTATATAAGTGAGTGGTTATGGTAGCATAGCACAATTTGACAGTTCTCGTTTTTGTGATCGTTGGAAAGCTGAGTTACACAATTTATTGATTATACTGTTGTTATTGTTCTTTTAAGGGAGACAGCGTTGTGCAAAGGAGGCAAAGCATTGCGTGCAGAATTGGGCATGTTTTAGGGTCGACAACTTAACCACTTCTCTTTGTCAATAATTTCCTCATACATCTCTTGGGTAGCTTCTGTTTTGCTATAAGTTGTTAAGTGCTGCTGAGTCTGTCTGGACTCATAACAACCTTGTATGTGGTTTCTGAATTCAGTTTGAACTGACCTTGACGTTCCTTAGTGAAGGTAGCTCTTTCCCAGTTGTATTTGGAGTGCCTTCCAACCTGAGGGGCTCATCTTCTGGCACTGTATCTGACAGTATTTTGGTGGTCATCATCATGTTATCCTACAGGACCACACCAGGGCAGTATTTTGGTGCTCATCCATTGCTTATCATACAGCACCACAGCAGGACCCTGGTGAAAAAGAGGAAGACCCCTAATAAGATGGATTGACACAATGGCTGCAACAATGGGCTCAAATATAACACCCATTGTGAGGATGGTGCTGGACTAGGCAATGTTTGGTTCTGTTGTACGTAGAGTCACTATGATTCAGAGCTGACACAAGGGCACCTAACAACAACAGTAATAGTGGGGATGGTGAAGAATATATTGAATATTTGGAATGAGAAAAAGTAAAGTTCCTATTTATAAATTAAATATTTTGGCCCCTGTTAAGGATTGAATTGTGTACTCCAAAAAGTTGTGTGGAAGTTCTACCCAGGTACCTATGATATCACTCTGATTGGAAATGGAGCTTTCTGTTTTCTATTAATGAGATCATACCAGAGTAGAGTGGGTCCTAAAGTTAATCCCTTCTGTTGTTATTGTTAAGTGCTTTCAGACTGGTCTTGACTCTTAGCAACCCTATATGGAGTTTCTACGGAGTAGCTGGTAGGTTTGAACTCCAACCTTGTGGTTAGTAATTCAGTGTTTATCCTACAGAGCCACATCAGTAGTCCAGGTGTCCTCAAATCAGTTCCGACTCATAGTGACCCTATGCACAAACGAAGGACACACTGTCCAGTCCTGCACCATCCTCACAACTACTGTTATGTTTGAGCCCACTGCTGCTGTCACTGTATCAACCATCTCACTGACCCTCTGCTTTACCAAGCATGATGGCTTTCTCCAGGGACTGGACCGTCCTGCTAACATGTCTAAAATACAAGCGACAAAGTCTCACCATGCTTGTTTCTAAGGAGCATTTTGGCTGTACTTTGAAGACAAATTTGTTTGTTCTTCTGGTAGTCCACTGTACTTTCACTATTCTTCACCAACACCATAATTCAAATGCATCAACTCTTCTACAGTCTTCCTTATTCAATTCATTGTCCAACTTCCACATGCATATGAGTCAGGCACACCTTTATCCTCAAACTGATCTTTGCCCTTGAACACTTTAAAGAGGTCTTGTGCACCAGATTTGTCTATTACAATATGTCGTTGGATTTCTTTTCTGCTGCTTCCATGAGCATTGATTGTGGATGCAAGCAAGTTGCCTTTGAAAACTTCAATCTCTTCTCCATTTATCATGATGTCATTTATGGTTCATTTGTGAGGATTTTTGTTTTCTTTATGTTGAGGTGTAAATCCATACTAAAGGCTGTAGTTTTCTATCTTCATCAGTAAGTATTTCAAGTCATATTCACTTTCAGCTAGCAAAGTTGTATCATCTGCGTATCACTGGTTGTTAATGAGTCTCCTGCTAATCCTGATACCACATTCTTCTTTGTATAGTCCAGCTGCTCGGATTATGTGTTCAGCATGCAGACTGAATAAATATAGTGAAAGGATGCAACCCTGGCACACACCTTTCCTGATTTTAAACCATTCAGTATCTCCTTGTTCTGTTCTAAAGACTGTCTCTTGGTCTATGTATAGTGCACAATTAAGTGTTCTGGAATTCTCATTCTTTGTAATGTTAGTCATAGTTTGTTATGATCCACATACTCAAATGCCTTTGCATACTTAATAAAGCATAAGTAAACATCATTCTGGTATTCTCTAATTCCAGCTAAGATCCATCTGACATCAGCAATAATAATGCCTTGTTTCATATCCTTTGCTGAATCTGGCTTAAATTTCTGGAAGCTCCCTGTTGATGTTCTATTTCAATTGTTTTTAAATTATCTTTAGCAGAATTTTACTTGCATTATCATACTAATGATATTGTTCTGTGGTTTCCACATTCTGTTGGATCATCCACAAATATGGATCTCTTCCAATTAGTTGTCCAGTTAGCTATCTTCCAAATTTTTGACAGTTGACACCTTCTTAGTGGTGTCTTATAAATGAGCCTAAGAGACACAGACACAATGTGACACCACGTGGTGATGAAGACAGATGCAGCTCTGATCAGCAAAGGAACACCAAGATCTTCAAGGCTATCACCAGAAACTGGGGGAGAGGCCCACAGAAGGATCAACACAGCCAAGATCTTGATTTAGACTTTTAGCCTCCTAAACTGTGAGAAAATACATTTCTGTCCTTTAAAGCCACTCTCTACTGTTACTAGTATTACGTGATACCAAGAAACTTAGCAGGCCACTGCTTTGAAAACTGGAGAATTTTCTTTTAACCAAAAGCTAATCTGGGCATTAGAATCTGTAGATAGTGGAGACCATTAACAGTCACCATTTATGAAGTCAAGAGAAAGAGAAAAACAAAAAGAGGAACTGCAGACAACTGAAAGAGTGACTAGAGGTTGTGGTTCTGTTACAAGATGATCATTCTCCGGAAATGGTCCAGAATCAGCAGATGAGAGACAAGTCTGAGGAGGCAGCAGCCCTGGCTATTCATTCACCACCTATCCCACCTTCTGCACAGAAGAGGTGTTGAGCTGAACTATTAGTGGGATACTATCCCACGTGGAAGGATCCCAGCTCATTCTTTTTCTTCTTTATTTCATTGTGGCAATATGTATTTAACAAAACATTTGCCACATGACCATATTCTTAATGGTACAAGTCAATGACATTAACATATTCACCATTCATTTCCAAAAACTCAATGTCCCTCCTCCCCCATCCTCCGAAAGACTTCGGTCCCTAGGCATTTGTCTATTTTAAATATTTCATCTAAGTGTAATCCCACAATATTTACCCTTTGTACCTGAATTATTTCACTCCATATGTTTTCAAGATTCATCCATATTATGGCATGTATCAGAATTTTAAGTCTGCTTATGACAGAGTCCTATTAAATTCCATGTATGTACTACATTTTGCTTACCCATTCATCTGTTAATGGGTTCTTGGTCTGTTTATGCTTTTGCTTCCAGCTGATTCTTGAATATAAAAGTAGTTGAGAGTAGAACAAACAAGATGGCGGATGGGGTGGAAGTGCAGTGAGGAGCTCAGTCAGCAACAACACAGAATACCCGACCAAGCAGGCTCAGGGGATGGTGCCAGAAGTCTGAACCACATATAAAGGAATATTTAGAAGGTTGGAAGGCTTGCAGCTAGGGGAATTTGTAGCAGAAGCATGAAATCCATTGCTTTCTAATTCAAGATGCTCAGCTGCTCCCGGAGCCACCATTTTGGGAGAGACCAAGCAGAGGAAGGATCAGAGCAGCCACGGATGCCTGACAGAACCATGGAGATAAAGGTGTGGAAATTCTTTTTTTTGGGATTGACTCATTGGTCTCGCGCTGTCTGTGCACCTCCACTCTGGTGACTAGAGGGGGTGTCTGAGTGAGAGGACACTCCAACCTTACCTCCAGAGGGTTCTATTATGCATGTGCACAGATCTCCTCAAAATTTAAAGTGACACTTTCCACTTAAAATTAAATGACCACAGCTGGCCCTGAACTGTTTATAACTAGGGAAAAGCCTGAACAGGGGTTGTGGAGTGGGACAGACAGAATAAAAAGGAAATAGGTCAAAAATTAAATCCTGATTTATGTCATAATGATCAACAGTGGCATCTTTAAATTTCTCAGGAAGAAGGGTGAAAAGGGAAGCCCATCTCCTGATCACATCTACCTGGAGGCA
>NW_006408540.1:24163998-24178784 GCF_000296735.1 Chrysochloris asiatica | reverse complement strand
ATAAGAACAGAGGATCTGGGAGGTCAGTCTATGATCAAAACAATTACAATGTGAAAGAAGGTAAACACTGAGGAACAGAGATCCAGGTGGTGGGAAGGTCAGGTAGATTACAGGATAAAATAGACTGTCTTAAATGGAGGGAAGAATTAATGGAATATAAGGTAACAACAGTGGGGTTGGGGTAGGGGATTTGGCTTTGGTGTTGGGGAGAGCAATACAAGAAAGGGGAGGAGACAGAAGAACAAGATAGATAGGGGAACACTGAGACAGGTTTGCATGGCTTAAGTGGGAGAGGTAAATAGTGATGCATGCTCAACCTTGGAACAACAGGGCTCTGTGATACAGGGATCTAAGCATAGCTTGAAGAGTGGAAATAATACTAAAATGCTTGACTGCCTTATGAATATTGGTTTCCCTTGCCTACTATTGTAAAACAGACACTTGAGTGGGATAGAAAGGAATGTTGGGAAACATGATTAGAGAAAACTTGTAAGCCCCTCTTCAGCCTATAACTGATTGGAATACCTAAAAGGGGTTCTAGAACTTGTCTAGTGAAATAGCCCTCTTGCAAAGCCTTTGCAGAGTATAGGACCCTACGTGGAATCCTGAGTCCCATCCAGAACCTTATGAGGTGGGACATTCCCACTAGAAAGGGCAAACAGACCATCCTGGAACAGCTAGAGCTACAGAAAATACATCTTCAAAGGAAGATCAATAGGAAAAACCCAAAACAAAAATGTTAGCATGACTGGCTACTACAAGAATAAGCAAGCCGTTTGCCAGGCAAGCAATCACGTTCTTTCAGGACAAACTTCCTTCTAAGACTGAAACTCAAAGGAAACACACAAACAAACATGTAAGCTTCCTGGCAACCACATTGGTCTACTGGTGAGTTGACGAGGGGGAAAGGCAGCAATGAAGAAATGGGCTGAGTTCAACCACAATCTGTGGACTCCCGTTGACCTGGAGATGAGAGATAGAAGAGGAAGAGCTGGTTGGTCCAAAGTATGGTGAGACGTGGGGACACCTGAGCCCATGGACAAGGATATAGCCACAGAGGACTAGAGCTGAGTGAAGCATCCAGCTGATATGAAGTGAGGGGAGATTCACAAGAATAACCAAACTTGGAGACAGTACCCATTTGACCTAACCTCGATGGCTTGATAATCCGAACTCGACAAGTGGAAGATTACAAAAAAAAAAAGTTTTTTCATAAAGTTTTGCTATAATTTGATGAACCTGACCTATACTCATGGAGGTAGTAACTCTTAATACCAACAGAGAGGGAAGGAGTCTTCACATCAAGTATCAATTGTATCCACTCTGTACACAGGGTAGATAGGGATGGGCAACTTAGACATTTTTGTTGTTGTTGTTATGTGCCGTGGAGTTGGTTCCGACTCATAGAGACCCTGTACAGGGTTTCTGAGGCTATAAATCTTTATGGGAGCATAAAGCCTCATCTTTCTTCTGTGTAACAGCTGGTAGTTTCAAAATGCTAACCCTAAGATTAGCAGCCCGATTCGTAACCACTATGTTACCAGGGGGTGATAAAGGCAGGAAGTGACTGGCTTACAAGGTTTCAACAGGGAGTTTAGTTTAAGAATATGGGGGGAAAGAAAGAGTCCCCACTGAATAGATTTCATCTTGTCTAGATGGGTCTGGTGAAAAGAGATGGGGATAAGATTTGCATGGTTTAATAGTGAATAATTGTTATCATGGATAATTGTGACTGTCACAATTGTAAAGGTAGAAGTTTTGTAACAAAACTTAAAGTCCAGAAACAGAGGACCCCAGGACCATCAAGGGAGAAGAGCACAAGCAGAATGTGGGACCTTATCCAGAGAAGCAGTGCCAACAGAGACGGAGGGAGCAATAGGGGCATGGAGATGGGTTGCGGCTGAGGATTCTAGATTCATAGGAAGAGCGGGACTAAGAACTGGTGGCTAAGAGGCAGACTTGCAGAATGTGCCCTTAGGAGATATAAATTATTATATATGCCTGAGTGTTTTGTTTAGTTTTGTTTTTAAAAAGCTAGGGTGGATAGCGAAAAATACTGTTAACTGATGGTACATGGAGGGAATTATAATCATTGTAATAAAACAAGGTGTATGATTTGTTGAACGTAAAACTGATGATCTGCCCTGTAAACTTTCACTCAATCCATAATTAAAAGCTTAAAAAAAAAAAGTAATCGAATCTGGACTGGTCTTCTCCCTCTTCCTGTCCAACATGCTGCTTACACTCACATGTATGACCTTCTTTACTCTTGTGGAGTCCTTGATGTTAATTTCAGTTTGATTTCACCCAGTGTATTGAGGAGGGAGGCAGGAAGTCTGCAGTTAGGAGACTCCACACACAATCCTCCTACCCCAACCATAAACGGTTGCCGTCAAGTCGGTCCTGATTCATAGTCACACTATATAGGGTTTCCAAGGAGCAGCTGGTGGGTTTGAACCACTAAACTTAGCTTCCAGCGCCACACCAGGCCTCCCTAGGCGTAAGTTGGCAGGGCATGAGGAGAGAGTGGAGAGCATCAGTGGCTCAGTGGTGGAACTCTTGCCCTCCCAGCAGGAGACTCTGGTTTGATTTCCTGCCAATGTACCTCATATGCAGTTACCTCTCACCTGTCAGTGGAGGCCTGAGAGTGGCTATGATTCTAAGCATGTTTCAGCTAACCTTCTAGACTAAGACAGACTAGGAAGAAAGGCCTGGCAGCCTGCTTGCAAAAATCAGCCAATGAAAACTCTTGCTCATATGGACCACAGCAGTCTGATCCACAGGACTAGGCAACATTTTGTTCTGTAGTGTGTGGGGCCTCCATGAGTCAAGGGTTGACTCGATGGCACCTAACAACCAGAAGAGATCAGCCTATGGGATCCTTGGCTGCTGCTTCCCTGTGGTAGACTACTGGCCAGAGTGGTCTTCAGTGTAGTAGAAATTGGTTGTTTCTTGGTATTGCTTCTGCAAAATCCTAGCCCACCCCTTACTTCTCCCTCACCTCAGCATCTGAGGTAGGATTCCTTCAACATCAAGGTCATGAGGCAGAGTCTCTGGCCCATGAAGTACAAAGGACCATCACACTGAAATACTTTCATCCCAAAGTAAAATATTATAATGATAGTATGTAAACAAAGTACAAACTCATTAATTAAGTTTAACACAAAAAGATAAATCACATTCCCAATCTGTTTGTCTCTTGAAAGGGAAAAGAAAGTGGAAAAAAGGAAGCGAATCATAGAGCAAGTTGGCAGAAAAGAGAGACTGAGATGGAAGAGGAGGAAATGAAGTCATGATGTCTCTCAATTCCCCTTTAAAGTACTGAATTAAAAAAAAAAAAAATATATATATATATATATATATATATATACATATATATATATTTCCAGTTTTCTGTTGCATTCAGCTCAAACTATAGAGGGTTAGGTTAGTCTTACACAATTGAAATCATTTTCGTACCTGAAGAAGAAGGAACTGAAGTTAATCATATCAAGGTTCAGTCAGAGGCCAGAGAATAGGAGAACTTACATATTAACCAAAGGTTACAGTCACAGTGGGATTGGGGACATGGAGTGTGTGTGTGAGTGTGAATACCTGCTTGTGTATGTACCAAGTGTCTACATTTTAAATCTTCATAAGGATTCTGAGATCTGTGAGATTCAAGGTTGGCCTTTCTGAGAAGTATTTGCATTTTGATCTAGGCCTCCTAAATGCTAGGACATCTGTAATATACAAAGGAATGGTGAAGCTTCAGGTACCACTACAAGTAGAAATTTGTTTCCTTAGGAGGAGGGAAGAATTTTCCAGTCTTTCTCACCTCCTTTTTGATATTGTACACATGCCAAGTGCTGCTTAAGTAGCTGCTGCTGGGTCTGGCTCCTGCAGGAGAACTGGAAGGGGGGCCCCACCCACTCTGACAAACACCCAGTTGCAGCATTTAATTGCTATCCCCTGAAGCATTGAGCATGTGCTACCCCCACTCACTGTTGCTTAGCCATGAATGCTGCTGATCCTCTGGGAGGTGGGGTGGGTAGGGTGGGTGGGGGTGGTGCTTTTGTGTTGGGAGTGGTGGGAAGAGTGATCTACTTTCTATTTGTTTTCTAGAACCTTCCACAGTGCAGTGCTAACAAAGATCTGCCTAATGTAGCCTCTTGTTTTTAATGATGCCAATGACAATTTCATCTTCAAGAACATTGTTGGTTTGGGGACAATGATTTGCAGTTAATGAAAACAATCATTTTCTACAGCTATTGGAGAACATACTTTGGCTCTCTAGAGTGATAGAAAGTGCTTATTTTCTTCCATACAAGTCCAATGAAACTTTCAAAGTTCAGAAACTTTCCTCACTACCAATGGATTAAAAAATAGAGATGGAAATTTCTCTGGCAGCAGTTGGAAGAGCCTTGAGCGGAACTCAGCAGTCAGAAGGTTCTGCCACCCAGTGCAAGAGAGATTGGTGTTCTGGAACTGGTTTTATAACACCAATGGGGGAACAGAATGCCCTCCAAGCTGAAATGCTATAGCTGGTTTGCGCTGGATTTTTGTGCCTGCCTCCTCCTCAGTTTTTGTTCCGTGCCAACTGGAGTTCTGTCTCCCTTGGTTTCAATTCCAGGAATACAATCTCCCTGAAATGGCTCTTCTCTGACAACCTGGGGACCCCAGGCCACTTCTGGACACACCCTGTTTCAAAAGCAAATAAGCAACTTTCATTTAGGCTCCCAAGTGGAAATAACAGATAGTCATCAAGAACGGAGGGCTCTTGCCTGGGCTGGCTCAGAAAATCCCCACTGCAAGAAAGGAGTGCCGCTGCTTCTCTCTGCAGTTTCCCGGCTAGACACCTTTATCAAATACGGAAGTTAACTCCGTCAAATATTAACCCTGGTCCTGAGGCCTTGGTTGTTTTTGTGGTGAGAGAAGAGGGAAGAAGCTGAAAGAAAAGAGAAAAGGAAAGGATATATAATGAACACACTGAGACAGAGGCACAGAGCAAGGGGGAGAGCAGAGGAGGGAAGTTTGGAGAAGAATGTTTGTCACAGGCCTGGCATCCTTCCATCCACAGGAATGGGGAGGAGGGCCGCTTTTACACTACCTGCTCTTTGAATGCTGACGTGCTGTCTCACTCACCACAGTTCTGTCAGAGCCCTCATTCTTATTTATTGTCACGGAAAAAAATAACATAATTATTAACTCAAAGCAATCGGGTTGAGAAGAGCATGTTAACAAACTCAATGATCTCTCCTTTTTAAATATATGTATGCATTCATATTTGGAAGTCTGTACACAAAAATTTTAAAGACTATCTCTGGGTGATAAGATGATTTTCTTTTTCAATATTTCCCTCTTTTACTTATCTATATTTTCTACAATGAATAGCTCCTGCTTGTAATGCACAATCAGCTTTATATTAAAAAGTAAGACAAAAAGGATACACAGAAAGAAAAATACGGCATTGGAGGAAGAAAGAGACAACACTTTTTCTAGTCCACGATGATCCCGATTTTTAACTAGGCTTAGGAGCTCTGGTAGCGTAGTAGTTACGAATCGGGCTGCGAATCGCAACGTTAGCAGTTCGAAACTACCAGCTGTTCCGCGGGAGAAAAATGAGGCTTTTTGCTCCCGTAAAGATTTACAGCTATGGAAACCCTGTACAGGGTCGCTATGAGTCGGAACTGACTCCACGGCACATCACCACCACCACCAGAGATAGACTTGTCAGTGTTAGCAGTCTGCTCTATGCAATCAGGGCAGCCATTTCTCTGCTATTTCTATTTCCTTGGTGGTGTAAACGGTTGATGTGTTTGGTTACGAACGGAAAGGTAGGAGGTTTGAGTCCACCCATAAGAAATGCCTGGTTGTGGTTACGAGGCTGTAAATCTTTACCAGAGCAAAAAGCCTTATCTTTGACCTGTGAAATAGCGGGTAGTTCTGAATGGCTGACCTTGAAAATAAACTGTTGAAAACTCTATGGAGCACAGTTGTACTCTGACACATGAGTCATAGTTGACTAGATACCAGCTGGTTTGTTTTTTTGGTGGGTGGGTGAGAGTAAAGAGTTAGGATTGGGACTGTGGCTAGGTGTAGGATATCCCTAGGAGTCCTGGTTTGGTGCTGTGGGATAAAGCACTGGATTGAAAGGTTGGTTTGAATCATAAGGTTCAAACTCACTAGCTGTTGATGTTAAGTGCCAGTGGAGTCGGTTTCCACTCATAGTGACCCTGTATAGGGTTTCTGAGGAGCAGCTGGTGAGCTTGAACTGCTGACTTTGTGGTTCAAATAGACCTTGCAGCTCCGCGCATTGACCTATAGCACCATCCCAGGACTCCTAGCTGCTCCTTGGAAACCGTATACAGGGTTGCTATGAGTCGGAACTGACCCAAAGACACGTTAACAGCAAGAGGCTAGTCCTAAATCTTCATTTTGTGTTAGGGTTATGGATAGGGCTAGGGTTAGTGTTAGGGCTGAGGGTTGGGCTAGGGCTAGGAATAAGACTTGGTCTAGTATTAAGGTTCCACTTACGTTTATTTATTTTAATTTTTCCTTGAAATCTACTTGGAAGTTCTATTCCTACATAATTCTCTCTTTTTATTTTATGGGGGGGGGGCTTCTTGTTATTGTCATTGAAATCTAGAATTTCTGGTTTCCTGGGTTTTGTCTTGTAAGTTTATTTTACCTTGAATGCTTCCATATCCTGGTTGAGTTCTGGGGGGGTATTGTTATGTATGTTAATCTCACGTTGTTGTTTGCTGTTGTTGGTTCTCCGTCCAAAGAATTCCCTTTAGTATTTATTTATTTATTTATTTGTAAGGTTAGTCTGGTTTTTGAAAATTATTTTAATTTCTATTTATTTGGAAATGTCTTAATTTCATTATCATATTTGCAGGACTTATGATTCTTGGTTGGCAATTTTTTTTCTTTCAGACTTTTGTTGGTATCGGCCCATTGTCTTCTTGCCTGCATGATTTTTGTTGAGAAATTAGAGCTTAGTTTCTAGTTTGTTCTCCTTTGTAGGTAATTTTTCATTTTTCCCAAGCTGCTCTCAGGACTTTTTCCTTGTCTTTGGTTTTGGAGCGTTTGATTGTAATGTCTTGGTGATTTTCTTTTAGGGTCTATCATGTTTGGAGTTCATTTAACTTCTTGAATGGCTATCTGCTCATCTTTCATGATATTAGGGACGTTTTCCTGCAATAATTCCTGGACAGTTTTCGCTACGGTTTTGTGTATGTATGTGTCTTCTTACTCTGGAATTCCAGTCACACAAGAGTTATTCCTCTTGATAGTATCTCACACAAATCTTAGACTTTCTTAGGATTTTTAAATTCTTTTTTCTATTGTTCCTTTACCAGATAAATATTAAGAGATTTGACTTGAAGTTCAGTAATTCATTCAGCCTTCCATTGATTTAAGTCTACTTCTTTGCCCTTTCAATACACTATATCTGAACTGTTAGTATTGATCGTTTGGTTTTCTAATTGTTTTTATATGGTTTCTGATTTCTCATCTCTATTGTCAGTGTGTTCTTATAATAGAGTTTTTCTGAATTCTTCTAGGTTTTCTTGATTTGTTCTTTCTCTCAACTCATTGAAGGTGCCTAATTATTGTTTTTAATTCCCTACCAGGTAATTCTGATACAATTTTGGTATAATATTTTCTGACTCTGCATTTTGCTCTCTTGTTTGAGGCACTGTCTTGTTTTTTCATGTGAGTTGAAATTGTCTGTTTTTCTGAGTCATTGTGGTATTGTATTTGTAGTTAATTGATAACTGTATGTTGGTGTGTTCTCAAGAACTTTCCACCTGCCTCCTGGAGGATGTGGTAGAGACTGGTAGTGTGAACGCAGTTCTCTGTTTGCTATTTGTATAGAGTAGTTCAGGACAGGATCACAGGCCTCCTGGCACCTGACCTCAGACAGAGTCAAGGCTGCACAGGAGGGGGTACCATTGGCTTCTGGGTTAGCCAAGACAGGGACTGGACATGCCCCTACTTACCAGGAGAACATGGGATGAAGGGGAGCAGAACCCTCTTGCCACCAATCTCTAGCATGTCCTGTGTCTGCAGATGACTGTATTGACCACCACTAACAAAAGTGCAAGATGGCTGAGCCGCTCCATGCCAGCTGACAGCCTGCCCATTTTCTTCTCTCTTTCTATTTCTGTTCAGCTTCTTCTTCCTGTGGGCACTCAGTCCACCTCTCTGTCCTGTCCTTTGAAGCTCAGGGTTCTAGGATTACCATCTGTATCTGTCTCACTTGGTCTTCCATGTCTCTGTTGCAGAGGGTCCACTCAGTGCATCTGCCTACTCCGCCATCTGCCTTAGAAGTGTCTGGTGGGTGGTTTGTTCAGTTTTCTAAGGGCTCCGAATCTTAAATCTTGAGATCTATATTTCTTAACCAAAAGTACAAGTGGCTGTCAGCTGGGAAATGTTTTCAAATATCCTAGCCTAGGCTCCACCTTCAGAGGTTATGATTTAGAATAACTAGGTAAGAGTCCTGGTGTGGCACTGGAGGATAAGCACTTGACCATAATAAGGTCAGATTGAACTGAAAGATTGGCAGTTCAAACTCACAGCTGCTTCTCAGAAACACTGTACAGGGTCACTATGAGTCAGAACTGATTCGATGGCACTTAACAAACAACAACAACAGTAGGACCTGAGTAGAAGTCTTTGGAAAAACTTTCCCAGATTTTCTGATACTCACCCTGACACTGAGGCATCAACTGTATGAGATGACTTCAGGGCAGTTAATAATTTAACTCCATTTTGTGATACATTATAAATTCTAGCCTCCATGCCTGTGATTATGGACACATTTTGAAGTGAGTTGCTAAGTAGTGTAGACTAAGGTGGGTTAAGGTATAAATATTATAGTGGGATAAAGGATTAAGGGTACCTCCACTTTATGGGACCAATAAATCACTGGACCAATAAATAACATTCTTATGAATGGAGAAAAGATTGAAGTTGTCAAGGACTTCATTCTTCTTGGACAAACTATCAGCACTCACGGTAGGTAGCAGCAGTCAAGAGATCAACAGCGTGTTGCATTAGGCAAATCTGCTGCACAAGACCTTTTCAAAGTGTTGAAGAGCAAAGATGTCAGTTTGAGAACTAAGGTTCACCTGACCCAAGCCATGGTATTTTCAATAACCTCATATACATGCGAAAGATAGACAGTGAATAAGGAAGACCATAGAAGAATTGATGTTTTTGAGTTATGGTGTTGGAGGAGAATATTGAAAGTGCCATGGGCTGCCAAAAGAACCAACAGATCTGTTTTGGAAGAAGTGCAGTCAGAGTGCTCCTTGGAAGCCAAGATGGCCAAACTTCATCTCTCATACTTTGACATATTGTCAGAAAGAAACAGTCACTGGAGAAGGATATCATGTTTGGTAAGGTGGAGGGTCAGAGAAAAAGAGGAAGACCCCACTGAGATGGATTGGCCAAGTGGCATCATCGATGGACTCAAGCGTGACAACAGTAGTGAGGTTGGCTCAAGATCGGGCAGTGTTTCATTCTGCTGTGCATAAAGTTGCTATGGGTTGGTACCAACTCAATGG
Organism: Chrysochloris asiatica; assembly: GCF_000296735.1. Taxonomy (NCBI): domain Eukaryota; kingdom Metazoa; phylum Chordata; class Mammalia; order Afrosoricida; family Chrysochloridae; genus Chrysochloris; species Chrysochloris asiatica. The sequence goes on along the minus strand of NW_006408540.1, from coordinate 24,169,230 downwards.
CACTTAACAACAACAACAACACTTTACTAGATGGTATGACTCCAGTTACCACCCTTAGTTCCTCTTGAGAGCATGGTCTGACTCCAATTTAAAGACTATTTTGGATCAGTTCAAGCTCTTGCCCTTGATCTTGCACTTGGCTCACTATATCTGACCTCTAATTCCTGAGAGTTTCAGCCCATCACCTGACCTGATTCACCAGCTCCCACAGCCTCATGCATCAACAGCCTGATGGCTAACCTGCCACTTTGGCTTCCTCAGTTTCTGAGACTATGTGGGTGAGACGATTCCTCCAGACTGGTCTCTGAATTATGGATTTGCGACTTGCTAGCCTCCACAATTACACGAGCCATATCTTTAGACAACTGAGAGTTTTGTGAGACATCTCAGCATGCTGCAGAATGCTGGGACTTAAGGAGAAGGAAGAGTGGTGACTTATTTCAAGGATTATGGAGGGGTATTTTGTTTTTGTTGTTATGTGCCGTGGAGTTGGTTCTGACTCACAGCAACCCTGTACAGAGTTTCCAAGGCTGTAAATCTTTACAGGAGCAGAAAGCCTCATCTTTCTCTCATGGACCAGCTGGTAGTTTCAAACTGCTGACTGTGACGTTAGCAGCCCGATTCGTAACCACTACACTACCAGGGTTTCTTATGGAAGGGTATAGTGTGTTGGAAAATGTTAAGAGTTATGATATCTTTAATTTACAACTTTAATCTAGAATATAGAGACCAACCTTGTGCTGATCTTTGTAAAAGAAATTATTCATGCAATGATCCTCTGAGGTACCAAAGGAAAATTTAGAGCTTCTAATCTTATTTCTTTTCTTTTGCATCCTTCTAAAAGTTCAACTTGGTATTTATTTAATACTGACATAATACTGATACTATGTCAGTTTGTCATATTGTGGTGGCTTACATGTTGCTATGATGCTAGAAGCACTGGTATTTTAAATACCTACAGGGTCACCCATGGCGGACAGGTTTCAGTGGACCTTCCAGACTAAGTAAGACAAACTAAAAAGAAGGAGAAGCAGACTGCTTATGAATGTTTAGCCACTGGAAATCTAATGAATAGCAGCAGAACATTGTTAGATACAGTACCAGAAGATGAAAGGATTATGAATAATACCAGAATATTGTCAGGTATATTGCAAGAAGATAGATGAGTCCTTCAGGTTAGAAATCATTCAAAATGCAACTGGGGAAGATCTGCCTCTTCAAAATAGAGTTGACTATGATGACATGAATGCAGTAAATCTTTCATGACCTTCATTTGCTTATGGGGTATAACTCACTCAAAATGAGGAGAAACAACTGAAAACATCCACTAATTATTGGGACATGGAATGTATGACATTAAGAAAATAGGAAGTTATAAAAAATGAACTGGAATGCATAAAATCAATATTCTTAGGCATTAGTGAGCTTAAATGGACTGGCATTGCCCACTTGAATCTGATGATCATATGCTTTACTACTCTAGGAATGACAAATTGAATAGGAATAGCATCACATTCATCAAAAATAACATTTCAAGATCTATTTTAATGTACAATGCTGACTGTGATAGGGTAATAGCCATACAGACCAGTTTTTATTCAAATTGTGCACCAGCCACTAAAGCCAGAGATGAAGAAATTGAAGAATTCTATCAACTTCTTCAGTTAGAAATTGATCAAACATGCATTCAAGATGTATTGATAATTACTTGTGATTGGAATGCAAAAATTGGAAATTAAGAGTAATGATCAGTAGTTGGAAAATATGGTCTTGGTGATAGAAATTATGCTGGAGACTACATGATAGAATTTTGTAAGACCAAAGACTTCGTTGCAAATACTTTTTTAAAACAACATAAAAGGCAATTATACAAGAGAACAAATAAGATGGTGGATAGGGCAAAAGTGCAGTCAGTATCTCCATCAGCAACAACACAGAACCCCAGACTAAGCAGGCTCAGGGGATGGTTCCAGAACTCTGAACCACATATAAAGGAATATTTAGAAAGTTGGAAGGCTTAATGCCAGTAAAATTTGTAGCTAATCCAAGGCACTCATCTACTCCCTGAGCTGTCATCTTGGGTGAGACCAAATGGAGGAAAAATCAGAGCAGCTGACAGAATCACAGAAATAAAGGTGTGGACATTTTTTTTTTTTTTTTTGTATTTATTCATTGGTCTCTTGCTGTCTGTGCAACTCCATTCTGGTGACTAGAGTAGGTGCCTAAGCAAGTGGACACCCAATCCCACCCCCTCCCTTGGAGGGTTCTATTATGCATGTGCAAATATAGCCTCAAAATACAAAATGGACAGTTTCCACTTAAAACCAAATGGGAGCACAGAACAGCCACAGCCAGCCCTGAACCATTTATCACTAGAAAAAAGGCCTGAACGGTGATTGTGGAGAAGGACAGGCAGACTAAAAAGGAAATCGGATGAAAATTAAATCCTGAGTTGCAACATAACGACCAACAGTGGCATCTTTAAATTTCTCAGGAAGAAGAGTGAAAATCTGACCACATCTACCTGGAGGCAATCAGAAAGCATAAAAATACTAAAACACACACCCATCTAAGTATCAAGGCCACAGCTAACTACTGAATATGCTCCAAATAGATGATCATATCAGCACATGCCCAGAAATGAGATCAATTAACCAAGACAAATGAGATGGAGGTAGACCTACACACCATACTGGAAGGAGGGAAGGCTTTGGAAATGCCTGAGAAGGAATTCAGAAAAATGATTATAAAATGTATCAAAACACTTTACAATGGAGCTGAGAAAAATAAGAAAGAAGTCAAGAAAGCGGTACAGGAACAATTAAATAAGATAGATACAGCGCTGGAAACTATTCAAAACCTACAGAAAGAGGTCCAAGTGATTAATAATAGATCATCAGAATTAGACAATACACTGAAAGGACAAAGGAGTAGAACTGAAGAGATGGAAGCCAGAACTAGTGAGCTGAAAGATAAATCTCTCAATGTTACTAAGATAGAAGAACAAGCAAAAAAGGATTTAAAAAATCTGAAGAAGGTCTAAGTTTCATGTTGGACAACGTGATGAGGAATAATTTAAGAATTATCAGCATTCCAGAACAGGCAGAATCACATAAGTCCACAGAGGAGATAGTTGAAGAGCTTCTAGAAGAAAACATCCCTAACATCCAGAAAAGTGAAAAGATAAACATTCAAGAAGCTCAACAAACCCCAGGAAGGATAGACCCCAAAGGAAAATCACCAAGACAGATCATAATCCAGCTTTCCAAAATCAAAGATAAGAACAGAATCCTGAAAGCAACTAGGGAAAAGAGAGTTTTAACATACAAAGGCAAGCAAATAAGATTAAGCTCAGATCTGTCAACAGAAACCATGCAGACAAGAAGGCAATGGGGAGACATCTATAACACCCTGAAAGAAAAAAAACTGTCAAACAAGAATCCTCTACCCAGAAAAGATGTCAATCAAATACAATGGTGTAATGAAAACATTCCAGGATAAACAGAAGCTAAGGGTTTTTGCCAAAGCCAACGTGCAATGAAAAAACATCCTAAAGGGAGTTCTGTGGACTGAGAACCAACAAGAACAGACAACAACCACAGATTGACGTATGTGGTAGTATCACCCGGAACTCAACAAATGGAAGAGTCGAGAACAGAATGAAACTGTAAGAACAAATTCAGAGGATCTGGGAGATAAGTCTATGATCAAAACAATTACAATGTGAAAGAAGGTAAACACAGAGGGACAGAGATCCAGGTGGTGAGAAGGTCAGGTAGATTACAAGATAAAATAGACTATCTTAAATGGGGGGGAAAGTTAATGGAATATAAGGTAACCATAATGATGGGGATGGGGTGGGAGGTTTAGGGGGAGGTGGAGGGAGGTGACAGTAGAACACAGGGTAAGGGCAGACACATCATAGTTCGGGTGTTGGGGAAGGCAATACAAGAAAGGGGAGGAAGTGGAAGAACAAGGTAGACAGGGGAACACTGAGACATGTTTGCATGTACTAAGTGGGACAGAGGTAAACAGTGATGCATGCTCAAACCTGGAACAACAGGGCTCTGTGATGCAGGGATCTAGGCATAGTTTGAAGAGGGGAAATAATACTAAAATGTTTGAATGTCTTATGAATATTGGTTTCCCTTGCCTACTATTGCAAAATAGACACTTGAGTGTGATAGAAGGGAATGTTGGGAAACATGAATACAGAAAACTTGTAAGCCTGTCTTCAGCCTAAAATTGATTGGAATACCTAAAAGGGGTTCTAGAACTTGCCGAGTGAAATAGGCCTCTTGCGGAGACTTTGCAGAGTATAGGACCTTAGGTGATATCTTGAGTCCCATCCAGAACCTTCTGAGGTTCTATATTCATGGAGGTAGTAACTCTAAATACCAATAGAGAGGAAAGGAGTCTTCACATCAAGTACCAATGCTATCCCCTCTGTACACAGGGTAGGTAGGGGTGGGCAATTTAGACATTGGCTACCTTAGACATTGGGATGTTCCCACTAGAAAGGATAAGCAGACCAGCCTAGAACAGCTAGAGCTACAGGAAATACATCTTCAAAGAAAGATCATCAGGAAAAGCCCCAAACAAAAATGTCAGTATGATTGGCTACTACAAGAATAATCAAGCTGTTCTGGGAAGCCATAAAGGCAAGCAATCCAATTCCTTCAGGACAAACCACCCCCTCTAAGACTGAAACTCAAAGGGAACACATAAACAGGCATGTAAGCCTGCTGGCAACCACATTGGTCTACTGATAAGTGGAAAAGGGGGAAAGGCAGCAATGAAGAAATGGACTGAGTTCAACCATGGCATATTGACTCCCATTGACCTGGAGATAAGAGAAAGAAGAAGAAGGGCTGGTTGGCCCAAAGTGTGCAAGACCTGGGGACACCTGAGCCCATGGACAAGGAAATAACCACAGAGGGCTAAAACTGACAGAGAAACATCCAGCTGATATGAAATGAGGGGAGATGCACAAGAACACCCAAACTTGCAGAGAGTACCCATTTGACATAACATAGATGGCTTGATAATCAGAACTAGACTAGAGGAAGACTGAAAAAAAGAGAGAGAGCGAGAACAAACAAGATGGCGGATCGGGTGGACGTGTAGCAAAGAGCTCCGCCAACAACAACACAGAATGCGCAACCAAGCAGGCTCAGGGGATGGTTCTAGAACTCTGAAACACATATAAAGGAATATTTAGAAGGTTGGAAG
>NW_006408540.1:24160942-24162248 GCF_000296735.1 Chrysochloris asiatica | reverse complement strand
GTAAATTGCTATAATTGATGAACCTGACTATATTCATGGAGGTAGTAACTCTAAATACCAACAGAAAGCGAAGGAGTCTTCATATCAAGTATCAATGCTATCCCCTCTGTACACAGGGTAGGTAGGGATGGGCAATTTAGACATTGGCTACCTAAAATGAGGGGGTGATAAATGCAAGAAGCGACTGACTTACAAGATTTCAAGATGGAGTTTAGCTTAAGAGTGTGTGGGGGAAGAAAGAGTCCCCACTGAATACTTTCCATCTTGTCTAGATGAGTCTGGGTAAAAGAGATGGGTATAAGATTCTTATGATTCAATAATGAGTCATCGTTATCATGACTAATTTCGACTGTCACAATTGTGAAGGTAGAACAAAATTTCTTACAGTTAACCTTATAGTCCAGAAACTAAGGACCCTAAAACCATCAAGGGAGAAGAGCACAAACAGAATGTGGGACCTTATCCAGAGAAGCAGTGACACCAGAGATGGAGGCAGAGATGGGAACATGGAAAAGGGGAGCAGCTGAGGATCTAGATTCATGGGAAGAGAGGGGCTAAAAAATAGTGGCCAGAAGGCAACTTGCAGAATGTGCCCTTTGGTGGTGTAAATTATTATATATGTCTGAGTGTTTTATTTATATGGTGGATTACGTTGATCGTTTTTCTAATGTTGAACCATCCTTGCATCCCTCATATTAATCTCGCTTGGTCATGATGTATTATCTTTTTGATGGCTAGGATTCTGTTGAAAAGTTTTGCATCTATGTTCATGAGGGATATTGGTCTATAATTTTCTTTCTTAGTGACGTCCTTCCCTCATTTTGGTATGAGAGTTACGCTTGCTTCATAAAATGTATTTGAAAGTTTTTCATCTTCCTCTATATTCTGGAATAATTTGAGTAGACTTGGTGACAGCTGGTCCCTGAATGTTTGGTGGAACTCACCAGTGAAGCTATCTGGGCCTGGACTTCTTTTGGTTGGGAGTTGTTTGATGACCTGATCAATTTCTTCTTTTGTTATGGATCTGTTCAGGCGTTCTACTTCACTCTGTGTAAGTTTAGGTAGGTCATATTTTTCTAAAACTGTATCCATCTCTTCTAAGTTTTCAAATTTGCTGGAGTACAACTTTTCATAGTATTCTGTTATTATCCTTTTGATTTCCTTTGGTTCCATTGTGACATCACCCATGTGGTTTATAATGCATTTTTTGTGTGTCTTCTCCCTCTTTTCTTTTACTAGGTTTGCGAATGGTCTAACAATTTTGCTAATTCTTTTAAAGAACCAGCTTCTTGTCCTGTTGATTCTT
>NW_006408540.1:24157086-24160189 GCF_000296735.1 Chrysochloris asiatica | reverse complement strand
TTTGGAGCTCTTTCTTTGGGAGCATAGATATTTATTATGGTTATGTCATCTTGTTCAATTGTGCCTTTAATCATGAGATAATGTCCATCTTTATCTATTATGCTGTGTTTTGCCTTAAAGTTTGTTTTATCGGAGATTAGTCCTGCCACTCCTGTTCATTTTTTATTGCAATTAGCTTGGTATATTTTTTCCCCATCCTTTGGCTTTTAATCTGTTTTTGTCTCTCTGTGTAAGATGTGTCTCTTGCAGGCAGCATATTGAAGGACCTTGTTTTCTTATCCATTTTGCCACCCTCCGTCTCTTAACTGGTGCATTTAATCCAGTTACATTCAGTGTAATTATTGATAGGTATGGATTAATTGCTGCCATTATGTGTTTTGTTTTTTTTGTGGTGTTGCTGCTTTCTTTGTTCTGTGTGTCTTCCTTTGCTGAGCTAATGCTTTTTGTGTTCTTTCTTTTGAATTTCCTCATAGTTTTAATATTTCCATGTTCTTGAATTTTAATTTTCTTGGTATGTTGTGTAGTGTTAATTTTCTTTGAGGTTACCTTGTATTCCATTAACTTTTCCCTCCATTTAGTGCAGTCTATTTTACCTGACCTTCTCACCATCTGGATCTCTGTTCCTATGTATTTACCTTCTTTTACAATGTAATTGTTTGATCATAGACTGACCTTCCAGATTCTCTGAGTTTGTTCTTATAGTTTTGTTCCGCTCTTGACTCTTCCATCTGTTGATTTAGTTCTGGGAGGTGGTGCCACATATGTTCTCAGTCCACAGAACTCCCTTTAGGATGTTTTTCATTGCAGGTTGGCTTTGACAAAATCCCTTAGCTTCTGTTTATCCTGGAATGTTTTTATTACACCATCGTATTTGATTGATAGCTTTGCTGGATAAAGGATTCTTGGTTGACAGATTTTTTCTTTCTAGGTTTTATATATGTCTCCCCATTGCCTTCTTGCTTGTGTGGTTTCTACTGAGAGATCCGAGCTTAATCTGACTTGCTTGCTTTTGCTTGTGACACTTCTCTTTTCCCTAGGTGCTTTCAGGATTCTGTCCTTATCTTTGATTTTGGAGAGCTTGATTATGATATGTCTCAGTGATTATGGTCTGTCTTGGTGATTTTCTTTTGGGGTCTATCCTTCCTGGGGTTCATTGAGCTTCATGAATGTTTATCTTTTCACTTTTCAGGATGTTAGAGACATTTTCTTCTATCAGTTTGTCAATTATTTCCTCTGTAGACTTATGTGATTCTTCCTGTTCTGGAATGCCGATAATTCTTAAATTATTCCTCTTCATGTGTCCAACATGAATCTTAGACCTTCTTCAGATTTTTTTTTATCCTTTTTTCTGTTTGCTCTTCTAACTTAGTGGTATTGAAAGATTTGTCTTCCAGCTCACTGGTTCTGCCTTTCATCTCTTCTATTCTACTCCTTTGTACTTTCAGTGTATTGTCTATTTCTGATATTCTATTATTGATCATTTGGACCTCTTTCTGTAGGTTTTGAATTGTTTCCAATGCTGTATCTATCTTATTTGATTGTTCCTGTAGCGCTTTGCTGACTTCTTCCTTATTTTTCTCGACTCCATTGTAAAGTGTTTTGAATCAATTTATAATCATTTTCCTGAATTTCTTCTCAGGCATTTCCAAGGCCTGCCCTCCTTCCAGAATGTAGTCCAGGTCTACCTCTAGATCATTTGTCTCAAACATTTTATCTTTTTTCTGGACATGTACTGATTTGGTCATCTGCTTTTGCTTCTTGGACATGTTTAGTGTTTATCTGGGGCCTTCATTCTTAATTGAGTGTGTGTTTTAGTATTTTTTATGCTTTCTGATTGCCTCCAGGTAGATGTGATCAGGATGTAGGCTTCCCTTTTCATTCTTCTTATGCTCAACTCAGAATAACTTTCACAGGTGTTGTCTGCCTCCCTGGTGTATGGCAGTTGGTATTGGTTCTTGCCTGGGTTTTGGTGTTTTATAGAGTGTGATTGTAGTTTGACTATATGGCAGCAGTTGCTCTCTCTTCATGGATTATATAGGGAGAGAAAGAGTCCCCCAAAGGTAGAAGGGGGAGCATAAAACAGCAAAACAGCAACAGCAAAACAAGAAAATAAATAAATAAATAAACAACAACAACAACAAAAACTAGATTGGATACTGTAGTCTTTAATTACAAAAAAAGGTGAGGAGGGAGAGAAGGAAAAAAAAATCTGTAGCCTAACATGAGTTTGACTTTAATGTCCTCTTTCAACTTCTTGTCTTCAAAGCCGCCTAATAAATTTCACGATGCCACTGTTGGTTGTTATGGTGTACCTCAGGATTTAATTTCATTTTTGGCCTGTTTTGTTTTAAAACTCTCTTTCCATCCCAACACCCCTTGTTCTGGCCTTTTCGCTATTGAAAAATGGTTCAGGACTGGCTCTTGGGCTGAAAGCATCTGTGCGCAGGCGTTGCAGAAGAATCCACCAATGGTGGGGGTGGGGGATGTCCACTCACTCAGGTTCCGCCTCTAGTCACCAGAATGAAGGTGTGCAAACAGTGGGAGGCTAATGAACAGATACCAAAAAGAAAAAAGAAGAAGAAAATCAGAACAAAGCTAAAGTGACAAAGTGTATTGTCTACCTTTGCTCTGAGGTTCCCACAGCATTATTCCGTGGTGGTTCTGCTTCCTGCTTGGTTTTTCCATTTGGTCTTGTCCAAGTTGTCAGCTCCGGGCTGCTGAACCCAGCAGATTAAAAAATACATGATTTCTTACACCCGCTACAAGTTCCACTAGCTATAAGCTTTCACACTTTTAAAATATTCCTACCTATGTGATTCAGAGTTTTGGATCTCTTCCCTGAACCCTCTTCACCTGGTATTCTGTGGTATTGCTGATGGCTAACTTCACTGCACCTCTACCCTATCCACCATCAAGCCCCACCTTTATATGTTTGAGTGTTTTAAAAAACAAAAGAGCTAAAATGAATAGAGGGAAATACTGTTAACTGATGGTACATTGAAGGGATTATAATCATTGTAACGAAACAAGGTGTATGATTTGTTGAATGTAAAACTGATGATCTGCCCTGTAAACTTTCACTCAATCCACAATAAAAACTAAA
>NW_006408540.1:24134004-24156056 GCF_000296735.1 Chrysochloris asiatica | reverse complement strand
ACCTGGGGGGCACGGGGGAAGGATTGCATGGAGGGGATTGTAACCATGGCAATGAGATGATATATACGATAGAATGAATGTAAAACTAATGTTCTCCCATGTAAACTGTCACATAATTCACAATAAATCATTTAAGAAAAAAAAAAGTTAACTCAGTAAGCGCCATGCATATATAAAAGTTAAAAAAAAAAAAAAAGGTAATTATACACATGAATCACATTAGATGGAATACACAGAATCAAATTGACTACATTTGTGGATAGAGACAATGGAAAACTTCCATATCATCAGCCAAAACAAGGCCAGGGGCAGACTGTTTAATAGACCATCAATTGCTTATATGCAAATTCAGGCTGAAGCTGAAGAAAATTAAAACAACTCCACAAGAGCCAAAATTTGACCTTGAGCACATTCTACATTAGAGATTATTTCAAGGACAGATTCAATTCATTAGAACCTAAAGAGACCAAAGACCAGAAGAACTGTGGGATGACATCAAGAACATCATATAAGAAGAAAGCAAAAGACCATTAAGAAGACAATAAAGAAGGAAAAGACTAAAATGAATGTCAGAAGAGATTTTGAAACTTACTCTGCAGCATAGACATGTTAAAGCAAATGGAAGAAATGAAGAGATAGATAAGATGAACAGAAAATTTCAAAGGGCAGTTCGAGAGGACAAAATCACGTATTATAATGAAATGTGCAAAGACCTAGAGTTAGAAAACCAAAAGAGAAGAACATTCTCAGCATTTCTCAAGCTGAAAGAATTGAAGAAAAATATCCAAGCCTTGAATTGAAGTACTGAAGTATTCTATGGGCAAAATATTGAATGATGCTGAAAGCATCAAAAGAAGATGGAAGGAATACAGAGTCATTATGCCAAAAAGAAATGGTTGATATTCAACCATTTCAAGAGGTAGCATATGACGAAGAGCCAACAATACTGAAGGAAGAAGTAATTCCAAAGTGCACTGAAGGCACTGGCAAAAAACAAAGTTCTGGAAATTGATGGAATACAAATTTAAATTTTTCAAAAAACGGAGGCAACAGTGGAGGCACTTACTCATCTATGCCAAGAAATTTGGAAGACAGCTACCTGATGAGCTAATTAGAAGAGATCCAGATTTGTGCCCACTCCAAAGAGAGGTGACCCAACGGAATGTGGAAATTATCGAATATCATTAATGTCACATGCAAGTAAAATTTTGCTGGATATAAGTTAAAAACAACTCTAACCATACATCAATAGGGAACTGACAGAAATTCAAGCCAAATTCAGAAAAAGATGTGGAACTAGGGATATCATTGCTGGCATCAGATGGATCTTGACTGAAAGCAGAGAATACCAGAAAGATGTGGTGGATCATGAGAAATTTTGGATAACATTGTGAAGAATAATTACTCCAGAACACTTAATTGTGCTCATGAGGAATTTGTACGAGACCAAGATGAAGCCATTTGAACAGAACAAAAGGATACTGAATGGTTTAAAATCAGGAAATGTATGTGACAGGATTATATGACTTTACCATACTTATTCAATCTGTATGCTGAGCAAATAACCTGAGAAGTTGGATTATATGAAAAAGAACGTGGCATCAGGATTGGAGTGAGACTCATTAAAAACCTGTGATATGCCGATGATCTAACTGTGCTTGCTGGAAATGAATACTATTTAAAATACTTCCTGATGAAAACAAAGACCACAGCCTTCAGTATGGATTGTCCCTCAATATAAAGAAAACAAAAATCCTCACAACTGTACCAATAAATAACATCATGATAAATGGAGAAAAGATTGAAGTTGTCAAAGACTTCGTTTTGCTTGGATTCACTATCAACACTTATGGGAGCAGTTGCAAGAAATTAAATGACATATTGTGTTAGGTACAAGACCTCTTTAAAGTGTTCAAGTGCAAAGATGGCTGTTTGAGGACTAAGGTGCACCTGACCCAAACCTGACCCACCTGACCCAAAATACCAAAAGAAGTATTTTCAATAGCCTCATATGTATATGAAAGTTGAACAATGTATAAGGAAGAAGAATTGATGCATTTGAGTTATGGTGTTACAGATGAATATTGAAAGTACCACGGACTGTCAGAAGAACAAACAAATGTGTACTGGAAGAAATATAGCCATAATGCTCCTAGGAAACCAGGTTGGTGAGATGTCATCTCTCATATTTCAGACATGTTGTCAGGGGGAGTTGGTCCTTGGAGAAAGACATCATGCTTAGTAAAGTGGGGGGCCAGGAAAAAGAGGACACCCCCCCATCCAGATGGATTGACACAGTGCCAGCAGCAGCAATGGTCTCAAGCATAACAATTATGAGGCTGGTGCAGGTCTGGCCAGAGCTTTGTTCTATTGTGCATAGGGTTGCTATGAGTCAGAATCAACTTGATGGCATCTAACAACAACAACACTGATGTAGTAAGACATAAACTTAAAAAAACTTTTAAAAAAGGACACCTGACCTATTCGCCCTCCACTGCCCTTCTCAGAATCTAAACGTGGTCACCCTTAAGCAGAGAAGAGTCCCACAGCCCACTCAGGGCAGCACCACCCACACATAACACGCGCTCACCACCACCCAACCAAAACCACACTGTGAATTTGCAAAAGAGCAGAAAGAAGAACCAAAACTTCCAAGGCCCTGCTTTTTTTCTTAAAAGTACTTTATAAAGGAAAATGTGTTTGTATATTTTATATTTTTATACATGCTGTTAGGGCTCAGCCATTAACGATCTAGGATGACCAAGCTAGACTTTGGACCGTTCTCTGTCCTACTTCTGACTTTACTTGTGGTGTGACCATGTTCATTATAATCTCAAAGGAGATTGAAAAAAAAAAAAAAAAACCTTGTAAAAAAAGCATAAACAACAACAACAAAAATTACAATCCTATTCCAAGTATTCTAGTAATTTTTTTGTGTGTATATATTTAGCTGTACTATAATAGTTAGTTTGCATAACTTATTTAAAAAGAAAAGAAAAGAAAGGCCAAATATAAAAGGTTTCTTTTTCTTTTTTTGTCTGCGAAGGTGCTGTCTATTTATTTTTTTGGTCTGTTTGATGTATGTGTGAAACAATGTTGTCCAACAATAAATTGTAATTTTATTTTGCTGAGTTGCTCTAAAAAAATTAGCAAATAAATATTGATTAAAAATTAATAGGAAAATATAAACAGGAACGCATAAAGCTTCCAAATTCCAGGTTTCAGGTAAAGATAAAGAAATAAAGGATTGAACACACATATAACTCCTTTTCCCCTCTTTTGAAATTCCACCAAAATGATAGTAAATTAATTCTTAAAGGGATGAAATAACAGCAACAACATTAAAAGCTAGAAAGTTGTTGTGTGTTTTTTTAATGTGACCAGTTACATAGCAGGCTCACAAGACAATACTATGAAATCTCACAATAGTGAGGACAAAGAAAGGATGCTATGTAATTCCAGAAAGGAGGAGAAAACAAGATCCTATGTGAAGAATGATGAAGCAGAGTGGCTTCTGACTTCTCAACAGTATTGCTGGAGGTCAGATAACATTGGTGGTGATGGTGGTTGTGTGCTGTGGAGTCAGTTCTGACTCATAGCAACCCTGGGTTTCCAAGGCTGTGAATCCTTATGGGAACAGAAAGACTCATCTTTCTCCCATAGAATGACTGGTAGTTTTGAACTGCTGACCTTGAGGTTAGCAGCCCAACTCATAACCACTATGCTACCAAAGCAAATGATTTACAACTTAAAATTCTATATTCTCAACCAAAACTGACACCTATCAAGTGTCAGTGTAGAATAGATATTTCCGGACAAAAACTTTATTTTCTATTCCCCAACTCAGGAAGTACCCTGAGCATATTGTCACAATGATGGTGTAAACCAAGAAGGAGGAAGCCACAATTCAGCCCTTCCAGAGGCAAGGGAATTTCTACAACGATGGCAAAAAAGGTTCTCTCAAGAAGAAAACTGTGCCTCAGGTCCAGATTGGAACCTGCCAGAAAGCTCTGAGAGAGGGTGTTTTTTTGTTTTGTTTTTTTGAGGGGGGTAATGGGGGGTTTCTGGAGTTAAGAGATTACTTGCTGGTTCTGAATATCTTGAGAGCATACATAGATAAATGGCGAAAATAAATGCATAGAAAATAAAGCAAATGAAAAAAGACACTTATTAACTCTAGAGACAAAAAAGTATGCAGGAAAGGAAAAGTCATCATGGCTTACATGTGTGGCTCAACTATGAATAGTGCTTACAGTCACAATAAAGTAAGCACTGAATATGTACATGTCTTAGTTCTGTAGTGTTACTTGTAACAGAAATACCACAAGTGGATTGCTTTAACCAATAGAATCCTATTTTCTCACAGTTTAGAAGGCTCGAAGTCTGGGTTCAGGATGTCAGCTCTTGGGAAAGGCTTTCTCTCTTTTGGCTTTGGGTAAAGGCTCTTGTCTCATCTCAATATCTGTGGACCCTGTTTACCTGGGTGATCTCCATGCATCAATCTTCCCATAGGTTTGGAGGTTCTCAGCACAGGGACCCTGGGTCCATGGACTTGTTCCTCTCCTGACTCTTTTTCTTGGTGAGAGTTGAGCTCCTCTTTTTCTCTCCTTCTACCTCTTATAAAAGGAGCTCTGGTAGCGTAGTGGTTACGAATCAGGTTGTGAACCATAAGGTCAGCAGTTTGAAACTACCAGCTGCTCCGCGGGAGAAAGGTGAGGCTTTCTGCTCCCGTAAAGATTTACAGCCTCAGAAACCCTGTACAGGGTTGCTATGGGTTGAAACTGACTCGACGGCACTTAACAACAACAACAACCTCTTATAAAAGGAAACTTCCCTTCCATTGGATCCAGGCTGTGACCTGAGTAAGGGTATTATTATATCCCACCCTGATATCCCTTACAACTGCATGATCGATCAGATCAGATCAGAAGACAGGGATGATTATGTCATTATATAGCTGCTAAGCCACTGAGAATTAGAGCCATGTCAAGATGGCACATATACGGGTGGGTGGGGGGCGGGGGAGGTGCGTGGAACACAATTCAACCCATGATGCTACCTAACCAAAACACAACATATTGGAAGATTGAGAGGTAGGGTTAGGGTAGGATACATAATGGGAGATGTTGTTGTTGCTGTTAAATGCTGTTGAGTTGATTATGACCCATTGTTGCTGTTGTTGTTGTTATGTGCCGTGGAGTCGGTTCTGACTCATGGCGACCCTGTATAGGGTTTCCAAGGAGCAGCTGGTGAGCTTGAACCACCGACCTTGGAGTTCAAATGGCTTTGCAGTCTGGCTCATTAATCAACAGCGTCACACCAGGACTCCTATAATGGGAGATAGCTGGAGGGAAAGACATGCAATTCTCACCTTTTATAATGGGAAGAAATCAGATTAATGGCTAAATGTTTTTAAAATAAAGAAATAGTGTATTAAGCATGTTCCTTTAAAGACATAAAGTGCCAAAATAATCATCTTAAAGAAGATAACGTGGGGAAAAGGGGGAGGATGGGACAGAGAACTACCAATCCTGATAGAAGTAGTTGTTATTTAAAAGTATGTGTATGTATAATTGAAGAGAGAGAAAAAAAGGAGTCCTAGTATGGTGCTGTAAGATAAACATCAAACTATTAACTATAAGCTCTGTGGTTCAAATCTACCAACTCTTATCAGAAATCTACATGGGGTCACTATGAGTTGGAATCAACTTGATGACACTTAACAACAACTATAATTGACAAGAAAAGAGAGAAACAAAAAAAGTGCCTATAAATACATTATTCAGGAAACAACAACACAACAAAGTAAATCTCCTTTCCTCTCTGGAGTCACATGTTCCCAGGTCCCTCTTGCTAGAGACCCTCATTACTGTCCATTGTGCTTCATTCCTAACGCATTCTGTGGCTGTACACTTACACTTGCTTCATAGCCTGCAGTACTGACTGTAGATCACCTTGTACTGCACCATGACCTCTAGTCAGGACACGTGAAGTTAAGAAACACCCAAGCTCAGCCTCATTTTTCGAGGCTCCCAATACATTAAAAAAGGAGAAGTTATAAAAACGGGGTAATAAAACTGTGGTGTATTTTCCATGTGTACAGTAACCAATGAACATCATTATCAGATACAAAGATGATGTCAGAAGGGTTTATCCCTCTTCCAACTCTGTGATAGGATTATTTACTACATTTACACAGTTGCCCCAGGCTTTGCGTTAGTGTGCTTTTCATTTTCCTTTCTGCAGAATATGTATTGTTCAGCATTTGTTTCCACTGAGCTTCATTTCTTTCCCAGCCACTCCTCTGGCCCTTCTTCTTGAAGCTGCCATGTGTCCTTTTAATCAACATGATCACCATCCTAACAACCCTCATTAATTAATTACGATGCCCTCCTCCACCTGTTTTTCATTTTGGTACCACAGTCTCATTTAGTGAGCATGCTCACTACTGCATGATGCAGGCCACTGGTGAAATGTTACACCCTCTGTGGACACCACATGGTTCTGTCCTTCCGGGTTAGTAATTATCTGCTGATACTCATTCTCCTGTTAGGTGGCCACCTCGTAATTATATGCTTGAGAATTAAAATTTCTCACCAGTTGTTTACAAACCTGGCTGTACATGAGCACCCAGAGAGATGTTAAAAATATGGATCCAGTGACTTAACTACAATCCTATCATGCTAAATTACAAACCTGGCACTGAAAATGAGACTGGCCACTGTGGTTTTTATTTGTCTCTTCAGCATTTTATTTGTCTCTTCACAGAGAAATAAAATAAGATATTAGAGATGGTCTGTATGGCCTTTAATACAAAGAAATCTACCAGACTTTTAAGTTCTAGTTAAGTTTTTACTTTCTTAAATATAAAAAAAAAAAATTTAAGAACTTTTCCGTGGGTGATGTGGTGGTTTCTTATAAAATCTTCACAAACTTAGTGGCTTGAAACAACATATATGTTTTATTTGCAGTAATAGCGATCAGAAGTCTAAAATGGACCTCAGTGGGCTAAATGAAGGTGTTGGCAGGGTTGTGTTTCTTTCTGGAGATTTGAAGAGGAGAAGCTGCTGCTTGCCTTTTCCAGCACCTAGTGTTTTTGTTATGTGCCATGGAGTCAGTTCCAACTCATTGTGACCCTATGGTGGTGGTGGTTATGTGCCGTGGAGTCGGTTCCGGCTCATAGCGACCCTGTACAGGGTTTCTGAGGCTGTAAATCTTTACAGGAGCAGAAAACCTCATCTTTCTCCCGCGGAATAGCTGGTAGTTTTGAACTGCTGACCTTGAAGTTCACAGCCCGATTCATAAACACTATGCTACCAGAACTCCTTCAAGTGTCTATTAGAGGCTGCCCATATTCCTTGCCTTGCGGCCTGCTTCCTCCAGTCACATTGGGTCAAACATAGAGTCCTGGTGTGGCCCTGTGGGCTAATGTGTCAGACTGCAAAGTCCTTTGAACTGCAAGGTTGGAAATCCTATACATGGTCGCTATGGGTCGGAATTGACTCAACAGCGCTTACAACAACAACAAAGGAACATACTCAATTTTACCCTTGCAGTTTTGAAGTAAGATATGAGTGGATATAAAAACCACGGCTAGAATTCTAGCTAAAGCTCACAGCTCCTGCACACAGTGAGACCCCTAATCCAGTACCTGGAGATCTACACCTAGAGCCCAGGCATGACCTCCCACATCAGGCTGGAAAGGAGTCCCCAATCCCTGGCTCTGGAGACCTGCCTCACCAGTCCTACAGTCCCCATACCATAGGATTCTTGTGCTCAGTGTAAATTGGACATATCTCTCCCTGGGCCCAGAGGGAGGAAGATCCAGGTGTGATAGCATAAAGCCTCTTTGGGCTGACCTCCTCTACTGCTCTCTCAATGGCTGCACAAAGGGTCTAAGCCACAAGCCCCCTGAAGGGGCTCTGGCCAGAAACTCAAGCAGTGATGATCATATTGATTAAAAGGACACATGGAAGCTGGAAGAAGTATTCTGTAAACTCTCAGTTTAATTATGTGCACAGTCAGGTTTGGGAACTACTGGCTTACTATCTCTATTTTGTTACTGTCATAAATATGCTGTATAGAACAAAGATGGAGGGTTATCCAAAGTTTCAACTTTGCCCAAATCAAGAAGTCCCAGTGTGGCCCTGTGGGATAAAGCATTGGACCGCAAGGTTGGTATGAACCACAAGGTCGGTGGTTCAAACTCACCAGCCACTCCTTGGAAACCATATACAGGGGTTGCTATGAGTCAGAACCTACTCGAAGGCACTTAACAGTAACAACAAAATCAAAATGTGTTAGTAGCATGTATTGTTTTTCAGGAAATGTCAGGATATTTTATCACCCTGAGATAGAAGGAAATCAGATTGTTGTTGTGTGCCATTGAATCAATCTTCAACTCATCTAGTTCTTATAGAACAGACTAGAAGTGCCCCAGAGGGTTTTCTAGGCCGCAGGCTTCGTGGGAGCAGATCGCCAGGTCTCTACCATGGAGTACTGCAATGCTGGTGGTGGTTATGTGCCATGGAGTTGGTTCTGACTCATAGCGACCCTGTACAGGGTTTCTGAGGCTGTAAGTCTTTACAGGAGCAGAAAACCTCATCTTTCTCCCATGGAACAGCTGGTAGTCTCGAACTGCTGACCTTAAGGTTTGCAGCCCGATTCATAGCCACTACGCTACCAGAGCTCCTATGCTGGGTGGGTTCAAATACTCAACCTTCAATTCACATTCCTGTTTAACTGTTGCACCTCCAGGGCTCCTTGACTAAAAGGAGACTTTTAAGAGTACTGGTGTGGCGCTGTGGTTTAAAGTGCCAGACTGCAAAGCCATTTTAACTGCACGGTTGGTGGTTCAAGCTCACCAGCTGCTCCTTGGAAACCCTGTACAGGGTCGCTATGGGTTGGAATAGACATGACGGCACTTAACAACAACAACAATGAATTAAAGGAGTCCTGGTGTGGCGCTGTGGGCTAATGTGTCAGACTGCAAAGTCAGTTGAACTGCAAGGTTGGTGGGTGAAGCTTACCAGCTGTTCCTCATAAACCCTATACAGGGTCGCTATGGGTTGGAACTGACTCTACAGCATTTAACAACAACAACAACAACAACAACAATGAATTTAAACCAGATTAACAAAACAAACCAAAATCAAGGTGGAGGCAGGGTAATTATTCACATTACATAAATAATTAACTACAATTTTTCCTTTAAACAGAAAATATCTCAAGGTCACCAAAGGTGTTAGTCAGTTTATAACAATTCAATTCATATGTTGCTCTTTGGACCATGTCTATTGCATTAAGCCTATAGTAAATGTAATCTAGGAGCCCCAGTGCCCCAGTAGTTAAACAGTCAACGGCTAATCAAAAGTTTAGCATTTGAAGAGAAAGATGGGGCAGTCTGTTTCCTTAAGGATTGCTGTTGTTAAGTACCATCGAGTTAGTTCCGACTCATAGCGACCAAGGAGCAGCTGGTGGGTTTGAACCACTGGCCTTGTGGTTAGCAGCCCAGTACTCATCCTATAATGCCATACCTGGACTCCTGTAAGGATTGCACCCTAGGAAGCCCTATAGAGTTGTTATAGGGACACTATGAGTTGGACTCATCTCGATGTCAATGGGGTTTTTGTTACCGGTAATCTGAAAGACCACCACCCATCTGTCAGTTTGTCATACTCTGGTGGCTTGTGTGTTGCTGTGATGCTGGAAGCTATGCCACAAGTACTTTAAATAGCAGCAGGGTTATCCATAGTGGACAGGTTTCGGTGGAGCTTCCAGACTAGGAAGAGAGGTGGATCATTTTTGAATGGTTTAGCCACTGAAAACCACGGAGCAGCAGTGGAACATTATCAGCTATAGAGCTGGAAGATGAGCCCTTCAGGTTGGGAGGCACTCATAGTACGACGGGAAAAGCTGCACCCTCAAAGTAGAGTTGGCCTTAATGACACAGATGGGGTAAAGCTTTGAAGACCTTCATTTGCTGATGTGGCAGGTCCCCTTCTGGGTCCAGCTTGAATTTCTGGCAGTTTCCTGTTGATATACTGTTGCAACCATTTTTAATTTATCTTCAGCAAAATTTTACTTGCATGAATTTGCTTATGATGGAAATTCATAAGATTACAGCTATTGAAAACAACAAAGAACCTCAAAAAAAATAAAAATAAAAATAAATGAGCAGAAGGTCTAAATAAACTTACCACAGAAGACAAATAAACATATGAAAAGATGCTTGGTGTTGTATATGCTTGGTGGTGGTGGTGGTTATATGCTGTGGAGTTGGTTCCAACTCATAGCGAACCTGCATAGGGTTTCTGAGACTGTAAATCTTTATAAGAGCAGAAAGCCTCATCTTTCTTCTACAGAACAGCGTGTGGTTTTGAACTACTGACCTTAGCAACCCAACTTGTAACCACAAGACTACCAGAACTCCCAATATTTCAGTGTTGTTTTAGTTTGCAATTCCCATTATGTCCTTAGGAATTGCAAATGAAAACACTGAAATATTGCTACCCACCTAGAGTTGTTAACTGCTATCCAGTTAGGCCCAAATGCATGGTGACCTCATGCACATGGAACAAAACACTGCCCTGTCCTCTATCAACGCCATGACTGGTGTGGATTAGACCTCTGTGATCCATATGGTTTTCACTGGATGATTTCTGGAAATAGATCACCAGGCCTTTCTTCCTAGTTTATTTTAAACATATGAAAAGATCTTACGAATTTCCAACAAACCACATCAATGATATCACATGCAAGTAAAATTTTGCTGAAGTCTGGAAGTGCTGTTGAAACTTATTCAGCATCATGGCAACACATATGAAATGTGTTGGCTGGAAATCAAACCCTATTCTTCCCCATGGAAAGGGAGAATTCTACCATTGAGCCTCCACTGACCCACCTAGTAAAATGGCTAAAATACCAAACACTGATAACACCATATACTGCAGAAAAAGGATTGCTTGTGGGAATGTGAAATAGGACATCCATGTTGGAAGACAGGTAGTTTCTCACAAACTAACCGTAATCTTATTGTATAATTTAGTAATTGTATGATAATTGTGCTCCTGGACCTAAAAATGAAATCCATATTGGTGCCCATTCCAAAGAGAGATAATCCAACGGGATCTGGAAATTTTCAGACTATATCATTAATATCACATGCAAGTAAATTCTGTTAAAGGCAATTCAAAACCTGCTGCAACAGTACTCTGAAAAGGAACTGCCTTAGCTTCAAGCTGGATTTAGACAAGGACACGGAACAAGGGATATCATTCAGATGAATCTTGGCTGAGAGCAGAGAATACCAGAAAGATGTTTACCTGTGCTTTATTAATTATGCAAAGACTTTCAACTGTGTATATCATGACAAGCTATGGACAGCATTGCATAGAGTTGGTATTCCAAAATGTTTCATTGTGCTCATGAGGAACCTGTACATAGACCAAGAGGCAGTCATTTGAACAGAACAAGGGGACACTGAATGATTTTAAATCAGGAAAAGTGTGTGCTAGGGCTGTATTCTTTTACTGTACTTATTCAATCTGTATGCTGAGAAAATCTGAAAAGCTCGATTATATGATGAAGAACGTGTTATCAGGATAGAGGAAGACTCCTTAACAACCTGCAATACGCAGATGATACAACTTTGTTTGCTGAAAATGAAGATGGCTTAACATACTTACTGATGAAGATCAAAGACCACAGCCTTCAGTACAGGTTGCATCTCAATGTAAAGAAAACAAAAATCCTCACCACTAGACCAATAAATGACATCATAATAAATGGAGAAAAGATTGAAGTTACCAAAGACTTCATTTTGCTTGGATTCACTATCAACACTTATGGAAGTAGCAGTCAAGAAATCAAATGACGTATTGCATTAGGCAAATCTGCTACACATTTGTGCAAAAGCAAAGATGTCAGTTTGAGAACCAAGGTGCACCTGACCCAAGCTATGGTCTATTTAATAGCTTCATATGCATGTGAAAGTTGGACAATGAATAAGGAAGACTATAGAAAAATTGATGCCTTTGCGTGATGGTGTTGGAGAAGAATATTAAAAGTACTATGAACTGCCAAAATAACACAAATCTGTGACGGAAGAAGTATAGCCTGAATGCTTCTTAGAAGCCAGTCTGGTCAGACTTCGTCTCACGTATTTTGGACATATTATCAGGAGGGACCAATAGATCTGTTTTGGAAGAAGTGCAGCCAGAGTGCTCCTTGGAGGCCAGGATGGCTAAGCTTCGTCTCTCCTACTTTGGACATATTGTCCGGAGGAAACAGTTGTTGGAGAAGGATGTCATGCTGGGTAGGGTGGAGGGTCAGAGGAAAAGAGGAAGACCCCCAACGAGATGGATCAGCCAGGTGGCATCATTGATGGACTCAAGTGTGGCGGCGGTAGTGAGGTTGGCCCAGGATCGGACATTGCTTCGTTCTGCTGTGCATGGGGTCGCTATGAGTCAGCTCCGACTCAATGGCACCTGACAACAACAACAACATCAGGAGGGACATGGTAAAGTGTACTTGGTAAAGTGGAGGGTCAGCAAAAAAGAGGGAGACCCCAGGGAAATGGATTGATACAATGTCAGCAGCAATGCGCTCAAGTGTAAGAACACTTGTGAAGATAGTGTAGGACTGGGCAGTGTTGCATTCTCTTGTACATAGAGTCGCTATGAGACAAAACTGAATCAATGCATCTAGCAACAAAGTACTTACCCAAATGAGTTGAAAACTTAGTCCACACAAAAATCTGTACGCTAATATTTCTAGCAGCTTTATTCATCATTGCCAAGCTGAAAGAAACCACGATGTCATATTCTCTAAAGAGACGTGAATGGGTAAAGAAACAGGCAGATGCATAAAATGGTGATTTGTTCATCAGTAAAAAGAAATGAGCTATCAAGCTGCTTGTTGTTAAGTGCTTGAGTCAGTTCTGACTCATAACAAACCTGTATTGGGTTTGTTGTTATTGTTGTAAAATGCTGTCGAATTGGTTCTGACTCATAGAGACCCTGAATAGGGTTTCTGAGGAGCAGCTGGTGGGTTTGAGCCATCAACCTTGAGGCGCAAACTGACCTTGCATTCCAACACATTAACCCACAGCACCACACCAAAACTCCTTGGGTTTATGAGGCTGTAAATCTTTATGATGTGGCTCTGTGGGTTAATGTGCTGGACTGCAAAGTCGGTTTGAACTGCAAGGTTGGTTCAAGCTCACCAACCGCTCCTCGGAAACCCTATACAGGGTCATTATGAGTCAGAACTGACTCGACGGCACATAACAACAACAACAAATCTTTATGGGAGTGGAAAACCTCATCTTTCTCCCATGAAACGGCTGATAGACTTGAACTGCCAACTTTGTGATTAGCAGTCCAGTACTTATCCTACAGTGTCACTGTGCTCCCCAAAGACAGAGAGGAACCTTAAATGCATATTACCCAATAAAGACTCCAGGGTACACAACAAGTGAAAAAAAGGAGTCCCTGAGTGGTATAAGAAGGAGCCCTGGTGGCACGGTGGGTTACACGTTTGGGCATTAAATGAAAGGTTGTCGGTTCAAACATAGCAGTTACTCTACAGGACAAAGATGCGGCTGTCTGCTTCCATAAAGATTTATAGTCTCGGAAACCCAAGGGAGCAGTTCTATTCGGTCCTATAAAGTCTCTATGAGTCAGAATCTATTCGATTAGTGGGACAAACAAGCATTAGACTACTAGCCAAAAGGTTGGCAGTTTAAACCAACCCAACGGCCCCTGGAAGAGAAGCCTGGTCTGAAAGCCTGGTTCTGAAAACCCTATGGGATAGATAGTTCTTCTCAGCACATCTGGGATGGCCGTGAGTCAGAATCGTCTTCCAACACTAGTGAAAGAAGCCCGTCTGGAAAAGCTACATACTTTATGAGTCCAACTATATGGCATTCTGGAAAAGACAAAGCTCTAGAGACGGTGAAAACATTCCTGGCTGCTGGGGCCCCGGAACAAAGAGAGGAGCTGAGTAGGTAGGTGGAGCATCAGGGAGCTTTAGATGCCCGTATGATGTTGTAATGGTGGACATGTGACACTCTGCATTTATCAAAATCCATACAGCTGTGCAATATGAAAAGTGACACTTAATGTGAACTATGGAGCTTAGTTAACAAAGCTCAATATTCTCTCTTCAACTGTAACAAATGTACCACACTCATGAAGCCATTACTAACAGCAGAAAGTGTAGGGGTGGGGTGGGGTGGGGTGGGGTAGTGGTGAATATGGGAACTCAGTACTGTCTGCTTATTTTTTTTTTTTTGTAAATATGAAATTGTTTTTAAAAATGAAATCCATTAATTTTATTTTTATTTTATTTTATTTTTTAAAGAACAAACCAGTCTTTATTGGAAAATGTACAGCCATAATTCTCCTTGGAAACCAGAATAGCCAGACTTCTCATCTCTCATTGTTATTACTGTTAAGTGCCATCAAGCCGGTCTCAGTCCCAGCGACCCTATGTACAACAGAACGAAACACTTCCCGTCCAGCGCCAACCTCACAATCATTGCCACCCTTCTGCCCATTGCAGCTGACACTGTGCCAGTCCATCCAGCTGGGGGTCTTCCTCCCTTCTCCGACCCTTTACCGCCCCAAATATGATAGCCCCGTCCAGTGACTGACCCCTCCTGACAACATGTCCAAAGTATGAGAGATGAAGTCTAGTGAAGTTCATTAATTTTTAAAATGATATACTAAAAGCAGTGTTAATTTTAAATGTGGTATCTTTTAAATATCTTTAAAACAATTCAGTGCTTTTAAAGAGACAAAAGTACAATGCAATGTAATTGTTCAGCTCATAAAGTCATTGTGGGATTATATGAGTCTGTCTTAATCCATAATGCATGACAGATGAATGGTCTGCTAATGGGGGAGACATGTTCAAAGCTGTAGGATGAGAATCATTTCCTTTCAAGCCTATTAGTACACTTCTGTAACCATGTATGAAACTTTACCAGGAATAACCACCACCTGGGAGGCCCTTCATGCCTACCAGGTCTCTGCTTAATGGAGCGCCCTGAGAAGCTCTCTTAAGAGTTAGCTTTGCTTTTACAAGTCCACTCCTGTTCTTTAAAGTCCAACCCCACCAGTTCTGCCCTTGACCTCAATTAAGTGCCTGACTGCAGGTAGGAAGCGTATCTACCTCGACTTTTATGTCTCGCCTGCTTGTGATGTCTCCTTCCTATCCTCTGATCACCTATTGGTGGTGGAGGTGGTAGTGGGCCAGCAGGTCGGTTCCAACTCATAGTGACCCTGTATAGGATTTCTAAGGCTGTAAATTTTTATAAGAGCAGAAAGCCTCATCTTTCTTCCTCGGAGCAACTGGTAGATTCCAATTGCTGACCTTGCGGTTAGTAGTCCAGCTGGTAATCCACTATGCGACCAGGGCTCCTTGACCACCTATTGAACACACATAAATCTATCTGAGCCTGGCATGATACTAAACAACTATAATGACAGTCCCAGCCCATGGCAACTGCATGAACCAAGAAATGAAATGTTGCCTGATCCTGGTCAGACAGTTGTGATTTCCTAGGGTTTTTATTGGCTGATCTTTATTTAGCTTGATGGGATTTTCTAGCTAATCCATTTTAGTCTGAAAGCTTCAGTGAAACCTCTTCAGCATCATAGTAACATGCAGCCTCCATTGACAGATGGGTGGGCTGCACTCCGACCTCCTGCCTGGGAGAATGAGAATTCTACCACTGAGCCACCAATGTCTATAGCTGCAGGTTTCCTCTATTGTGTTTTGCTACTTCATCTGCCAACAGTAACTTCCAACAGAGGAGACATTCAAAAAAAAAAGAAACAGTCTCATCATGAATAGTAGGACTTCCAACCAGGGTCACTTCAGTATCCAGTACCCTCGCTATAACTTCCTCCAATCCCAGGTGTGGGCCTGGTTCCAAGACATAAAAATGAACACATTGCTGACTTATTTTTTATTTATTTGTTTGTTTTGCTAACTGTGATAACAAAAATAACTTGCAGAAAATGTTTAAGTTCCAGTAATTTATAATAAAGCACAGAACAGAAAACAACAACAACACTGTATTATTAAGTAGAATAGTTTAATGAACACCCATAGATCTTTTATCTACCTTGTTTATTTCACCTATTTTTTTCAACTGAAATATTTCAAAGTAAATTACAGTCATCATGATGTTTAACTCTTGTTGTGTCATCCTCACAATTGGTGTATTTCAGCCCATTGTTGCACCTTGTTGAGGATCTCTGTATTTTTCTCTTCACCCTCTACTTTCCTAAGCATATGTCTTTCTCCAGGGACTGATTCCTCCTGGCAATATGTCCTCTGGTCTTGTTTTGGCTGATGATATTGGGCTTCTCCATCATCCCTTTCCACAGATATATTTGATTCCTGTGTATTTCTTCTGGTGAGATCCACTAGTATAGCTACTGATTAAATTATTTAAAAAACGGTGTCTGCAATGACTAAGTCATTGGTCTTGCAAAATTTTATCATGTGCTCTCTGGCTTCATTTCTGTCACTAAGCCCATATTTTCCTATTATCAGTCTTTGTTTCCAACTTTTGCATTTCAATCACCGGTAATTATCAATGCATCTTGATTGCATATTTGATCAATTTCAAACTGAAGAATCTGGTAGAATTCTTCAATTTTTTCATCATTGGCTTTAGTGGTTGGTGAGTAAATTTGAATAATAGTCATATTAACTAGTCTTCCTTGTAGGCATATGCGTATTATCCTATCACAACATTGTATTTCGATATAGATCTTGAAATATCCTTTTTGTTGATGAATATGATGCCATTCCCTTCAATTTGTCATTGTTGGCATAGTAAAAGATATGACTGTTGAATTCACAATGGCAAGCACCATCCATTTCAGTCTCTACTGCCTAGGGTATTGATCTTTATGCATTCCATTTCATTTTTGACTACTTCCAATTTTCCTATGTTCATACTTCATGCATTACACATCCTATTATTAATAGATGTTTGTAGCCCAGCTGTTCTAATTTTCTTCAAATAAAGATCCTGAAAGTTTTGCTCCATCCATGCCATTAAGGTCAACTACTTTAAGGTGGCAGCTCTTCCCCAGTCGTACGTTGAGTTCCTTCCAACCTGAGGCTCGTCTTCCGACACTTTCTCAGAAAATGTTCTGCTGCTACTCACAGGGTTTTCAGTGGCTAATTTTTAAGAAATGGACCTGTTCTTCCTACTTTCTAGTCTGTCTTAGTCTGAAAGCTTCTCTGAAACCTGTCCACTATGGGTGACCCTGCTGGTGTTTGAAATACTGGTGGCATAGCTTCCAGAATCAGCACAGTACAACAAACTGACAGATTCATGGTGGATTTAACTCCTATGTATCAGTTAATTATATAATAATTATATTATGCTTATCAAAATTTACAATTCATGGTCCCTGTCTTTTCCTCAACTGTCACATCTCATCAATCAGTAAATCATGTACGCTCCCAACCACTCCTTACTCTCTCCATTGGCCACCCTTATTCCTACCACTGTTATCCTTTAGCTAGGCTTCTGCTCTCGGTTCTTGTCTCCAACTGTCAAGAAAAATCTTTTAAAAATTACATGATGTCCCCACTGAACAGTTTTCATCTCATCTAGACAGGTCTGGTGAAAGGAGATGGGATAAGATTCTTATGATTCAATAGTGAGTAATTGTTATCATGACTAATTGCGATTGTCACAACTGTAAAGGTAGAAGGTTTGTAATAAAAAGGGGGTAGTAGTTAATCTTACATTCCAGGATCAGAGGACCCTAGGACCATCAAGGGAGAAGAGCATGGGCGGAATGTGGGACCCTAACCAGAGAAGCAATGACATCAGAGATGGAGGCAGTGATGAGGACTTGGAGAGATAGAGCAGCTGAGGATTCTGGACTCATGGAAAGAGAAAGGCTGAGTGCTGGCAGCCAGGAGGCAGGCTTGCAGAATGTGCCCTTTTTGTTGTTTAAATGATTATATACTCCTGAGTGGTTTTGTGCACATCCAAAGAAAAACAGAGGGAATAGAAACAAATACTGTTGAATGATGAAGCATGGAGGGGATTGTAATCATTGCAATGAAATGAAATATGATAGGATGAGTGTAAAGCTGATGTTCTGCCATGAAAACTATCACTCAACTCACAATAAAAACTTTTTAAAAGTTACATGATGTTATATCGCTTTCTTACTTAAAACTCTATGATTAGAAACCTGACTTCTTTAAAACTTACTTGATTTGGCTCTTGCCCACCTTTCTAAGCTCTTTTCCTTCTGGCCCCTATTCCTGCCTTTTATTTCCTGGAACACCAAGAGCTCATTCTTGCCTGGCTTCTGTGTTTTGCTGTCTGGAATGTTTTTCATCATTCAAGTCTTAAATGTTACCTCCTCAGGGAGGCTTTCTCCATTTACCCTTCCTTCTCAATCAATTTGTATTCTATTATCCTGTTTTATTTCATGTGTCCTTTATTGCTCTTTCAAATTATATTGTTTATCTGTATGTTGTTGTTGTTGTTGTTGTTGTTGCCATGTGCCGTGGAGTCAGTTCCGACTCATGATGACCCTGCATAGGGTTTCCGAGGCTGTAAATCTTTACGGGAGCAGAAAGCCTCATCTTTCTCCCATGGAACAGCTGTTTCAAACTGCTGACGGTAAGATTAGCAGCCCGATTTGTAACCACTATGCTACCAGAGCTCCTTATCTGTATATGACCTATCATAGTCTCATGAATCTAAATGCCATGAGCATGACTAAAAAAGTGTGGAATATAAATCAGTAATGTTGGGAAAGGAATCAATCTCTGGATCTCTGGATATTGGCAGATCTTGCTTTGAATTTCATCTCCCCCACTTATCAGATGCTGTGGATGGTATATGTGTCCCCAGAAAGATACATTCAAGCCCAAGTCCCTTACTTGGAATGTGACCTTATTTGGAAATACGTTCATTATGGGTATAATTGCACCTACTACTTATTTATTGACTATCTCTTTATCTGACATTTTACATGTATGACAATAGTAAAAAAAATCTACTATCTGACTTTTTCACATTAATGATATACTTCTGGCATTAATGAATGCTGACATGCAAAGTAAAAATAATGCTGGCTGTGATGGTTAAGGTTATGTGTCAACTGGGCTGGACCATGCCTCTCAGTGGTTTCCCAGTTATGTAATGATGTAGTCATTCTCCATTTGCTATTTGATGTGGTCATCCTCCATTTTTACACAACAATCTGGTCTTTGGAACCTAACTGTGTTGATAAGTGAGGAGTGGGTGTAGTTAGGGTAACCACAGTAGAGTGGATCCTAATTCTACACGACTAGTGTCCTTATAAAAACAAGAGAAGTGACAGAGGAAAGATGGTCATATGATAACAGAGACAGTGGTTGGCATTATGGTATCACAAGCCAAGAAACACCAAGAATAGCTGACCATCACCAGAAGCTAGGAGAGAAACATGGAATCGATTTTCTCCCAAAGACCTCAGAAAGAATTAATACTACTGTTGTAGTTCTGTAGTCCTGCTACATGAGAATTCCCACAAGTGGGTGGCTTTAGAAAACAGGAATGTATTTCCTCAGGGTAGGAGGCTAGACATTCAAATTCAGAGTGCCGACTCAGGCAGGCTCTCTTTATCAGCTCTGGGGAAAGTCCTCATCTCTCCCCAGTATCTGTCGGCCTAACATTCCTTGGAAACGTTCATACATTTTTAGCATCAATCTTCCCCTGGATCTAGGAGCTTCACAGTGCTGGGACTCCAGGTCCAAAGGAAGTATCCCACTCCCAGCTCTTCTTTCTTGGGAATAGTAGGTCCCTATGAGTCTGCTTGTCTGTTTAATCTCTTTTATATCTCAAAAAAGAATGACTCAAAAATAAAAACAAAACTAAAAAAAGAAGATTGATTCAAAATGCAGCTTAATCCTGTCCTCAAATTACATCTAGCCTCATTAGCATCACAGAAGTGAATATTCACAACATATAGGATAATTACATCAGATTAGAACTGATCACATCAGATGGTATGTTGGGTTCATTACATCATATCAGGTCTCATCATGGAAGTGATTACTACATCTTAACAGCTAAACTACTGAGAAGCCTGGCCTTGCCAAATTGACACAAAACCTTAACTATCACAAATGCCAACACTGATTTTGAACTTCTAGCATCAAGAATTGTAAGAAAATAAATTTCTATTGTTTTAAGTCACCTAGTTTGTGGTATTTTATTACAGCAGTCCTAGGAAATTAATACACTGAGCAAGCTTCTTAGCTTATCTAGACTACAATTTCTTCAAAATGGCATTAGAATGGTTACATCATAGGTTGATTGTAAGAATTAAGGGAGATAATTACATCAAAGACTTCATATAGCATTTGGCATATAGTAAGCACTCACAATATGATTTCTGCTAGTGTTATTATTATTTTCACGAATGATTGAATCTTTCTGCAGCTCTTAACCTTTGGGAGCATTGTCTCCTTCTTAAACGTCTCTCCTTTTCTGGATTTCTTGATGCCATGTGCTTAGTTTTCCTTTCCCAGGAATGTTTCAGAGCACCTGCCATGGCTGCAATGTCCTTCTGATGGCTCCATAAGAACAGTGGTTTCTGTGTTTGGTATCATTTGTCACTTGACCACAACCAACTGAACAAGGAATGGGCAATAACACAAAGACAGCATCTGTGGGTTAACCAGTGGTCCAGGAGCTACTGAGCCTCAAGACCTTTGACCAGAAGGGATTCTCTATAATAGATAATAACTCACTAACCAAGCTAGATCATATCTTTTGAGGGTTGTGGGACAAGAAAGAGGGAACAGGGGTAGAAAGGAGCTCAATGTCTGTAATGATGCCTGTGTCAGACAGATGATCACAAAGCCTGGTCCCCCGAACTGCATTGTATCCTGATGACCCTTCAATAACCATGAGGCCTAGCTGCTGACTAGCTGAGAATTTCTTCTAGCTTCCTGTACAATTTCACTATAGTCCTAATAGCTGAAGCTCTAGCCATGGCATAAGAATCTAAGTAACAGATTGCCTGAGCAATTGCACTAGGTTGATTCAGTAACTGTTATTAGTATACACTGTTGGTCATCTACTGAATCACTCCCATAGCTTGAACACTTCCCTCTCTACTGGTAACTCACCAGTTGCATCTCTATCCCGATCTATTTCCTAAGGTACCAGCTTTAACTTCTGGGGTCCCAGTGACCCCTCCAACGAATCTTCCAAACAGAATTATTAAGCTTTCTATTTTTTCCCATGCCTTCTTTGTCATAAATATGCCCTTCCTGTTTTGTCCCCCATCTCAACTAAAGATATTCCTACTCCCCAGTCAGATAAGCTAGAGACCTTAAAGTGGTCTTCGCATATCCCTCTTGATCAATGCCCACATCGAATCAACATTTGTGGGGCCCTTAGGTGTGCCCTCCCTTCTCCTCATGATGGCCTTTGAGACTGTAGATGTCCTTACTACCTTCTCTTTACTTACTCTTCTCCCAGCCACCTTGAACCCCTTGCTGATCCTTGTAGTGGCCAGGTACAATCCTGCCTGAAGGCCTTTTTTCCCTCTACCTGCAATGTTTTTGTCAAATTCTATCCCACATCTTCTTCACATTTTGGCTCAAATATCCTTGTGCAACCTTTCCTAACTGTGTTACTTCAACTCTGAGCACCTATCAACTAACTGTCCTTAACTCTTTCCCCTATAGCTGTTTATAAAGAGCTCTGGTAGTGTAGTGGTTACGAGTTGGGCTGCTAACCTCAAGGTCAGTAGTTCAAAACTACCAGCTGTTCTGCAGGAGAAAGATGAGGCTTTCTGCTCCCATAAAGATTTACAGCCTTAGAATCAGAACTACGGCACACGACCACCACCTTAGCTGTTTATGGGAGCTCTGGTAATGTAGTGGTTATGAGTCGGGCTGCTAACCTCAAAGTCAGCAGTTCAAAACTACCATCTGTTTTGCAGGAGGAAGATGAGGGTTTCTGTTCCTTTAAAGAGTTACAGTCTTAGCAATGAAGC
>NW_006408540.1:24131142-24132970 GCF_000296735.1 Chrysochloris asiatica | reverse complement strand
TACAGAATTTACTTATTTTTGTATATTGTGTTCTCCTCTCACCCAACCTCTGCAACCCTCTAGGAATTTTTATCCATATTGCTGAACTCTTCCCTGTAACAATTCTTTTTTATTTGATTGTTATTGTTAAGTGCTGTTGAGTCAGTTCTGAATCCTATGATTGCATAGGGGTTTTTTTTCTGAGAAGCAGCTGGTGAGTTTGTACCGCTGATGTTATAGTTAGCAGCCTAGTACTTATACTACAGTGCTACACCAGGACTCATTTTATTTGATGGGTATCCTTTTGTTAAGTCTTAAACGAGACAAAGACAAATCATCCAGATGAGGGAGACCATCAACTTGAAGCCATAATAGTGTTCAAATGGTCATGGTCATGTTGCTAATTACAGAACTTGAAAAACAAAAGAAATTTGGCACACAATCATAATTGGCAGCAGATCAATTTATCACTGTTGCAGGTGGGATCATGACTGGAATGCACAAACTATTACACATTAGGAGTTTACAGTATTGATCTGGGGCCTTCCGACCACTATGGTTAGAGTATGACTCATGCCCATGCGGTGCTGGTACTTCAATTTCTATTAGGGGCACACCCAGGCAAGTCCCTAAGCTTGCCACCATTCCTGTAATCTCGTTACAATTCTATATCATGAGTGCGCATGCCTGATCAACTTGGAGAAATTTTAAATCTAGTCATTTGGAACTTTCTTCTGGAGTGGCAGGCTCTTAAAGGTCATTAAGGGCTCAGACTTGTCAGAATGGCAGTGTACTCAACTATCTCAAACCATTCTAGGTCCTTACCAGCAAAAGCAGCATTCTGTACCTTCTGGAAAACCAGAGTCCCATCGGACTCCTCCAGAAATTTGGTGGAAGTAGAATCAAGATGTACTAATAATTACTGGTGATAGGAATGTAAAAGTTAGAAACAAAGAGGAAGGATCAGTAGTTAGAAAATATGGCTTTGGTGATAGAAACAATGCTGGAGATCAGATGATAGAATTTTGCAAGAGCAATAACTTGTTCATTGCAAACACCCCCCCTTTTTAAAAAAAGTTTTTATTATGAATTATATGATAGTTTACATGAGAGAACACCAGCTTTATGTTCATCCTATCATACTTTGTTTAATTGCAATGATTATAATCCGCTCTATGCATCATCAAACAACAAACTCCACAAGCCTGCCCCCCTGCCATCAGCACACAGCCCCTCTCTCTCCCTGAGTCCAGAGTCCCCAGTTGCTCCATCTCTTCACGTCATTATCCCTGTCTCCATCTCTGGCATGACTGCTTCTCTGGGTAGGGTCCCACACTCCGCTCTTCTTATTTGATGGTCCCAGGGACCTCCACTGCTGGACTGCAACATCAACCACTCCCCTCCTTTTGTTACAAAACATTTGCCTTTACATTTCCAACCCTCACAGTCAGTCCTGATAATAATTATTCACTATTGTACCACAAGATTCTTATCCCCATCTCCTTTCATCAGCCCCATCCCAACAGGTTGAAAACCACTCAGTAGAGAGTCTACCTTCCTCCATACACTCTGGAACTAGGCTCCCTCTTGAAAGCTTGTAAGCCAGTCACTTCTTGTCTTTGTAGCCCCCCATTTTGGATAACCAATGTCTAAGTTGCCTATCCCGTCAACCCTGTGTACCAAGGGGTTGGGAATGACCCTCACTGTAAAGATTTGTTCCCTCTTTTGAGCTACTACATCCATAAGTATAGGTCAAGTTCATCAAATTGTAGTGGATTAC
Source organism: Chrysochloris asiatica (assembly GCF_000296735.1). Classification (NCBI taxonomy): domain Eukaryota; kingdom Metazoa; phylum Chordata; class Mammalia; order Afrosoricida; family Chrysochloridae; genus Chrysochloris; species Chrysochloris asiatica. Next base: position 24,131,211 of record NW_006408540.1, on the reverse strand, counting down.
TCTTTTCTTTCCTCTTCTTTCTTCTAGTCGAGTTCTAATCATCTAGCCATTGAAGCCAGCAGTCCAGCC
>NW_006408540.1:24101963-24130073 GCF_000296735.1 Chrysochloris asiatica | reverse complement strand
TAAATGAGACAGAAAGCATCAAAAGAAGATGGAAGGACTACACAGAGTCACTGTACCAGAAAGAGATGGTCACTGCTCAGCCATTTGAAGAGTAGCATATGATCAAGAGCTGAAGGAAGAAGTCCAATATGCATTGAAGGCATTGGTAAAGACAAGGCTCTGAGAACTTACAGAATACAAATAGAAACCTTTCAATGAAGCGATGCAGCACTGGAGGCACTCACTCATCTCTGCCAAGAAATTTGGAAGACAGCTACCTAGTCATCTGACTGAACAAGATCCATATTTGTGCCCATTCCAAAGGGAGGTGACCCAACGGGATACAGAAATCATCCGACAATATCATTAATATTATATACAAGTAAATTTTTGCTAAAGATTATTCAAAAATGGTTGCATCAGTACATTGAAAGGGAACTGCAAGGGGTTCAAGCTGGATTCAGACGATGGATCTTATGCAAAAACTTTTGACAAGCTATAACAACATTGCAGAGAGTGGGCATTCCAAAACACTTCATTGTGCTCATGAGGAACCTGTACATAGACCAAGAGGCAATCAGAACTGGACAGAACAAGGGGACACTGAATGATTTAAAATCAGAAAATGTGTGTGCCATGGCTGTATTCTTTCACCATACTTATTCAATCTGTATGTTGAGCAAATAATCCAAGGAGTGATATGTGAATGATACAACCTTGCTTGCGGAAAGCAAAGAGAACTTAAAATACCAATGAACATCAAAGACCACAGACTTCAGTATGGGTTACACCTCAGTGTAAAGTAAACAAAAATCCTCACAAGTGGACCAATGAATAGCATTGTGATAAATGGAGAAAAGATTAAAGTTATCACAAACTTCATTTTGCTTCTATCCACTGTCAGCATTCATGGAAACATCAATCAAGAAAGCAAACAATATATTGCATTAGGTAAATCTGCTGCACAAGAACTCTTTAAAGTGTTCAAGAGCAAATATGTCAGCTTGAGGACTAAGGTACGCTTGACCCAACCCATGGTATTTTCAATAGCATTGTATGCGTGTGAAAATAAGACTGTGAAGAAGGAAGAGTGTAGAAGAATTCATGCATTGAGCTATGGTGTTAGAGGAAAATATTGAAAGTACCACGGACTGCTAAAAGAACAAACAAATCTGTATTGGAAGAAATATAGCCAGAATGCTCCCTAGAAATCAGGATGGTGAGACATAATTTCTCATACTTTGGACATATTATCAGGAGGGTCCAGTCCCTAGAGAAGGACATCATGCTAGGTAAAGTGGAGTGAAAATGAAAAAGAGGAAGACCCCCCAATGAGCTGGATGGGCACAGTGACAGCAATAATGGGCACAAGCTTAACAACAATTGTGAGTTTGGTGCAGGACCAGACAGTGTTTCGTTGTGTTATTTATAAGGTCGCCATGAGTTAGAACTGACTTACAGCACCTAAGAACAACAAGAATCCTTCAAGTCTCCATGATTGGTTCCCTTTAGTTTTCTCCTTCTGCTGAAGTCATTGTCCCTCTCTCTTTTCCAACAAATAAATTTATAGGATAATTAATGGAGTGTTGTTGTTAGGTGACCTCAAGTCGATTCTGACTTATAGCAACAACGTGTACAACATCACAAAACACTGACTAGTCCTGTGCCATCCTCACAATTGTTACTGCTTGAGACCATTGTGGCAGTCACTGTGTCCATCAATCTTTTTGAGTGTCGTCCTCTTTTTCTTTGGTTTACTTTACCAAGCATGATGTCCATCTCCAGTTATTGGTGCCTACTGATAACATGTCCAAAGTACTTAAGACGAAGGCCCACCATCCTTGCTTCTAAGGAAAATTCTGGCTGTATTTCTTCTAAGACAGATGGGTATATTCAATATTCTTCCACCAACAGCATCATTCAAAGGCATCAATTCTTCTTTGGTCTTTCTTAGTCATTGTCCAGCTTTTACATGTATATGAGGTTATTTTAAATACCCTGGCTTGAGTCGGGTGCACCTTTGTCTTCAAAGTGACATCTTTATAATACTTTGAAAAAAATATTTTGCAGCAGATTTGCCCAATGCAGTAAGTCATTTGATTTCTTGACTGCTGCATCCATGGATGTAGATTGTGACTCCAAATAAAATTAAATCCTTAATAACTTCATTTTTTTCCCTCTGTTTATCTTGATGTTGCTTATTGATGCAGTTGTGAGGATTTTTGTTGCATTTAGGTTGAAGTATAAATCATAGTGAAAGCTTTGATCTTCATCAATAAGTGCTTCAAGTCCTCTTTGCTTTCAGTAAGCATGGTTGTATCATATACATATCACAGGTTGTTAATTTTGACAGATACTGCCAGAGGCATTGTACCAATTTACTCACCCACCAAAATGAGGGAAGGTTACCCAATCTTGATTACAGTGTGTGATCAAAGTTTTAGAGATTTTGTTAATCCAATGGGTAAGGAAAAAGGACTTGCTAGAGTTGTGTTTTTTATTTTCTGATTGTGAGTTAAGTAAAGCATCTTTTCTTAACTTTAAGAACCATAACATTCCTTTTTCTGTAAATTTACAGTTTATTTTATTTGCCTCATTTTATATTGGGTTTTTGGTAGGTTCATTGATTGTTTAAAAATGCTAATCTATGCCGGTAGATTAGCTTTTTAGCTCGTATAAATTATAAACTTTTCTCCCTGTTTGTTGTTAATCTTTCATTTTTCTTATTATGTGCATGTTTTTGTTGTTTGTCTTTGCTAGACTGAAGTTTTTTCATTAATATATTATTACTTTCGTCACAACTTAATTACATTTCCTTTATGACATTAGGATTTTAAGTGATAGAAGAAAAATCTTTTTCACTATAAGATAGAGAAGAAGGAGCTCTGGTAGCATAGTGGTTATGAGTTGGGCTGCTAACCTCAAGGTTAGCAGTTCGAAACTACCAGCTGTTCTGTGATAAAAAGATGAAGCTTTCTGCTCCTATAAAGACTTACAGCCTCAGAAACCCTACACAGGGTTGCTATGAGTTGGAATCAACTCCACGATACATAACCAATCGAATAATCAATAAGATAAAGAAAATATCTTATGTCTTCTAATAGCTTTGGGATTTCACTTTTAATATTTGATGCATTTGGTGTGGAAGGTTTTTAAAAAATTGATGATTTTTTAAAACTTTTTGTTGTGAATTGAGTGAAAGTTTACAGACAAGAAGAAATTGGTGCTTTTTATGAAAGAGTGTAGAGTCTTCAGAAGATGGAATTCCAAATATTAATCATGGAAAGGAGAGTAATTCCTAAGTCTTACTTTACAAAAAATATGTATATACTTATAATTAAAGTTTAGATATTAAATGTCTCTTCTTTAATGAGAAAATGTTGTTTGAACATCTGTTATGTGGTGGATCATTGCAGTTCCCTGTTTTGGAAAAAATTGCACAGCTCGTGAAAGAGTTCTAAATACAGACTAGTGTGCTCTCAGAAATAGAAATAATAAATAAATGTAATGCTCAGTGGCCAGAAGTAAAAATTCTTCATGCTTCACAGACATCTCAAAACGTACAGCATCAGAGAAGGTTCTGTTCCTTTTCATGGTTGGTGCTGCATACTTCCTGTTGAGGTATCCGTCCTTCTGTGGGGACCAGCAACCTGCCTTTGTAGTGCAGGTACTTATTTTCTGAGAGAAGATCAAATGCTCCCCTCAGCTGGAAACGCCCACTCTCCATGTCCTTTCAAAGGGTTTCTCATCTTGCATTCCAGACATGTCCAAACTCAACCTTGGTCAGCAAAAGACTGAATCCTGACTTCTCGGGCAGCTTGTTGTCTTTTACTCTGGAATTAGATCAGAAACATATGTTTATTGTTCATTAATAATTATAACTTAATAATTATGCAATAACTTAACACTGAACCCCCAAAGCAAACACAGTGCCATTTTGACTCAGCAAATTTATAAGCTAGAGTAGAACTGCCTCATAGGGTTTCCAAGGCTGTAAATCTTTATGGAAGTAGACTGCATGTCTTTCTCCTACTAAGGGCTGATGGGGTAGAACAACTTCACACTAATTAAGACATTCAAAATTCATCATTAACACATCATAACAGGTAATCTTTCTTCTTTCAAAAGGGAATCACAAGCAATCTGGATTCATTTAACACTGAGTTCTTTGATACTTTCTTTGTTACTTAGCAGACACTTTGAGCAAATTCAGAGACATAGAACCTACTAATGATGAAGGAAAATGCCATCCTTGATGCATGACTAAAAACAAATAGATGAAAGTAATGTTAGAATTGAAAGGTGGCTTTGAGATCTCTTGGTTCATGGCATATTGCCTGTATTTCTCTCAAGTTGTCACGTCCAGACATAAAATATCTACTTTTCCTGCTTTATTAATTTTATTTGATTAATCCATGTACTTAGTTTGTTACAAAGGGAGTCTCTGGTTTGCACAAATGGTTAAGCAACCAACTATTTACCAAAAAATTGGTGGTTGGAACTTACCAAGAGACACTTCAAAAGCAAGTCCTGGAGATCTGCTTCAAAGTCTTGAAACCTTATGGGGCAGTGCTACTTTGCAAATGCAGCTGACATGAGTCAGAATCAACTCAGTAGTAAGTGGTTTTAAGTGTAAATCACAGGGGAACTCACTGTTATAAGGCAGTATGACCATAATAAAGGGAATGAGTGTTGGAGTCAGACAGTGCCATGCAGAAGCCCCTCACTTCCATCACTTACGTGGTGTGTGATTGCGGCTTAGTTACTTAACCTTTCTGAACTTCAGTTTGTTTATCTCTATGAAAGGGTGGCAATCGCCACTTTATACTGAAGCAAAAGTACACTACATAGGTAAAGCTTTCAGATCAGTGACTGGCATACTTGTATTCAATTCATGTTAACACTGCTTAGTTTTACTGCTTAGATGTGGCTGTATATCCTCAAGTCGATGCCAACTCGTGGTGCCCTTTAGGACAGAGTAGAATTGCCTCAGAAAGGAGCAGATTGCCAAGTCTACCCTGCACTCCAACCAACAAGCTGCTGGTGGCTTTCAACCACTGAACTTTAGGTTAACAACCCAGCCCTTACCCATTACTCCACTAAAACTCCTTTTGTATGATAGTTATTATTCACTAATCATTATGTGATAAGCGTTTCCCCAGGTCCTTAGAAAATCTTTATTAATATATATTTTAATGTCATTGCCATCTTCACAGAGAGGGGAAAAAAAAGGATTTTCCTTTCCAAAGCCAATGTTGCATTTATCTTCTTCCCAATAGAAAGTAAGGGAAAAAAAAAACCCAAAACTGAATCAGCATTTCCTAACAAAGGCTAAAGGAAACTAGGGTTAATGAGGAGGAATTATTTTGGAATAAACAGCTGGATTTGCCAGGCTGTGCATGAGAATGCTTTGATGTATGCATTTAGAGACTAAAGGCTGTGGAATAATTGATGGCTATATTGACAGATCAAAGTGTCTCTAGGGCACAGCAGGTTGCAAAGTTCTACCGTTTGCACTTTCCCTACATTTAGTGTGTGTGTTTTGTGAGCATAATAATAATTTCTACTCACATAGGACCTTTCATCTGGGAAGGAGCTCAGAGCACTTTGAAGATGTTAATAAGAGAAAGACCTGCTAATTAAGATTGCTTAGAAATAACTCTCCTTTCAGCATTTTTACGTGACTGCTAAGAAGCTCTGACTTAAAGAGATTTGCTATCACAAGTGAGCTCTTTCGTGTGTTTTGTCTTTAAAACTTACTGTTGGGTTTAGCAGAGTAATAAAAATGGCTTTCTCTGGACAGTCACACCTGATGGCACAAGAATAATTCCACAGTCTCTGATGTGCTTGATTTGAAGATTATACATTTACCCAGAAAAAATGTGTGACTGGAGCAAAAAGCAGTATCAGGTGCTATTTGTAATGCATTTTCAGATTATTAGACCCCAATGTAGACTAAACCCAGCAAAACACGTCTAGAGGAAAGACAAAGTGTTCTCAGAACTTTCTCAGATTGTATTTGTTAAAGGAAATTCAGAGAGCAAAAATCACTGGTGGGTGCATGGTGAACAAGCAGACTCTGAGGAGTGCTTCCGGCTTCCATTCCAACTTCCCTTTGTCCAACGTACTAAAGCAAATCTCTACATAAAACCCAAAAGCCAAACCTGGTACTGTTAAGTCAGTTCCAATTCTTATATGTGCAGAGTAGAAATGCTCCACAGGTTAATGCCGTCAACTGTTAACCGAAAAGTTGCTTGTTTGAATTCACTCAGAATTACCTAAGAAAGGCCTGGTAATTTTCCCACAAAAACAAAACAAACTTCAGCTTCTGAAAGCCCTATGGAGCACAGTTTTACTCGGACACACATGAAATCCCCATAACTTGGTGCTGGTGGTTAAGAAAAATGAGGTCAAATTGGAAAACATCAATGAAGACTTCAAGTAAAGGAATATATATTATGTTGTTGTTGTTGATAAATGCCATCAAGGTGGTTCCCACTCGTAGTTACCCTATGCACAACAAAACGAAATACTGTCTGGTCCTGTGCCAATCTCATCACCATTGTTACACTTGTGCCACAGTATCAATCCATCTCGTTGGAGGTCTTCCTCATTTTAATTGACTCTCTGCTTTACCAAGCATGATGTCTGTCCTTCACCAGAGATTGGGCCCTCCTGATAACATGTCTGAAGTATGAAAGACATACATATTATAGGATTTTTGCAAAAACCAAACAAAATCAAATGAGTGATAGACAGATGAATGAATACACAAACAGACTTAACCATTTTCTTATAATTCTCACTGGAAAAACAAAGTCCTGACAAGCATGAACATCATCAGCAGTGTGTCTGCTGAACTGGCTGGGAGGCAAACCCTTCACTTATTACTTCAACCTCCGAGTGGGGTAAACGAGTATATGCTTGATGGCTAGCTGCAAGATTGGTGGTTCAAATTCACCTAGAGGCATCTCTGAATTCCAGCCCTGGCAATCTGCTTCCAAAAAGTCACCACCTTGAGAATGCTATGTAGCAATTCTACTCAGCACACATGGAGTTTTGCCAGGAGTCAGAACTGACTCAACTGCAACTAACTAACAATAACACAACATAGCTTGGCTTTGTAGCAGTGAACGAGTATTCTTTTTGACCATTAAGGAGAAAAGGAAAGAATTTATCGACTTGAAGTTTGAATTTGTTGAACTTGCCTTCAGCCAGGCAGGTGACCTAATATCCCATATTTCTCAACTTGACTCCAGCACTGAGTGTGCCAAAGGGGACAAAGCCTTTTTTTCAAGAGTAAGCATTTGGCTAGGTTCAAACTGACTCCCTTGGGCATATCCCTGGGGCTCCTTTCCAGAGCCTTGCTTTCTGAACTTGGTATATTAATGGGCTGGGACAGATTCCCTGGCTGACTCTGGAAGTTGTCAAAATCTCTGGTAACTTTCCTAGACTTTCTGTGTCTAATGAAGCATCAACCTTTTTCAGTTGTAAATCAGTTTGGATCAAAATTCAAGCAAGAGGCACCCTGTCCCTGAAATCCCTTCTTTTCACTCTTGGCTTCTTAGTTCTGTCTTCCTTGAAACTGAGCTAACACCTCCCCCCCACCACCAGCCCCCACACACTCATCCCCACCCCCACCCCCACCCCCACCAGGGAGATAATCAGGAATAGCGAATGCAGCAACTCCAATGCACTCTCCATGTTGACTCTTGTGTTGCAGAGGAGAACTGCACTCCATAGGGTTTCCAAGGGCTGACTTTTAGGAAGCAGATCACCAGGCCTTTCTTCCGAGGTGCCTCTGAGTACACTCGAACTTTCAACTTTTGGTCAGCAGCCGAGAACCTAATTGTTTGCACCAGGAGGAGTTAGTTGTCTGTTTTCTACAGTGTATGTAGGGTGCCTTGCTTCTAGCATGAGGCTAGTTATAGGAAAACTGAGTGCTCTCTAAAAGGGAAAGTCAGGAGGGAATTGCTGGGAATTTTGTAAATTAATCCACTTTGCTGTGTTCTGACCTGGCCCATTTTTAGTAAGTCCTGGTTCGGGTTAGTTTGTGGTTATATAAATTTGCTAACAATCCAGAAGAGGAAAGAATACCCTCTGGTGGTGAGATGACATCCTTGCACCTATTCTTAATGTCAGCTCCTTGTCAAGTTACCTTACCTGCGCTTGTACCAGGTACACAACATCAATCAGCATGTGTAGTCACAAAACTCTGGTTTTAAATTAATCACGTCAGTCATATCTTGAGTGATATATAGAGACTCAGGCAGTAGAATTTTCATTTCTTTGTGATCCTCCACCACTCGTCTGTTAGTTTGTCACACAGGGGGGCTCATGTGTTTCTATGATGCTGGAAGCTATATCACTGGTATTTCAAATACTAGCAAGTTCATTTGTGGTGGCCACATGTCAGTGGAGCTTCCAGACCAAGACAAACTTGGATGAAAGAGCTGGCTGTCTAATTCTAAGAGTCGGTATTGTTGTTGTTAAGACCCCTCAAGTCGATTCTGACTCAAAGTGATCCTATATAGGGTTTCTGATGAGTGGCTGGTGAGTTTGAACCGCCGACCTTGTAGTTCAAATCAACCTTGGGGCCCAGTACTTATCCTACGGCACCACACCAGAACTCTGAAATTAGCCAATGAAACGCCTGTGGATTTCAACAGAACATTGTTCCATATAGGTTGGGAGGCACTCAATAGGCACAGTGGCCACAACACTGGATTCAAACAAAATAGTGAAGATGGCACAGGCTGAGCAGTATTTTGTGTCCCTGGGGTCAGCCATGAGTGAGAACCAACATCTTAATTCTGTTCTGCTGAGTAACTGTGTTGTATATTATGCCAATTAAAATGCTTAACTGTGTTTTTGTCTCTTTTCTTTTTACTTTTTTTGCGGGGAGGTGGGTAGGAGTAAGGAGTTAGGGTTAGGACTATGGATAGGTCTAGGCTCGTGTTAGGACTAGGGTTAGTATTAGGAATAGGGGCTGGACTAGGGTTAGGAGTAAGACTCAGTCTAGTTTTAGGGTTATAGTTAGGTTTATTTATTTTTATTTATTTTTATTTTTCCTTGAAATCTACCTAATTTCCTCTTCATTTGGAAGCACTGTAACTTCTTTATTGCGTATTTTTACTTTGTGGGTGTTTGTTGCTGTTGTCGCAAACAGATTATCTCTGGTTCCATATTTTCAATCTTGTTGGTTTGGTTTTCTTTGAATACTTCTGTATCTGGATTGAGTTCTGGATGATATTATATATTAATTTCAGGTTGTTGGTTCTCCGTCTAAAGAACACCCTTCAGTATTTGTTGTAAGGTTGGTCTAGTTTTCAATTCTTTTAATTTCTGTTTATCTGAAAATATCCTAATTTTGCCATCGTATTTGATGAGCGATTTTGCTGGGTTGTCAATTTATTGCTTTCAGAGGTGTATATATATCTCCTTGCTTGCATGGTTTCTACTGAGAAATCAGAGTCTACTCTTGTTAGTTCTTCTTGTAACTAACTTTTTCGTTTTCCCAAGCTGTTGTCAGGATTCTTTTGAAAAGTTCAATTATGTCTTGGTGATTTTTTTTCGTTCAACTTCTTCAATACTTATCATCTTGTCTTTTATAATATTACGGAATATTTCTTCCAACAATTCTTTGACAGTTTTTCTGTGTTTTTAAATTTTACTCGTTTTTGTCTCTTCCTGTCCTGGAATTACAATCACTCATGTTATTCCTCTTGATAGGGTTTCACACAGATTTTTTTTTTATTATTTTTTTTTTACTTCAGATTTTTTTTTCTCCCTGATTATTCCTCTTTTTGTTGTTGTAAGGTGCCATTGAGTCAGTTCAAACTCATAGCAATGCTGTATTGGGTTTCCAAGGAGCAGCTAGTGGGTTTGAACCACCAACCTTTTGGTTAGCAGTTCAGTGCTTATCCTACAGCACCACTCCTTTTTGTTGTTGTTGTTCTTAAGTGCCAGTGAGTTGGTCCCAACATATAGTGACCCTGTATAGGGTGTCCAAGGAGCGACTAGTAAGTTTAAACTGCCGACCTTGAAGTTCAAATTGACATTTTGGTGGAGTGCTTATCCTACACAGCCACACCAGGATTCCAGGACTCCTTTGTTGTTGTTATTGTTGTTGTTAGGTGCCATTGAGTAAGTATCGACTCATAGCGACCTTTTGCACAGCAGAACAAAACACTGCCTGATCCTGGGCCAACTGTTGCCACGCTTGAGTCCATCAATGCTACCACTTGACCAATCCATCTCATTGGGGGTTTTCCTCCTTTTCTATGACCCTCCACCTAACCAAACATGATATCCTTTTCCAGGGACTGGTCCCTCCTGAAAATATGTCCCAAGTATGGGCCTCCAAGGAGCACTCTGGCTGCACTTCTTCCAACACAGATCTGTTGGTCCTTTTGGCAGCCCAAGGCACTTTCAATATTCTCCTCCAACACCATAACTCAAAAGCATCAATTCTTCTATGGACTTCCTTATTCACTGTCCAGCTTTCACATGCACATTAGGTTATTGAAAATACCATGGCTTGCGTCAGGCGCACCTTAGTCTTCAAGCTTACATCTTATTGCTCTTCAACACTTTAAAAAAGCCGTGTTACAGCAGTTTTGCCCAATTCAATACATCGTTTGATTTCTTGACTGTTGCTTCCATGAGTGTTGATAGTTGATCCAAGAAGGATGAAGTCTTAGACAACTTCAATCTTTTCTCCATTGATAAGAATGTTGTTTATTGGTCCAGTGGTGAGGGTTCCTTTAGTAGATAAATAGTGAAAGCTTTGTCTTCAAGTTTACTAATCTGGCCTTCCATTAATTGAATTCTACTTCTTTGTACTTGTAACGCATTATCTATTTCTGAAGTCTTTGTATTAATCTTCTGGCTTTTTAATTGCTGTTTTTGAATGGTTTCCAATTTTTCATTTCCTTCGTCAGTTCTTGTGTTTTCCTGAATTCTTCTAAAGTTTTGTCTGTGTTTTTCTTGATTTCATCTGCTGTTTTCTTCATCAGTCTCTCAATTGATTGAAAATACCTAAGTATCATTCTTTTAAATTCTTTACCAGGTAGTTTTTATACCTTCTCTAGTATCATACTTTCTGACTCTGTATTTTGGTCACTTGTTCGATGCACGCTAATTGTTTCTTTGTATAAACTGAAATTGTTTTCTCTGAGACACAATGGTGTTGTTGTATTTATATTTAATCAATGATTGTATGTTCTCGGGCACTCACCACCTGTCTCCTGGTGGGTGTGATTGAGACTGAAAGTGTGAATTCAGCTCTCTGCTCATTGTTTGTGTAATGTACTTCAGAGTGGGCTTATCTGATGTTGGCTGCTGATTATTGTTGCTCAGATGGTACAGGAGTAAGAAGTGGCACTTGCCCAGTGGATGGAGCCACAGGAGGTGCAGATGTAGTTGGACTGCATGCCTCCAGTTGCTCCAACGTGTGTCCTATGCTCTCGGCCTCTCTACTGACACACCCAAAAAAGGTTAAAATGGCTGTGCCACTCCAGGCCAGCCAACAAACAGCCTGCCTTGACTTCGTCTCCAGCTTGGCACGCAATCCACCTCTCTCCCCTATTCTCTGAAGCTCAGGACTCCAGGGTCATCATGCACACGTGTTTTACCTGGTCTCCCATGTCCTTGTTGAAGAGGACCTGCTCAGTGCATCTACCTACTCCACCATCTTGTTTTTATCTTATTCTTTAACTTTTGTTATTATTTTGCTATGAGAAACAATCCCCATCATTATACAAACTACAGGGCTCTAACAGATTTGGGGGGTATATCATTCATTATTAATGTAGCCATTATTATTCTGCCCATTTCAGGCCCATTTTCATTTTCCAGATGTGTGTGTTTTATGTTCTAGGAGAGTTTTGAGGTTCACAACTTACTCACACGAGTATTGCTACAACACTCAGACTATATTCGTAATCATAGATTTCAGTCTAATCAATCCATACAAGTTCTCAGAGTCGGGTTGATTGCACTGGGATGTTAACAAAACACGCTCCAGTTCTGCAGTTAGCAGGCCTGGCGTGGAATGTTCTGTGTCAGCACGGTTTCTGTGGACCCTGAACGTTTGCCTTCCTGCAACTGCTTTTCCCTTTCCCTTCTGAAATGGTGCCAAAAATAAAAGTCATTGTTTCCTATTCAAAATATTCCTTTTAGTTTCTGTTTCATGAAAACTCTGCCCTTAAGGTTGCTTCTCATGTGCAGAGAGCGTCTTCTTGGTCCAGGACCTGCTTATCAGCGTGCCTTGTCACATGACATCAGAGAATGGTGCTTCCCTCAAAAGGCTCATGACACCAGGATTTGGGGTGTGAGAGGAGAAAGAGGTCCAAGGCCATTGTTTGGAATCTGTGTTGCAAATGTTTAATGCACTTGGCTGCTTATTAAAAGGGTAGAAGTTCAAATCCACCTAGAGGTGCCTTGGAAATCAGGTCTGGCAATCTACTCCTGAAAAGTTAATCTAGAAAAACCTATAGATTACATGGGTCTGATCCAAAGCCAATCTTGGTTTTGTGCCATTGTGCATGGTCACCATTAGTCAGACCTACTAAATGGCATTGAACAACAATCAAAGGCTGATAATTCAGTGCAGCAGCAAGGTCCATTTCCAGCACAGGAGGGGAGAAGTGAGTGAATATGCAGATTGATGCAACCAGGGTGACTAAGTGTCAGATGAGTTCTTAGGAGGTCAAAGAACAAAGTGATTCCTGTGAGCTGAGTCCACTGGGAGAGGCCTAATACAGGAAGTAGGATATAGAGAAGGGTGGGGAGGAATCCAAGAAGAAAAGGTTGTCCTTACGTGAGGGGAAGAGAGATTATTCGCAACAAGGAAACACTTCTGCCTGCAGATGCTGGAATACTGGGTAGGATTTGCATAGGCCGGTTCCTCTGAAGATGTGTTTTCAAGTGGTGATAAATTTGAAGAGTGTGTATAGGATAAGCACCATATTTCTGTATTGCTGCTTTTGCACATACACTTGAAAAAACACACCCTCACCAAACAGAGGGAGCACGTCTCTGTCTCCCTGTCCTCTGCCAGATTTGCAGCAGTACTCCTTCCCTCCAAAGAATTACTGTCATAGTAAATAGTTAAGGTGCAAAGAACTGGAGATTGCCAAAACTCTATACTAACTCCACCCTTCCTTCCATTCAGCCCAATGCAGGGTGGGGCAGTGTGGGCGAGGAAGCCATCGTTCTCCTCCAAGTAAACAAGTCCTGGCATAGGGCCTCTGCATGAGCCCTGGTGCTCTGTTGTTGTTAAGTGCCATTGAGTTGGTTCTGACCCATAGCGACCCTGAACAGGATTCCCGAGGCTGTAAATCTTTATGGGAACAGAAAGCCTCAGCTTTCTCCCGTGGAGCAGCTGGTAGTTTTGAACTGCTGACCCTGTGGTTCACAGCCCGACTGGTAACCACTACGCTACCAGAGTCATAGTGACCCTGTATAGAGTTTCTGAGGAGTAGCTAATGAGTCTGAACCATCACCTTGTGATTCAAACTGACCTTACAGTCCAGAGCTTTATCCTACAGCAACATCCTAGGACTCTGGTGCTCTAGGCTTTAGTGGGTGAAGTGAGCATTTCTAATATCCCAGGGACTCCTAGTCCATGTGTGTTAGACAGAACTGCTCTACAGGGTTGTCTGGGACCGAGTAGTCAGCCGCACACAACCCTGTAGAGCAGCTCAATCTAACACACATGGACTGCCCATGAGTTAGAGTTGACTCCACAACTGTTTTAGTTTCCTTTAAAGTTTTCCTTCTCATTAGCACACTTCAGTGACCTTATAGTTTGGACATAGTCAAATGTTGTTATTAAGTGCCATTGAGTCGGTTCCGATTCTTGGGTTTCTGAGGAGCATCTGGTGAGTTAGAACCACTGACCTTGAGATTCAAACTGACCTTGCTGTCCCGCATATATCCTACAGCACCACACCAGGACTCCTCATTTAAAAAGTAGCCCAGTTTTATCCAAATGTTTTTCAAAGATTCTCTTTCTTACATAAATCCCACTGTTCTTTAGTGAAAGGAATATCTTTCATACCCTACCCAAGCAAAAACAAAGTGAAAATGTGCTATCAACTCAACTGTTCCATATGGTTTTCAACATTGTGAGAGTTCTAAGCAGATTAACAGGCCATTCTTCCATCATTCTCTAAGTGGGTTCAAACTGCCAATCTTTCAGCTACTAACTGAGCACCTAAACATTTGTGCGACCCAGGGACTCTGCCAATCAGATAACAATGTTCATAAATAGGGTCAAGGAAGACTGAGGCAAAAGCAGAAAGTGCCTTCAGGAAGCTATGGAAGGGAGTATCACTCATCCGCACCAAGTTTTCATCTGAAAATGCCTGCCACAGAAAGACCAAGTTTTGCTATGTGCCTACTCCTGTGTGTGCCTTCCCATTAAGAAGGCTACCCCAGTATTTCTCTGTGATAAGAAATGGGGTTCTGGTGCTCACAGAAATGAGCCTGCAGATTTGAGAAAAGGAAACTTACAGTCTTAAAACCAAAACTCTTGCATTTGCTTTAGCATCTCTACACTGGAGAGCAAGTTTCAGTGTCTCTTCTGACATCCATTTTTATCTTTTCCTTCTTTCTTGTCTTCAGTAAAGATTTCTAAATTCTAGAACATGTTATTGTTCTGTTCTGTTATTTGTGTTTTTGTTTTGTTTTGTTTTTCATTTAAAATCCTTCATTTAACACAGCCAATATTCCTTAAAGATGTTATTCCTGAAAAAGAAACAAGATGGTGGATACGTAGATGTGCAGTGAGGAGCTCCATCAGCAACAACACAGAATACCAGACCAAGCAGGTTCAGGGGATGGTCCCAGAACTCTGAACCACATATGAAGAAATGATTAGAAAATTGGAAGGCTTCAACCATTGAAATTTGTGGCAGAAGCAAGAAATACAGTGCTTTCTAATCCAACACATTCAGCTGCTCCCAGAGTGTCCATCCTGTGTGAGATCATGCAGGGGAGGATCAAAGCAGCCATGGACACCTGACAGAACCACAGAGATAAAGGTGTGGATATTCTTTTTTTTATTATTATCTGTCCATTGGTTTCTCACTGTCTGTGCACCTCCATTCAGGTGACTAGAGGGGGTGCCTGAGTGAGTGGACACCCCACCCCCACCCCTGGAGGGTTCTACTATGCATGCACACACATCTCCTCAAAATTTAAAGAGACAGTTTCCACTTAAAACCAAACAACAGCGCAAAACAACCACAGCTGGCCCTGACCTGTTTATCACTCGGAAAAATGCCTGAACTGCGGTTGTGGAGCAGGACAGGCAGACTAAAAAGGATACAGACTGAAAATTAAATCCTGGGTTACGTCATAATTACCAACAGTGGCATCTTGAAATTTCTTAGGAAGAAGAGTGAAAACGGAAGCCCATCTCCTGATCACATCTACCAGGAAACACTCAGAAAGAATAAAAAATACAGAAACACACACCCATCTAAGTATTAAGGCCACAGTTAACTACCGAAAATGCCCAAAAAACAGAAGCAGATGACCATATCAACACATGTCCAGAAACGAGATAAATTAACTGAGACAAATGAGCTGGAGGAAGACCTACACTCCATACTAGAAGGAGGGCAGACTTTGGAAATGCCTGAGAAGGAATTCAGAAAAATAATTATAAAATGTATCAAAACACTTTACAACGGAGTTGAGAAAAATACAGAAGAAGTCAGGAAATCACTACAGGAACAATTAAATAAGATATATACAACATTGGAAACAATTCAAAACCTACAGAAAGAGGTCCAAACAATTAATTATAGAATATCAGAAATGGACAATACACTGAAAGGACAAAGAAGTAGAACTGAAGAGATGGAAGCCAGAACTAGTGAGCTGGAAGATAAATCTCTCAATACTACTAAGATAGAAGAACAAGCACAAAAAAGGATAAAAAAAACCCGAAGAAGGTCTAAGATTCATGTTGGACAACATGAATTAAGAATTATCGACATTCCAGAACAGAAAGAATCGCACAAGTCCACAGAGGAAATAGTTGAAGAGCTTCTGGAAGAAAATTTCCCTAACATCCTGAAAAGCAAAAAGATAAGCATTCAAGAAGCTCAACGAACCCCAGGAAGGATCGACCCTAAAAGAAAATCACTAAGACGTATCATAACCAAGCTCTCCAAAATCAAAGATAAGGACAAAATCCTAAAAACAGCTAGGGAAAAGAGAACATACAACATACAAAGTTAAGCAAATCAGATTAAGCTCAGATCTGTCAACAGAAACCATGCAAGCAAGAAGGCAATGGGGAGACATATATAAAACCCTGAAAGACAAAAACTGTCAACCAAGAATCCTCTACCCAGCAAAGCTGTCAATCAAATATGAAGGTGTAATCAAAACATTCCAGAAAAAACAGAAGCTAAGGGAATTTGCTAAAGCCAACCCTCCGATGAAAAACATCCTACAGGGAGTTCCGTGGACTGGGAACCAACAAGAACAGATAACCAGAGATTGTCATAAATGGTAGCATCACCTGGAATGCAGTTGTCAAATGGAAGAGTCAAGAAAAGAATAAAACTATTAGAACAAATTTAGAGGATCAAAACAATTACAATGTGAAAAAAAAAGTAAACACAGAGAAACAGAGATCCAGGTGGTGAGAAGGTCAGGTAGATTACAAGATAAAATAGACTGTCTTAAGTGGAGGGAAAAGTTAATAGACTATAAGGTAACCACAACGGTGGAATTGGGGTGGGGGTTAAGGGGGAGATGGTGGGAGGCGACGATAGAGCACAGGGTAAGGGCAGACACATCGTAGTTTGGGTATTGGGAAAGGCAATACAAGAAAGAGGAGGAGGTGGAAGAGCAAAGTAGATAGGTAAACACTGAGACAGGTTTGCATGGGCTAAGTGGGACAGAGGTAACTAGTGATGCATGCTCAACCTTGGAACAACAGGGCTCTGTGATACAGGGATCTAGGTATAGTTTGAAGAGGGTAAATAATACTAATATGCCTGACTGTCTTATGAATATTGGTTTCCCTTGTCTACTATTATAAAATAGACATTTGAGTGGGATAGAAAGGAATGTTGGGAAACATGATTACAGAAAACTTGTAAGCTCATCTTCAGTGTATAACTGATTGGAATACCTGAAAGAGGTTGTAGAACTTGTCCAGTGAAATAGGCCTTTTGTGAAGCCTTGCAAAATGTAGGACCTTAGGCAGAATCCTGAGCCCCATCCAGAACCTTCTGGGGTGGGATATTCCCACTTCTAGACCAGCCTGGAACAGCTAGAGTGACAGAAGATACATCTTCAAAGAAAGATAATCAGGAAAAACCCAAAACAAAAATGTCAGTATGACTGGCTACTACAAGAATAAGCAAGCTGTTTGCCAGGAAGCCACCAAGGCAAGCAATCAAGGTCCTTCAGGACAAACTCCCCTCTAAGACTGTACCTCAAAGGGAACACATGAACAGGCATGTAAGCTTGCTGGCGACCACATTGGTCTACTGGTGAGTGGAAGAGGAGGAAAGGCAGCAATGAAGAAGAAATGGGTTGAGTTCAACCACGGTACATTGACTCCCGTTGACCTGGAGATAAGAGAGAGAAGAGGAAGGGTTGGTTGGTCCGAAGTATGGTGAGATCTGGGGACACCTGAGCCCATGGACAAGGACATAGCCACAAAGGGCTAGAGCTGAGAGTGAAGCATCCAGCTGATATGAAGTGAGGGGAGATGCACAAAAACACCTAAACTTGCAGAGAATACCCATTTGACCTAGCCTCGATGGCTTGATCATCAGAACTCGACTAGAGGAAGCCAAAAAAAAAAAAAAAATTGATAAAGGAAATAAGGGTAAATTGCTACAATTTGATGAACCTGGCCTATACTCATGGAGGTAGTAACTCTAAATACCTACAGAGAGGGAAGGAGTTTTCACATCAAGTATCAATGCTATCCCCTCTGTACACAGGGTAGATAGGGACAGGCAACTTAGACACTGGCTACCTAAAATGAGGGGGCGATAAAGGTACAAAGTGACTGACTTACAAGGCTTCACAGGGGAATTTAGGGGGAGTTTAGTTTAAGAGTGTGTGGGGAAAGAAAGAGTCCTCACTGAATAGTTTTCATCTTGTCTAGATGGGTCTGGTTAAAAGAGATGGGGATAAGATTCTTATGATTCAATAGTGAGTAATTGTTATTGTGACTAATTGTGACTGTCACAATTGTAAAGGTAGAAGTTTTGTAACAAAAATGGGGTAGCAGTTAATCTTACAGTCCAGAAACAAAGGATCCTAAGACCATCAAGGGAGAAGAGCCCAAGCAGAATGCAGGACCCTATCCAGAGAAGCAGCGACACCAGAGACGGAGACATAGATGGGGACAAGGAGTGGGGGAGTGGCTGAGGACTCTAGGTTCATGGAAAGACAGGAACTAAGAGATAGTGGCCAGAAGGCAGACTTGCAGAATGTGCCTTTGGTGGTGTAAATTATTATATATACCTGAGTGTTTTGGGGAAAAAAAGAGCTAAAATGAATAGAGAGAAATACTGTTAACTTATGGTACATGGAAGGGATTTTAATCATTGTGATGAAACAAGTTGTATGATTTGTTGGATGTAAAACTGATAATCTGCCTTGTAAACATTCACTCAATCCACAATAAAAACTTCAAAAAAACCCAAAGCTCTTCTATGTAAATTTTGCTGAGATTTGTTATAGCTTTGAAACGGTTTGAATCGCACTAGCGCTCTGAATAACTGTATCTTGTTTCCTTGTATGGATCGGTGGTTCTTTAATACTATGTGGTCTTGACCACCTACCACTTTCCAGTTCTCATCTCATTCTTTCCGTCTTTGTGAACTATTTTAATCTGCCCTATTTCTGACCTTGAATTTCCACGTGGGTTCTCGCTGAGACATGGTTGTTGGTTAGTTCACAGGCAACTGCCATGAGGTGTGGCTGTCCCTTAGAGGACATGCACACCAGGTGACTGCTGAGTTGAATCATTGCACCCATTAAAACTACTGCTTACTCTGATGCTTTAGTTGTTGTTGGTTTTCTTTGATGACATAGGTTGGTAACCAATATTGCCATGCTTAAAAAAAGAAGAGCATTTCATTAGATGGTGTGGATAAATCAGATATGTTCTTTTTAAAAAAGGAAAAGAAAGGCTCTATACTTCCTTAGGAGTAGTCCTGGTTGGCGCTTTGAGTTAATGCGCCAGACTGCAAAGCCGTTTGAACTGCAAGGTTGGCAGTTCAAGCTCACCAGCTGCTCTTTGGAAACCCTATACAGGGTCACTATGGGTCGGAACCGACTCAATGGCACTTCACAACACAACAACAAATACTTCCTTTGGAATCCCTGGGTGATGCAACTAGTTAGCAAGTTCTGCTGCTTACACAAGTTTGGGGGTTTGTGCCCATCCAGGGGCACCCCAGAAGAAAGGCTTAATTCCAAACAATCAGATACTGAAAACCCTGTGGAGCACAGCTCTACTCTGGCATACACAGAGCCGACTCTAGGGCAACTGGTTTGGTTGGATACTTCCTTTTGTGTTCCCTGGTTCCTGGGTGACACAGATGATTTGGATTTGACTGCTAAAGGTCTGCAGTTCAGACTCACCCAGCAGCACCATGGTCTGCTTCCACAAAGATTGTAGGCAAGACTCTTTGGATTCTATGGAGCACAGTTCTGCTCTGACACATGCGGTCGCCATGAGTTGGAATTGACTCACAGCCTAGTGTGATGCTGTAGAAGCACTGGACTGCTGACCTCAAGGTTGGCAGTTCAAACCCACTAGCCACACCTTGGAAGCCCTGTGAGTTGGAACCCACTGGAAGGCACTTAACACCAGCAGCAATAGCTGAGACTTTGCCTTGCATTTCCTTTGTCTCAAACATCCTCTCCATCTTTTCGCTTAGTCAATCATTATTTTGAAAACTTTTACAACTGGCTCTGCCCTGGGCGGTATCAATTAGATCACTATCATTTGAATTGAATGCTAAGGTATGGTGTTTGCTATTAAGTTAAATGTTTGCTGGAGTGGATCCAGTTCTTTCATCTTTTTGGATAAGCAGCTGCTTTCAAAAGTCCCATTTTGGAGATTCTTATTTTGAATTAGGAATTATAATATCTAAATAACTTGAACAATCACAGAAAATACAGGCTTCATCCAAGTCTACCAGATAGTCATCTTCCATTAGAACTGTGCAGGTTAAGCCCTGAAGACAATTCAAACAATTGTAGCTGACCAACTACTCTTATACTAAAAAGAGATAGAGCAGCTGAACCAAGAACATCTCAAGAGATTACTAAGAGAATAGTCTCCCACTTCTGTGGATTGAAATACCACTGCCAAGTCACTCTGTTCTCCAAAAGTTCTGTTAGTCCTAGGTTAGGGCTCATAGCCTTTTGCCTGTATCAGCCTCTTCATCCTCTCTGCATTCCTCTGAGCTGGCAAATAACCCAGTTTCCAACTGTGAACAGAGAGTTAAATAACTGCAACAGGATCACTAGTTCAGGCAGCAAAATGGTGAACTCAAGAGACCAAGGTAGTATCTAAATGTTCCACAGGCCTGGACGCAATAACCTCTCTGGCACCAGTGTTCCTTAAAGCTTTACAACGTAAAACACCTCTATCCCTACCACCTGGAAGGCTAACTTGAGGCAGCATGTTCATGTAGGGAAGTTTGCATCCTGGGCCATCTTCTCTCCTTTCCATCTCTGTTTAAGAGTGAGGCTTCTGGGACTAGAAACGCGAGAATTCAAAACCTTAGCCCTACTACTGTGACTTTTGGCAAGTTAGCTAATCTCTTTGTGACTCACTTTCCTTATCTGTAACATGAAGATTAGTAATATTACCTACCTCAGACAGGGTACTGTGAGGATTGAATGAATGAATTCATGCAAAGCACTTAGAACCTGGTGCATAAGTGCTGGATAAATGCTCATTGTTTCTCTGGCTTGCAAAACAAATGTCCACATAACATACAAACTATTGTTACAAACCAACCTATCTCATAAAGCCTAGTATATTAAGAATTTGAAGTGCATACAATGGTTCCTATTTACAAATGTGCACTACCATGTGATGTGCATCAAAACATTATTATTATTGCTGTATCCTGGTGTGGCACTGTGGGTTAATGTGCCAGACTGCAAAGTCGTTTAAAGTGCAAGGTCAGTGGTTCAAGCTGACCAGCAGCTCCTCGGAAACCTTATACAGGATCGCTATGGGTCGGAACCAACTTGACGGCACATAACAACAACAACAACTATGTTAAAGATGTTTCATTGTATCTGGTAGTGTGTCTTTAATATTTTTTGTTATGCTCAGAAAGATACACTGTATACTGAGGTAAATGTTAAGAAGCTTTGATGTTACTGTAGGTTAGGTGTTAGAAGAAGTACAGCCAGAATACATCATCTTAGAAACCATGATGCCAAGACTTCATCTCTCATACTACAGGCATATTATCAGGAGAGACCAGTCCCTGGAGAAGGACACCATTCTAGGTAAAATGGAGGGTCAGCATAAAAGAGGAAGACCCCCATGAGCTTGATTGGCATAGTGGCAGCAACACTGGGCTCAAGCGTAGCAATGGGTGGTGTTTCATTCTGTTGTGCATAAGGTCACTATGAATCAGAACCAACTCAATGGCACCTAACAACAACTGCTGAGTAGGTTCAAATTGCCAACTTTTAATTAATCAAGCACAAGTCATTTGCACCACCAAGGGAACTATTGTGTAGAACTGATATCTGAGACTCACTGTCATTTAAACCTTCACCCTCTGCCATTTAGTAAATAGTGACTCATAGCAACCTTGTAGAGTGTTTCCAAGGCTGTAACTCTTTAAAGGATCCAACCACTGTCACCTTTCTCCCTTGGAGCAACAGGTGGGTTTGAACCACTGACTTTACAATTAGAAGCCTAACACCTAACCCACAGGGGCACCATATTACTTCTGGGTGGTAAGTTTAGGAAGAGACCTTGGGGTGGTAGTATGCCATCAAGTTGGTTCTGACTTGTAGTGACCCTGTATAGGGTTTCCGAGGCTGTGTAGCTTTACAGAAACAGAGTCTCATCTTTCTTCTGCAGAGCAGCTGGAGAATTTGAACTGCTGATCTTGAGGTTAGCAGCCCAATGTGTAACCCACTAGACCCCCAGGGCTCCTGGAAAAGTCCTCAGATAAAAATAATCACAGACCTTTGAGAATTGTCTCATATTTATTTACCTGTTGTCCCTTCCGAAGGCACTATCTCCACCTCTCTAACTCATCTTTGAAGAATTCTGGTCTCTTCAATTGATATTACATCGAAGCATCAATGTTGGCATCTTCAAGGTACTCAAATCATGTTCCTTTTCAATGTTCTTTGAATTTGGGGAACACAAATAAGTCTGAAAGGGCGAGATCAGACTGTAGGTTGGATGGAGTAAAGTTTCCCAACAAAAGTTTTATAGTCCAACCCTCCAAAAATGAGTAGGTGCATTGTTGTGATGAAAAAAATTCCTCAGCACAACTTTCCTGGTCTTTTTCTGACCAGTGTGGTTTTCCATTTTCTTGAAACTTGTTCATAATAAGCTCCTATGATTATCCTATGTTCTTTGAGAAAAACCTATCAAGATTAGCCCTTTGGAATGCCAAAATAGTCACCACAACCTTCTAAGATGACCCCTCTGTCTTGAATTTAACTAGCCCCAACAGATAATTTCAGAAGTCAGTGTTTTGATTGAACCGTTTTTTTCCCCAAAGTTATCCTAATGAACCCTAGGAGTCCTGGTGTGGTGCTGTAGGATAAGCACTAGATTAGAAGGTCAGTTTGAACCTTGAGGTTGGTATTTTGAACTCTTCGGAAACTCTAGACAGGATCACTATGAGTCAGAACTGACTCGACAGCACTTAACAACAACAATGAGCCCTAGTGTGGTGCTGTTGGATATGCATTGGACGAGTAACTACAGGGTCAGCAGTTCAAACCCACCAGCCATTCTCAGAAACCCTACACATTGTCACTATGAGTTGGCACCTACTCAACTACATTTAACAACAATAACAAAGAGACTAAGACAAGTGTATGACTGAAAGAGTCCTTGTCTACTGATTACAGAGATAAGTTTAAGCAGGTTTGGGTTGGAATAAACACTTGCATGTATGTACTGGAAGCCTAGTAGCGGTGCTTTTTGTGGGTGTGGTGTTTTGTTTTGTTTTTTCTTTACTTACCTCGTATAATTCAGTAACATTGATTACATTCTTACAAGTGTGCAACAATGCTTGCTATCCTTTTCCAAATCATTCCACCACAATGAACAGAACTTCAATGTCCCTAAGCAAAAACTCCCCTTTTACCCTTTCCTGCCCCTCTACTTACCACTAGTAATCCTTGGTTTCTATATATTAGTTTCATATACAGGAGAGCATACGTTATTTGTCCTTTTTGGACTGCCTTATTTCACTTGGCATGATATTTTCAAGGTTCGTCCAAGTTGTGTCATGCTTTAGGACTTCTATTTTTGACTGAGTTATATCAATTATGAGTATTTACTGCATTTTGTTTATACACATATTCATTGATCCACATTTCGGTTGTTTTGCTATTACAAAAAGAGCTTCAATGAACACTGGCTTACCTAGGATTCAGATTGCTGGGTCATATGGTAGTTCTATTTTCAACGTTTTGGGGAACAACCAGACTTTTCTTAACAGTCATTGCACCATTCCTACCAGCAATGAATGAGGGTTCTGATTTCTCCACAACCTCATCAACACCTGTTGTTTTCTGGATTTTGATCTTTGTCATTCTTATAAGAGTGAAATGGTACAAAGTAGTGAGTTATTTAATGTCTCTTCCAGTCAGAGTCTATGTAAACTCCCACCAAATGACTTTTTCCACATAGATCTGGGTAAGATAAAGTGGGGAAATATGCTGATGGATTACATGATTTATTTGTAATTATTAACAGGCTTGGGATTGTAAATATTTGATAATCTAATGAGGGGATTGGCCACTGGTTCCATCTTGCTGGGCTTTAAATGAGCCATCTCAAAAGCAGGAATGGGGATCTCACTACCATTAAAGAAGAAGAGCCAAGAGAAGAGCATGTCCTTTGGACCCCAAGAACCCTGCACATTGAACCTCATCGACCCAGGCATGGGAGTGGCAGATGAGCAACAGCATCAGAACCAAGAGCCAGAGCATGAAAAAGAATGATGGGTTTCCCAGTCCACTGAGTAAGAGAAGCTGAGTATCTTGGAGCAGGAAACTTGCCTATAGAGTGGGGTGCCTCCAGGTACTTAACTGAGAGAGGGGGGCTAGAGCTGAGTGCCTTCAGGCTGAGACTTATGGTGAAGTGGTGTGTACTATGGGCATTTATCACTCCTAAAAGAACACTGTAACACTGCCAAGGCAAACTCAATGTGGATTAAAGACCTAAATGTAAAACCTACAGCTAAAAAGATCATCAATGAAAAAATAGGAACAAATCTAGGAGCGATAATACATGGAATACATACTGTATCAAACATTGCAAAAAACACACAAACAATAGAAGACAAAATAAATGACTTGTTGTTGTTGTTGTTAGGGGCCATCGAGTTGGTACCAACTCATAGAGACTCTATGCACAACAGAGGGAAACACTGGCCGATCCTGGGCCAACCTCATAATTGTTGCCACGCTTGAGCCCATTGATGCTGCCACTTTGCCAATCCATCTTGCTGGGGGTCTTCCTCTTTTTCTCTGACCCTCCACCTTACCAAACATAATATCCTTTTCCAGGGACTGGTCCCTCCTGACAATATGTCCAAAGTATGAGAGACGAAGTTTGGCCATCCTGGCCTCCAAGGAGCACTCAGGTTGCACTTCTTCCAACACAGATCTGTTGGTTCTTTTCGCAGCCCATGGCACTTTAAGTATTCTCCCCCAACACCATAACTCAAGTGCATCAATTCTTCTAAGGTGTTCCTTATTCACCGTCCAGCTTTCGCATGCATATGAGGTTATTGAAAATACCATGGCTTGGGTCAGGCGCACCTTAGTCCTTAAGCTGACATCTTTGCTCTTCAACACTTTAAAAAGGTCTTGTGCAGCAGATTTGCCTAATGCAATACGTCATGTGATTTCTTGACTGCTGCTTCCATGAATGTTCATGGTTGATGAAAGAAGAATGAAATCCTTGATAATGTCAATCTTTTCTCCATTGATAAGAATGTTGTTTATTGGTCCAGTGGTGAGGATTTTTGTTTTCTTGACATTGAGATGCAATCCATACTAAAGACTGTGCTCTTTGATCTTCATCAGTAATTATTTTAAGTCTTCTTCACTTTCAGCAAGCAAGGTTGTATCATCCGCATGTCGCAGGTTGTTAATAAGTCTTCCTCCAATCCTGATGTCATGTTTTCTTCATATAACCCAGCTTCTCAGAATAAATGACTAGGACTTACTACTAGAAACTTACGTGTATCAAAAGATTTCACCAAAAGAGTTAAAAGGGAGGCCAGAGACTGGGAAAATTTTTTTGCAATGACGTATCAGATAATGTACTAATTTCTAAAATTTATAGAAAACTACAATACCTACACAAGAAAAACACCAACAACCCAATTTTAAAAACAGGCACTGGGCATGAACAGATACTTCATCAAGGAAGACATTCAGACAGCCAACAAACATATGAAGAAATGTTCACAATCATTAGCCATTTGTTATTGTTGTTGTTAGGTGTTGTCAAGTCAATTCTGACCTATAGTGACCCTGTATAGAGTTTCTGAGGAGTGGCTGGTGAGTTTGAACTGTAGACCTTTCAGATCAAACTGACTTTGCAGTCCAGCAGATTAATCTACAGTGCCACTAGTGAGATAAAAATCAAAGCAACAATGAGATACCATCTCACATCAGCAATAACAGTGAAGTTCAAAAAGACATAAGACAACAAATGCTGGCAAGGGTGTGGAGAGACTGGGACCCTCCTATATTGCTGGTGGAACTGTAAAATGATTCAGCCACACTGAAAAACGATATGGCACTACCTCAGAAATTTGGAAATAGAAATACCTTATGATCCAGCAATCCCTCTGCTTGGTATATATCCACAAGAAGTACGAGCCAGGACTCGAGTATATATATGCACAGAATTGTTCATTCACAGCACTACTCACAATAGCAAAAAGATGGAGACAGTCTAAATGTCTATCAATGGAAGAAAGGATAAACAAACTTTGGTACATACATAAAATGGAATACAATGCAATGCAGAAGAATAATGATAATTCTTCAAAATACCTCATAACATGGATGAACCTGGAGGACATTATGCTGAGTGAAATTAGTCAAACACAAAAGGGCAAATATTGCATGAGACTATTATTTTAAAAGCTTAAGAAAAGGTTTGTATACTAAAAGAATGTTCTTTGATGGTTACCAGGGTGGGAGGGAGGGAAGAGTAATTCACAGGTTAGAGGGTAGGTACATGTTAGCTTGGGTGGTGAGGAGGGAAACATACAAGGAGGGGGAGGCAATACACAAGAAGAGGGATGGTAGCAAATGAACAATGAAAATAGAGGAAGCATAAATAGGAGTCCTGGTGTGGCACTGTGGATTAATGTGCCACAAACTGCAAGATTGGCAGTTCAAGCTCACCAGCTGCTCCTTGGAAACCCTACACAGTATTGCTATGGGTAGGAGCAGACTCGATGTCACTTAACAACCTTGGAACAACAGTGTTCTGTGATACAGGAATCGTGACATAGTATGAATGGGTAAAGAAGAGAAAAAAATGTTTAGATGTTTGAATGTCTTGTGGATATTGGTTTTCCCTGCCTACTATGGTAAAACAGATATCTAAGTGTGATTGAAATGAATATTGGGAATTATGATTACGGAAAGCTTCTAAACCCATCTTCAGCCTATAACTGATTGCATTTGCTGAAAGGGTAATTGGAATTTGTCCAGGGAAATAGGCTTCTTGTTAAGTCTTTGTAGAGTAGGGAACCCTGAGAGCCACCAAGAACCTTCTGAGTTTGGACATTCCCACTTGAAAAGACATGCAGACCAACCCAGAACTACTGGGAAAACAGAAGACTCTTATTGAAAGAAAGACCTGAAGGGAAACTAAAAGCAGACTGTTTGGCTGTTGGAATATCAAACAAGTTGTTTGCTTTGGAGGCACCAAGTCAAGAAAAGATAGCCCATCAGGGAAAGCCCCCTTCTAGGACTGAAACTCAAAGGGAAGTAATGAGCAATCTAGAATGCTCGCTGGTGACCACCTAGGTCTACTTGTGAGTGGAAGTGAGAGAAATGCAGCAATGACGGCATGGGTTTGGCCATGTTCCATTGACAACCATTGACCTTGAGATGAGAGAGAAAAGAGGAAGGTGTGGCTGGTCTGAAGTTTAGGGAGACGTGTGAACTCCTGAGCCCATAGGCACTGACCTAGCCACTGGGAGCTAGAACTGAAAGTGAGGCAGTTAGCTGGTCTGAAGTGCAGGGAGGCATGTGTGAACTCCCAAATGTGCAGCTAGTACCCATTTGGCCTTGAATGGCTCTAGCTGACCATCAAGCAAATAAGGACAAATATGCTTGATTCTGTGAGCAAGTGTAAATTGCTACAATTTTATGAATTGGACCTTTGCTTATGGATAAAGTTGCTCAAAATTCCTACCAAAATGGATGGATTCTTCATATCAAGGAACAAGCTTGTTTTCTCAGTGGGTTGATATGGATCGGCAAGCTACACATTGGCTATTAAAAATTGGGGCTATAACGGCACAAAGTGGTTGGCTTAAAGCTTTCATGACTGTGTTTCATTTCAGAATGAAGGGGGTAAGGTAAAAAGGTTACCAGGGATGGAGGGAAGGAAGAGTAATTCACAGACTGGGGAAACCATGGAATAGTTTTCCTCTTCTCCAGATGGATCTGGTGAAAGGGGATGATGCAGATAGGATTTTATGATTCAATTGTGAGTAATTGTTAGCAGGATTCATTGTGATTGTCATAACTGAAATGGTAAAAGGTATGTAATTCAAAGGGATGAGTAGTTTATCTTTCATTTAAGGAACAGACGATCCCAGGACCATCAAGAAGGAAGAGCATGAGTAGAGCAAGAGCTCCTACTTA
>NW_006408540.1:24099301-24101508 GCF_000296735.1 Chrysochloris asiatica | reverse complement strand
GAACCACAAGGTCGATATGAGTCGGAAACGATTCCATGGCACTTAACAACAACATATATAGTTTAGTATGTGTACATCAAATATTTTTGCTTTGTTCATTTGTGAAATAGAAGATATAAAAGAGAAGCCACAGGGAAGAAGTAGGATAACTGTTGTTGTTGTTGTTGTTGTTGTTGTTATGTGCCATGGAGTCGGTTCCGACTCATAGCGACTGTACAGGGTTTCCGAGGTTGTAAATCTTTACGGGAGCAAAAAGCCTCATCTTTCTCCCGCAGAACAGCTGGTAGTTTTGAACTGCTGACCTTGTGGTTCGCATCCTGATTCGTAACCACTACACTAGGGAGGGAATTATAATCATTGAGATGAAACAAAGTATATAATTGGTTGAATATAAAGTTAATGATCTTGTCTGTAAACCTTCACTCAATTCAATACTGACCCAAGTCTGACAGGCCAGCATTCCCCGGTGCTCGATCCACAGAGCAGCAGCTGTCCTGGAGTCTGCCCTCTTCTCACTGCTTACAGCTCTTCAGAGGCTTTCAGTAGGGGCCATTTCTTGGTGAGGTTGTTGGATTGCTGTTCTCTTATAGTTTGACCTTTGTGGTTCTAAGTCTGAAATGCTTTGGGGGTGAAGGAAGTTCTATTACAGCTGTCATGACTGGTCTTTTACTACCAGATATGGACCCCAAAGCTCCTCAAACCCTTACTCCTCATGGTCCAGACACTATTAAGGCAGCCATTCTAGGCTAGCCCTCAGATCGACTGTTCAGTGGTACAGGAAAACTGAATTTTTCTTGTTGAATTTCTTGTTCAGTAGCACAAGAAAACATAATTTCTGTCTTAAATCCAGTCAATAGACAGAAATCAGGTAGACAGGCTTTCTGGGTAAGTCCTTATGAATTTTCAGACCCCCACAAAGTAGTCTTCTTTATCAAAGAGCAGCATCCTCTACTAGAGACACCAACCAGACTCCTGGGAGGATGATTAAGACAAATGATACACACTGGAATTCCAATCAACTGCTAACCAAAAGGTTGGAAGTTCAAGTTTACCAAAAGTCACCTTAGAAGACAAACCTGGCCATCTACTTGCCCCTTCATACACACACACCCTAAAAGAACCCTATGATACACCTGTGGCTGCTATGATTCAGTTGTCTGAATGATCAGTGATTATGATAAATACTAACCCAAGTTTTCTTTTTCCCAATGGCCTAGTGATTAGAACCCTCCTCAGTGACCCCTTGGAGCTCCAATCAATCAGTCTTGTTATCACTTTACCTGAGGACCATTTCCTGTATTGTTCTGATGACTTTTCTTTAAGGCCAGGAACCTAAGATCCATTCTTTCATCTATTCACCCTCCATTCATCGATCCATTTACAGAGGCGCTTTAGTAATGAGCTTTGCATGCAGGTGGGGTTACAATGATTAACATTAACAGCTCATGCCCTTGAGAAAATTATACTCTGTTGGGTTGGGGGGAGGCAATTACTCTTATCACACATGAAACAAGCATTACTGCCTTTCCAAGTGCTGAGAAGGCCAATTCAGAAGACCTGATTGCCCCCTCTCCACTTTGGGGATCAGGCTTATCTCATAGTATGGTGCTTCCTGATCACCCTCATTAAGCCCTACAGCATCTGGGCTAAAGTTCAATTAGGAAAAGGAAAAAACACTCCAACATTTGCTAATGAGCCTTTCACTTTAAACACAAAGTTGAATATCAGCAATACGTGGAGGAGACACACACTTTTCTGACTTGAAGCTTTTCATTCTTTCCTTTTTTTGTATGAAATAATTTCAATGACTTTTTTGGAAAACTGGAAATGCTAATATCTGAAGAATCCAGACCCTTACACAGTCAATTTAAAATAGTTATTCTGAACTGCCAATGATTTTTCCAGGCTTCAGTGGGTGCTCTGCAGGGCTTACAGTTAAGAGGCCTCAGACGAACAATTCTTTTGCTATGCACCTTGACTCTGAACAGATTGATGCAGCAAACTACCTTGCAGTTCTTTCTTAATGTTCTAGACCCAGTAGACATTTCTGTTTTCAAGGGGTCTTTACTTGGAACACTCCTGCTGCTTCATTGATTCATTGTCTACAGACTTCCCAGAATAGCATTGACTTAGACAGGTTTTACTTTCCCTAGGGCAATGTTGGGTCCTTCTTCCTTCTACTTCGAAAGGGATCATTTTAAAGACTT
>NW_006408540.1:24093924-24098856 GCF_000296735.1 Chrysochloris asiatica | reverse complement strand
TAGAAGAATTGATGCTTTTGAGTTATGGTGTTGGAGGAGAATATTGAAAGTGCCGTGGAACCAATAGATCTGTGTTGGAAGAAGCGCAGCCAGAGTGCTCCTTGGAGGCCAGGATGGCCAAACTTCATCTCTCATACTTGGGACATATTGTCAGGAGGGACCAGTCACTGGAGAAAATATCATGTTTGGTAGGGTGGAAGGTCAGAGAAAAAGAGGAAGACCCCCAACGAGATGGATTGGCAAAGTGGCAGCATCAATGAGCTCAAGCGTGGTGACAATTGTGAGGTTGGCCCAGGATCAGGCAGTGTTCTGTTCTGCTGTGCATAAGGTCACTATGAGTCATACCTACTCGACGGCACCTAACAACAACAACAACCTTCCTCAAATAATTCTGTGCTATTTGATTTACATCACAGCAAAACAGTAGTTTGGACATCCACAAGCACGCTCAAATCATGTTCCTTTTAAATGTTCTTTGAGTTTGAGGATCAAAAAGAATTCTGGAACTGCCGCCTCATTCTTTTGCCGCTCCTTGTGCTGCTTATGTGCTTGTTGAGTGCGGACCTGGTACCTCTTTTGTGAAGTGGCAGCTGAGGAGCCTCCAGCGCTCGCCATGGCTGACTACAAACCCAAGGAAGGAGTCTAGACTGAGAACAATGATCATATTAATTTGAAGGTGGTGGGGCAGGAGGGTTCTGTGGTGCAGTTAAAGATTAAGAAGCGTATACTACTAAGTAAACTAATGACTGCTTATTGTGAATGACAAGGTTTGTCAATGAGGCAGATAAGATTCCAATTTGACAGGCAGCCAATCAATGAAACAGACACACCTGCACAGTTGGAAATGGAAGATGAAGATACAATCGATGTGTTCCAGTAGCAGACAGGAGGTGTCTTTTAAAAGGGAGCCTGCTACTTTACTTTAGAACTCTGTTCCCACCAACCAAGAATACATTGTCACTTAGAAAACCACAATTTGGTTCCACCACATCCTGATGACTTCAGTATAGTTTTCTTTATTCTTTCATTTCCTCTTCTCTATTCCTTTATTGTGCATAGAGTAACTGGTACATGTGCACAAGTGTATTGCATTTTTTTGTTTTGTTTTGCTTTTTCTTTCTTTTTTACTGAAACGCCAATGGTATGTTCTGACCGACATCAAATGAAGATGAGACGGGAGAAAATACCGGTTCTGTAAAAATCCCCTGTTTCTCCATTAGTGGCATGCTCATTCAGCTCTTATCTTTATATTCCAGTAAGTTATTTTGCTCTCACTGCTTAATAAAAAACAACAACATAACAACTCCTTGCATAACCAGTTTGGTTGGAGAAATTTAATGTTTTTCATTTATCATTATAAAACCAAGGACAATTTTATAACATTTATGTACGTGGCTGTTACATGTAGGGCAATCTGTTTTTGTTGTTGTAAGTTCCATTGAGTCAGTTCTGATCCATAGCAACCCTGTATAGGGTTTCTGAGGAGCAGCTGGTGAGCCTGAACCACAGACCTTGCAGTTCAAATGGCTTTGCAGTCTGGTACAGTAACCCACGGCACAACACATAGGGATAAATTACTTTAAAAGGAATGAATCCTAGATAGTTTTCCCTTAAAGTCAAGCATCTTGTTGTTTAAAATTAAAAAAAGAAAGAAATCTGAAGGACCAAGATCAGGACTGCAGGGAGGCTGAGGTAAGGTTTTCAAATGAAATTCTTGAAAAATGAACAGGTGTATAGTTGCGATGGAAAACAAAATTCCTTGCTGTAACTTTGCTTGCCTTTTTCTGACCAATGAAGTTTTCCATTTTCTTAAAACTTCTTCATAATAAGCACACATGATCGTCCAGTGTCCTTTGAGAAAATCAATATTACTCCTTGGGAATCCCAATAAACAGTCACCATCCTTCCAGTGTGGCACTAAAGGATAAGCACTGGACTACTAACCAAAAGGTTGGCAGTTCAAACCCATGGGTCACTCCTTGGAAACCCTATAGGTGGTTGCTGTAAGTTGGAACTGACTCCACACCACTTAACAAATAACCTTCTGATTTGATCTTTCTGCCTTGAATTTAACGACCCAGCAGATTCCCTGAGAAGCCACTACTTTGACTGGACCTTTTGTTTTGTTTTGTTTTGTTTTTTAAGAGATTAAGACATATGTATTACTGAGAACTTGTCTGTACCTATCCACTGATTACCGAAGCATGTTTAAACATATTTTGTTTAGCATAAACTCATGCATGTATGAGGGGTCTTCAAAAAGTTGATGGGAAAATAAATGAAGGTAAAAAACAGAGATAGATAATATATAAACTTCTCAACATAAGCTCTTTCAAGTTTGAGGCAATTTTGTAAGTGATACTATCCGCCATTTAGTCCATCCCTAAAGAACTGAGGGTCTTGGGAATGTAACCTTGTCAGTGTGGTCTTTTTTACATTATTAACTAAAGAAAAATGGGTGCCCTTTAAAGGTTTTCTAAGATTAAGAGACAAAACGAAGTCAGAAGGAGTCAAATCAGTACTGTAAGTTGGATGCCTGATGATTTGCCTTCACAACTCTCCCATCTGTTGCATGAGAGGAATGAGCCAAGAGCACTGTGGTGGTGGAGAAGGACTCTGGTGAAGCTTTCTCAAGGATTTTTCTGCTAAAGCTTTGACTTTCTCAAAACACTCATAATAAGCAGCTGTTCTATGTAAACCCACATAATTCACAATACAAACTTAAAAAAAAAAAAAAAAAAAAAAATGGTGGCCATGCCTTTTGCTCTGGTCTGCTTTTGCTTTGACTAGATCATTCCTGCCTCTTGAAAGTCATTGCTTTGGTTGTGTTTTATCTTCAGGATCATACTAGTAAAGCCATGTTTCATCTCCGTGACAACTCTTCAAAGACATACTTGAGGATCTTGATTCCACTTGTTTAAAATTTCCACTGAATGCTCTGCTCTTGTCTGAAACTGATCTGGGTACAACAGTTTTGGCATCCATGAAACAGAAAGTTTGCTCCGCTTCAATTTTTTAGTGAGAATTGTGGGAGCTGAACTAATTGAGATGTCTATGGTGTTGGCTATTGTTTCTGCTATTAATCACTGGCCCTTTTCAATTAGGACATGAACAAGATTAACTTTTTCCTCATAAATTGATATGGATTGTCTGCCATTGTAGGCTTCATCTTCAACATCATCTTAAAATGAGTTATCTACTTGTAAACTGCTGATTTATTTCAGGCATTGTTCCCATAAACTTTTTGTAAAGCATGAATGATTTCACTGTTCTTCCAAGCAAGCTTCTTCATAAATTGGATGTTTGTTCTTGTTTCAATTTTAGCAGAATTCATGCAGCTTTTTCAAACAGATGTCTTATCCTTCTTAGTGCCTCAAACTAGATTCTGTTCAAACATGTTACAACAAATTAGTATGCGTTTATTTTGGTACCAAAAAAAAAATCAAAACCTATGCATAGTTTTTTAATAATATACCTTTTCCATGAAATTTTTAAAGAACTCTTATATGAATCAGTAGCCTAGTAGCACTACTATTTATTTTATCCTAGTACAACTCTCTACCACTCATCTGTCAGTTTGTCATACAGTTGCTGTACTGCTGGAAGCTATGCTGCGAGTATTTTAAATACCAGCAGGGTCCCCCATAGTGGACAAGTTTCAGATGAGCTTCCAGATGAAGACAGACAGGAAGAAGGAGAGACAAACTACTTTCAAATATGTACTCACTGAAAACCTTATAAATAGCAGAGAAACACTGTCTGATATAGTGCCGGAAAATGAGCCCCTCGGTTGGAAGGCACTCAAAATGTGATTGGGGAAGAGCTGCCTCCTCAAAATAGAGTTGACATGATGACATGAATGGAGTAAAGCCCTTGGGACCTTTGTTTCCTGATGGGAAATAACTCAAAATGAAGGCAAACAGCTGTGAATATCTATTAATAATTGGAACATGATATGTATGAAGTATGAATTTAGGAAGACGGGAAATTGTCAAAAATGAAGTGGAATGAATAAACATCAATATCTTAGGCATTAGTGAGCTGAATTTGTATTGGCTATTTTGAATCTGATAACCACATGGTTTGCTATATAGGGAATGACAAATTGAAGAGGAATGGTGTGGCATTCATTGTCAAAAAGAACATATGAAAATCAATCATGAGGTACAACACTGTATGTAATAGGATAATGTCCGTATGCCCACAAGGAAGACCAGTTAATACTGCTATTGTTCAAATTTACACATCAACCATTAAAGCCAGTGAGAATGAAATAGAAGAATTCTACCAATTTCTTCAATCTAAAAATGATCAAATATGCAATCAAGATGTATCATTACTAGTGATTGGAATGCAAAGGTTTGGAGCAAAAAGGAAGGATCAGTAGTTGGAAAATATGGCCTTGGTGAGAGAAATGATGTTGGAGATTGCATGATAGAATGCTGTAAAACCAATGATTTGTTCATTTCAAATACAACATAAGAGATGATTATACACACGGATCTCAACAGTTGTAATACACAGAAATAAAATTGACTACATCAGTAGAAAGAGACAGTGGGAAAGCTCCACATCATCAGTCAAAACAAGGCCAGGGGCAGATGGTGGAACAGACCATCCATTGCTCATAGGCAAGTTCAAGCTGAAGCTGAAGAAAATGAAAACAAGTCCACTGGAGCCAAAATATGACCTTGAATATATCCCACCTGAATTTAGAGAGCATCTGAAGAACAGATTTGATACAATAAACACTAATAAAGACTGAAGGCCAGAAGCGTTGTGGGATGACATCAAGAACATCATACACGAAGAAAGCAAAAAGTCATTCAGAAGACAAGAAGGAAGGAAAAGATCAAAATGGATGTCAGAAGAGACACTGAAACTTGTTCTCCAGCATAGAGATGCTAAAGCAAATGGAAGAAATGAGGAGGT
>NW_006408540.1:24075880-24092814 GCF_000296735.1 Chrysochloris asiatica | reverse complement strand
TGGACCAATAAATAACATTCTTATCAACAGAGAAAGGATTGAAGTTGTCAAGGACTTCATTCTTCTTAGATCAACCACCATCATTCATGGAAGCAACAGGTAAGAAATCAAACAATGTATTGCATTAGGCAAATCTGCTGCACAAGACCTTTTTTGGGGTGTTGAAGAGCAAAGAAGTCTGCTTGAGGATTAAGGTATGCCTGACCCAAGCCATGGCATTTTCAATAACCTAATATGCATGCAAAAGCTGGACAGTGGCTAAGGAAGACCATCGAAGAATTGATGCTTTTGAGTTATGGTGTTGGAGGAGAATATTGGAAGTGCCGTGGCCTGTCAAAAGAACCAACAGATCTGTGTTGGAAGAAGTGCAGCCAGAGTGCTCCTTGGAGCCCAGGATGGCCAAACTTCGTCTCTCATACTTGGGACATATTGTCAGGAGGGACCAGTCACTGGAGAAACTATCATGTTTGTTAAGGTGGAGGGTCAGAGCAAAAGAGGAAAACCCCCATGGAGATGGATTGGCAGCATCAATGAGCTCAAGCATGGCAACAATTGTGAGATTGGCCCAGGACCGGGCAGTGTTTCGTTCTGTTGTGCATAGGGTCGCTATGAGTCGGTACCGACTTGATGGCACTTAACAACAAGTACAACTCTGATATTTATAATAAACATTATGAGCATCTTTGGTCTATTGTTAGTTTTTTTAAAGAGACTAACACAAGTGTATTACTGAGAGAACTTGTCTGTAGCCAGCCACAAAATGTTCATCTTATTCCAGTAGAAAAATCCTCTTGGATAGAAAAAGTAATACAATCAGCACCATATATAACATCCCTGGGTGAGTCAAATGGTTAAGTATTTGGCTGCTATTCAAAAAACTGGTGGTTTGAGTCTTCACAGAGACACTTCAGCAGAAAAGTCTATGGATCTAATTCTAAAAAATCAGCAACTGAAATCCCAAGGGAGCACAGTTCTTTGAGAATAGACTCAACACTAAGTGGTATGTTAATCACTTTTAAGTCTTTTCTCCCCTACAACACAATGACTTGAAAAAAAATGTGAATTGTTGAATGGAAAATTGATTTGCACCTTAAAATTTTACTGGATTCACAATTTTTTTTAAAAAAATGTTTTTTAAAGAAAAAGAAGGGGCTGTGGTCCTAATGTTCCTACGGTTGTGAAGTGCTGTTGAGTCAGTTCTGACTCAGAGACCTTGTACAGGGTTTCTGAGACTATAAATCTTTGCAGGAACAGAAAGCCTCATGTTTCTCCCTCAGAGCAGCTGGTGGGCTCAAACTATCGACCTTGTGGTCTGCATTCCTGTGCCTATCTTACAGAGCCACTGCACTCCTCCTAGTTCTGATATGTTGTTGCTGTTGTTAAGTGCCGCCAAGTCAATTCCAACACATAGCAACCTTACTTTCAAAGGTTTCCAAGGATCCATCAGTGGGTTTCACCTGCCAACCTTGAGGTTAGATTTCAGTGCTTATCCTACAGCACCACACCAAGACTCATGATATTTAAATATTTAACACAGTTCCCCCAAATCATTTTTTGTGAGCTGAAAAAGCTGAGGACCAGACTGTGGTTAGGAAATGACTTTACCAGATTGAAAACAACCTGTTAAGCACAGCCCAAAACAACCAAGAACCTTCTCCACTCCAACTGAAACAAGGCAGAAATGCCAGCTTTGTACCATGGTCTGTAAGATCTCTCAGCCTGAAGCCTCTGCTTCCCCTTGCTCTCTGTCACTCACTGTGTTCCGCTCTAATGTCATTCCTATCTCAGGCCCTTCAGCTTGCTGTTTGTTCTACCTAGAACTTCCTGCTCCCTTACCTCCCTGGGTTCTCAGGTGAAGCATCACCCTCTTCAGAGAGTCCTTTTCCAACCAGCTATGTAACTTGCTCCGCACTCTTCATAACACTCACCATAAACTACAGACATCTAGTAGGTTTCCTTGTTAGCTTTCTGTCTCCCTTCATTATTAGATGGGCAGGGAGCTGCTCTGGCTTGTCCTCTGTGGTATCACCAGAACCTAGAAGAGTTGTTATTTTTGCTGTTACTTACAATCAAATCAATTTCAACTCATGACAACCCCATGAGAACAGAATAGAACTGTTGTATAGGGTATTCAAAGGAATTCTGGTAGCATAGTGGTTACTAATTCGGCAGTTAACCTCAAGGTCAGCAGTTCAAAAGTACCAGCTCTTCCACAGGAGAAAGATGAGACGTTGTGCTCCCATAAAGAATTACAACCTTAAAAAACCAGTGTAGGGTGGCTATGAGTCAGAACCAACTCCAAGTCATACCAACACCACCGTAGGGTTTTCAAGGCTATAACTTTTCTTCAGAAGATCATCAGAACTGTCTCCCAAGTTTCCTTAAATGGATTCAAACCTTTTGGTTAGTAATCAAGTGCTTAACCATCAAGTGCCATACAGGATCGTAGTTGCTCAATACATAAACTGCATGAATTTATTAGCTAGCAAACAGGAGGCTATGCTCAAAGTTAGGTATGAGATTTTCTTTCCATCTGAACTTTGTGTGTATTTTGCCATGAGGCTGAGTGTCTTAGTTACCTGGTGCTGCTATAGCTGAAATAACAAAAGTGGGTGGTTCTACAGAACAGAGACTTCTTTTCTCACTGTTCAGGAGGCTGGAGTCTAAATTTATGGCACAGGAAAAGGCTCCCTCGCTGTCTGCTCTGGTGGAAGATGCTTGTCTCAGCTTCTGGCTCCCCTCTATCATTCACTTCCTTCTTCTGTGCTTGCTTGTCTCTGTGCCGATGCTATTCTTTATATTATTCAAAAAGTGACTGGGTTTAGGACCCATGATGGTACACTGATACAGTTAATCATCATAACAAATAAATCCTATTCACAAATTGGATTACATCCACAGGTCTAGGGATCAGCACTCCAATACATATTTTTGATCTATAGCAAACTCCCTTAGAGAAATGAAAAAAAAAAGTCTAGCCAAATGGTCACCAACTGTCCCTGACTAGTCTGTTATCCGCTCTCCCACTCAGTCTCCTTGAGGATTCATCTCCCCACTTCTGACCTTGGCCCTTTTTCTTGGCTGCCCAGGGCAGAGTTAGTACTTGGCAGCCTTTCTTTCTCCCAGTGGTCCAGGCCCAACCTGACCCTACCCAGTTCTCTGCAGTGCATGCCCAACAGAGACTACACACATCCCAGTTATAACCAGGAATAAGGAGGATTCATGAATGGACTTGACAGCAACTAACAACGATCCCTGGGTTTCTTTCCATATTGCGCTTCCTTGATGTGTAGACATGAGCCAGACCCTTCGTCTGTGCTGGGGATAGATTGTGCATACTGGATTCAGTTCACTGATCAACACCTTGGGAATCAAACAAGCCCAACAGGCAGAATTTTATCAGAAGATTTAAATGTGCATCTGTCAGAATTGTCACTTGTCAGATGATGTTTTTGTTTCATAATTCCACCATTTCACATGGGAATCCAGCACTAAATGAACAATGGGACTTAAAGAAAAGCTGCTGACATTTCTAAAACCACATGATGGACGTTCCCTTTAAAATGGTTAGGCCTTTGTTGAGGCACATCACTGTACTCCTGCAAGGGCCTGAGAAATACCACTGGGCCTCTTTGTACAACACATCGGTCCAGCAGGAGCATTGTGTAAAAGCAGATCTTGGA
The DNA here is from genome assembly GCF_000296735.1 of Chrysochloris asiatica. Classification (NCBI taxonomy): domain Eukaryota; kingdom Metazoa; phylum Chordata; class Mammalia; order Afrosoricida; family Chrysochloridae; genus Chrysochloris; species Chrysochloris asiatica. The sequence continues at coordinate 24,089,131 of NW_006408540.1, read as the reverse complement.
AATGGATAGCCTGGTCATCTAGCAAATGAAGCATTGTGTATTTCTCTGGTTAAGAAGAAATAAAAAGCAAGAATCAGACAGGGTGAAATATGGCCAACATTTGGCAAGGGCTTTCCAATGAAAACAAAAGGCCTTAACAAAGAGCAGAGTGCATAGTTTCAAATTTCCTCAGAGAGAGAATTTGGTGTTTGTCATTAGACATTTTATATCTGGTGTTAGACTCACAAAATGCTCAGGCAACTTTCTGGAAGCCCAACTGCTGAGGACAGAGTTACTATGTTCACAGCTGGGCTGAGACTGCCTTAAAGGAATCACTTATGGGAAGGTTTGAGGACCAGACTGGCGGAAGCCCAGCGAGTCTAAGAGCACAGCGTTATCCAAGAGAGGCCAGGGCCAAGCCCCAGAGAATCTGGGAGGACAAAGAAGCGGCTGTACTGCTTGACAAGTGCCAAGAAACCTCTTTTAACCTCATTGCTTTTCCTCAGACATTGAGCAATCCTCATCCCTATGCCTTTAGTGGTTATTAAAAAAAAAGAGAGAAAGAGAGAAATCTCTGGCCAGCATCGGAATCAGATAACATGAATTTGGATGTATTTGAAAGCAAATGGGAAATAATGCTATGGTTGTCGTGAAGGTTAAAAAGACTGGGAATTTGGTGTTTTTTAAATGGATTCAGTTCTTCGTTTCCTAGCACTTCTGTGTTTATTCCTGTATCTTTGGGGGATACAGTGACTCATTTGCACACAGGGTCATGGAGTGCTTTCTGGACAAGGAGAAAGAGTCAGACACAAGTAAATGTTATCAACTGAACTATATTGTTTTGCTCATAAGACATCCTGAGTAAATGTTATCAACTGAACTATATTGTTTTGCTCATAAAGTGTTGTGTTTTTTCTAAATTAAGTCAAATCAGTAAACGTTTTATCAAGTTGCTGTCTTTCATAGGAACAGCTAACACACAAAATTACCAGAATTTGGAATGCAAGAAAATGAGAAACAAACCAGCAGTGTGGGAATTATAGTCAACCGTTTCTGAATAATCTACACAGTTAGAGACAGGAAGTACACTGACTTACTGACAGCCAAAAAAGAAACTCTTTCTGGGAAATTTCCTTTAACATAGCCCAAACAAATATTTTGATTTGGGAGAAAACAAAAGTTAAAATTAATATAAAACTGACTTTTACTTTAAGATGCGAGGTAATTCAACCAACTTCAAAAAAAAAAAAAAAAGATGAAAACTTACTTTGTATAGTAAGGTCTTACTATGTGCTGCAAGTAGTTGGCATTGTAGGATCAGCATTCGATCACGAGGTCTGGTTGAACTGCAAGGTCAGCAGTTCAAACTCACCAGCCACTCCTTGGAAACCCTATACAGGGTTGCGATGGGTCAGAACCAACTTGATGGCAATTAACAACAGCAATAACTAACCTAAGGTGACCTGGTATGGCACTGTAGGATAAACACTGGACTGTTAACAACAATTTCAGGATTTCAAACCCATCAGCCACTACTTAGAAACCCTATACAGGGTTGCTATCAGTTGGAACCAACTCAACAGCACTTAACAACAACTAACCTAAAGGCAGGTGGTTCACCCCACCCAGTAGGGCCATGGAAGAAGGGGCTGGTAATCTGCTTCCACAAAAAGTCCTGTGTGATGCTGTAGGACAAGCACTGGACTGCTAATCACAAGGTTGGCAGTCAAACCCACCACGGTCACTGTGAGTCGTAACCAACTTGACAGCACTTAACAAGAACAGCAGCAAAAGCCTATGGAGCAGTTCCATAACATATGCGGTTGTCGTGAGTTCGAATCGTCTTAACAGCAACCGGTTTGGTGGTTTTGGTTTGTTGTTGTTGTCGTTAGGTGCCATTGAGTTGGTACCGACCCATAACGACCTTGTGCACAGCAGAACTTGTCAGGTTTTGGTTTACTCTATGGTAAATAAGAAGCTCTGGTGGTGGTTTTGGTTAGGTGTAGAGCTAGCTAACCACAAGATGGGTAGTTCAAATTTACCATTTGCTGCTTAGGAGAAAGCCAAGACTGTCTGCTCCCATAAAGATTTATAGTCTCAGAAACCTTATATATGAATCAGAATCCATTCCATGGTCAAGGGTTTGGTTGTTGTTTATTGGTTTGCTTTTTATGTGGTGGTGGTGGTGGTGGTTGTGTGCTGTGGAGTCATCTCAGACTCATAGTGACCCTGCGTAGGGTTTCCAAGGCTATAGATCTTTACAGGAGCAGAAAGCCTCATCTTTCTCCTGCAAACAGTTGTTCATTTCGAACTGCTGACCTTGAGGTTAGCAGCCTGACTCGTAACCACTATACTAGTAGACCTCCTTCTTTACGTGCTAGGTACTGGCTCTACAAAGTAAAAAAGACATGGTTGACATTGATAAGGGAAAATTCAAACTTGCATTACTCTATGTAAAACATATATTGTTGCTAGGTACCGTCGAATAGGTTGTGACTCAAAGCAACTTTATACACAACAGAACGAAGCACTTCTTGGCCCGGCATCGTCCTCACAATCATTGTTAAGCTTGGACCCATTGCTGCTACTGCTATGCCAATCCATCTCACTGGGGTCTTCTTTTTTATTGACCCTCCACTTTACCCAGCATGATAGCCTTCTCCAGGGACTGGTACCTCCTGATAATATGTCTGAAGTATGAGAGATGAAGTCTTCCCATCTTGGCTTCTAAGAAACATCCTGGCTGTACTTTTTCCCCACACAGATTTTTTTCCTTCTTCTTGTAGTCCGCAATACTTTTAATACTCTTCTCCAGCGCCATAACTCAAATGCATCGATTCTTCTATGGTCTTCCTTATTCATTGCCCAACTTTCATATGCATATGAGACTATTTAAAATATCATGGTTTGGGTCAGGTGCACCTTAGTCCTCAAACTGACATCTTAGTTCTTGAATACTTTAAAGAAGTCTTGTGCAGAAGACTAGCCGTGCACTGTTTGATTTTTTGCCTGCTGTTTCCATGAGTGTTGATAGTGGATCTAAGCAAAAGGAAGTCTTGGACAACTTCAGTCTTTTCTCTACTTTAAAGAAGTCTTGTGCAAGTGGCACTGACTTACTGACTGATGACTACTGATACTTGTCATTCTCTTCATGTGTCCCTGGATGCTGGAGGGTTCTCAAAGTCACCAGGACTTACTGATATATTACGTATCTTTGTTTCGGATTGAACGTAAATCAACTTCACCCACCAATTGCTAGCTGAGGAAAACAGGAAAGGACACTTAGAGTGTAGGTAAACAAATTCACTGCTCAAACAACCCTGAAGTCTATCCTTAAACAGCTCAGACTACCAGAAGACTATATGCCTAGGACACATTAACCTGTTGTTGTGAAGTGCTATCAAGTTGGTTCCGACCCATAGTGACCCTCTATAGGGTTTCCAAGGAGCAGCCAGTGAGCTTGAACCACCAACCTTGCAGTTCAAGCGGCTTTGCAGTCTGGTGCATTAACCCACAGCACCACACCAGGACATTAACTTAGCCCATCATAAAATGAAGGTGCTCTGGTAACATGGTGGGCTAGCATTAGGCTCCTAACCATAAGGTTGGCAGTTCAAATCCACAAACTACTCTGTGGGGAAAAGATGAGACTTTCTGCTTCTGTAAAGATTTACAGCCTCAGAAACCCAATACACAGGTTACTATGAGTCAGAAATAACTCGACAGCACACAGTTACCATCATAAATTTGCCTTCAGTAACCCAGAGAGCTCTGGAAGTCAAGGCTTCCAGACAAAAAAAGAGGGCAAATGAACTACCTGATATGATGGAACTGTTGGAAAAATAAGTAGATAATTGGTTTAAGATATTTCAAGAGAAAAAGAAATAGAGCCTTCCAGAATAATAAAAGGCTGTATAGGAAAGAAATTACAATGACAATACTCTACTTGGCTTTGCCCTTGCCACAATTACATAGTTACAATATGATAAACACTGTTGAACACCCAAACATGATTTAATGGTAGTTCATCTGAAAAACATCAAAAATCTCACAAAAAATTTAAAATAAACCTAATTTTAGAAGCATTTTGTATTTACCAAAAATTATGAAGACAGTACAGAGTTTCCATCTACCAGTTTCCCCTATTACTAATATCATGTATTAATATTTGTGACATTTAATGAGCTAATATTAATGCATTGTTGCTAACTAAACTCCATACTTTATTCAGATTTCTGTAGTTTTTACTTAGCGCCCTTTTGTTTTGTTCCGGGATCTGACCCAGGAGAACAAGTTACATTTATTTGTTCTATCACCTTTGTTTCCTCTTGACTGTGGGCACTTCTCAGATTTTTCTAGTTTTTTATGACCTGAACCATTTTGAAGAGTACTGACCTGGTATTTTGTATAAAGGATTCACCTCAATTGTTCTTGTTGTTAAGTACCATCGAGTAGGTTTCAACTCATCACAAGCCTGTGTAAGGTTTCCGAGGAGCGGTTGATGAGCTTGACCCACTGGCCTTATGATTCAAACCAACTTTGCAGTCAAACGCATTAACCCTCAGCATCACACCAGGACTCCACACCTTAACTGGAGTCCAATCTAATGTGGTTATGAGCTTTGGAGAGGAAGACCACAAAGGTAAAGTGCCATTCTCATGACATCATAGCACAGGTACTTACTGTCAAAATGACTTACCGCTGCTGCTGTTGACCTTGATCATCTAACTGAGGTAGTGTTGTCATAACACTAGAAAGTTATCCCAGTCCCTCTTCTCCACACTGAACTCTTGGAAGAAAAGCACTATCCACACACAGACTTAAGGATTTATGCGCCAACTCCCTGAAGACAGTATCTGCATAAATGAATTGGAATTCTGTAAGGGCTATGTGTCTATTCTCCCCAATGTATTTATTTATCCAGCCCATCATTTATTTATATTTGAACAGACTAGTGGATAGTTATTTTAGACTTTGCGTCCTAATCCAATGCTGCATTACTAATTTTGTTGCTCAATTGTTCCTTCTTCACCATTTTGAACTCTTACTTGGTGCCTGTGTCTCCACGGCTTACTCCCATCATTGGGGGGTTTTATTTATTTGTTTAGTTTTAGCAGTTCCTTACTTTGGGGCACTCTAGATGATTCAGGATCATCTTTGGTATTTGCTGGACTGTGTTAGTTTTCCACTGCTGCTCTAAAGCGGATGGCTTTAGCAAAAGGAGATGTATTCTCTCACAATTTAGGAGGCTGGAAGTCCACATTCAGAGTGCTGGCTCTGGAGAAAGGTCCTCATCTCCTTTCAGCCTCTGTAGCTCCAACGTTCCTTGGAGATCTCCATGTGTCCTTGCATCAGTCTTCTGGATCTAGGAACTTCAGAGGGTAGGAACTCCCAGGTCCAAAGGACACACTCTGTTCCTGGCTCTTCTTTCTTGGTGGTATTAGGTTCCTCCTTCTCTGCTTGCTTCTCTCTCCTTTTATCTCTTCTGAGATCAAAGGTGTTGCAAGGCACACCCCCTAGGAAACTTCCTTTCAATTGATTGCCTTCTCATAAAGGATCTTAGCATGAAAGTGATTATATTATCTTCGATCTCATCATGGGGGATTACTGTGTCTTAACTCCTAAACCACTGAGAATCCTAGAACAATAAAATTGACATAAAACCTTAGCTATTACACTGTACCAGTGCTAGAATCGGCCATTTCAGCAAGGATCCCAGTTCCTTTTAAAGAATAATGGCATTCAAAACCTAAGAGCATGAAATCGGAAGGCCTGTGAATAACACCAGCCAAGCAGAACTTAATTCCACCTTGTGCCTTGGTTCAGATGCCAATTTCTCTTGAGTACCTCATGCACCTCTGACAGCTGAACTGCCAGAGTTACAAGTAGATTTTATTTTAAAGTGGATTTGGGGCTACTTCCCACAGTCAGCCCTCACAGGATCATTCTTAGACACACCCCTTAATGGTCACTCAGTTGGGATAGCATACCCCAAAAACCTCAGAGATTGTAAGCTTTCTACCTGCAATAGTCCCATCTGTAGGCCTGGCATGTGTATGTGACTGTGGTTGTAGGAGGGGGGTTTGTGTCCAGTGTCCTATAAAAGATACCATGTAAAAGTGTAACTTTGGAAAATTCCCTCACCTGGGTGATCGGTTTGTCTTTGCCTTGGGTTTACTCCTAATTAAGAGTTAACAGTCTCTATAGAACCAATAGATCCATTTTGGAAGAAGTGCAGCCAGAGTGCTCCTTGGAGGCCAAGATGGCCAAACTTCATCTCTCATACTTCGGACATATTGTCAGGAGGGACCAGTTGCTGGAGAGGATATCATGTTTGGTAAGGTGGAGGGTCAGAGAAAAAGAGGAAGACACCCAGTGAGATGAATTGGCCAAGTGGCAGCATCGATGGACTCAAGCGTGGCAGCAGTAGTGAGGTTGGTCCAGGATTGGGCAGTGTTTCGTTCTGCTGTTCATAAGGTCGCTATGAGTCAGTACCAACTCAGTGGCACCTAACAACAACAACAATATTTATTTATTTGGAGATAGGAGTCTCTTTTCCCCTCTGTAACAAAATCAAGATCTGAATGCTATGTGTGCTCATTGCTACTTAAGAGATAGCACCGCTTCTAGTCTCTTTCAATTGACAAATTAAGGAATATCTGTGTATATGCTAACCATATCTCAGTTCTGTTGTGCTGCTACACCAGTAAGGATGGAGAGGCTTCATCTCTCGTTCTTTAGACATCTTGCCAGGAGGGACCAGTCCCTGGAGAAGGTCATCAGTCTTGGTAAAGTGGAAGGTCAGTGAAATAGAGGAAGATCCCCAACAAGATGAATTGACACAGAAGCAGCAGCAATGGGCTCAAACATAACAAAAATTGTGAGGACTGCAAAGAACAGGCAGTGTTTCGTTCATTTGTGCATGGGGTCTCTATGAGTCGTAACCGACTAGCGGACACCTAACAACAGGATGATAATTTTCCAGTAGAGCTCCTCACTTCCTTCTGAACTCACAACAGAATTGCCTTTGACATCTATAAACCTACCAACAGTTTCTTCAAGGCAATCCATGTGTTTACTACCAAGCAGTTAAAATTCTTCCAGCCTCTACACATTACTCAATTCCAAAACTGCTTCCACATTTTAGGTATCTCTTAGAGCAGTGTCTCACTCTTCTCTTGGTGCCAAATTCTGTCTTAGTTATCTAGTGCTGCAATAACAAAAAATACCACAAGTAAGTGGCTGTAGCAAACAGAACTTTATTCTTTCACAGTTTACGAATTTAGAAGTCTGAATTCAGAGTGCCAGCTCTAGGGGAAATAGCTCTCTCTGTTGGTATTGCATAAAGGTCCTTGTCTCTTCTGAACTTCTGCTCTTGGTCAATTTTCATGTGGCTTGGCATCTCTTTTCCTCTTTCTCTGCTTGCTAACTTGCATTTAATGTCTTTTAGATTTTGAAAGAGATTAACTCAAGACATCCCTTACACAAATCGTAACTCAGTAATATAACAAAGACATCCAGTTCCTAAATGGAATTATAAAACAATTCAAGTGTACACATATAGGGGTTTCAGAATTGTTAACCCAGACCTCCTTGAGAAAACACTCTATCAACTATGTTGTTGTTGTTGTCATTAAGAGCTATTGAGTCAGTTCCAACTCATAGGGTTTCCAAGAGTGAGTGATGTGTTCAAACCAACCTTGCAGTCCAGCACATTAACCCACAGCATCACACCAGGATTCAACCATGTGTACAGTACTTTTAGTCTTTTGCTTTTAGTCTTACAGACAGAATTTGCTTAGGTCAGCATCTGGTTCCCTCACACCCTTAGCAAAGTTGTTGCATATATTTATAATACAGTTAGTATTTTGTCACATTCTGCATTCCATCTGGGATTCCTCCAGCCACCTAATTTTTTTTTATGATTTGCATACATTAAGGTTGACACGTTGTGTTGTAAACTTCTATGATTTTGACAAATGTCTACTGTCATGTATCCATTATACTATCATTCAAAAAAGTATCACCTTCACTTACCTATCTATCAGCGCTATAGTTTTGCCTAAGGAGCTCTGGTAGCATTATGGTTACAAATCGGGCTGCTAACCTCAGGGTCATCAGTTCGAAACCACCAGCTATTCCACGGGAGAACAATGAGGCTTTCTGCTCCTGTAAAGATTTACAGCCTCGGAAACCCTGTACTGGGTCGCTATGAGTCGGAACCGACTCCATGGCACATAACAACAACAACAACATAGTTTTGCCTTTTCTGGAATGTCATATAAATGGAAACACATAGTATGTAGCCTTTTCAAATTGGCTTCTTTCATTTCACAGTGTTATTGATGATCCATTTATGTCTTTGGGTGGCTTAATAGATCATTCCTTTTTATTGCTGAATCTTATAATGCCTTGAAAGAAGTACAGGAGTCAAGCATTCATTGATGAGCAACATGACCTACTGATGAAGAGCACAGGATCTGAAGTCAAGGTTCCTGAATGCTGCTACCTCCCAAGATGTGTGAACGTGGATAGGTTACCTAACCTCTCAGTGCCTCCATGTCCTTGCTTCTAAAAACCAAGGTTAGTAATTATACTTACAGAGCTTACGGACCAAAAATCAGTGGGAGTGGAACTTGAATTGAGATCTGTAATATTGTAAAGATTCTGATCATTTAACTCTACTACAGAACCCACCCACCCCTTTAATTCAGTCCTCAACCCAGTGTACCCAGGACATCGTCTTCACTTTGAGTTGTCACATTTTAAGAAGGGTCAACTAGAGAGCGTAAAATGTATGATGATGAAGGTAATGAAAAGCTTAGAGATAGTTTCAAATAGGGTGCTAGGAATGGTTGGCAAAACAAAAGATGGGGGCAGGCTAGAAAGAAGTATGCCAAGATGTTAACAATGTTTGTCTCTTAAGGTGATTTTTATTTTCTTTATACTTTCTAAATTTCTCATGATTAACATGTATTGCATGTTTTTCTATCTTAAATAAGAATTTATTTAACTCAATGTGGGGTTGAAAATTCTTTAAAATATCTAAAACGATTCATATTTCTACTGCAGTGATCTTGTTTATCTGTATCTTTTGTCCGGTTTTCTCTTTGCAAGCTTTCTTTTTCTTGTTGATTTGAGATGACTATGTTATTGTTAGTTTCATCAAGCTTTGAGTCATGGTGATTCCATGCACAACAGAACAAAATGTCACCTGGTCCTACCCACTGTCATGACTATTGATCTGCTCAAATCCATTTGTGGGTTTCTTGTGTGTTTTGAGTGCACTCCAATCTAGGGGCTCATCTTTCAGCACTATCTCAGATAATATTATGTTGTGACCACAGGGTTTACACTGGCTGGTTTTCAGAAGTAAATGGTTAGGCCTTTCTTCCTAGTTGTCTCTGCTGAGATTGAAATATTGGAGGAGTGGATTCCAGCATTATAGCAACAGGTAAACCACCACAGTATGACAACAGGACAGATACATGATGTTTAGATGGATATGAATATAGAAAAATATAAATGTGTACTTATGATTGTTGTCAATGGTCATACCACCCTAAACACAACCAATCTCATCTGATCTCAGTAGCTAAGCAGAGTTGGGCCTGGTTAGTATTTGAATGACTGCCTGGGAATACCAGGTGCTGTAGGCTTTACGGAGTCCTGTTATGGCGCTGCAACTTTAATGAAGTGGGTTGCAAGGTTGGTTTGAAGCTCAAGGTTGGCAATTCAAGCTCACCAGCTGCTCCTCAGAAAGCCTATAAAGGATCGCTCTGAGTCAGAACTCACTCGATGACACTTAACAACAACGTGATTGTTACAAATACTTTCTTGTAGGTTTCAGTTTTAAACCTTTATTAATTCATGCCTTTGTTGTTGGTGTTCTTAAGTACTGTCCAGCCAGTTTCAGCTCATAATGACCTTGTGTAGGGTTTCCAAGGAGCAGCTGGTGGATTTGAGCCACTGACCTTGCTGTTAATGGTCTAGTGTTTATCCTGCAGAACTATACCAGGACCCTTTACCATTAGTCAAAACATTGCTCTGTAGACTGGTCTATTGACCAGTCTGTGGGAAAGGAAATGCTACCAGTCTTTTTTGTTTGTTTGTTTATTGGTTCTATTATGGGTTGTGTTTCATTACAGCAAAGGGATATAGATTAAAATCAGTAATGAAAAACGTCACAGTTAGCAGAATCCAGGAGAGCACAGGCACAAACTTCTCTCTGTGGAGTCTTCTCCCAGCAATGATGTATGGCCACACACACACAGAACAGCCAACCAGGGAAGCTTACCTGAGCTTTGGTGTCCAGAGTTTTCACTGGGGTCAATCATGTAGGTATGACTGACAGTTCACTTGACTGACCTTACATCAATTCCTCTGATTCATAATTTTATATTAGCTGACCTTTGAGCTTCCCTCTACCAGAAAGAATTTAATCACAAGCTGGGGTCAAGCTCAACTAGATGCATTCTAAGATCTCTTTCAACTGATTCTATAACCTAGACTCCTACTAATGAACACAAAATGTATTTAACTGTTTAATCTCATCATGTACAATTTGATGCTCATTAGTTTAATTTATTAAGCTTCTCAGACACTGTCTTAGGCTAGATTCTCTAGAGAAGCAAAACCAGTGAAACATAAACATGTATATAGATAAAGATAAGTTTATATAAAAAAAGTAACTCAAGTAGTTGTAAAGATGGAAGAGTCCCAAGTCTGGGTCAGATGAACCAAGATCAGCAGGTGACAGGCAGGCAGGTCAAGCAGGCAGGCAGAAGGTCAAGCAGGCAGATAATAGAGCAGGCCCCTGGCTGAAGTCCACACAAGTGGAGGTTAGAGGATGAGCCAGATGCAAGATCCAGACTGAGCAGAAAGCAAGCAAGCTTTGCCTCAATGTCCATTATATTGGAAGTAGACCACACTCCCAAGGAAGCATCCTTTCAATTGATTAGCTGCTCATAGTCAATCATCATACAGTTAAACTACACCTGCTCATAGCCAATCATCATAAAATTAACTACACTGTATTAGATTTCACCATGGAGATAACCACATCTCAAATGCCAACCCACTAGGAATTCTGGACCATTCAAGTTGACACAAAACCTAACCTATCACAGGCACCCAAAAAGCACTTAGCAGTCTATTTCTATGCTCTTGGAAGAAATAAACCTAAATTTCTTTAGAAAAATCTAAATTGGAATTTTTACCAATTCAAACAAGACTTCCTGCATTTGAATTAGGTAGTTGATAAGATAAATATTTTATCTGTTCTCTTTCTTATATTGATTTCTTACCCTAGTTCCTCCTTCCTCTGCCAATCTTACTGACCCACATCTAACACTTAGCCCAGCCAATTCCTCCTTTCTTATGAGTTTTTGCTATCACCTCCTCCAGGAAGTCTTCTTTGACCATTACTGTCTTGTTCACCTCTGTAGTCTGAATTAGATCTTAAATTCTAAAGCACTTAGTTTGTGGAAGGCTGCGAACTACCATAGGATCCCTAACTCCATTTTGAATGTTAACGTAAAATTCAGTCTACATTTGAGTTCTTTCTGACCACTAACCAGCGATGTGGCTGTGATAGTACTCAGGCCCACCTAAGGGGAGGACACAATTAGCCCTCAGGCTTTCATGAAGGACTGGGACACTCACCTGGGTGTATCCTTAGTGATTTACCAAAAATAATCACATTTCCTAGTTTAAGTTAAAAGTTGGGGTCCTGGTAACTATGACTCAGGTCCTCATGATCATGAGTTATACCCAATCACCAAGTAACCATGTGATCGAAGCCCCAGAACCAATCATGTAAGCTTTTAAAATCTGCAATTGTGTCCTATCCCAATCACGGTCATCTCCCCCATTTCTGTAGTCCTGCCTGTGACAGTGATGAATTGACTGCCACCAGTCATGATTTCCCACCTCTCATCTATCAGTTTGTCATACTATGGTGGCTTGTGAGTTGCTGTGATTCTGGAAGATATGTCACCAGTATTTTAAATACCAACAGGGTCATCCATGGTGGACAGGTTTCAGATGAGCTTCCAGAGGAAGACAGACTAGGAAGGAGTGACGAACTACTTCCGAATATGTAGTCATTGAAAACCTTATGAATAGCAGAAAACACTGTCAGATATAGTGCTGGAAAATGAGCCCCTCAGGTTGGAAGACACTCAAAATGAAACTGGGGAAGAGCTGCCTCCTCAAAGTAGAGTTGACCGTGATGATGCGAATGGAGTAAAGCCTGTGGGAGAAAAGCCCACCGGACCTTCATCTTCTGATGGTGGGGCACAACTCAAAATGAAGAGAAACGGCTATAAACATCCATTAAGAATCAGAACATGGAGTGTACAAAGTATGAATCAGGGAAAATTAGAAATTGTCAAAAATGAAATGGAACACATAAACATCAATATCTTAGGCATTAGTGAGCTGAAATGGACTGGTATTGGCCATTTTCAATCTGACAACCACATGGAAATGACAAATTGAACAGGAATGGTGCTGCATTCACTGTCAAAAAGAACATATCCAGATCAGTCATGAGGTACAACGCTGTCTGTGATAGGATAATATCCATGTGCCTATAGGGAAGCCCAGTTAATACTACTATTACTCAAATTTACACCCCACCACTAAAGCCAGTGAGGATGAAATAGAAGAATTCTACCAACTTCTTCATTCTGCAATTGATAAAACATGCAATCAAGATATATTGATCAGTATTAGTGCTTAGAATGCAAAGGTTCGGAGCAAAGGGGCAGGATTAGTAGCTGGAAAATAAGACCTTGGTGATAGAAATTATGCTGGAGATTGCATGATAGAATTCTGCAAAATCAATGATTGCTTTATTTTCAAATACCATCTTCAGACAGCATAAGAGATGACTATACACATCAACCTCGCCAGATGGAATACATAGAAATCAAATTGACTACATCTGTGGAAACAGACGTTGGAAAAGCTCTATATTATCAGTAAAACAAAGCCAGGGACAGATTGTGGAACAGACCATCAATTGCCCATATGCAAATTCAAACTGAAGCTGAAGAAAATGAAAACAAGTCTATGAGAGCCAAAGTATGACCTTGAATATATCCCACCTGAATTTGGAGATAATCTGAAGAACAGATTTGATACATTAAATGCTAAAGACCAAAGACCAGAAGCGTTGTGGAATGACATCAAGAACATCATACAGGAAGAAAGCAAAAAGTCATCAAGAAGACAAGAAATAAGAAAAAGGTCAAAATGGATGTAGGA
>NW_006408540.1:24072337-24074410 GCF_000296735.1 Chrysochloris asiatica | reverse complement strand
GAATTGATGTTTTTGAGTTATGGTGTTGGAGGAGAATATTGAAAGTGCCATGGGCTGCCAAAAGAACCAACAGATCTATGTTGGAAGAAGTGCAGCCAGAGTGCTCCTTGGAGGCCAGGGTGGCCAAACTTCATCTCTCATACATTGGACATATTGTCAGGAGGGACCAGTCACTGGAGAAGGATATCATGTTTGTTAAGGTGAAGGGTCAGAGAAAAAGAGGAAGACCCCCAGCAAGATGGATTGACAAAGTGGCCGCATCAATGGGCTCAAGTGTGGCAACAATAGTGAGGTTGGCCCAGGCTCGGGCAATGCTTCGTTCTGCTGTGCATAAGGTTGCTATGAATTGATACCTACTCGATGGCACCTAACAACAACAACAGTCATGATTTCAGGATGAGTTCCTTTGTTTTCATTCTATACAATTAACCCAATAGCCATGGGTGAGAAGAAATCCATTCATCTCATGCTGACAGTGTCCTTCATTGAGGATCATTTCTTTGTTTTGTATTTGTCCTGTTAAAGACTTTCTAAAAGGGTGTGACACTGTAGAATAAGCACTGGAGTGCTAACTACAAGGTTGGTGGTTCAAACCCACCTGCCACACCCTGGAAACCCTATACAGGATCTCTGTGAGTCATAACTGACTCAATGGCACTTAACAACAACAACATAGAGTATATTGGGAGTCCGGTGGCTCTCTGAAATAAACATTACACTGAGAACCAGAAAGTTTGTCGTTCAAGCCCACCAGCCAATTCACAAGAGAAAGATGAGGCTTTCTGTTTTCAAAAAGGTTTACAGCCTCAGAAACCCTATACAGAGTTGCTATGAGTCAGAACCAAGTGGATGGCACTTAACATAGAATATATTGGCTCTGTACGATAAGCACTAGACTGCTACCTTCAAGGTTAGCAGTTTATACCCGCCAGATGCTCCTCAGAAGCCCTATGCAAGGTCACTATGAGGTCAAATCCTAGCATTTAGTATGGCCTTGGCACATAAACAAAGAATAAATTAATCTATCAAAGGAGGTCAATGATGACTTACTAAAAGGTAGTAAATTTTCAATGATGCCTGTAGAATTTGAGAGAAAAGATGAGATTTTGTTTTTAGAAGTCCTGGCTAACTCTAGATGGTCTTTCCCATTGAAACCACATCACAACTATTTAAAGGGAATGAGAGGTTGAACCTGAACTGTTGTTCTTTTACAAGACACAAGAATGTGGGGAGTTAAAGTCCAATGCCACACTTCCCTTGGGACTAATGACTTTAATTAACATTGTGTGCTTCTGCTGGTGGGAGTTTTTGGTGTGTGAAATGAGCTGTGAAATGAGTTTTTGGTGTGTGAAATGAGAAAGATAGGGTTTTTCTGATGATGGTTTCACAAAGGAGAACTGAGAAAGAGATAAGGGGTCATTGGGAAACTTCCCTTGTAGATTAGCCCCAGTTGGATTCACCGAGAGAAGTTGATTTACAGTTGTTGTTGTTGTTATGTGCCATGGAGTCGGTTCTGACTCATAGTGACCCTGTACAGGGTTTCTGAGGCTGTAAATCTTTACGGGTACAGAAAGCCTCATCTTTCTCCTGCGAAACAGCTGGTAGTTTCGAACTGCTGACCGTGAGATTAGCAACTCGATTCGTAACCACTGCTCTACCAGAGCTCCTTATTAAAAAGTTAAAATGATGCTTTTTCAGATTTTATAATTGATTTAAAAGTTGGAGTTGCAGCCCTAGTGTTCAGCAATTTGCTGGTCCCCACCCACTAGTAGCTTTTCAAGAGGTGATTTGTGGTTTCAAAAACCAGAAATGGTGCTTCTTTATTTGAAATTTTGATTGTGAACTATTTTCACCAGAAATTAGGGGTCCCTGAGGCCTGAGTTTTGAGGAAGAGTCCTGCTATAGAGCATGAAATCTGAAGGTTTTTTTGACTCTGAACAACTGTAGCCTCTGTTGTTGTTGTTGTTGTTAAGTGCTGTTAACCTTGTGGTTAGCAGTCCAGTGCTTATCCTATACCACTACACCAGGAGTCCCAACTCCAGCCTGGTGGTGGTGTGCTGTGGAGTTGTTTCT
>NW_006408540.1:24055738-24072067 GCF_000296735.1 Chrysochloris asiatica | reverse complement strand
GTAAAGGTAGAAGTTTTGTAACAAAAACGGGGGAGTAGTTAATCTTACAGTCCAGAAACAGAGGACCCTAGGACCATCAAGGGAGAAGAGCACAAGCGGAATGTGGGACCTTATCCAGAGAAGCAGTGACACCAGAGATGGAAGCAGAGATGAGGACATGGAGAGAGGGAGTAGCTGAGGACTCTAGATTCATGGAAAAAGAAAGACTGTGTGCTGGCAGCCAGGAGGCAGGCTTGCAGAATGTGCTCTGTGGCTGTTTAAATAATTATATATTCCTAAGTAGTGTTTCTGTGTACATTCACACACACAAAAAAAACAAACAGGGAATAGAACCAAATACTCTTGAATGATGATGCACGGATAAGATTGTAATCATTGCAATGAAACGATGAGTGTAAAACTGATGTTCTCCCATATCATTCAATTCACAGTGAAAAACTTTTTAAAAAGGTCACCATGTGGAGATTGTTGTTGTTAAGTGCTGTTGAGTCAGTTCCAACCAATAGCGACCCTGTACAGTTTCCAAGTAGCAGCTGGTGAGCTTGAACCACTGACCTTGTGGTTCAAACTGACTTTGTAGTCCAGCGCACTAACCTGCAGCGCCACATCATGGTGACTATGACTTCCTTCACCCACGTGATCTACATTTGTCTTTATCTTGGTTTTACTCTTGTTTAAAACTTAAGTACAATGTCTGTATAATGTGTGGTGCTGTAGAATCAGCACTGGACTTCAAACCACAAGGTTGGTGATTCAAACCCACGAGCTGCTTGCTCCTCAGAAACCCTACACAGGGTCACTATGAATTGGTATTGATTCGACAGTACTCAACAACAACAGTAATATTTATACTTTTGAAGCTGGGGTTTCTTTTCTCTCCCATAACAATCCTGAGGATTTTTGTTTTATGTAGAAGGAAGTTAATTATGCTGAGTAAAATAAGTCAGTCACAAAAGGACAAATATCGTATGAAATCATTATTGTAAAAAGTTAAGAAAAGGTTTGCACACTAAAAGAGACATTCTTTGATGATTATCAGGGGTGGAGAGAGAAGTGAGCATAATTCATTGATTAGAAAGTAAACAGACATTGTGTTAACTTAGGTGAAGGGGAAGGCAATATGCAAAAAGGAGGCTGGCAAAAAGATGATGAAGCAAGGGGAAGACCCAAGGAGGAGTGCAAGAGTTAAAGGCCACAGAGGTAAATACTGTTATACACATAGTCCCGCAGGAACGGGGATCTACGGGTGGATGCATGGAAAGACATGTAGGCTGAGTGGGTGTGGGAGGGAGAGTGGGGATATACCCACAAATATATATATAGGTTTGACAGAGGGTATTTGTACCTTTGCTGCAAATATGTCCTTGAAAGTGATGGAGCATAACAAGAGGCAATGTTATAAAAACTTCTTAGATATAACAAAACACCTTGAGGAAATGAGTCTCTGAGTCTGGGCACTCAGGACCACAGTCTTAGGAAACACCAATGTCAACTGGCATCACACACGCACAATCTTCTACATCCTGCTTTGCCAAATAGCAACTGGAGTCCTGAAAAATTGTGAATGATCGTCTAATGTGCAGCTATTCGTTTCTTCCTGCCCAGAGAAAAGAAGAGTGATGAAAATCAAAGATTCCTGGAAACAATTAGCCCAACAGACTAATGGACCAGGTGAACACCAGTTGATGGTGCCCATCTTAAACCTAGGCACGACCAACTGCTCTGAAAGGAATCACATTAAAAGGTTCTAGATACAGTGTGGGGAAAATGTGGAGTAAAGCTCAAAAATCATTAAAAATAAAGAAATAAATAGCCAGGCTTACTGGTTGAATAGAGACTTTGAACTCCAAAAATATGGCCCTTAGTCACCCTTCCAGTCTGAAACTAAACTCACCTTGTGGCTCAGGTTTCAACCAAACAATCAATACGTCTATAAGGGGACCAATAATACTAATGAAGTGCACACACCTTACAATAATCAACCACTTAACATCAAAAGGGCAATATTTATCCAATAACAAAATTCAGAGGGTTAGGAAAGAAGGAGGAATGGAAATAGAAAACACAGGGAGGAAGTGGGATCAGTGATGTTACACTGAGGGGATTGCAATCAATGCGATGAAACAAATGGGTATAAAATGTTGAATGTAAAACTGATGATCTGCTTTCTAAACCTTCACCCAATTTACAATAAAATGGTTTTTTTGTTTTTTAAAAGAGACAAACATTGCTTGATCCCACTTACATCAACTGTGCAAGTAGAGGCCAAAGTTTATTAAGTGTGGGAAGGGATAGTCATTGATTAGTTTCTGATAGTGACAGTGGAATCATTTGGAAAAAGGTAGTTGGTGAAAGTTGCACAGCATGATGAATGTTATTGCAAAAATGGCATGCGGGTCATGTCTGACTTCTTCCTGCTTCACAAGGGAGAAGGAAAATGAAACTCAAAATCAGCTCAAGGTCAGTGTAAGAGGCAGAAGTCAGACATACTTCCACCCTCCAAGCTTCCTTATTCTATTCTGATGACAACCATGCCTGCCATGACACTCTACTTCATTTGATAATGCATTGCAATGACCACACTGAACTCAGACAATACTCATGATTATGGGTATGTGTGGGGGGAGTTATTAGGGAAGTATACAGGGTACAATTCAGGGTCTGAAATAACTCAGGATACATTAGTTCTCTTGTCAGAAGTGCCTCTTCTCAGCTGTACCTCAGGCATGCCTCTCTTGTCCTTGGACTCTCAGCCTGGTGGCCTCTTGGTCTCTGCTCACTTGGGCAAATGTTACAAAGTTCCTTTAGCCCTACAGATAAATGCCCAAAGGGCACCCCATTCTGCAACTCAGTCTCTTGCCCCAAAGCCCTCAGCCTCACTCAGCCCACGTGTCAGAAAGTCTGCTGCCTGTCTCCCGGTGCCCCTGCCTCTGTTACTGTCTCTCCATGCAAGGATCTCAGGGCCCCAAAGATTTACTCCATTCATGCCTCTTCTTTCTTGTGGGAGTGAGATCCATGTTTCTGCTTCTGAGGGGGCTCATTTTAAACCCAGCAGAAAAGGCAAAATGGATTGATTCCTGTGTTGGTGTCCCTATTTCCGTGGTTCTATCCAATCATTTAGTGGGAGTTCTGAAGACTGGACAGAAGAGTCATATCAAGTAAATTCACTGTACCACAGTAATCAATGCCACTGAGTTGTGCATGGAACAATTACTGGGTTAGTAAATGTTTTGTTATATACAGTGAAACCTGTGAGAGTCAGAAATCGGTAGAACTGCATTGTTTGTCTGGGTCTTGAAAGTTTTCTGCCTTTGACAGAGTGCAGTCTTACCACTTGATATGGGCAGGGGAGACCCCAAATGCAAACATTTGACAGACAACCTTTCCTGAAACCTTAAACAGCACAAAGGCAAACCAAAGATAAATCATCTGGATGAGGGAAACTATCAGCATGAGGCCATGTGGTGTCCAAAGGATTCCAGGGAACGAATTAAAACAACAGAAAACAAAGGAAATTATCACAAGATCATAATTGGACAAAGATCGATTCATTTCTGTCCCAGGTGGGACTAGAGAAGCAGGGGAAAGTCAGGATTTATATATAAACACAATTGTAGATCAGAAAAGTTTACAGGATTGGCTCAGGCTCCTTCTACCATCTCGCTACTTGACAGTAGGGGTAGGACTTGTGACCATGCAGCCCTGGCACTCCAACTTCCCTTGTAGATTTGCCCCAGTTGGATTTAACTACGATATTTTGACTTCTTAAAAGTAGTTAAAATGGTGCCTTTTTGAGCTTTGTCATTGATTTCATCTACAGTGGCTGGTGAGTTTGAACCACTGACCCTGTGGTTAGCAGCCCAACACTTAACCCAGGGCTCCTTCTGGGCTAGCTAGGGGAGTTGTAACCTAGTTTCAAAAGTACTCTACCTGAGGCCACAGCTTTTCAAACTGCTGGTCAATGGGCAGAATGAACTCAGATGGAGGCAAAATTTATATCAAGACTCAAGAAAATGGAGTTAGAGCATCCACAAACCCAGTGCTTTATAATTTAAGTTCTAATACAAGAGGGCTTCAGAAAGTTCATCAAAAACTAGAATTGAAAAGATAGTAGATTTTTTCCGTGAACTTTTTGAAGCCCCCTCGTTTCCACTTTACTATAACACTATTAATAGAGTCCTGGTGTGGTGCTGTGGGTTAATGCGCCATTTGAACTGCAAGGTTGGTGGTTCAAGCTCACCAGTCATTCCTAGGAAACCCTATACAGGGTCACTTTGGATCAGAACCAATTCCACAGCACTTAACAACAACAAATTATTGTAAAATATGTGAGTTTTCCTTCTCTGATAGGTTTCCACCTTACACAGGTTCTAACTTTTGCAGAATATTTTTACCATAATAATTTTTTTTTTTTTTTAACAGAGTTAATGAATGCAGTAGGCCTGTTTTCCTTCTTTCCCTGCCCTGACGATTCGGACAGGCATGCCTAAGCCAGATTCTCCACCTCACCCTCAATGAGCCTGATTTTAGTAAGCACTTTTCAACTTGCTCTGTGAACTGGCTGGGGAAATCAACTTTTAGAACAGAAGAGAGTTGAATGAACTCTGTTTCTCAAGTTGCAGGATTCCTAGGACAGTACCCACCACCAGTGAGCAACCAGCACAGGAATGGTGCTTGATCAGGGAGTGTTTCATTCATTGTGCTTGGGATTGCCATGAGTCTGGATGACTTGACAACAGCTAATGATATCAGCAATCTAGATGGAGTGGTGTCCGTATCTAACAAAGGGAAGTCAGTCACATAGAGGCCAGCTGCCACTGCAAACCAAAGAACATCTCTGGCTATCAAAAGAGAGACATGGCAGAATCTTTCCCTGGCTCCTTCAGAGAGCATGTCCCTGTTGACAGTCTGAATTCAGACTTCCAGTTCCAATACCATGAGAAAATAAATTTCTGTCCTTATAAGCCACTCAATTTGTGATACTTTGTTATGGCAGCCCTAAAAGACTAAAACAACATCCAAAAAAACAAACGTTGGTACATACACATAATGGAATACGATATAATCTTGAAGAATAACCATGAATCTGCAAAACACTTCATAACATGAATGAATCTGGAGGATATTATGCTGAGTGAAATTAGTCAATCACAAAAAGACAAATACTGGTTGAGATCATTTTTGTAAAAGCTTAAAAAAAGGTTTCTACACTAAAAGAAACATTCTTTGATGGTTACCAAGGGTAGATGGGAAGGGAAAGCAATTTACAGATTAGGAGGTAGACACTTGTTAGCTCAGGTGAGGAAAAGGCAATATACAAGGAGGTAGAGGGAAATACACAAGAAGAGGGAAGGTGGCAGATGAACACTGAAGATAGGGAAAGACTCAAGGAGGTATTTGTTGTTGTTGTTGTTAAGTGCCGTCGAGTCGATTCCGACCCATAGCGACCCTGTACAGGGTTTCCGAGGGTGTAAATCTTTACGGGAGTAGAAAGCCTCATCTTTCTCCCGCGGAGCGGCTGGTAGTTTCAAACCGCTGACCTTAAGGTTCGCAGCCCGATTCGTAACCACTACACTACCAGAGCTCCTCAAGGAGGTATATATGGGCTAAATGGGATAGTGGTAAATAGTGATTTATACACAACCTTGAAACAACAGTGTTATAAAAGTAGATACATGGATCAAGACATAGGCTGAATGTCCCTCATGTGTGGTGGTGGTGGAGTTAGTTCTGACTCATAGCAACCCTGTACAGGGTTTCTGAGGCTGTAAATCTTTATGGGAGCAGAAAGCCTCATCTTTCTCCCGCGGAACTTCTGGTAGTTTCAAACTGCTGACTTTGAGATTAACAGCCCATCTCATAACCACTATGCTACCAGAGCTCCTCATCCCTCATGTGTAAATGAGGGTAAAACAACAACAACAAAAATGGTTTGTGTGTTTGACTGCCTTGTGGATTTTGGTTTTCCCTGCCTACTATTGTAAAAATAGATACTTACGTGTGATACAAGTAAATATTGGGAATTATGATTACAGAAAGCTTGTAAGACTGCCTTTAGCCTATAATTGATTGAATTTGCTAAAAAGAAGAGTTAGTGTTTGCCCAGGGAAATAGGCTTCTTGTTAAGCCTTTGCAGAGTATAGGGCCTTAGGTGGAATCCTGATCCCCACCCAGAACTTTCTGAGTTGGGACATTCCCACTTGAAAAGACATACAGACCAACCCAGAACTGCAGGGAGAACAGAATATTATTGTTGAAAGAAAGACCTGCAGAAAAAAACAAACTGTTTGGCTTTTTGAGTTTCAAGAAAAGTGTTTGCTTTTGAGGAATCAAGGCAAAAATAGTCAGCCCATTAGGGAAAACCCCCTTCTAGGACTGAACAATAAAGGGAACTTTAAAGCAGTCTATTATACACTATTCCATATCACTTGCTACTAATGGAAAATGTTTGAGGTTTCCTTCTCTGGCTGGTTTTCACCTTACACAGGTTCTGACTTTTGCAGGTTTGACTAAATATTGTTACCAACTATTTTATTTGTGAATGGAAGTGGGGAAAATGCAGCAATGAAAACGTGGGCTGAGTTTGAACATGTTGCATTGGCACTTGTCGGTGTTGAGATGAGAGAAAAGAGGAAGGACTAACTGGTGTGAATTCTGGGGAATTGTGTGAACTCCTGAGCCCACAAGCACTGACCTAGCCCCTGGGGGCTAGGGCTGAGTGACTGGACCAGCTGGTCTGAAGTACAGGGAGGTATCAGTGAACTCCCAAACTTGCAGCTGGTACCCATTTGACCTAACTTGGATGGCTAGGGCTAAGCTGACCAGAACCCAAACAGATGAAGATAAAGTTGTTTGGTGTTGTTGTTGTTGTTGTTGTTGTTAAGTGCTGTCGAGTTGGTTCTGAACCATAGCGACCCTGAATAGGGTTTCCAAGGAGCAGCTGGTGAGCTTGAACCACCAATTTTGCAGTTCAAATGGCTTTGCAGTCTGGCACATTGATACTGTGAATGAGTGTAAATTGTACAATTAGATAAACTGGACTTTTGCTTGTAGATGCAATTGCTCAAAATTCTAGCCATAATGGAAGATTCTTCATATCAAGGAACATTCTTCTCACCTCAGTGTACTGAGTTGATAGGGATGGGCAATTTAGACATTTGCTATCAAAAATAGGGGAGGGTGGGGCTATAAAGGCATGAAGTGGCTGGCTTACAAGCTTTCATGGGTATACTTAGTTTCAGGATGAGGAGGGTAAGGTAAAATCCCCACTGAATAGTTTTCCTCTTTTCCAGAAGGGTCTGGTGAAAGGGGTTGGGGGATGATACTGATAGGATTTAATGATTCAACCATGAATAACTGTTAGCAGGATTAATTGTGATTGTCAAAACTGAAATTGTAGAAGATGTATATTTAAAAGAGGGGAGTAGTTAATCTTTTATTTCAGGAACAGAAGATCCCAGGACAAAAAAAAGAAGAGCATAAGTGGAACGTGAGATCCCTACTTAAAAAAGCAGCAGCTGCAGAGACACTGGCAGAGGAATAGCATGGAGAGACAGAGCAGCTGTGGATTCTAGGCCCATGGACTGAGTAAGGCGGTGTGCCACGGGCAGGAGCCTGGCTTACAGAATGTCCCTTTGGACATTTAAATGAATATATATTTTTTGTTTTGTTAAAAAATAAATAAATAAGTAATTTGTTCAGTGTCACACGATATACAGAAGATACAACCTTACTTGATGAAAGTGAAGAGGACTTAAAATACTTACTGATGAAGATCAACAACCACAACCTTCAGTATGCTTGCACATCAATGTAAAGAAACCAAAAATCCTCACCTGGACCAATAGGTAACATCAAGATAAATGGATAAGGAGATGGAGCTGTGGGGACCCTCTTCATCAAAAACACAAAAGCCGGATGAAACTGATTCAGAGGACAGTCCCAGAACTCTGAGCTTCAGATATAGGAATAAATAAGTGGGCCAAATGCTTACCAGCAGAAAGAATTTGAACAGAAACAAGAAAGGAGGAGACTTCTGATTTGGGGTAGCTAACATAACCCACAGCAGCCATTTTGAACAGGAGTAAGCAGAATGAGAGACAAGAGAGCATTCCGGTTTCAAAAGCCTGCCTATGACTTACAGAGACAAAGGTGTGATTTTTATTTTTATTTTTTTCTTCTTTTCTTTTCCTCTTTCTACTCATTTCCTCTCTGATGACCAGAGGTGAAACCTATATGAGTAGACACCCCCAGGGAATGTCTCACAGGGATCCCACAGCTGGGCGCATAATCAAAGGTAGAGGAGACACCAGAAACAACCATCACCAGCAGTCTGTTCCAAATCGGGCCTGGCCAGCCCTGGGCTGGTCTCACTAGGAAAAAACAGCTTAACAGGCTTGAGTGGAAGACAAAAGGTAAAGAGATTAAAAAAAAGAAAAAGTTAGTGATAGCTGAGACACCGTGGGAACATAGTGACATTTCTCAAGCAACTGTGAAAGAGGTGGCACTAAAGAATTACTCTTACTGTCTCACAAATGGCTCATGGCTTTTTAATTTTATTTTATAAATTATTTTCTCTCTCTTTCTTTTTCCAGCTTTTTGGTCTTTATTTTGGTTTTTTTCCATGTTTTGTTTTTTTTGTTGTTGTTGCTTTTTTTTTTTTGTTTTTTTTTCACAATTCTCATTTTTAGTTTTGTGGTTTGGGTCCTCCTGATATCTTGTGGGAGCATTTTCCCTTCTTGCCTCACCCAACAGGAGCCAACACAGTGGCCATACACCCAAGCAACAACTGTACCCACTAAAACCCTACTAATTGGGCAAGAGCCAATATGAGCTGCCATACACCAGAGCAGCATTTCTAAATAACACTACTAAAAATACTCTAAATTGAACTGTATGAACAGTGAAAAGGAAGCCCATCTCCTGATCACACCTATTGAGAGACAACTGAAGAGTGCTTAAGAACACACCAACATACACTTGTCAAATTAATACAAACACAATAACACCACAATGCCTAAAAAGCAAAAGAAAATTTCTGCTCACTTGCAGAAACAAACAATGACCAAAAGGAAGAGCTAGAAAATGCTTTTGAGAGAGATGAGGCTCTGGAAATATCTGAAAATTAACTCAGCAGAATGCTATTGTGGTAAATCCAAATGTTCCACAGAAAGGTCAAAGAAAATAAGGAAGAAGTCAGAAAAGTGCTACAGGAACAATCAAACAAAATAAAGGATATGAGACAATACAAAACCTGCAAATGGAGGTCCAGATGATCAATACTAAAATAGCAGAAATGGACAATAAATTGAAAGGGCAAAGGAGTAGACTGAATAAATGGAAGTCAGAATTACCAAGCATGAAGATAAATCTCTCAATACTGCTATGGTAGAAGAACAATCAGAATAAAAAAATGAAAAATAGCTAAAGAAAGCCTAAGATTCATGTGGGACAACATGAAGAGGAATAGCCTAAGAGTGATTGGAATTCCAGAACAGGAAGAGACAAAGAAAACCACAGAAAAGATAGTTAAAGAGCCACTCCAAGAAAATTTCCATAGCATTGGGAAAGACAAGAAGATAAGCATTCAAGAAACTGAACAAATCTCAGCCAGGATAGACCCTAAAAGAAAATCACCAAGACATATCATAATCAAACTTTCCAAAATCAAGGACAAGGAAAGAAGCCTGAAAGAAGCAAGGAAAAAAGAAATGTTGCCTGCAAAGGAAATCCAGTAAGATTAAGCTCTGATTCCTCAGCATAAATCAGGCAAGCGAGAAGGGAGACATATACAAAACACTGAAAGAAAAAACTTCCAAGAATCATATACTCATCAAATATGATGGAGAAATTAGAACATTTTAGAAAAAAACCAGATATTAAAGGGTTTTGTAAACGTGAAGCCAGAGTTTCAAAATATACTAAAGGGAGTTCTTTGGACTGAGAACCAACAGGAACAGATCACAACCAAAGATTGACATACATGGCAACATCACCCCAACTCAGTCCAGATATGGAAGAGTCCAGAGCAGAACAAAGCTACAAGGCTGAAAACTAGAAAGTTGGGATGTCAGTCTATGATCAGGACCACTACAAAGTGAAGGAAGGGAAAAGTATAGTTACAGAGATTCAAGTGGTGAGGAGGTCAGGTAGACTTCAGGATAGAACAGACTGTTTTAAATGAGGAAGAAATTAATAAAGCACAGGGTAACCTCAAAGAAAATTAATATATCTCCACATCAAATCAAGAAAAGGAAAATCCAAGATGATTTTGGAAACATTAAAACTATGAAGAGATTGACAAGAAACAGCACCAAAAAATGAACTCAGCACAGGAAAACATACAGAGAAAAGAAACCAGCCGCACCACCAAAAACACCTAACAGCAAAATGACAGCAAATGACCATGTTATTGTTTTGTTAAGTGTTGTCGAGTCGGTTCCAACTCATAGTGACCCCATATAGGATTCCCAAGGAAGGGCTGGTGAATTTTAACTTCCTACCCTTTAGTTCAAACCAACGTTGCAGTCTAGTGCATTATTCCACAGTGCCACACTACCAAGAACTGCACTGAATATCAATGGATTAAATGCATGGTCAAGAGACAGAGAGTAGCAGAATAGATAAGAAAACAGGATCCTTTAATATGCTGTCTACAAGAAACACACCCAACACACAAAGACAAAAATAGATTAAAAATTAAAGGATGGAAAAAAATATGTCATGTTAATTGCAATAAAAAACGAACAGGAACCAGGGGGCAGGCTTGTGGGGTATACCCCTTGGTTGGTTGATGATGCATGAAGGGGACTGTAACCATGGCAGTGTAACGATATACGATACAATGAATGTAAAGCTAATGTTCTCCCATGTAAACTATCACATAATTCACAATAAAACATTTTAAGAATAAAAAGTTAAAAAAAAAAAAACGAACAAGAGTAGCAATATTAATTTCTGATAACTTTAAGGCAAAGACCAGCATAAAAGATAGAGGAGAACATTATCTCATGATTAAAGGGTCAATTGAATAAAAAGATATAACCGTAACCACAGGCTGGTTAGAACCACAATGAAAGACCCTCAAAATACATGAACCAAACTTTGTAGTTCAAACCAACCTTACAGTCCACTGCATCATCCTACAAAGTTTATAAGGTAGGAGACAAAGTGAACTAATGGTTCAATGCCTTAAGTGGGTGAAAGGAAATGAGCTAGTGGAAGAACTTAGTCTGGCCAGGAACAAGGGGAAATTTTATGCATTAGTTTGCAGAAAGTATGGGTGCAATGCTGGTGCTGGTAATCTATGGCAGTCTCTTCTGACAGAGTGGAGGGAGAAGGAAGGGCTTGGGGTTTGTAGGCAGATACGGTGTGAAATTGTGCCTAGGACAGTGGGAGGGATTAGACCAGGATGTATCATATGATGGCTCCGTAGCATTAAGGGCCCACTTGAGATCTAAGGTCATGAATTTCAAGTACCACTGTAACTAGTGTGTGTGTTTTTCTTCAGCCATATTCAGGTGCATTGGTACAGGCATGCAGAAGACAGAACTGAATTTAACCTGCTTTGTCATCTTGCCGAGGAATCAGACAGATCAAAACAGGCAAGGAAGTCAAGAGTACATGCAAGGCAATGGCTAGAAATCTCCAGGTGCTCATTGACTTGCAAGCCCACCACACACCACTTAATGTGTACATGCTTGTTTTCATTTTCTGTAGCCACCCCCCGCCTTGAATATAGTAGTTATACAGGAAGTGGAGTTGGAATGGAGTTTGTGGGTCATGCCAACAGTTAACATACTCAGCTGCTGCTAACTGAAAGGTGGAAGTCTGAGTTCACCCAGGGGCAGCTAGACAAAATGTTGCTTCGTCCTGTGCCATCCCGTGATCACTGTTGTACTAAACTCTTGTGGTCCATAGGGTTTTTGCTGACTGATTTTTTTAAGTTGATTGCCACACTTTTCTCCCTAGTCCCTCTTAATTTGGAGGCTCCACTAAATCCTTGTCAGCATCATACAACACACAAGCCACCACAGACAAATAGATGGTGGCTGTGCGTGAAGTACACTGACTGGGACTTGAACCCAAGTCTTTCACATGGAAAGTGAGAATTTTACCATTGAACTTCCACTGTCCCTCTGAGTTTCTACATTGTTGTAGAGTGGGTGATTAAAAAACACTTGGAAATAGATCATGGTGATTGGTATACAATCTGGCGAATGTAATTAAGGTCACAGAATTGTGCTTAAAAGGGCAGATGTTTTGTTATATACTTGTATATTGTATCACAGTTAAAACAAAACAAAATAACTTCTGGCAAGATGGTGGAGTAGGCAGACATGATACACAGTCCTACAATAAAGATGTTGTTAAGTGTTGTCGAGTTGGTTCCAACTCATAGTATGTCTATATAGGGTTTCCAAGAAGCAGCTTGTGGTTATCAGTCTAGTGTTTATCCTACAGCGCCACACTAGGACTCCAACAAGGAGACCAAAAAAAAAAAAAAACGGACACAGATGATAATCCTGGAAACCTGAGTTTCAGGAGCAAGGTTAGAGCTGTGGATTGAATACTCACTGGGAGGAGAAGCTGAGTAGGGCCGGTGAAAGAAAGACTGGCGAATGATCCGCTGGTCAGGTGAAGCAGGCCATCTTGAACTTCTTCAAGCAACTTTGGAGAAAGATGGCAGCCTGGTGGCACAGATTCACATTAGCGACTGTCATCAGAAGAGGTACAATTCCTTCTTGTTTCTCACATTCCCCAGGTGACTCCTGCCAACCATGTGGTTCCAAGACCAATGCTTATACTACAGAATCACGGAATTCCATTACCCATTGTTGTTGTATTGTTGTGTGACATACAGTCAGGTACGACTCACAGTGGCCCTGTATGAGGTTTCCAAGGCTGTAAATCCATTATCTTTTGATAATCAACGCTGCACTCTCGTCTACCAGACAATTCCAAGCCCTTTATTCTATACGTGTTAGAAAGACATAAAACAGCAGTGGGGGGTACTGGTGCAGACAATAGGCTCATGGGTGAGACCAGTGACATATTTGTCCAAACAATCAGACAAAGTGTCGAGTGGATGGTGCCCCTCTGCCTGAGAGCCCATGCAACTACAGCTCTCCTAATACAGGAAGCTGACAAACTTACCCTAGGGCAGAGCTTAATAGTGAACACAAAAGGACACCACTATCAGTAAAGGACACCACTATCAGAAGTCTTCTATGAGAGGCTGTGTGAAGCCTACAGGCTGTGAATGCTTTTAGACCCAGAGGCCCCAGGAAACCAGGTTATGGTGAATGCGGCCTTTGTAAACGAGAGTGCCAGTGATATCCGCCCAAAACTCCAGAAATTAAAAGGGGTCACATAGATGAATTCCACTCAGTTACTGCAAATTATCAACAAGGTATTCGTCAGCTGGGATCAGGAAGCAAAAAGAAAGGCCAACCTTAAAATGAAACACAATCAAGGCTGCTGAGAGGAGGAGGGAGAGGGAAGCCACCGTGACCGCCCCAGACAGCCACTGGTGTCAGACCCAAAGTAAACAGAGATCAGTGCCCCTACTGCAAAATAAAAAGGAGGGGGACACTGGAAAAAACAAGTGATCCCAGAAGAAAGGACTCAAGAAAATCCCCCCAAGGCCTCCCACCAACCCTGTGTTGTTCAACATGGCTGTCAGCAAATAGAACAGACCAGGCTCAATGAGCACCCCTCCCCCACCCCCAGCCTATGTTCCGAATAAAACAAAAATGAAACACCAGCCTGAAATCCTGGACTTATTAGATTCAGCATGGGAAGTGGCTGTGATGCACTGCAAAGGACACCAAAGAGGACACTCTCCAGAGGCCCAAGGAAACCACAGGACAGATCTCAAGGCAAAAAGAACTCTCGGTCCTTGCTGTCACGGCCCCTCTTTTGCCATGGATACCCGAGGCCACCCTTGTGTACTCCCCTGGGGAATTGCTCTGGATGCAACAGGGAAAGGCAAAAGACATTGAAAAGGGCTGGCAGCAATTACCTGACAGTAGAATTGTCATCCCAAAACTATTAGCCCCATCTCTAATAAAAAATTTCCACTCAGCCATCCACATGGGGTGAAAAGCCACTAAATACTTACTGAGAAAATATTTTTACATTCTGCAGCTGGCCACCCTGGCAAAGACCAAAAGTCAAAGGTGCTTGGTATGTAGCAAAAACAACCTGTGTCAAGGTCCCAGCCAGCCACCAGAAATACAAACTGTGGGAGGAACTCCCTTTGAAAACAGTGTCCTTGATTTTACTGAGCTCCCCAAAGGGCTATCACTATCTCTTGGTACTAGTCTGCACCTACTCCATGTAGGTAAGAAGCCTTCCTCAACAGAAAGGAAAAACATGAGAAGTAACCAGAATTCTGCTACGAGAAATTATCCCAAGGTATGGACTGCCTCACACCATGGGATCTGACAATGGACCAACCTTCGTAGTGGAAATAGTACAACATACAGCTAAAAATGCTGGGCATAAATTGGAAACTACATGCAGCCTATAGGCCTCAGAACTCAAGCAAAGTCAAACACATGCATCGTACCATAAAGAATGGGCTTAGCAAATTGTATCAGTAGGTTCCCTTAACCTGGTCCCAAGCTCTCCAGCTTGTTCTGTTGAAAATCAGATGTACCCCTCAGAGAATCACTGGATACTCCCCTTTTGAGATTTTGTTTGCCTGGCCCATGCCCCTCCTCCTCTCCCTGCCAGGGACCCCGAGGGAAGTGGGAGAAGTTGAAATTAACTCACAACTCCAGGCACTAGGGAAAGTGGCCAACCAAGTGTCTAAATGGATTACAGAGAAATCACCTGTGGGTCTGTTTTCCCCTGTGCACTCCTTCAGGCCAGGTGACTTGGTGTAGTTGAAGAACTAAAACTTAACCCCACTCAAGCCCAGGTAGAAGAGACTGCCGACTGTCATCCTAACCACTCCCACAGCAGCTAAGGTTGAAGGGATCCCTGACTGGATCCACCATAGCCAATTGAAACGAGCTGCTCCGACCAACCAGTGGGAATACAAGGTGGATCCCAATCAGCCCACCCAAGCCACACTGAGACAACAGACAACATGCCCTGTTCCAGCCATAAACTGGAAGCTGGCTGGTCCACGCACAGTCGAAGCCTGAGGATTCTCCTCCTAACAAGCTTGGCAGCCCACCGAGCCGTAACAGAAAATAATAATTGTGACATGTGTCTCCAAACCATCTGGGTGGGCCACACCACTACCAAAACCTTGTTATTTTATCAGTTCTACAAAGAGGAAGACCTCCAACGAGATGGATTGGCCAAGTGGGTTCAAGCATGGCAACAGTAGTGAGGTTGGCCCAGGATCAGGCAGTGTTTCGTTCTGCTGTGCATAAGGTCGCCATGAGTCGGTGCCAACTTGATAGCACCTAACAACAACAACTGTTGTAAAGGCACTCATGTTGGGAAATGTGTATATAACAATTCTCCTTGTGTGCTACCCCTGGGTGGGGGGGAGGGGTCATGAAGCCCCTACTCTTGTGGCCTTTGAGATTAGCACTGTGGTGTTCCCATCTCGCACCAACAAGGGCCCAATTGTTGCCCAAACCAAGATAAAAGGGAACCCCAGCCAGATAACATTAAAAATCGACGCTTGTAAGGCTACCAGTCACTCCTGAGGTCTCACTTGTGGCTCACTCATCTGAGGAGAGTTACAGAGTAGAAAACAAGTACCTTTGTGAACTAACCCCAGCCTGTACTGTTGCATGTGATGATTGGAGCTGTGTCAACAGGGCCACCTGGCAGAAACCAACAAATAACACGCAGATACTCCTTTAAAATGGAGTAGCCACATCAGAGTGTCTAACCTATCAGTGTAGCCCCTAGAATTGACCATCACTCAGCCCCAGAACCCACAACAGCAGAAAGGTCTAAGAGTGTTTCTACGGATTAATGGAAAGGGACTGGATCTTGGCACTGTGCTCTTCATTAAGGAACAAGTCCAGAGCCTCCCCAAAGAGGCCTCCAGGTGTTTCACTCCTTTTATGAGGAAATCTCCCAGCTTCTCCTGGACAATGGTCAGTCTAAAAGCTTTTCCTGGGAATTATACTGAAAGGGGGCAGGGGGAGGTCTTTGTTAGGGATTAGGAAGTAGATGAAGGAGGGGAGGGAAGGAGGGCGGAGCGCAGGGTGGGGGTTGGTCACAGGAGAGCCTGGGTGTGAGGGAGGGGGGCAATATACAGGGAGGGAGAGGGAAAGGGGGAAAACGGGGCAGCTGGAAGAACAATTGGACATAAGTGAAAGGGCCGAAGGGGACAGAGATAAAGTAAGATATATA
>NW_006408540.1:24052171-24054252 GCF_000296735.1 Chrysochloris asiatica | reverse complement strand
TGAATGGTTGAATGTGAAGCTGATGATGTGCCCTGTAAACTTTCACTCAATCCAAAATAAAAACATTTAATAAAAAAGAAAAAAAGAAAGAAAAATAAATAAATAAATAAATAAAAGCTTTTCCTGGGACTAGCAGGACACATCACCAAAACTCTAAATGCAACATCATGTTTTATATGTAGGGGAACATTAACAGGAGACCAGTGGCCCTGGGTAGTCCAAAAAACAGACCCAGATACTTGGAAAGTAGGGGCAAATGTTTCAATTCCCAAGGCACCACCTACTCAGACTCTCACTGAATCAGCCCCCTGGATACTAAGAACCAGTATTATAGGTCAGCACTGTGTGGCACAATGGGGAGTCAATTTTACTAACCCACTGGGTTAGCAAACAATAACCTCATATTCATGTGAAAGTTGAACAATAAGGAAGACCATAGAAGAAATGATGCATTTGAATTATGGTGTTGGAGGATAATATTGAAAGTGCCATGGGCTGCCAAAAGAACCAATAGATCTGTGTTGGAAGAAGTGCAGCCAGAGCGCTCCTTGGAGGCCAAGATGGCCAAACTTCGTCTCTCATACTTTGGACAAATTGTCAGGAGGAACCAGTCGCTGGAGAAGGATATCATGTTTGTTAAGGTGGAGGGTCAGAGAAAAAGAGGAAGACCCCCAACGAGATGGATTGGCAGAGTGGCAACATCAACGGGCTTAAGCATGGCAACAATAATGAGGTTGACCCAGGATCGGGCAGTGTTTTGTTCTGTTGTATGTAGGCTTGCTATGAGTAGGTACTGACTCGATGCCACCTAACAACAACAACAACAACAATTGTGAGACTGACAAGCACTTGGTCATCTTTCAATCCAATAATTTATACCATAAGAAAAAAAAATTATCCCACAAAGCAGAATTTGTATTTCTGTTATTTATGAGGGGTGCAGTTGCAACAATTATAGACTCTAAAATACTTTTAACATTTGGATGCATAATTTTGAACAAATCCGGTTATATTCATATTGCTATTAGTAATTTCTGTGCATAAGGTTGCTATGAGTCGGTACTGACTTGATGGCACCTAACAACAACAACAACATTAGGAATTTTGGAGTCCTGATGTGGCATTGTAGGATAAGTACTGGACTGCAAGATCTGTGGTTCAAACTCACCAGCTGCTCTTCAGAAACCCTATATCGGGTCCTGATGAGTTGGAAATGACTCAACGGGACTTAACAACAACAATTAGTGGCACAAGTGTGGTTTTCCACCCATTAAACTTGAGCAGGAGACCTGGTGTGGCGCTGTGGGTTAATGAGCTGGACTGCAAGGTCAGTGGGTTCAAGCTCACCAGCTGCCCCTTGGAAACCCTATACAGGGTCGCTATGGGTCGGAACAGACTTGGAGGCACTTCACAACAACAAACTTAAGCATGGAAGTAAGTCTCTTCTGATTCATTACTACATTTTTAAGGAGAAGTTAATTTTGAAATTGTCTTTAGGGTTTTGCAAATCCTTTCCTTTTTTTTAATCTTCTGTGGGTTTTTCTCTTTGAGCTCCACTACATTTTACAG
Source organism: Chrysochloris asiatica (assembly GCF_000296735.1). Lineage (NCBI taxonomy): Eukaryota > Metazoa > Chordata > Mammalia > Afrosoricida > Chrysochloridae > Chrysochloris > Chrysochloris asiatica. The sequence continues at coordinate 24,052,683 of NW_006408540.1, read as the reverse complement.
AAGTCCTGATGTGGCACTGTGGGTTAATGTGTTGGACCGCAAGGTCAGTTTGAACCACAAGATTGGTGATTAAAGCTCACCAACCGCTCCTTGGAAACCCTATACAGGGTCGCTATGAGTTGGAACTGACTCCATGACACACAACAACAACACGTTTTACAAGATAGTTGGAAATAATTTTCATTAGTTTGTCATGTAATGTTTGTTAATGGAACCTTCAGAGGTCTCCATGAGTGTTTTTATTTTGAAATAATGCTGTGCACTCACTTTCCATCCCTGATACCTTCACAGTGCATGGAACTACTGTTCATACCGGAGGGGTGAGAGCAATCTCAAACCACATGAGACAAACAGAAGGATAGGCTTAATCAGAAGACACATTTTGGTTCTCTTTGCGCAGGACAGGACCACATATGTCATGAGTCATGTGATTTTACTGTCACTGGTGCATTCTTATGTGGTCAAAGACAGAGAACTGAATGTGAGGTTATATCCAATTGGTAATTTAGGAG
>NW_006408540.1:24049887-24051451 GCF_000296735.1 Chrysochloris asiatica | reverse complement strand
TTCTCTGGGTAGGGCTCCACTCTTCTCCCTTGATGGTCCCAGGGACCTCTGCTCCTAGGCTGAAAAGTTAATGACTCCCCTCCTTGCTGCAAAATGTCTACCTTCACATTTCCAACCCTCATGTCTCCATGTGTCTTGGCACCAATTTTTCCTGGATCTAGCAGCTTCTCAGGGTAAGGACCTCACATCCAAAGGACTCCTGGGTCTTTTCTTGTGGTGTAGAGCACCTATGAAAGAGTATTTCAATCTCGTTTAATGCAAATATCCCTACACTGTGAAGAACAAGGCTGGAGATTACTGTCATTAAGTTCCATTGGTCCATGGTTGAATTCTTGTCCTCCATGCAGGGGCTCCAGTTCCATTCCAATGTGCATCATGCACAGACACCACTGTCTGTCCGTGGAGGCTTGCATGTTGCTGGGATGTTGAACAGGTTTTAGTAGAGTGTCCAGACTAAGATAAACAAGAAAGAAAAGTCTGGTGATCTATTTCCAAAAATTCAGTCCGAGGTAAACTCTATTTATCATAATGAAAATCCTGTTTATCACAATGGTCTGCTCTGCAAATGATTACAGAGATGGTGCAGGAACAAGAAGAATTTCATTGCCTCGGGCATAGGATTACTGTGAGTCCAGGCCTGAGTCCATGACAGCTAACAATAACAACATCTTCATCTGATCTGTAAGGTGTGAGAAATAATCCTCAAGCTGGTTCATCTTCAGGAATAAGGGTCCAGGAAGTTGCTCATTGAGATTGTTGGCTGGTATAGTGACAGGACAGGAGCCCAGTCACCTGGGGTATGTGTAAACAGGATAAATTAGGAGAGAGGATAGGGAAATCCATGTGAGAAGTAGAAATTTTAAAATAAGAATGCAACTATCAAAAGGAAATAGACGACCTTGGAAAGATTGTTCACACCATAGTACTCAATGAGGAACTGGGGGAGGGACTTTCGGGCTAGGAAATAAGAATACTTGTAAAACAGCTGCGCAGCACATCTGCCCATCTTGTCTTCTGGGTTTGGCACCCTATTTCGCAAAAATAGATTAATGAAGCCTTACTCTTGCTAAAATGAGTACAGATTAGATTTCTTGAGTATATGTTGGTAAGCACTAATGATAACTCCTCAGTGACCTCATACAGGATAAAGCGGGCTGTCCCAGTTCTCCCTCCAGAGACCCATCGGGGTAAATTCCTAGTCAGGAGATTTTACTGACCTGCCAGTTGTGAAGAGGAACTGAGGCAGTATGGGGTATGAACAATGTTTCTCACAAAGGGAAAATTTCATAGTCTTTTGAATCAAAACTGAATGATTGAACTTAACTCAGCTCTTGCTAAATTAGATAGTTATTTTACTGATCTGCCTGCCTGGGAAATTGTTCGCTCACAAATACCCTTCATAAGCCCCTGTTATGTAAGTATGTTATTTGTTGGCAGACATAAAAACTGACAGATAATTTCTCTGTCTGTTTAAGTTAGATTGTGAAAGAAATACTTTCTAAGGAATGAAATTTTGACACAACTGTCCTTTTTTTTTTTTTTTAAGATTTTATTGTGAAATGAG
>NW_006408540.1:24036617-24048218 GCF_000296735.1 Chrysochloris asiatica | reverse complement strand
CCCAGCATTCCTTTCTATCCTACTCAAGTGTCTATTTTACAATAGTAGGCAAGGGAAACCAATATTCATAAGACAGTCAAGCATTTTAGTATTATTTCCCCTCTTCAAGTTATGCCTAGATCCCTGTATCACAGAGCCCTGTTATTACAAGGTTGAGCATGCATCACTATTTGCTGCTGTCCCACTTAACCCATGCAAACCTGTCTCAGTGTTCCCCTACCTACCTTGTTCTTCCAACCCCTCCCCCTTCTTGACACAACTGTCTTTTGTATAAAGTAAATCAAAGGAATATTTCCTCATGACAAAGATGTAATAAAGAGAATTGTTTGAAAGGGTCTTGGAGCTGGATTTATCTAAAGTTTCCCAAACCACGTTAAAGGTTTTTATTTAGCAAGTTGTTTGGGATAAATGAGGTTTGGTATTGTGAGAAACATTGCCCATACTGGCAAACGGCTCAAGTAATCCAATCTGTACTCATTGTAGCCAGAGTAATGTTTTCTTCATTCAGTTTTGTAAAATCAGGCTCCCAACCTAGTAGACACGGGCTGACGCATCGCATGGCCCGCCCACAAACAGCTTTATTCCGATCTCGAAAAAGCCCCTCCCCTAGTTCCAGTTTCCCATTTATAATTCTACCCAGAATGTCCTATTTTCTCTTCCTCTAGAGTAACCAGAATGGTGCCCTGGGTCTTAATGACTATTCGTATTAAAGTTCCTAGTCCTAGAACAGATTTCTTTCCTCTCTTCTCCCAATTCATCCTGTGTACACATCCCTGGGTGTGAATTAACAACCTATATCTGGTCTAGCAAGCTCATGAGCCCTTTATTCCCACAGATGGACTGTTTTGAGAATTTCTCACAAGATGAAATACCAAGATGATATCTCACATACTCCCAAGATAACTGGCTACAGCTGTATAAACATATATGGTTTCCAAGGAGCAGTTGGTGGGTTTGAACTGCTGATCTTACAGTTAACAATCCAGCGCTTATTCTACAGCACCACATCAGGACTCTACTAGTGATGTTTCATGATCTCATCTGAAAGCTTTGTGACTATGATTGAAAACCTCTGCAATTACTTTCTGAAATCAATCACTATAATCCTTTATATATAATTATCCAATGAAGTCCACTCTTATCCCTAACCCATCCAACTGTGACCTGAACCAATGACCTCTTTTGTGATTGCTTTGCTCCAATGGACTATGTCTGTCTGTGTTAGACATGTGAGGTAGAGTTGTCACTTCTCACTTATTCGGGCCGGTGTCTTCTTGCATCCAGATGTATTCTGTTTTCTTTGTGTCTGAATAAACCCTCTTAATTTTATGTTTATGAAATAAGTGGGATTTTCTCTACAACAGATTCAAGTTCAACAAGTAACATTTTGGTGATAATTTGGCTTCCCATGTAGGATCTATCGAGGGAAATATAAACGGTATTGTTGTATTTCATCACAAGTAAACAAATCGGGATTATCCAGCATTCTGGATTGTCCTGCAGTTGCTAGCGAATGAATTGATTTAACATGAGTCCCGGAGAAAATTATCAACAGACCAAAGCTGGAGATGCTGGAGTGAACCACCGGAAACACAGGAACTCCTGGCTCACCCTGTTGTTGTTAAGTGTTGAGTCGGTTCCCACTCTTAGAGGGCCCTGCAAAGGGTTTCCGAGGAGCAGCTGCTGAGCTTGAACCACTGACTTTGTGATTCAAATCGAGTTTGCAGTCCAATGCATTAACCCACAGTGCCACACCAGGACTCCTAGCTGTTATCTATGGTGACATCTCCAGGTCATCTTTTTATACTCCCAATACTGCTCTGGTAGCGTAGTGGTTACGAATCGGGCTGCCAGCAGTTTGAAACTACCAGCTGTTCCACGGGAGAAACATGAGGCTTTTTGCTCCCGTAAAGATTTATAGCCTCGGAAACCCTGTACAGGGTCGCTCTGAGTCGAAACCGACTCCACGGCACATAACAACAACAACAACAACAACAACAATACTGTTACAGCTTTGAATTTTCTTAGTAGGGACAGTCTTCTACATTGTTGTACCCCTGGAAAGGTTACTTGAATCTTAAACAGATAGTTAACAGTACGTATTCATCTTGAAAGTCCAGTACAATCTTGGAAGGTACTAGGGAAGCACTTTCAATTCTTCATTTAAACTATTTTCATTAACTACCACTTTCATACATTTCATACGTTCAGCAAAACATTGTCTGAGGCTGCATGGCAATAAACAGACCTACTATAGCCTCCCTGGTGTGGCGCTGTGGGTTAATGCGCCAGACTGCAAAGCCGTTTGAACTGCAAGGTCGGCAGCTCAAGCTCACCAGTCGCTCCTCGGAAACCCTGTATAGGGTCGCTATGGGTCGGATCCGACTCCATGGCACTTAACAACAACAACAACAACAACATAGTCTCCCTGAGAGAACGCGAGGGTTACAATTGAAATAAGAGAATAAAGACTAAACAACTGAGGTTGGATGTATCGGAAGATTTCACGAAGAAACGTACACAAGAGGCTATTTAGCGGAAGTCTCCCCGCTTGGCTTTGAAAACCCAGTGCAGAGCCCTGCTTCCCAGGCTCACGAACTTTGTACCCGAGATACCCTTACTGATCCAGCAGATGACGCCAGCGCCTGCAGTTCTCCAGGCGCGCTGGGGACGCTCTAGCTTACCTACGCCTCTAGCTAGCTCATTTCCGCCGCCTCTACGACCCTGCCTTCCGCCTCCCGAGCCGGCGTCTCCCCGTGCCGGCGCGCAATGCGCAGGCGCTGGAGGCTGTCCCGTAGGAAGCATGGCGGCGACTTCGAGTGCGGAAAAGGAGAAAGAGCGGCCGGGTGGCAACTCTGGAACAGTAGGTGGTAACAGCACACGAGAGCGGCTGTTGTCTGCGCTGGAAGATCTGGAGGTGTTGTCGAGGTAATACCGCTGAACTCAGGCCCTTACTGGGGCAGGGCCGGGCATTTAGGACCGACCATGGACTGTGCTCGTTCCCAGGCTCGGCTGGAAGGGTCGCGCTCTGGAGGATCCGCAGTGGACTCCCAAAAATAGTTGTAGTCTTGGCGTCCGCAATCTTCTTAAATTCCGAAGCGGCGTCTTTTCCCATTGGAAGATATTTAGTATTGATAGTGACCCCGGAGACCCAAGACTGTTAGAGCCGTAGCGGACCTTAGAGATCCCGCAGTCTGGGCGCTGGGAAGACGGTAGTTAAGAGGGAATCTGGATGCCGACTTGGGGGAACCCGGTGTCCACAGGGAGAGACAGCCATGACCATGGTGGGGCCTGTTTTTATCACTGGTGTGCGCTGGTTCCCCACCTTATGGACCAGGCGCCTATCCCAGCAGTAATCAGGACCGCGTCTTGGATGGAGAAAAGGCTGCGTTAGAAAGAAGGAGCTCACAGATCCACAAGTACATGATCACTTGAGATGCGGAGTACGCTTTTGTTTGCTCTAATAGAAGCTGCAGTTCTTCTGTTGCCTTTTTACCTTGGCGTCCCAAGAAGCCTTTTATTTCTCATGAGCTCGTCAGCCTCATCACTAAATCTCTTAACAAATTGGTGATAATGCATCTTTCCTGAGACACTCTGAAGCCTATGGTAACATCCATTGTCTTCAGGGTTCATTTTCCATTTCCCTTCATTTTTCTTTTGACTTACTGACCATGTGTTTTGGTTCATCTCTGAAGAAAGACTGAGTGAAAATGTTGTCACTAATGTTATAAGGAGAGACCAGCCCCTGGAGACGGACATCATGAGATGGATTTCACAGTGGCAACAGCAGTGGGCTCAAGCGTAACAACTGTGAGGTTAGCCCAAGACCCTGCAGTTCTTAAAACCAACATCTGTGCTCTTCAACACTTTAAAGAGGTCTTATACAGCATATTTGCTTAATGCAATATGTTGTTTGATTTCTTGACTGTTACTTCCATTAGTATTGATGGTTGACCTTAGCAAAATGAAGTTTTGACAGTTTCAATCTTTTCTCCATTTATATGGATGCTGTTTATTGGTCCAGTGGTGAGGATTTTTGTTTCCTTTACATTGAGATGCAGCCCTTACCGAAGATTGTGGTCTTTGATCTTCATCAGTATTTTAAGTCCTTGTCACTTTCAACAAGCAAGGCTGTATCATTGGCATATTGTAGGTTGTTAATGAGCCTTCCTCCAATACTGATGCCTCTTGTTTCTTCATACAATCCATCTTCTCAGATTATTTGTTCAAAATACAAATTGGATACATATGGTGAAAGATTACAACCGTGGCGCACACTTTTCTTATTTTTAAACCATTTGGTGTTCCTGTGTTCTGTTTGAACAACTGTATACAGATTACTGAATAATCATACTTCCTAATGTTATCCATAGATTTTTATGATCCACACAAAAACGTTTGCATAGTCAATAAAGCATAGATAAACATCTTTCTGTCATTATCTGCTTTTAGCCAAGATCCATCTGCTGTCAGCAATGATATCCCTCATTCCATGTCATCTTCTAAATCTGGCTTGAATTCTGGAAGTTCTCTGTCAATGTATGGTTGCACCTGTTTCTGTGTTACCTTTAGTCAAACTTGTATTGGATATCAATGATGCTGTTCAATTTCAACATTCCGTTGGGTCACCTCTCTTGGACACAAATACGGATCTCTTCCAGTCAGTTGGCCAAGTAGTTGGTCATCCAAATTTCTTGGCATACATAAGTGAGTGCCTCCTGTGTCACATCAGTTTGTTGAGGGATTTCTATTTGTATTCCATCTATTCTCAGTACCTTGTTCTATGCCATTGACTTCAATGCACCTTGAACTTCTTCCTTCAGGATCATTGACTCTTGATCATATGCTACCTCTTGAAATAGTTGAATGTCAACCATTTCTTTTTGGTAAAGTGACTCTGCATTCCTTCCATCTTTGGATGCTTTCTACATCATTCAATATTTTGCCCATAGCATCCTTCAATACTGCGTGTCGAGGCTTGAATTTATTCTTCAGTTCCACTAGCTTGAGAAATGCTGAACGTGTTCTTCCCTTTTGGTTTTCTAACTCCAGATCTTTGCACACTTTGTTATAATATTTGACTTTATCTTCTCGAGCTGACCTTCGAAGTTTTCTTTTCAGCTCTTGTACCTCCTCATTTTTTCCATTTGCTTTCTCATTGCTATGCTAGAGAGCAAGTTTCAGTCTCTTCTGGCATCCATTTTAGTTTTTTCCTTCTTTCTTGTCTTCTTAATGACCTTTTGCTTTCTTCCTGTATGATCTTGATGACTTCTCACCACTCTTTTAGTTTTCAGTCATTAGTGTCTAATGCATCAAATCTGTTCTTCAGATGCTTTCTGACTTCAGGTGGGATATGTTCAAAGTCATATTTTGGCTCTCATGGACTTGTATTCATTTTCTTCAGCTTCAACCTGAATTTGTATATAATCATTTGATGTTCTGTTCCAGAGTATATCCCTGGCTTCGTTTTAGCTGATGATATGGAGCTTTTCCAGCGTCTCTTTCCACATATGTAATCTGTTTGATTTCTATGTATTCCATCTGGTGAGGTTCATGTGTATAGTCGACTTTTATGCTCTTTAAAAAAGGTATTTGAAATGAGCAAATCATTGGCCTTGCAGAAATCTATCATGCGATCTCCGGCATTATTTCTGTTACAAAGGCCATATTTTCCAACTACTGATCCTTCCTCTTTGCTCCCAACTTTTGCATTCCAATCGCCAGTGATTATCAGTACATCATGATTGCATGTTTGATCTGTTTCAGACTGAAGAAGTTGGCAGAATTGTTAAATTTCATCATCACTTATTCTAGTGGTTGGTGTGTAAATTTGAATAATAGTGATATTAACTGGTCTTCTTGTAGGCATATGGATATTATCCTATCACAGTGTTGTACTTCATGACTTTGATATGTTCTTTTTAATGATAAATGCAACGTCATTCCAAGCATAGTGAACCATGTGATTGTCAGATTCAAAATGGGTAATACCAATCCATTTCAGCTCAGTAATGCCTAAAATATCGATGTTGCTGCATTGCATTTCATATTTGATAATTTCCAACTTTCCTAGATTCAAACTTAAATACATTCCCTGTTCTGATTATTAATGAAAGTTTGCAGCTTTTTCTTCTCATTTTGAGTTGTGCCCCCATCAGCAGATGAAAGTCCCGAGGACTTTACTCCATTTGCGTCATCATGGTTAACTCTACTTTGAGGAGGCAACTCTTCCCCAGTTGCAATTTGCATGTCTTTCAACCTAAGGGGCTTATCTTTAGGCACTATATCTGACAATATTCTGGTGCTCTTCATCAAATTTCCATATTCTGGTGCTGGTAGTGTTCCACTGCTATTCATAAGGTTTTCAGTGACTAAATATGTGTAAGTAGTCTGTCTCTCCTTCTAGTCTCTGTTTGTCTGGAAGCTCAGCTGACACCTATCCACCGTGGATGATCCTGCTGGTATTTAAGATAGTCATAGTATAGCTTCCATAATCACAGCAACTACCAAGCCACAGTGCAACAAAATGACAGATGAGAGGTGGGTTTCCAAGGAGCAGTTGGTGAATTTGAACTACCAATCTTGCAGTTCAAACTGACCTTGTGATATCGTGCATTATCCCACAGTGCCACACCAGGACTCCTGAATTAGTAATAATGATTTTGTATGTGCCACATAATAAAGTAATGCTACAGTTTGGTTTATAAACTGTTTTGTTACTGTTGTTAAATGCCCTTGAGTCAGTTCCAACTCATAGTGATCCTGTATAGGGTTTCCAAGGAGTTGCTGGTGAATTTGAACCGCCAACCTTGTGATTGAAACCAAACTTTTGGTCCAGTGCATTATCCCACAGTGCCACACCAGGACTCCTCAAACCATTTTATGTACCTTAAATTTTAAATATAATAGGTTTATTGGGGTGCTATGTAACTAACTACAGTTTGTACATAAGTTGGACACTCAACCTGTGCTGTATTTGCAAAGGTGGTTTTTGTTTATTTCTTTCAGAGAACTTATAGAAATGCTGGCAATTTCAAGAAACCAAAAGTTGTTACAGCCTGGAGAGGAAAACCAGGTAAGAGATTCCTTTTGGAATTAAAAACAAAACAAAAACCAATTTATGTAGACTTCTTGTGTATGTTTATTTTGGGTGAGAAAAGGCTAATTGGTAGCTTTTAAAATTATTAAGTTTGAAACTTAACTTGTATTCTTATTAACATAATTTGCCTCAGAAAAAATAGTTGTATAGAAGTTTAGCAGAATGTTCTCTTCTTTAGAGTTCTTATTACTATTATACTTATATTCATTATCTTCTGAATTATTCAACAATAGCTTGTTAATGGAAATTAAAGCTACTTGACCAAAAAATTAATGCTCTCATGAATTTAGCCCTTTTTTGTAGGCTTGGTTCCTCTAATGCAACCTGAAAATGAATGAAAATAAGAATTTACCACTGTTCGTAGCGGTTATCTCGTGAGTGTTGTTGTGAAGTGCCTTCGAGTCAGTTCTGACTCATAGTGACCCTGTTTAGAGTTTTCAAGGAGCAGTGGTGAGTTTGAACCACCGGCCTTGTGGTTCACACTGACCTTGTAGTCCAGTGCTTTATCCCACAGCACTACACCAGGACTCCTGTGAGTGTTGAGTAGTTTTTATTTCCATTATACTTTTCTGTGTTTTCCAAAAGTAAACAGATCCCCTACCCACCCACCCACCCCTGATTTGAATGAAGAGAAAATTAATGGGAAGAATGACCTTTTCAAAGAAGATACAAGATAGAAGAGACCACAGTATCCAGTAGACCTTTTACTCCCATCCCTTGCCCCAGTGCTGTTTAGTCTTGTGGAGTCTTGAGGATTGAGGACTTTGATAGAGTCCCATTAGAGAAGTGATGGGGTGCCTTTTTTCTTCTAAGAATTCTCTCAAATCATTGGTCATTTAAGGCCCTAAATTTTCATAAAACTCTGACTTTCATTTTTGTTTTGGGCTTATTTTTGGAAAAAGGGTAACATAAAATAAGCAGCTAGTTCTTGAAACTAAAATAGTAGAAGCCCGATATTTCAAAAATTCAATAAATAGTGTTGGCTTCTTAAAGTTAGTCAAGACAGAAAGACTGAATGAAAGAACAAAGAGCAGATGGCCCATAGGCTGAGGAGGAAGAAGAAAGACCAACGTTCCCTGCCTACTTAGCTTCTCCATCAATAACTGCTGAGATCAGACACTCCCAGGATAAGCTGGCTATTCTGTGAAATATATTTTTGTTGTTATTAAGTTGCCATTGAGTTGCTTCTAACTCGGTGATCATGTGTTGTTTTTATGTGCAGTGGAGTCCATTCTGACTCATAGTGACCCTGTATAGGGTTTCTGAGGCTGTTGATCTTTACGGGAGCAGAAAGTCTCATCCTTCTGCGGAACAGCTGCTAGTTTTGAGCTGCTGACCCTGAGGTTAGCAGCCCGATTCATAACCACTATGCTACCAGTGATCACGTCTAGGGTTTCTAAAAAACCTTAGACCTGTTAATTTTGGTCCGCCAACCTTGCGGTTAGCAATCCAGTGGTTATCCTACAGCACCACACCAGGAACCCATATTTTGTACTTAGTACATGTGAATTCCTGTATAATTTTCATTCTATTAACAATATAAAGGAATATGCACATTTTAAAACTTTTTAGCTACTCTTACTTAAATATTCAAAATTTTTTAGATTTTAAGAATTAGAAGGGATCTTAGAGGTCTTTTGTTCAACTTCCCAAGAGATTGATCGTGGAGTGGATAAATGCACTAGTCCTAAGGCTTCAGATGATTTTTTTTTTTTTTTTCCTTCAACTGAACAATAAAATCCAAAGAGAATCTTTATTACTTTCAAGTAGTATGTATACAAAGTGGTGACATACCAGCCACTCAGATCTGCAGATGTGGCAGTGGTTGTTGTTGGTGTGTGCTGTGGAGTCGGTTCCGACTCATAGCGCCCCTGTACAGTTTCCGAGGCTGTAAATCTTTACAGGAGCAGAAAGCCTCATCTTTCTCCCGCAGAACAGCTGGTAGTTTTGAATTGCTGATCTTAAGGTTTGCAGCCCGATTCGTAACCACTACACTACCAGAGCTCCTGCAGATGTGGCAGTAGGCTTCTGTAAAGATTTGCAGCCCTGGACACCCTAGAGCATTTTTACTCTGTGCTAAGGAGCTCTGGTAGCATAATGGTTACAAATCGGACAGTGAACCACAAAGTCAGCAGTTTGAAACTACCAGCTATTCCGTGGGAGAAAGATGAGGCTTTCTGCTCCAGTAAAGATTTACGGCCTCGGAAACCCTGTACAGGGTTGCTATGAGTCGCACTGACTCCACGGCACATAACAACAACATAGGTTCGCTGTGAGTTGGAATTGACTCAGCAGCAGTGGGTGGGTGTATTTGTTGTTAAGTGCCATCGAGTTGATTCCGACCCATGGCAACCCTGTATAGAGTTTCTGAGCACCAGCTGGTGAGCTTGAACTGCCAACCTTGCAGCTCAAATGGCTTTGCAGTCTGGTGCATTAACCCACAGCACCACACATTAAGTTCTTGAAAGTTGTTATGGAATTAATGTGTGTCTCTTATGTTAGTTAACTCTTTGAATAGAGGTTTCATGGAAATGGAAACCTAGCTTTCTTCTCCTTTAACTAGGGGAAACTGGGAAATAGTCTTAGTAAACAAATACTTTTAACAGTAAAAGCTTTCTATTGTTACTTAAAATCTTAATACAAGGTTAGTGGCTGCTGCTGTCTTTTGTCTACTCTGTCGTTTGTTGTTATTCAGTACCATCCAGTTGATTTGAATGGCTGACCTTTTGGTCCAGTGCTGATCGTACAGTGCCACACCAGGAGTCCATTGTATCAGTAAAAGTCCTAAAAAAAAAAAAAAAAAGAGGAATTTTATGTCAAAAGGAACTTGAAGAAGAATGTGTGTTTTTAGTCTTTAACAAATAAATTTTAATTGATTCTGGATTTTGATAAGTCTTTCCTTTATGATGTGTCATTGCCTACTTGGCACAGAAAAGTAAGGGTATTCAGACTTGTTGCTGTTAAGTGCCGTCTAGTCGATTCAGACCCATAGCGACTCTGTGTAAGGTTCCCAAGGAGCAGCTAGTGAGGTTGAACCACCTACATTTAGTTCTGTAGTTGGGTAGTGAGCTATTCCTTTTCTTAAAGACAAAGTGGGCTCAGAGAAGTCAAGTAAAATTTCCTGTGTCACATTGCTAATAAGTAAAGGAGTAGAAATTTGATCCCTGGACTGTATTTTATGCTTTTTAGCCTTTGTGGTTGTTTTTGTTTTTTGTTTTTAACTCCTTATCTCCAGATAACTATATTTATTGATTTGCTGTTTTTGTTTTTTAAAGTTTTTATTGTGGATTGAGTGAGAGTTTACAGGGTAGATCATCAGTTTTACGTTCAACAGATCATACACCTTGTTTCATTACAGTGATTATAATCCCCTCCGTTTACCATCAGTTAACAGTATCTCTCTGTATTTACTTTAGCTTTTTTTTTTTTACTGTGGAAAAGATTTATTAGTTTGTACAAGTTGGTTTCGGTAAGCTATTGACTGCTTGTTACAGTAAATGATCAAGATTTTCATTGGAACAGAATTTTCCCATTCACATTAGAATCTGGAAGTATTATGCCTTTCTCAAATTGTCATTTAGTGTTTCTAGCTTGGTTTCTCCCCTCCCATTCCTCAAACTACAGAACTAGGTTTGTATATCAACTAGTCATTGTCTTAAAGATACAGACATAGTCATAAACATTATACAGGTTATGGGCGAGGTATGTGGACAAATACAACCAAATTTTTGAAAAAAGGGAGTTGATTTAAAAGTTGTAAGAATGACATGAATTACAATAAAACTCAATTCATGTCCTTCTGAAACCAAAACGGGGGAAACCTTACTGCCATCTGCCAGTTGCCACATAAATAAAATGCTACACAGAAACATGAATCAATGCTAGTTTAGAAGCATCATCAGAACAAATAGAGATTTAATTATAAATTGGCCTGGGCTACTTTCTGTTAGGAGAAAGTTTTTTAATACTAAAAGAGAATCTGTCAGCAAACATCCTAGAAAATCTGTGAAGTCATGTTCTTTATTATTCCTGAAAGGAATTTTGCCAGGTTTGATGAATATACCTCCCAATGTCCTCAAACACTCAGGCATATATAATAATTGACATCTCCAAAGGGCACATTCTCCAAGTCTGCATCCTGGCCACAAGTTCTTAGTCCCCTCTCTTCCCATGAATCTAGAGTCCTCAGCTGCTCCCCATTTCCATGTCCCCATCTCTGCCTCCGTGTCTGGCATCGCTGCTTCTCTGGATAAGGTACCCCCATTCTACTTGTGCTCTTTTCCCTTGGTGGTCCTAGGGTCCTCTGTTTTTTGACTGTAAGATTAACCACTCCCCTGTTTTTGTTACAAAACTACCTTTACGATTATGACAGTTGCAATTAGTCATGATAACAGTTATTCACTATTGAATCATATGAATCATATCCCCATCTCTTTTCACCAGACCCATCTAGACAAGATGAAAACTTTATCAGTGGGGATTCTTTCTTACCCCCCACCCCC
>NW_006408540.1:24024098-24035064 GCF_000296735.1 Chrysochloris asiatica | reverse complement strand
CCCACAGAACTTCCTTTAGGATGTTTTTCATAGCAGGGTTGACTTTGGCAAAATCCCTTAGCTTCTGCCTATCCTGGAATGTTTTGATTACACCATTGTATTTGATTGACAGCTTTGCTGGGTAGAGGATTCTTGGATGGTAGTTGTTTTCTTTCAGGGTTTTATATATGTCTCCCCATTGCCTTCTTGTCTGCATGGTTTCTGTTGAGAGATCCGAGCTTAATCTGATTTGCTTACCTTTGTATGTTACACTTGTCTTTTTCCAAGCTGTTGTTAGGTTTCTGTCCTTATCTTTGGTTTTGGAGAGCTTGATTATGATGTCTTGGTGATTGTTTTTTAGGGTCTGTTCTTTCTGGATTTTGTTGAGATTCTTGAATGCTTATCTTTCGCTTTTCAGGATGTTAGGGAAATTTTCTTCCAGTCGCTCTTCAACTATCTCTTCTGTGGACTTGTGTGATTTTTCCTGTTCCGGAATGTCAATAATTCTTAAGTTATTCCTCTTCATGTTGTCCAACGTGAATCTTAGGGCTTCTTCAGATTTTTTTAAATCCTTTTTTGTGCTTATTTTCTGTCTTAGTAGAGTTGTGAGATTTATCTTCTAGCTCACTAGTTCTGGCTTCTATCTCTTCTTCTACTTGTTTGCCCTTTCAATGTATTGTCCATTTCTGATATTTTGTTATTAATCATTTGGACCTCCCTCTGTAGGTTTTGAATTGTTTCCAATGCTGTATCTGTCTTATTTGATTGTTCCTGTAGCACTTTCCTGACTTCTTCCCTTGTTTTTCTCAACTCCATTGTGTAAGTGTTTTGATAAATTTTATAATCATTTTTCTGAATTCCTTCTCAGACGTGTCCAAAGCCTGCCCATCTTCCAGTATGGAGTGTAGGCCTACTTCCAGCTTATTTGCCTCAGTCACTTTATCTCATTTCTCGACTTGTGCTGATATGGTCATCGGTTTCTGGGTTTTGGGCATATTTAGGAGTTATCTGTAGCCCAGATGGGTATGTATTTTGGTATTTTTTATGCTTTCTGATTTCCTCCAGGTAGATGTGATCAGGAAATGGGCTTCCCTTTTCACTCTACTTCCTGAAAAATTTCAAGATGTTCTTGTTGGTCTTTGTCACGTAACTCAGGATTTAATTTTCATCCTGTTTCCTTTTTTAGTCTGTCTGTCCCGCTCCACAATTCCCATTCAGGCCATTTTCCTAATGATAAACAATTCAGGGCTGTCTGTGGCTGGTTTGCACTACCGTTTGGTTTTAAGTGGAAACTGTCACTTTAAATTTCGAGGAGCTTTGTGCACATGGGTAGTGGAACCCTCTGGGGGTGGGGATAGAGTGTCAGCTCACTCAGGCATCCCCTCTAGTCACCAGAATGGAGGTGTCTAGATGGCGAGAGACCAATGAACAGATTTTAAAAAAAAAAGAATGTCCACACCTTTATCTCCTTGGTTGTGTCAGGCATTCATGGCTGTTCTGATCCTTTTCTGGCTTGGTCTCTCCCAAGATGGTGGCTTCAGGAGCAGCTGACCGTCTTGGATTAGAAAGCAATGGATTTCTTGCTTCTGCTACCAGTTCCCCTGGCTGTAAGCCTTCCAATCTTCTAAATATTTCTTTATATGTGGTTCAGAGTTCTGGCACCATCCCCTGAGCCTGCTTGGTCTGGTATTGTGTGTGTTGCTGACGGAGCTCCTCACTGCATTTCTACCCAATCCACCATCTTGTTTGTTCCTCACAATTTGCTGTTTTTTGAAATTCTGTTTTTAAGCCACCTTCGTTCTACTGTGTGAAATCACGCGTTTTATGTTGTTGTTTTGTTTTTAAGTGCCTTTGAATCAGTTCCGACTCATAGAGTTCCTGAGTAGGGTTTCCAAGGAGCCACTAGTTTGAACCACCAACCTTGCTGTTCAGTCTGACTTTGTGGTCTAGTGTTTATCTTAGCTTTTTAAAAATGCATTTTAGAGTGAATGTGTAACTCTGAAAAAAAAATTTTTAAGTTCATCGTACCATAAAACAAATTGTATCAAGTAGCAAACTCTGGTAAACTCCATTACAGTATACTTTTAAGGATGAATTTTATTTTCCATGCTGTCTTGGGGTTCCCTAGATAAGCAGCAACAATGAAGCTCATATATGTATATATAAAGAGCAGTTTCTATCAAGGACATGGCTCACACCGTTGTCAAGATGGGCAAATGTCAACTCTGTGGGTCAGTTGTCAGGCTGGAAGCTTCTGGCTCATGTAGCTGCAGGGCTGGTGAACCCACATGGGCAAGTCAGACGATTGGCAGGCAGGTAAGAAGGTAGTCTGCTGAGGACTCCACAATGAATAAGCAGTAGAGCAGACCACTGGAAGTCCAAAGAAGCGAAGGATGGATGATGAGCCAGATGCAGGATCCAGAAACAGTAGAAAGTAGCAAGCATTGCCCAAGTGTCCAACATATTGGAAGCTGGCTATACCTCTAAGGAAACTCATAACAGATCTTATCATAGAGATGATTACATTAGATTTTATCATGGGGGGTAACTACATCTCAACTGCCAAACCATGAGAATCCCAGCCCAGTCAAGTTTTCATAAAAGCTTAACTATCACACGTGGGAAATGAATACAATTGAACATTTTAGAGTATGACTTAAGTTAGACTAGTTTGTTTTGCTAGAAAGAATAGTGCATGATTAGAAAAAGTTCTGTTTTCAAAAATAACCATTGTTGTAAACTGCTGTTGAATCAGTTCTGACTCATAGCAACCCTATATAGGGTTTCTGAGGAGCCCCTGGTGGGTTTGAATTGCCGGCCTGTGGTTTACAGTCCAGTGCTGATCCTATACACCACACCAGGAATCCAAAATAACCATAGATAGGCTACTTTTAGAGGTGTCCTGGTGGCACTGTGGGTAAAGTGCTGGGATGCCAACCTAAAGATTGGAGGCTTGAATCCACCATCCACACTTCTAGGGAGAAAGATATGGAAAATATTACAGCCTTGCAAACTATGGGACAGTTCTACATAGGGTCAGTATGGTCTAAATCAACTCGATAGCAATGTGTTTGTTTGTTTTAGGGGCAATTCAGTATACAATCAGAATTCAAAAGTTGGTGGGGAAATTCCAAAAATTAAAAAATTATCTTTTAATTCTATTTTTCCACAAACTTTTTTAAGCCCCCTCTCACTGTGAAGAATGATAAAATTTTATAGACTAGCTAATTCATATCTTTCTGTCAGTGGAATATAGCTTTTCAATATTGTGTTGTTTACTTCATTACCTGACAGATCCTGGAGTTGTTAATTCACAGAGACGGGGAGTTTCAAGAACTAATGAAATTGGCACTTAACCAGGGAAAAATACATCATGAAATGCAAGTTTTAGAAAAAGAAGTAGAAAAGAGAGACAGTGATATTCAACAACTACAAAAACAGCTCAAAGAAGCAGAACAAATACTGGTAAGTTGGTTATTGTTGTTGTTGTTATGTGCCGTGGAGTTGGTTCCGACTCATGGCGACCCTGTACAGGGTTTCTGAGGCTGTAAATCTTTACCGGAGCAGAAAGCCTCATCTTTCTCCCACGGAACAGCTGGTAGTTTCGAACTGCCGACCTTGAGGTTCACATCCCGATTTGTAACCACTACACTACCAGAGCTCCTTGGTAAGTTTTCAGAGGCTGGTAAATTCTTAAGCTGAGCAAGCATATTGTTGGATCAATTTCTTAAAAATAATCTCGTCAGTATTTTGAAGCTATAGAAAGCTTGAGTTTCCCAGCTCTAAAAATGGCAGCCTGTCAGCTTAGTGAAAAGGAATCGTCTGTTCCTTTTTTTAACTTATTTTCGCATAGTCTAATATATGCATTACTTTTAGAAACAGTTTTTTATTATTTACAGTATGAATTATAGAAATAGATTTATTGTTTATCCTGGTTTCATACGTTTCTTATATTAATAGTCTAAATCTTGTTCAATTTTTAAAGTATTTTTAAATTGGAAAAAATATGTAATAAAAAATTGAGGTTTACATGATTTATTCTTCCATGTTAAACAAGATGAGAGTTCATTAGATGTTAAGGACTGTATTTTTGTGTTTTTGACTGGTATTTCAGATAGTCAGTTGATTGGTCATTATTTGCCAAGCTGCTTTACTAAATACTGACTATGGTTATTCTTATATTGTGGTATTGCAGAACAATAGTGTTTTATTCCCATTGGCTGGGCATTGCTAGCATGCTTATTTATCCTTGGTGAACTTCTTTAAGAATGTGTTAAGATTGGCATCAAGAGTAATAAGCATCTCAGGGTAAACTAACTACCTGTGCTAAAGAAACAACCCCAAGTTTACAAGGACTGTCAAAATGTTTGTGGACAAATTCTATTACCTCTTTTTGTTTGTTTGTTTTAAGTTTTTATTGTGAATTGAGTGCTAGTTTTCTTGGGAGAACATTGGTTTCATACTTGGTTCATTGCCATGATTAAAATCCCCTCCGTGCAGTATCACTCAACAGTTTTTGCTTCCATTCCCTCTGGAGTTTTGTTTGTTTGTTTTTGGGGGTGGAGAGATATACACCAAAACACTCAGGAATATATAATAATTTAAACAACAGAAGAGCACATTCTGCAAGCCTGCCTCCTGGCTGCCAGCACTCAGTCCCTCTCTTTTCATGAGTCTAGAGTCCTCAGTTCCTCCCTCTCTCCATGTCTTCATCTCTGTCACCATCTCCGTGTCGCTGCTTCTCTGGATAGGCCATTATCTCTTAATTCTGTTTTTCCACAAACTTTTTGAGGCTGTCTTGTATGCTTATTGTATGATGAAATCTGGTTTTCATTGTGAAACTGTTGGCTTATCAGAATAAATTCAGGAAAAAAAATGCAAAAATTGTAAAACTAAAATGAATGTCTTTAGTCCTATTGCTTATTGCTCAAAGATTGCCACTATCAGCAGTTTGCTGTATTTTCTTTTGGTGTCTGGTGTTTTCACTTTTTCTGTGTTGTAATTAGCAGCATACTTACTAACTTAATAGTCATTAAAACTGAAGCATTTTCTAAATTACTGTATCCTCGTTTAGTTTTCCAAATCATTAAATAATGCTTTGGTAAACATTTAGGCAGATGAAGCTTTTTGCTTTCTCCATTTAGGATTAGTCCTGTAGATTCGATTTCTGAAAATGTAGGTAAGATGTAAAGCCCATAATAAAACTGATTAGATAATGGTAACCAACCTTTATTGAATACTCAAGCATCAGAGCCTGTGCTTTGTGCTTTAAATCCATTGTCTTCATTCTCATAGCCGTTTACGTCTGTTGTTGTTGTAAAGTGCTGTCAAGTCAGTTCCTACCCATGTGACCCTGTGTGGGTTTATGTCAGTGCTGTTACCCATTTTACAGATGATAAACCCAAGACTTTAAATGAATAACTTGCCCAAGGTGACTTAAAAATGGAGGGTGAGAATTTAAACGTACATCTCTCTGGCTCCACAGTCTTAGCCACTGTGTGGTGGTTGAGGATGCTTACGTTCTATGTTAGTGTTGAAGGAGCCCTGATGGTGCTGTGGAATAAGAGTTGGGCTACAAACCTCAAATCCAGCAGGCAAGTCAGACTACTAACCCCCCCGGGAAGGTGAGGGTGTGTTCCTGTAAAGATGTACAGTTTCAGTAACCCTACATCGGGTTGCCATGAGTCAGAATTCTCTCCATGGCAGTTGGTTTAGGCTAACTTAGGGTTTTTTTTACCTTTTCCAGTGTCATTGGGAAACGAGGAATATTTTCCAAATAGCAGTCATTATATGGAGGATAATGTTTAAATGTATTTCAGTCCAAGAATGCATCTTTTAAATTAGGGAGGAACAGGGAACACTTTCAGGTATTTAATTCTGCCCATTGACTCAAATTTTTGAACCAGATGCAGAAATAAGATCATTTTGGAATGGTATCTAGTCTGGCACTCTTCTGTGTATTATGATCGATAACAAAGGGAAAAATTAGCAAATACATCACCTCATACTTTTCATTGTTTCAAAAACTAATTTGTAAATGCATATATTTCTTTTATTGCAACTATGATGCAAATGTTAGCCATTGGTGTTTCAGAGCATTTCAAATAAATTTTGGGGATTCAGCTCATTTGTAATGTTCCTTTGGGATAATCTTATGAATTAGAAAAACAGCTATGCTTATGCAAGAGATTGTAATCATTGCGATGAAAGGAAATAAGATGAATGTAAAGCTAATGTTCTCCCATGTAAACGATCACATAATTCGCAATAAAAGCTTAAATAAAAAACAACAAACTATGCATCACATTGTTAAGATTAAGCCCCATTTATTTTTTGCTTTTTAAATGTTTTAATCAGGCAACAGCTGTTTATCAAGCAAAGGAAAAGCTCAAATCGATAGAAAAGGCAAGAAAAGGTCAGTACCATTGGAATACTGGATGACCTAAAAAATCCAGGTTTGTTTCAAGAAACTGACCAGATGCTGTTGGTAATCATTTACTGATAATTATTGGTAATAATAAGTCTTCCATTTTAAATATGTACTATGTTATAGGAGTCCTTGTGTGGTGCTGTGGTTATTGCCCTGTACGGCAAGGTTGATTTCAACTGCAAGGTACAGCGGCCGGCCTTTTGATGGAGTACTTATCCTACAGTGCCACACTAGGACTCCAAATGAGATTTGAGTTGGATGTCTGAAGATAAGATAGAATGAAAGGGAGCATCCACTGACCTATGGTGCTAGTGGTACTAGGAACATCCTCACATCTGAACTAGTATATATGGATATGGAGTGTGTGCACAGTTAGGGGTGCGGAGACCTAGCACAGCTTCCTGTTCTGCTGTTCTGCTTCTCTTTTTAAAAGGTTCCTTATTCTAAACCTTTTTGAATCTTTTCCATTTTCATACTAAATTCAGGGTTACAGTGAAAACTTTGGTTACTTGCTCTTAATTGTTCATAGATATGATTAACAATTAGCCATCTCAGACTTCAAAATTATCTCGTGTTCCTCTTTCTGTTTCTTTGGCTGCCTGCTTTTGACATTACATAATGAAAACAACCACTATCCCCTGGGAGATGAGCTGGGCTCCGTGGCAGGAAAGAAATCTCTAGGAATGCTGATTAAGCCAGCAAGCTATCTGAAATCTAGACCCTGGCTCAGTTATTTAAAAAACTTTATACTCATATCCACATAACACTCATATACCACCTTGTTACATGGAAGCTACCTCTAAAGTTGTAAAGTGTTTTCACTTCTTAGAGGTAAACTTCTATTAATATTTGGTATCCTTCCAGATTTAGTCTAGCTCTATAAATATATAACAGTAATACAAATATATTTTAACATTTCTAAACAAAACTCATACTCTGTTTACTGTGTACTATTTTTCACCTAATATGTTGTGTACATCTTTCAACTTAGGTCTACAGAAGAGCCATCTTAAGCCCATATAGGAAGCCCTAGTGGAACTGTGGAGTCCTAGTTGTTACACTGTAGATTAGGCACTAGACTGCAAGGTCAGCGGTTCGAACTCACCAACTGCTTCTTTGAAAACCTATGCAGGGTTGCTGTGAGTCAGAACCGACTGGATGGCACGTAACAACAGCAACAAGTGGTGCTGTAGGATAAAGACGAGTTAGCAGTTCAAACCCACCAGACTTTCTGTAGAAGGAAGATAAGGCTTTCTGTTTCCGTAAAGATTTGCAACCTCAGAAACCTTTACCGGTCTCTCTGAGTTGAGGGTGACCCAGTGGCAGTTGGTTTGGTTTGTGGGTTTGAGTGGTGTGTGAGCACAGATGTCATTAGAGGTCAAGCACTCTGTTGTACTGTGTTCACTTGTTCTTGCTAGTTTGGAAATATATATGATTAAAGTTTACAGTATCCATGTAGGTGACTTAGATTATTTTATTTTGAGATAATTTCAAGTTGAATATGTGTTTTGATTGTAAGCACTTATAAAATTGAATGTTTACTAAATGAAACTGTTCTTTCACTTTCTTAGGTGCTATCTCCTCTGAAGAGATCATTAAGTATGCGCACAGGATCAGTGCAAGCAATGCTGTGTGTGCCCCACTGACCTGGGTTCCAGGTATACATACTTCTCATTTATATTGGAGTTGTTTGCTTTTGATTATTCTTAGGGAACTGTATGGTAAGCACTGAACTACTAACCACAAGTTTGACAGTTGAAACCCACTAGCTGTTCGGCAGCACTGAACAATAGGAAACATCACACAAAAATAGGAAATTCAATTAAAATATTTACCCTTTGGAAATATCTATAAAATTGTTTTTAAGAAATTAATATCAAAGAACAAAATTTTCCCTCTACTAGGAGCAGAAAAGATGAGTTTTACTGAGTGGTATTATAACTCAGGAGTCCTGATGTGGCAGTGTAAGATAGGCACTGGACTGCTAACCCCAAGATCAGCAGTTCAGACTCCCCAGCTATGCCTCAAATCCTATATAGGGTCATTATGAGTCAATTTGACGGCATTTAATAACAACAATAAACTCAAGTTGGGGCAGCACCGTGTAAAAGTACAAAGTGCTACACTAGACATGAGGCAGAGGGAAGTGTTGTACACAAAGTCTAGTGTGAACACAAATAGTTTTATTATTATCATAAGTTGATCATATAATTCCTGAAGACAGGTGGTACAAGCACTAACTTCATTGATAGCTTCTTTCTTACATGCTCCCTGGAACATTCCTACAAGGGTTAAAAAATCATCGTTTCACTTCCTTCCTTGTTAACTCATTCATTCCTGTGAGTTCTGTGTGCACGTCTCTAAGGTGAAGTTCTATGGATCAAGCCCTGGCTAGGACATGCCAGTCATTCACTGTAGAGTAGCCATACTTCTGCAAGGATTCTTCTCCAAGAGGCCACATGGCTTGTTTTGATAATATGTGTTGCTTTACCTTGCTTAGCTAATAAATCTCATCTTTTGGGTTAGTTGACATCACTGGGGTTCCTGTAACAGTTGTGGCCACACTGGAGGAACAAATTTAGGCAGAATGTAAACAATACGACTCAGAACAAACCAGAGAAATTAAAGAAGAGTTTCTTCAAACAGAATAGTCATTAGCGATTTTTGTTTTTTTTTTAATTACCTTGAACTTGTGAAAGGGATCACTTAAGGGGGCTTCAAAAATTTTCTGAAAAAATTACATTATCTTTCAGTTTCTTTTTGCCAGATATTTTGAAGCCCTCCCATATGTCTCTCTTCAAGATACATACTTTGGTTACAAGCATTAGACAAATATACAGCATATAACTGTTGTTGTTAAGGACTGTCAAGTTAGTTCCCATTCATAGCGACCCTCGCAAAACAGGATGAAACGTTGCCTGCGCCAACCTCAAATTGTTGTGTTTGAGACCATTGCTGCTGCCACTGTCTGTTCATTTTGTTGTAGGTATGTCCTTTTTTCCCCTGACCGTCCACGTTACCAAACGTGTCCTGCAGGTACTGGTTCCCTCCTGTTAACATGTTTAAACTATGAGAGACAAAAGTCTTACCATTTTTTATTTATTTTTATTTTTATTTAAGATTTTTATTGTGAATTGCGTAAAAGTTTACAGGGCAGATCATCAGTTTTACATTCAAGAAATCATACACCTTGTTTCTTTACAATGATTATAATCCCCTCCATGTAACATCAGTTAACAGTGTTTAGCTCTTCACTTTAGCTCTTTTTTTTTTTTTTAAAGCACTCAGGCATATATAATAACTTACACAACCAAAGGGTGCATTCTACAAGTCTGCCTTCTGGCCGCCAGCTCTCAGTCTAGATTCCCATGAATCTAGAGTCCTCAGCTGCTCCCTCTCTCTATGTACCCATATCTGCCTCTATCTCTGGTGTCGCAGCGTCTCTGGATAAGGTCTCGCATTCCACTTGTGCTCTTCTCCCTTGATCCTAGGGGCCTTTGTTTCTGGACTATAAGATTAACCACTCCCCTGTTTTTGTTACAAAACTTCTACCTTTACAATTGTGACATTCACAGTTAGTCATGATAACAGTTACTCACTATTGAATCATAAGAATCTTATCACCATCTCTTTTAACCAGAAAAGTCTCACCATTCTTGGTTCACATTCTGGCTGCACATTTTTCAAGACATTTGTTTGTTCTGGAAATCTGTAATACTTTAAAATTTCTCCAATACCGTAATTCAAATACATCAATTCTCGAGTCTTCCTTACTCTTTACCCAACTTTCACAAGAGATCGTTTGTAGCAGATTTGCCTCATGCAATACGTTGTTTGATTTATTGATTGTGAATCCAAATAAATTGAGGTCTTCGACAATTTTATTTGTCAAATTGCATTTCTTTTTTTTTTCAAATTGCATTTCATGTCAATCTTTTCTCCATTTTTCATGTTATTGGTCTAGTTGTGAAGATTTTTGTTTTCTTTACACTGGGGTGCAATCCATAGAAAGCTGTAAACTTTGTTCCTCATCAGTTTAGTATTTCAAGTTCTCTTGGCTTCCAATAAGCATGACTGCATCTTCTGCGTATCACAGACTGTTAATGAGTCTTCCTCCAATCTTGATGGCATGTTCTTCATATAATTCAATTTCTCAGTATATGCTCAACATACAGATTGAAAAAGTATGGTGTAAGAATACAGCCCAGGCTTACACCTTTCCTGACTTTAAGCCATTTACCATCCCCTATTTCTTTTTGAACAATTACTTACTGATCTGTGCACAGGTTCCTCATGAACACAAATAAGTGTTCTGGAATATCCTATTGTCACATTTCTATCCGTAGTTTGTCATGTTCCACACAATCAAAATCCTTTGCATAGTCAATAAAGCACAAGTAAGCATCTTTCTGTATTCTCTCCTTCAGCCAAGATTCATCTGATGTCAGCAGTAATATCCCTAGTTCCATGTCCTCTTCTGAATTGATCTTGAATTTCTGGTAATTCCTCATCAATGTACTGTTGCAAATATTTTTGAATTATCAGCAAAACTTTACT
>NW_006408540.1:24019114-24020037 GCF_000296735.1 Chrysochloris asiatica | reverse complement strand
GATGTCAGAAGAGACAATGAAACTTGTTCTCCAGCATAGAGATGCTAAAGCAAATGGAAGAAATGAGGAGGTCCAAGAGCTGACCAGATAATTTCAAAGGTCAGCTTGAGAAGAAAAACTCAAATATTACAATGAAATGTGAAAAGACCTGGAATCAGGAAACCTAAAGGGAAGAACATGCTCAACATTTCTCAAGCTGGGGGAAATGAAGAAAAAATTCAAGCCTCAACTTTTGTTGAAGGATTATCTGGGCAAATTATTGAATGATGCAGAAAGCATTAAAAGAAGAGGAAAGGAATACACAGAGTCATTGTCCCAAAAGGAAATGGTTGATGTTCAACCATTTCAAGAGGTAGCATATGATCAAGAGCCAATGATACTGTGAAGGAGGAAGTCCAAGGTGCATTGAAACAAGGCACCTGAAATTGATGGAATAAAAATTGAAATCTTTCAAGAAAGTGAGGCAGCACTGGAGGCACTCGCTCATCTAGGTCAAGAAATTTGGAAGGCAACTATCTGGCCAAGTGAATGGAAGAGAACGGTATTTGTGACCATTCCAAAGGAGGTGACACAATGAAATGCTGAAATCATCGGACAATCTCTTTGATAATCGCATGTGAGTAAAGTTTTACTAAAGGTAATACAGAAACGTCTGCAAGCATACATTGACAGAACTCTCCCAGAGGTTCAAGCTGGATTCAGAGGACAACATGGAATGAACGACATCATTGCTGATATCCGATGTATCTTGGCTGAAAGCAGACAACATCAGGAAGATGTTTACTGTGCTGTATTGAATACTCAAAGGCTTTTGATTGTGTGGATCATGACAAGCTATGGACAACATTGCGATGTATGATATTCCTGAACACTTAATTGTGCTTCATGAGGAATTTATACCTGGACCAAGAAGCAGTTGTTCA
>NW_006408540.1:24013792-24016451 GCF_000296735.1 Chrysochloris asiatica | reverse complement strand
ATTCCATTAAATCACCTCTCTTTAGAATGGGCACAAATATGGATCTCTTCCAATCTGTTGGTCAGGTAGCTATCATCCAAAGTTCTTGGTATAGATTAGTGAACAGCATTTCCAGTGCTGCAACAGTTAGTTTTTAAACATTTCCATTTGTATTCTGGTCATTCCTGGATCCTTGGTTTTAGCCTATGCAATCAGTGCTGCTTGAGCATCCTCCTTTAGTACCTTCAGTTCTTGATTATATGCTACCTTTTGAAATGGTTGAACATTAACCATTCATTTTTGGTACAGTTTCTGTCTGTTCCTTCCATCTTATGATGCTTTCTGCATTGTTAATATTTTGCATCAATATTACAACCCAAACTTAATTTTTTTCTTCACTTCTTTCAGCTTCACAAAATGCTGAGCTTCTTCATCCCTTTGCACATTTCATTATAATACTTAATTTTGTTTTCTTGAACTATTCTTTGAAATTTTCTGTTCAACTCTTTTACTTCCTCCTTTCCTCCATTCAGTTTATCTTCTCTATGCTCAAGAGTGGCAACCTGATGTGGCCCTTGTCGGCTAATGCACTGGATCACAAAGTCAAGTTTGAACCACAAGGTTGGTGGTTCAAGCTCACCAGCCACTCCTAGGAAACCCTATACAGGGTCGCTGTGGATTGGAACCAATGCAGTAGCACTTAAGAACAACATGCTCAAGAGTAAGTATTAGAGTTTATTCTAACATCCATTTTGATCTTTCTTTTTAATGACTTTTTGTTGTATTCCTCTATGATATTATGTCATCCTACAATTCTGCTCATCTTCAGTCACTAGTGTCTAATGCATCAAACCTGTTCTTGAGATTGCCTCTATTTTAAATAGGATATATTCACAGTCATATTTTGGCTCTTGAGGACTTGTCAACTACCAGTCCATATTTTTTAGTTGTCAACTTTTGCTTTCTAATCACCAGTATCTATCAATACTTCCTGATTGCATATTTGATCAGTTTCATACTGAAGAAATTGTAGAGTTTTTAAATTTCATCATCACCTGCTTTAGTGGTTGCTGTGTGAATTTGAATAACAGTGGTACTAACTCCTCTTTGAAAGTGTATGGGTACTGGCCTATCCAGACAGCATTGTAGGAGATTGAGTCCAAAGTCATCCACACTCTAATTATATGAAAACGCCCATCCATGTCCATCACTGATAACAACACTGAACATGCATATGAAATGATTTTGTCAAATAGATGAGTGACCATGGATTATGTGGCAAATCATTTTCAAATCAGCCATGGCTCTGCCTATGAAATAATCCAAAACAGACTTGGGTGTTGAAGTCTGTGCAGAGTGGGTACTGAAGCAACTCCAGGAAGAACATACACAAAAGCATTTGGACATCTGCAAACAAAATTTGGACCTGTACTCGAAGGAAGGTAAAAGTATCTTTAAAAATATTACTAGTGACAAGACATGGCTTCATTACTATAAACCTAAGAGTAAATGGCAGAATATGGAATGGAAAACGTCCTAAATAACTGACCAAGAAAATGTTCGAAGGTCAACCAACCATCAGCTGGAAAATGTTTATAGTTTTCTGGAATTCTCAAGGTGGGGAGGGCAGTATTGGAACACTATCCGAAAAAAAGGTTCAACAACCATCAGTGCTCATTACGGTGAGATGCTCACTGAGGAACTGTGGAATAAACTCAGGGACTGCTATCCAAGGGCATTGTAATCTTGGGTGACAATGCACTTTATGCACACCTCTGTTGACACTTTGAAAAACTTTGTTTTGAGGCGTTAAAGCATCCTCCATATAGTCCTAATCTTGCTCCATCAGACTTCGACCTGTTTGGTCCCCTGAAAGCAGCCCTTCAAGGACAGTGATTCACCTCTGATAAAGAAGTGGACACGGGGTCCATTTGTGGTTTACAACTCAGCCTAAAACATTTTTTAATGAGGGAATATGAAAGCTTACGGACAGATGATAGAGTGTATTGAAAAGCAAGGAGGTTATGTCAAATAATGATGTATTTGTCTTTTCTAAAAATTGATTATAATAATTTCTATATAAATTTGTTATTCATAGCATAGTAATAAGCTTTATGGTGCTGTAGGATAAGCAGGCAACCATAGGTCAGTTAGAACCACAATTTCAGCACTTCAAACTCACCGACTGCTCCTCAGAAACCATAAACAGGATCACTATGAGTCAACTGACTTGACAGTGCTTAATAACAGCAATCAATCCAGTATACTGAGAAAATAAGCTTGAACTTAGAGATGAAGAGTTCTTCAATTTCACTTGAAATTTTGAGCTACTACATCCAGTTCATCAAATTGTAGCAATTTCTGTTTGCTCACAGTATTCAAGCATCTTTATCTTCATCTGGTCAGCTAGCCTTCCAAGCTAGGTCATACGGGTACTAGGTACATGATTGGATGTTCTTTCTCCCATCTCGCCTGTCTCCCCCTACTTTAGACCAGCTGGGTGCTTCTCTCTCAGCTCTAGCCCTCCGTGGCAAGATAAGTGTCCATGGGCTCTGGAGTTCACACATCTCCCTAAATTTCAAACCAGTCCGGCCCTTGCTCTTCTCTGTTTCACCTGAAAGTCAATGAATATTGATGGAACATGACCACACTCAGCCCATGTCTTCATGGCTGCATTTCC
>NW_006408540.1:24000540-24010272 GCF_000296735.1 Chrysochloris asiatica | reverse complement strand
TGGTGAAGATCAAAGATCACAGCCTTCGATATGGATTACATCTCAATGTAAAGAAAACAAAAATCCTCACCACTGGACCAATAAACAACATTCTTATCAGTGGAGAAAAGATTGAAGGGAAAGAAAATCCATAGCTCACAATTAATTGAAGGACTTCATTCTTCTTGGATCAACTATCAATACTCATGGAAGCAGCAGTCAAGAAATCAAATGACATGTTGCATTAGGCAAATCTGCTTCACAAGACCTTTTTAAAGTGTTGAAGAGCAAAGATGTCAGTTTGAGAACTAAGGTGTGCCTGACCCAAGCCATGATGTTTTCAATAACATTATGTGCCATGTGAGCGCTGGACAGTGAGTAAGGAAGACCATAGGAGAATTGATGCTTTTGAGTTATGCTGTTGGGGGAGAATATTGAAAGTGCCATGGACTGCCAAAAAACCACACAGATCTGTGTTGGAAGAAGGTGTAGCCAGGGTGTTCCTTGGAGGCCAGGATGGCCAAATTTCATCTCTCATACTTCGTACATATTGTCAGGAGGGACCAGTCGCTGGAGAAGGATATCATGTTTGGTAAGGTGGAGGGTCAGAGAAAAAGAGGAAGACCCCCCAATGAGATGGATTGGCCAAGTGGCAGCATCAACGGGGTCAAGTGTAGCAACAATTGTGAGGTTGGCCCAGAACCAGGCAGTGTTTGGTTCTTTTGTGCATAGGGTTGCTGTGAGTCGGTATTGCCTCAATGGCAGCTAACAACAACAACCATTCAGAACTTGACTGCCTCTCCTCCCTAGTCTGGAAGCACCACTGAAATCTGATCACCATGAGGGACTCTTGTGGTATTTATGTGCATAGCTTCCATCTTTATAGCAACCCATACATACTCCCAGAGTACAGCAGACTAGCAGACGAGTGGTGGAAAGCATGTAACTAGTCCAATAATAATAATACAATGATTAATCTTGAGAGTGCAGCCAAGAGCTATTGCTATTGTGTGACTAACTAAAAGACATCTGAATAGGGGGACTCGACTATAGGAGATTTGAATGCCACCAAGTGACTTTCTGGAGGATTTGTCTGATACCTTGTTTTCTAAGCATAGCAAGAATTTTCCTTATGGGGCTAAAAGGTAATGTAGAAGTATTCTATTAATGCAACATTAGCAAGAGATTCTAAAGCGGTTTGTGGTGCTAACATTCCATCTACAATCTCATCAGCCGTTTGAGCCACAGTAGCTGAATTTGCAGATAGATTCCTCAAGCTACCATAGTTGAGTAGGAGTGCTCAAATGAACTCTCAACTGTTCATGGTTTTTTTAGCTATTTGGTTATGTAATTCCAAATGAAAATGTTCAGATTAATAGTTCAATTTAAATACTTCTAAAAAGTCTAATATGAAAGTTTACAGAGCAGATTAACTAATTCTCATTCAACAGTCTGTACACATTTTGTTTCATGACATCGGTTGCAATGCCCTCGTTATCACAACAGTTTTCCCACTTTTTCCATTGGTTCTTCATTTCCATTTGCCTATGTTTCTTACCCCTTCCTGCCTTCTGAACTTTGTTTTTGGGCAAATGATGCCTTTTTGGTTTCATATAATTGAGTGTTCTGAGGAGAGCTTGTTCTCTATGATTTATTGTTCATTTCATAGGCCTGTCTGTATTGGCTGAAAGGAGTGGCTTCGGTTTAAACAATGCCTAAGGGTCATAGTCTTGGAGTCCTGGTGTGGCGCTGTGGGTTAATGCGCCAGACTGCAAAGCCATTTGAACTGCAAGGTCAGCGGTTCAGGCTCAACAGCTGCTCCTTGGAAACCCTATACCGGGTCGCTATGGGTCGGAATCGACTCGACAGCACTTGATAACAACAACAACAAGGGTCATAGTCTTATGAGTTCTTTTACTCTATTGAGCCTGTAAATTAAGTTTTTTTTAAGATTTTGAATTTTGCTCTGCATTTTTCTTCCACTCTTTCCAGGACCTTCATTTTGATCCCTGTTAAAGTGGTCACTAGTTGTAGCTGGGCCCCATCTAGTTGTTCTGGTCTCAGACTAGTGGAGGCTGTCGTTTGTGTGGTCCATTAGCCCTTTGGACTGATTATCTTTTAATGGGGCAAGAAGAAATGCTGAACTTTACCAAACCAGACAAAATAGGTAGGAAGAACCGAGGACTAACATTGCCTGTGTGGGTGAAATGCTGTTGCAGATATGAATAAAACAGCATGACGTTCCCTTGGTCATAGGCCAAGGAAATAGGAATACCAGAGATCTCTTTAGTCTGTGAAAGTGCAAAGTCACCAAGTCTTCACTGGGCATTTCACTGTATGTTGGAAAAAGCTGTTTTAACTTTTTGCACTTGGTGATATTTTCCTTAGATTGGGCTATCATTAGCACTACTGCCAATTATAAAAAGAAGCGTTAAATTGAAAATAAATTATAATGTCCCATTATACCTCTGGAAATGAAATCCTGGTGTGACTCTGTAGGATAAGCACTGAACTGCTAACTGCAAGGCTGGTGGTTCAATCCTACCAGCCACTCTTAGAAACCTTATATAGGATCACTGAGTCCAAACCATCTTGACAGCAATTAACAACACTATATATACCTTTGGAAATGGAAATGCATAGAATTCCTAAATCTGGTTTTTCAAAATTATATGAGGTGTATTTTTGTTTTATTTTGTTGGGAGATTGCAGTAACATTTGTTTTATTAATTGTGAGCTATGGATTTTCTTTACCTTGTATTTATAAACAGTGTTTTGGGGGTGGGTGGGTGGTAGTCACTAGCTTTGTTCTGTTTTCTTGTTTGTTTGTCATGTCATATCTGCAGACAGTAGAGTAATAGAGAGTTCATGAAGAATATTAGCAAAGTTGACCCAGATCTGTCCATGTTGCTATCCACCCCAAAGTACTTTTTCAGGTTTTTTTTTTTTCTTTATTATTGGAAACGAGCATTACTGGCTTCTCCTATCCTACTGGAAAGTTGTTGAAATTCATGTTTGAATGAAAGATTAAAGGGATTGGCCAGAAAAAGGTTTTCATTAGGTAATTCTTAGAATAACCATTCCAGTTTTTTCTGTTTTTTAAAAAAAGTATGTCATTATATATTTTCCCTCAGAGAATCATTTTCTTAGCAGAAAATGTAGGTAAGTTAAGAAGAATCAAGATGATAAAATTGTCTTTGACCCTGTCTGTTAATGTGACAGACTTCAATTTTTCATATAAAGAATAGTTATAATAGAATATTGTTATGAAGATTCAGAGAAGTGGGAAGGCAGGTATTTAAATGTCCTGTGCTCTTAATAATAAATGACCTTCATATTCCAAAATTGAGAATGTTGATTGAGTTTTTTAAAGTACATCAAGGAAAATTAATGCTGCAAACAAGGCATTATGCTTGCTTTGTATATAATTGAATTAAAGCAGTCTTTATTTTTTAGGGGACCCACGGAGGCCGTATCCAACAGATTTAGAAATGAGAAGTGGATTGTTGGGTCAGATGAACAATCCGTCCACTAATGGTGTGAATGGGCATTTACCAGGGGATGCACTCGCAGCAGGCAGGTTGCCAGGTATGTTTTCAAACACAAGGAGGTTTTTCAGATATGAAATTGTGTGATACAGGCTTATTGAACAAATTTGAGATCCACTGATGGGCTTTGAACTGGTTTAACCCCTTGCTGAGATTTGCATTTCCACCACAGATACACTGAATTATAATTTACATTTTAACACTTATACATAAGCATCACCATCTGGGGATCTTGTTAAAATGTAGGTTCTTATTCATTATATCTAGAGTGGAAATGCAAAGTTTCATTTAGGGGCTAAACCAAACCCAATTCATTTTAATAGCTAGAAGCTCTGCCCGTTGATCTTCTTTTCTGGTTATTCAAGTTTTTGTCTAATTTAGTTTAGAAAAACAAGTTTTTCTTGTAGTGCAAGAGGGCTGGAAACATAGAAAAAGTACATTTTCCTTGCAGAAAATCACTCCAAAGTACAAATATTTCTGTCACTTTTCTTTCTTAAGTTGCAGTTCCCAGAGAGATAAGCAAACCTTCTCTCTTTGCTTTTTCCTTCAAAGGTCTTTGTGAAGGAAGGTCAGTGTCTTTTTCCATCAGTAGTGGGAAGGAATAGATGATTTTAATAGCTTTCTAAAATCGCAATTCTGTGAGCCTCTGCTCTCTCTGAGCTTTAATCTTTCTAGTTTTTTCTAGAAACTTGTGCTGTTTTTGTATTTGTTTTCTATCTTTGCCTATTGTTAGGTGATTTGTTTTGTTTTAGTATGATAAAACATTTGGAAAGGGGGGGAAAAATCACCCTTTTAATTTTTGTTAACTGCGTAAAGTAGAAACTGATGAACTCATTGCATATGTTATTTCTCTTTGCTATCTACAAGTCTTTTTTTTTTTTTCTTTATTTCTTCCCCTACTATATTATTTTGCTGTTGAAAAGCATGCACAGTAAAACATACACCAGTTTAGTCGTTTCTCTATATACAGTTAGTGCCACTGATTGTATTCTGAGTTGCACAAACATTTTCACTCTCCATTTCTAAGTGGCTCCTCTTCCAACTGCTCAGACTGATTTAGTTGTAGTCAGTGATGTGAAATTTCATCAGACCCAAATTGTTAAAATTTGGGTGAAGTAGAATAACCATGAAGGTGGGAAAAATATCGGTGGAAGTCCTGGAATGACAGTCTTGGAGGAGACATTCTGAGCCTTCCAGCATCCTGATGCAGGAGATTAGATCACTGTCAATCTCTGTATTGAATGTGGAGAGCAGCACACTGTCAGAGCAGGGCAGTATTGTGTCTGACTGCTGGTAAGAAATTTGGATGCTATGCAACATATGAACTGCCCTTGTTTTCCAAGAGTAAGATTGACTTTCTAGCAGAATGTTGACCTGTGATTTTTCCCATTCTGGTTATCATCCCAGTTCAACTACAGTTTACAAATTCAGGTCCTTTCTGATTTCTCTTATTGACAGTAACTGAACCGATAGATAACAAAAATTCATTGCTTCCTATGATTCCTTTTCAAGTTACTGTTGTCTATTTGGTGCCATGTAGTTTTTAAAAGAGCTGAATGCTCTAGGCAGACATCTTTCTTTCCTAGGTAAGTTAATCTCCCCATCTTTTCTGTGTTTATATTGTGTTATGTGCTTGCTATTCATGGTCCAGTCAGGAGACAGAACCCACACCAGTAATCTAAAGTCTCTAACAAGGGACATTTAAAGAAGTCTTAGCTGGAACAAGGTATTAACTATTGAGCGATAAAGGTAGGACTTTGTTTTTCAAAATATAAGAACAGCAGACCAGGGAGCAACCGCTACATCTACAAGGCAGAATTCCCAAGGAAGGGACAAACGTAGAAAAGGTTGCCTTCCCTGCACATCCCAAAATTGTTCATTGAGACTTCAATGGGAGGTTGGTGGCTGTGACCCACTGAATGGCAAGGACAAGGATGTTAGATAAATTGCCCCAGGCCTGAGCTAGCAAGCAGGAAATTGTAAACCCAGAGTTGCCAGGGAGACTTGCTGGGAAGCTGCCCTCTGGGATACTCCTCAAGTCTACAGGAAATACCCTCTGGGCTGCCTCTGAAACTTTGCACATGTGAGCTAGGCACTACTGCAGGAGTGAGAAGAAAAAGCAAAAATCCTCTTGCTGACAAGCCTAACACTGCCATCTGGTGGTAGAAGAGAAATGTTCTCGTGGTCCTGCTCTGCTATCCCAAAGCTGGGCAAAGGGAGGCCTTGAAGCTAAGAGGCAGCGCCTTGGTAGCTGGCACTCTTATCCTAGTTAATGTCATACCCCTTTCTCTTCACATTTTTTAAAATTTACCTTCATTCTGTCCTGAACTGTACCTGTTTATATGCCATCTTGCTTTTCTTTCAAAATGTAGACTATTAATGTGGCTTGGATACTTCCTTTTAAGCTACCTTATACTGACACATTGTTAATCACCTTCTTTTTGAGCAGAATGATAGCTTAGATCTCCTGGCTTCTAAGAAATGATTCAAACCTATGATAGAGCCCACTGCCATCAAGTCAATTTCAATTTATAGCAGCTCTACACAGTTTATGATCATGCTGGTAGAGATAATGTCGTTTCTATTTACAACAGAACAGAATAATATATATAATTTAATATATCATTTATGTGCAGATAATATATCCCTTAAGTATCATGTATCCAAATGCTAAAACATCACACTTTTGCTTGATAAATTGCATATTTTCTCAAATGGGTATTTTGATTTTTAAGCCTTAAAAATATTTACTTCAAATTATTTGCCTAAAGAGAAGAGTCGTTAAAAAGTAAGATTGATTACCATTAGAAATGTTCTCTATGTGCACCTTTCTGTTCCCCAGATGTCCTTGCTCCTCAGTACCCATGGCAGTCCAGTGACATGGCAATGAACATGTTACCACCCAATCACAGTAACGACTTCCTGTTGGAACCTCCTGGGCATAACAAAGAAAACGAAGATGATGTAGAGGTGATGTCAACAGACTCCTCAAGTAGCAGTAGTGACTCTGATTAAACGGAAAAGGCAAAAAGCGTACAGGGCAACATACGCTGCAAACTGGGAAGAGTAGCCCAGTAAATATTGGCTATTGTTGAATTAAACAGCTTATTAAAAATTATAGGGAACTTTTTTCAGTCAAAAATCATCGTTTCAATCCTAATCCACTAAGCAAATATTTAGGGAGTATTCAACATTTCCTGTTGGAATAAAAAGTTTATTTTATTGTTCAATGTTTTCTTAACCCTATTCTATTCCAGTTTTGTTGGCATTGTACATAGTAGATTTGGAAATAAGATTTGAGGGAAATGACTTGTGTGCATATCACTAATAGACCTTTAGGAATTATTATACAAAGCAGTGGATTGCTGAATATGCATCATATTTAAAAATAACCACATGCATCCTTTGAAAAGGAAGGCTATTGGTCTTTGTATCAGCAACCAGAGAAATTGTCTCAGTTCTGTTTGTAAATTTATTGTAATTTTGTAAATAAACCTTCTTGTTATATTATGTGTTTTGATTGTTTTGTTTAAGTGTAACTGCAGTGCAAGTAGGAAATTAGTTCTGCAACTCTACTTACAGTTTATATAACTGTAGCTAAATTCTGAACCAAGAATAAACATGCTGTAATGACTTTCTGAACCAGTTATCACAACTGATAGGTGTCTCAGAGGTCCAGGCTCCAATTTTTAGATGAAATAAAATATTAATAATTGCAAAACTTAACCCTGGGTAGGGTTTCTGAGGAGCAGCTGGTAAGCTTGAACCGCCAACCTAGCAGTTCAAATGGCTTGCAGTCTGGCGCATTAACCCACAGCGCCACATCAGGCTTCCAAAACTTAACATAGTGACATTTTATTTTAAGAACACAAATTGTATGAAAGTTTTTTTAAATTTTTTATTTGTGAATTGAGTGAAGGTTTACAGACAAGATCATCAGTTTTATATCCTAATCATGCAGTGATTGAGGATTGAGATGAAATCCTTGAAATGATTTGAGATGATGTAGCCATTGAGATGAAACAAATCCTATGCTTTGTTTCATCTCAGTGATTGCAATCCCATCCATGCAGCAACAGTTATCCTGCTTCCTCCCTGTGACTCCTGTTTCCCTTCCAACCACCTTCCCAGCCCTTTGTCCTTAGGCACACATTGCCCCTTTGATTTTGATGATTGACCATTCTGTCATTAAGAGTGGACATACCTTACTAGTGTTGTTGTCCCGCCTATATATCTGTGTGAACGTTGGGCCATGAGGGTGAGTTCATTTCCAGACCTGAAGGGTGGACAAGGACTGTAGTCTCAGGTTCTTTCAGTCTCTGATAAGTAAACCCTCTTCCCCCGCCCCCCCTTTTTTTTTTAAATACTGTGTTTTGATCTACGTGTTCTGCTCTAACCGTGACCTAATATAATCCCTTTCAAAGCATTTGGTAGTGATAGCTGGGCACCATCAGGTTCTTCTGGTCTCAGAGTCATGGAGACTGATGGACTGATTGATTCCAAGCCTCTTCGGTTCTCATCACTCTTCTGCTGTACATGGAAAGACTAATTGCTCTACCCTAATAGCTTATGAGCTATTAAGATCCCTGGTGGTACTCACCAAAGTAGTATGCAGAACATTGTCTGTGTGGACTACGTTATGCCAGTTTACCATGGTGTCCCCTGAGACTGATCCCGAGCCCCTAGGTTCAACTACTCCTTGTAACAACATTTCCTTCCTATCCCTTGTATTCATTTTGTATTGCTGCTGTCACAAATTACTACAAACAATAGCTTAAATCAAACATTAATTTTCTTACAGTTCTAAAGATAAGCACAACATGGTTTCCCTGGATTAAAAATCAAAGTATGGGCTGAGCTGCATTTCTTTACATGCCAGGTTCTAGAGAACACCTGTATCCCTTGGCTTGTGGTCCCTCCCATTTTTTTCTTTTGTTTTGAAATTTTTTGTTGCTCTTCCATTTTGTAAGCCAACAAAAGAAAGTCTCATGCTGTATCACTCAGATTCTCTGCTGATGCTCGGCCTCCTGACTTGATAATCTAGTCTTCACCTAGTTTTCAGTTAATCAACTTCCGTCTCTCTCACCACTTAACACAGCATAATTACCAGGGATGGGACTCAAAACTGTTAAGGGGGAATCATTTATCTATCTATTTACCACAGATGTACAATCCACATCTTCCCCCTGAACGTTACAAATATATGCTCCATCAGTAGTCATAAAAGACTTAACTATAGTATGTAAGAACCAAATTAAGTTTTTATGAGATTTGTTTTTTTTTTAAGTTTTGTCATGTCCAAGCGTTATGTGCTGCTGAGTTGATCCTGACTCAAAGCAACGCTGTAGGACAGAGCTACCCCATTGAGTTTTCTAGGCTGGAATAGTTTATGAGAGCAGATCGCCAGGTCTTTTCACCCTCAAAACTGCTGGTGGGTATGAACTGCCCACTTTTCATTTAGAAGCCAAACAGTTCAGCCACTTGCCACCAACACTCCTATTTTGTGGGTAGATTTCTAAATGTGTGTATGTTAAGTGCCAATTGTTAAAAGTGCTATCGAGTCCTTTGTGACTCAGCTACCCCATGTGGGGTCTCTAAGGCTGTACATGTGTGTAAGAACAGAAAGCTTCCTCTCTGTCCCACAGAATGGCTGCTGCGCTGGAACCATGGACCTTGTGGTTTGCAGTGCTTAGCCTTCAGAACCACTGTATTTCTACATAGGCAGTTACTGTCTTGTATTTTGATTCCTCAGTGTCTCCTTCAGTGAAAATAATGTCGACGTATTCTTTTCTGTTAGGTGTTTCCAGCTCCTAAGCAACCCTGTGAACAATAGAACCAACCACTGCCTGGTCCTGTACTGTCCTCACATTCACTGATATGCTGAGCTTACACAGTTGCAGCCAGTGTATCCATCTCCTTTGGGGTCTTCCTCTCTTTCGCTAATCACCGACTTCATAAGCACAATGTAGTTCCTTCTCAAGGACTGGTCCCTCTTGATAATGTGTCCAAAGTGAGACAAAGTCTTATCCTCTTCCACTTCTAAGGAGCATTCTGGCTATACTTCGAAGATCGTTCTCGCAGTCCATGGTATGTAGATTCAGTATTCTTTGCAAACAAGATAGTTTAAAAGTATCAGTTCTCTGGTCTTATCCACCTTAGTTCTCAAACTGACATCTTTGCTCTTAAAACACTTTAAAGAGGTCTC
>NW_006408540.1:23998881-24000440 GCF_000296735.1 Chrysochloris asiatica | reverse complement strand
TGGCAACTCTTTGCCGTTGGAATTTTGAGTGCCTCTGAGCATGAGGGACTCATCTTCCAGTACTGTATCAGACTGTAGGAGAATGCACTGTAGGAGTCCTAGTGTGGTGCTATAAGATAAATCACTGGGCCATAAAGTCATTTGAATCACAAGGTCGGCAGTTCAAACTAACCAGCCTTTCCTTGGAATCCCTATACAGGGTCACTATGAGTTAGAACCTATTCAGTAGCACTTAACAATAACAAAAACATCAGACTGTGTTCTGCTCCCATTCAGAAAATTTTCAGTATCTAACCATTCAGATGAATACAAGAGTGATGAACTACTTCTGAATATTTAGTCACTGAAAAACTTATAAATAGCAGAGAAACACTGTCAGATACAGTGCCGGAAAATGAGCCCCTCGGCTTGGAAGGCACTCAAAATGCAACTGGGGAAGAGCTGCCTCCTCAGAATAGAGTTGACCATGATGACGTGAATGGAGTAAAGCCTGCGGGACCTTCATCTGCTGATGGGGAACAACTCAAAATGAAGAGAAACAGCTGTAAACATCCATTAATAATACAACATGGAATATATGAATCTAGGAAAATTACAAATCGTCAAAAATGAAATGGAATGCATAAATTGATATCTTAGGCATTAGTTAGCTGAAATGGACTGGTATTGACCATACTGAATTTGACAACCACATGGTTTACTATACTGGGAATAACACATTGAAGAGGAATGGTGTTGCATTCATTGTCAAAAAGAACATATCCAGGATCATTCCCACCCCTTCCATACAGAGTAGACAGCAATGGGCAACTTGCACATTGGATACCCAAAATGAGGGGGGGCTCCAAAGGCAAGAAGTGACTGGCTTACAAGCTTTCAAGACAGAACCTAGATCCAGAGGATGTGGAGGAAGGTAGAATCTCCACTGAGTAGTATCCAATCTGTCTGGGCGGGGCTAATGAAAGGACATGCAGGTAAGTCTCTTGGATACAATGGTGAATAATTGTTATCAGGACTGATTGTGAGAGTTGGAAATGTAAAGGTAGACATTTTGTAGCAAGGAGAGGAGTGATTAACTTTTCGGTCTAGGAGCGAGCAGAGGTCCCTGGGACCATCAAGGGAGAAGAGCAGAGTGTGAGAATGTACCCAGAGAAGCAATGATGCTAGAGATGGAGGCAAAGACAATGACATGGAGAGCTGGAGCAGCTGTGGGCTTTAGACCCAGAGAGGGAGAGGGGCTGTGTGCTGATGACCAGGGGGCAGGCTTGTAGGATATACCCTTTGATGGGTGGTAATGCATGGAGGGGATTGTAATCATGGCAATGAAACGAAATACAATAGGATGAATGTAAAACTAATGTTCTCCCATGTAAACTGTAACATATTCACAATAAAACATTAAAAAAAATATATCCAGATCCGTCATAAGGTACAACACTGTCTGTGATAGGATAATATCCATGTGCCTACAGGGAAAACCAGTTAATACCACTATTATTCAAATATATGCAGTAACCACTAAAGCCAGTGAGGATGAAATAGAAGAATTCTACCAACTT
>NW_006408540.1:23990988-23996138 GCF_000296735.1 Chrysochloris asiatica | reverse complement strand
GTGGGCCCAAGTGTTGCAGACCGTACAGGCCGAGGGCTCTGAAGAACAAACTCTAGCCACTTAGCAGACATAGCAAACTGTCTTTCATCTTATTGTTCAGTTATGTTAATTTCATACATAAAGCCTTGATATCCACAGATAAATGTAAGAACCTTTCCTAGAAGCCGAGACTGTAAAAGGTTTCAAAGGTAAAGCTTTTCTCCCAAGGATTAACTAAAAATAGTTTGGCTATTTCCAGGTTCTTTGTTCTAAGGGCAAAAGGACACCCTCCCTAAAGTATTTCCAGGTGCAGCCCTATTCACCCAGGCATCCAGCTTCCTGAGAAGCCTGGGCTGGGCAGCCTACTCAATGGGACTCCTCCCAATCCTCCTTCTCCTTCCCCCATTTGAGGCTAGGTGCTAAAAGGTATGTTAATTAAGCTTGAGAAACCAAGTTGTGTCCTGGGATTCGAACCTGCAAATTACTATGTAAAGTTGCCTGAATGTCTGGAATATTACGAATGTTCATTGTACCTTGTCTTAGTCCCTCCCAGCTTTGTGTAAAGTACCTCCCCTAAATAAAACAGGCGCAGGCCGTACCAGGCATGCATTACAGCTTGGAGGGTGTGTTATACGGCTGACTAGGCATGCATGGATGACCAGCTAGCAAAGGGAATGTACTGCCCGTATAGCTAAGATGTTTACTATGCGGGATCTTACCGCCCTCATAGCTAAGATGTTCACCACACCAGATCTGCCTGACGCCAGTAATGCATCCACTCTGGATTTGGGGTGTCTCTTTGCCTCTCTCGTTGTGTCTCTGTGTCTCCTCCTTCGCTATCCTTATCACCGCCAGATGTCCCCACCTCGTGAACCACTCTCCTGTGGAGGCTGGCTCCCGGCTTCCGACACAACTTCAGTATTTTCACTATCATAATGTTGTCTGTTGGTCCACTTGTAAGGATTTTTGTCTTCTGTACATTGCCTTGTAATCTATACTGAAGACTGTAGTCTTTGATCTTCAGTAAGTATTTTAAGTCCTCTTTGCTTTCAGCAAGCAAAGTTGTGTCATCTGCATATCGCAGGTTGTTAACAAATCTTCCTCCAATCCTAATGCTGTGTTCTTCATGTCCGATTTATGGGATTATTTGCTCAGCATTCAATAAGTATGGTGAAAGGAAATAACCTTGATGCACACCTTCCTGATTTTAAGCCATGCAGTTGGAATGAGTGCCTCTTAGTCTATGTATAGGTTCCACATGAGCACAAGTGTGTTCTGGAATTTCCGTTCTTGAACACAAGGCATAAAATGACTATACCCTAGTTTGAACCTCTGAGAGTGTAACTATATCATAGTCCCAAAGCTCTCCCTCTGTAATTACTGTTGCTGTTTAGTGCCCTTGATTCGGCCAACCCATAGTGACCCTGCATAGAGTTGCCAAGGAGTGGCCAGTGAGTTTGAACCACCAGCTTTGTGGATCAAACTGACTACAGGCCAGTGCATTAACTAACCCACAGGGGCACACCAGGACTTGTTAGGTCCTGTCAAGTCAATTTTGACTCAGTGACTCAATATGACCCAATAGAACTGTCTCATAGGCTTTAATTCTTACAGGAGCAGTCTGTCTTCCCACAGAGTCACTGGGTGGGCTTGAACCGCTAACCTCTAGGTTAGCAGCTAAGGGTTTATCTGTTAACACTACCCAGACTCTTTCCCTTTGTACAAATTAGTATACTATAATTTAACTGGTATGCCAGTATGCCTAAATTCGTCATTACGAAGTGTCCATCTTGGTACTTGTTGAATCAGAATAAATAGTATATGGAAGTTCACTGTACAGTTTTCTACCTCTGATATGTTTGAATTCACTGTACAGTTTTCTACCTCTGGTATGTTTGAAATGTTTCCTGTGAGGAAAACAAAACACATCCTTTGTTCTCCACATCAAAAGTTTTGCTCCCACACCTTGGTTTTAAATGTTGGGAAATGAAAAAGATGGGGCCGTGTTCTAAAAGAGTTGGTTTTGTTTCAGCCAAGGCTCCAACTCAAGGAGGTGTGACCATGGAATTTGTGGGGCTCAGGTAACAAACATTTGATTCTGTCTTTGAACATAGCTGAAACTTAGGCCACCCAAGGGCCTGTATGGATTCTATCCATTAGATGTAATGCATGTTTATTCTAGTGAAATGTTTGCATGTTTTCTCCTAAGTTCAGTATGGTGTCTACATTAGCATATTGAGGCCCGCTATATAATCAACAAACTACAAGGATCCACGTCTTTTTGTTTACTTTAATACATAGTTTGGGTTTACTTTTAGCAATTTTTATGAGGTCAATCTTTAGTGATTTATCTCCCTAAGTACCATCACATTTATATGGGGAAATGATTCTCCATATAACACCTGATTT
The DNA here is from genome assembly GCF_000296735.1 of Chrysochloris asiatica. Lineage (NCBI taxonomy): Eukaryota > Metazoa > Chordata > Mammalia > Afrosoricida > Chrysochloridae > Chrysochloris > Chrysochloris asiatica. The sequence continues at coordinate 23,993,750 of NW_006408540.1, read as the reverse complement.
TATAGCAATTTGAAGCAGTTTCATTGCTACAAAGTAGTATTTTTTATGCTTTTTAAATAGGGCATTAAAAAAAGAAAACGTCAGATTGTTTCTGACTCCAGGCCCTATACCATGCTTTAGAAGCAGCATGCCAGGCCCAGAGACACTGGGTGGGTTCAAACTGCCAGCTTAAGTTAGCATATTATCATTCCCAGGCATCATAGTTTCCCCTAAATCTGTTCCTCAAACAGCCTTTCAGTTATCATAGCAACCTTACCCTCTAATACACAGAATCAAAAATATTAGTATTAGCGGTCTTTGAAATCACGTAGCCCAGGGATATATGTTTCAAAGATTCATCAGCTTCTAGTACTTCGTGCTGGCTGCCTGGAGTGCTGTGATATGTATCAGTCACTGAGAACAGCTACTTGCCAACCTTGTAGCCTTGGTGGTAGTGGTAGTAGTGTGCCATGGGGTCAGTTCCGAGTAGGGTTTCCGAGGCTGTAAATCTTTACCAGAGCAGAAAGCCTCAATCTTTCTCCCCTGCAATGGCTGGTGGTTTTGAACAGCTGGCTTTGAGGTTAGCAGCTTGACTCATAACCACTACTACACTACCAGAGCTCCTTAGGTCCCCGCACAGCCCTCATTCACTCCTTCATTGGTCACATGGCTGCATACCTTCTATGTGCTGGCTCCCTCTCTTTGCTCACTTTGCATTTACATGGGGCTTCAAAAAGTTCGTGGAAAGATTCCATTGTCTTTTTACTTCTATTTTCCACAAATATTTTGAAACCCCTTTGTATATATAGCCCTCACCTAAAACCTTTGGATCTAAATGGATTTCAGATTTTGGAATATTATTGTACATCAGAAAGTTAATAGGAGTTATACATTCATCTATTATATGACAAAACAGTGAAGTCTGAAGCAGATCTTACAACTTAAATATATTAAATTTTCTTTTGTAATCACTGAAGATAGGCATACCCTGTGAGCCAGCAGTGTCACTCCCAGGTAGGTACACATTCAAAATGATGGGTACACGTTAGCATCAAACTCAAGTACAAGGATGTTCACAGCAGCTTTCGTTTTAATAGCACAAACGTTCTCATGGCTAAGTAATCAATCCGACACTGGGCAACAGCCCCTGGTTTCCTATTCACCCTACTTGCAAGGACTGTTCCTAATATATTAGCAAGCAAATATTTTTAAGTGAAACAGAATGGAAAAATCAACAAACATGATAAATTCCACATCAGGAATACTGTATTAACATTAGAGTTAGGAATCGCTGCTTGGACTAACACACTAAGATCAATTGTATTGCACCCTACTCCATACAAGCTGTTAAGTCGGAACTCATAGCAACCATGTACAGGATTTTCAAGGAGTGGCTGGTGGGTTGGAACCGCCCACCTTGTAGTTAGCAGTCCAGTGCTTATCCTATAAGCATCACACTAGGACTCATGTAAGCTAGTCAGGGCAAAATGTACAACACAGGTTTTATATAAACATGGAAAACATTTGTACAATATCACCATTTAGCATATATGCTGTGGCTGAAATACAATTCAGTGACATAAACCTGAAAATGTTCTCACAATTACTGGCTATTTAAAAGACTTTAATTATGACAACTTTTTTGATAAAATAGAGGAATTCTGAAGGTGACTTTCATTCTCCAGTTAGACTTCATTTTGCCTTTTTCAAAAACGGAAGAATCCTTTTGGCCACCTAGAGATGATTTCCTTTGTAGCCTACCAGATGATCCAAATCTTCTTTAAAAGGATCATAGCCTTGTTCTTTTAAGCAACGTAGTGCCCAGAAAAGCTGGTCCCCTGGAGGGAATTCTTCCCAGGGAACCCACTCCCAACCTAGAATAGAAGGAAACAAAATCAACTTATTTAGATGAAAGGTAACAAAGGGCATTTATTTTGGTAAACTAACCTACATAAGGAGCCCTGGTAGCACTGTAGGATAAGCACTGGCCTGCTAAATGCAAGAGCAGCAGTTTAAGCCCACCAGTCACTCCCAGGAGAAAGATGAGGCTTTCCGCTCCTGTAAAGATTTATAGCCGGTAGCCTACACATAGAAAATGTTATCTGAACTTTAAAATTATTTGCTACTAATACAATACACTGCAATAGTGATGCTGTGCAACTAGTCTGAGTAAAAAATATAATTTGTATTTAGAACAAAGATCTTAAGAAGAGAACATAACTATTTAAAACACACTGCTCTTTGAATGGGCGGTCAATTTTATAAAGCCCACACCACGATAAAAGTCGAGATTTAGTATCATTCAACATTTATTTAAATAGTGACCAAACAAGACGCCCAGGCTTTACATACTGTAGGTTTCCTATCCATACACACATGCAGGAGGCCCGGATGGCGTAAGCCGTTGAGTGCTCGATCACTGGCACAAAGGCTGGCAGTTTTAAACACACCCAAGGTGCCTTGGAAGACAGGCCTGGTGATCTACTTCTGAGGGGTCACAGCCCTGAAAACCCTGTGGAGCAGTTCTACTCTGCACACAGGGATGCCAGGACAACACCTAACAGCAATAAACATACATCTGTATTATATACATACATATGATATGTCTAGTATTCTTTTAGATGATATATATATATATAGTGGAGCTCTGGTAGCGTAGTGGTTACGAATAGGGCTGCGAACCTTAAGATCAGCGGTTCGAAACTACCAGCCGCTCCACGGGAGAAAGATGAGGCTTTCTACTCCCGTAAAGATTTACACCCTCGGAAACCCTGTACAGGGTC
>NW_006408540.1:23982614-23990888 GCF_000296735.1 Chrysochloris asiatica | reverse complement strand
CAATATATATATATATATATGGAATCCAGGTGTGGTGCGATAGGATAAGCACTCGACCATAAGGTCAGTTTGAGCAGCTGACCTTGTGGTTCAAAGCAACTTTGTAGTCCGGTGCATTAACCCACAGTGCTACACCAGGGCTCACTCACTCTCTCTTTACATACAGATATAGTATTTATTCCATGCACCAGACTGCAAAGCCGTTTGAACTGCAAGGCTGGCGGTGCAAGGTCACCAATCGCTCCTTGGAAACCCTATACAGGGTCGCTATGGGTCGGAACCGACTCAACGGCACTTAACAACAAGAATATATCTATAAAATAATCCTTCAGACTATAGACCTTATGGTCTTCTCAAAGAAAAATTCATTATAATTCTCTTACTTTCATTTTTTTCAGGCTCAACGTTCTTTGGTTCTGAATCATGAGTCAAGTCCACCTCTCCTCTCATTAATATAGTGACGTAATGGTAATTCTCTTTCTCAATGAAAGAATTCACAACCGAGGCAAAGCGAACATTTTTCAAGTAAAGAGCTGCTTCTTCCAAGGTTTCTCTTTGAGCACATTCTTCCCAGCTTTCCCTGGAAAACATAAAGACAGTATTGTATTCAATACTATGTATATAACATCTCTTCCCAGAACTCCTTCCCTCCATGAAATTCTTGGCTAGAAAATTCTAGGGTAAAGCAAAACTACCAAAATTGGCTCCTAATGCGAAACAATCCACCAATACATACTCTATATATCTTTATCTACTTATATAAAAACCAAAGCAACAGTGACCCTATAGGGAGGTTCCAAGACTACATCTTTATGGCAGCACATAGTGTCATTTGTCTCCTGACAAGTGGCTGGTGGAACTTGAACTGCCAACTTTTCTTAGCAGCCCAACACCTAACCCATAGCGCCAATTTATACGAAGCCACGAGACAGCCACTGAACCAATTCAGCACTCAATGACATGCCTCCCAACAAACTGCAACCAGGAGGCAGTTTAGATGATGGATAAAGAGTGCAGGCTTTGGTGGCAAATAAACTAGGTTTGAATTCCACTCCTGCTATTTTCTCTCTGTATAACCTTGAACAAGTAAAAGGAGAGTGGTACTACTTCCTCATAGAGTTGTGAGTTTGTCAGGATACAGTGGGTGTATCAAGTCTTCACCTGTAGTGTCAAGCATTCTGTTCAAACTTCAAAACTGAGGACAGTAGGTACCTCTAGATTCTCAAGAGTGCAAAGGAGCAAAACAGATGGGCCCTGAGCTCAAGGGACTCTGCTGCGGAAGACCAGACTCCCAGTCTGCAGAATTCAAGTGTTCTCTGGAAGCGAAGAATGTTCTGAGTTTTCAATCAAGAAGGAAGGTCGGCTTCCTTTTCTCCCTCTGAAAGACCAACTCTGTCCCCAAACCAAATAGGGGCACTCCAAGAGAATCAGTCAAAGAGATGACAGATGTTGGCCAGAAAGGCATAATGGTGCATAATTCTCCTGCTAAATTGCCCCTGAGGTGCAGAAGGCCTAGGCAACAGAGCAGTGGTGGGAGGGGGGTAAGAACAGTTGGGAAAGTCTGAAATGTGTCCCTTGGAGTAGGGGGATGCATTTGACTAAGGAGTCAAACGAAAATCCAAAGCAAACTCCCTGCCCCAGAGGCAATTCCAATTCACAGAGGTCCTATAAAGATAAAGGGTTTCCGAGACCACCTTTCTTTATGGGAGCACACAGCCTCAACTCTTAGACGATGTTCTCTATGGGTTTTTTGTTGTTGTTTTGGTCTCTGTTCTATAATTCCAATCACACTCTATAAGTTTATTCCTCCTGATAATGTCCCACATCAATTTTAGGCTTTCTTCAGATTTCTCCTCATTCATGTTACTGATTGTTCTTCTAACAAATGGATACTGTGAGATTTTTCTTTAAACTCAGTAATTTGACCTTCCATTAATCCAATTCGACTTCTTTTCCCTTTCATTGGATTATCGATTTCCGAAACCTTAGTGTTTATCTTCTGGCTTTCTGATTGCTGTTTTGGTATGGTTGTCATTTTTTCATTTGTCAGTTTGTTTCCTGAATTCTTCAATAGTTTTATCCATGTTTTCCTTGCTTTCATCTGCAGTTTTCTCAATCTTTTTTCAAACCATTGAAGTTGCCTAATTAGGATTCTTTAAATTCTTTATCAGGTAGTTTCAGTATTATTCCTGGTGTTAATATTCTGACGCTGTATTTTGGTCACTTGTTTGAGGTACTTTGTCTTGTTTCTCCGTGAGCTGAACCTGTCTGTTTTCTCTGAGAAACAGTAATAATTGTGTTTATATTTGATTGATGATTGTGTGTCTCACGGTGGATGTGGTAGAGACTGGCAGTGTGGACTTTGTTCACTATTGGTGTTGCATAGGTCAGGGTGGGTTCACACGCCTCCAGAAGCAGGGGTACTATGCCAGGTGCCCAACCTCTGGCAGAGCAGGTCAGGGATTGGCCACCCTCCCTCCCCCCATCTACCAGGAAGGCACAGAAACAAGGGAGAACTGCACACCCTTGCCTCCACCTACGGCTGCATCCTGTACCTGCAGGCCAATGTATCAACAGCCACTTTCAAAAGCTGAAGATGGCCTTGTCGCTTCTTACAAGCCAGCCCACAGTCCGGTTGTTTTTCATCTCTCTCACTGCTCCTGTGCAGCTCCTTCTTCCAGGTGGAACTCAGCCCATCTCTTAGTTCTGTCCTTTGATACTCAGGGTTACAGGATCACTATCTTTTTTTTTTTTTTTAACTTTTTATTGTGAATGGAGTGAAGGTTTACAGAGCAGAACATCAGTTTTACATTCCAACAAATCATACATTTTACTACATTACAATCTCCTCCATGTACCAACAGTTAATAGCATTGACCTCTATTCACATTATCTATCACATTCCACCATATCTCCCACTACATCTTTCCTCTGCTAACCTCCATTTTCTGTATACTGTCTGCCCTGTCTGTCACTCATGTGTCTACCCTCTGGTGGTGGTGGTGGTGATATGTACCGTGGAGTCAGTTCTGACTCATAGTGACAATGTATAGGGTTTCCACAGCTATAAATCTTTATGGGAGCAGAGAGCCTCATTGTTCTCCCACAGAACAGCTGGTAGTTTCAAACTACTGACCATGAGATTAGCAACCCGATTCGTAATCTTTTGCACTAGACTCATACATGGGTCACAGATTCATCATTATTCTTCAATATTTTGTACTATTCATTGTGTGTATGTTCCAAAGTATGTTTAACCATTCTTCTGTGATGGGCATTTAGGCTGTCTCCATCTTTTTAATGTGTTTCTTGTAGACAGCATATTGAAGGGTCCTGTTTTCTTATCCATTCTTTAGGTCTCTTGACTGGTACATTTAATCCATTTACATTCAGTATAATTATCAATAGGAATGAATTGATTGTTGTCATTTTCCTGGTTTTTTTTTTGGTTGGTTGGTTGGTTTTGTTTTTTTGTGGTGCTACTGGATTCTTTGTTCCACCTAGAATAAAGAAAATGAACTATGCAGATTTCATTTTATTTGTAGGTTTTATCATTTTCATTTCTGTTGTTACTGTTTACTAGGAGTCCTGGTGTGGTGCTGTGGGTTAATGTAATAGACTGCAAAGCCGTTTGCATTACAAGGTCGGTGGTTCAAGCTCACCAGCCACTCCTTGGAAAACTTATACGGGTCACTATGGGTCAGAACTGACTTGATGGCACTTAACAACAACAGCAACGTTTACTAAATATTGATCATCTTTCTGTTTCTTTATTTTGATGTGTAGATGTATATTTTTCTTTGAGGTTACCCTGTAGTATGTATCTTGAAATCTACCTTACTTCTTTGCCATTTGCAAGTTCCGTATCTACACTATTCCCTTGTTTTACTCTGTAGTTGACTTCATTACACATTGATATCTCTGGCACCCTATTTTCAGTCTTGTAGGTTTTATTTTAATTTAAATACTTCTATATCTAGATTGAAGGAGCTCTGGTAGCATAGTGGTTACGAATCGAGCTGCGAACCACAAGGTGAGCAGTTCGAAACTACTAGCTGCTCCGCGGGAGAAAGATGAGGTGTTCTGTTCCCATAAAGATTAACAGCCTCGGAAACCCTGTGCAGGATCGCTATGAGTCGGAACCGACTCCACGGCACTTAACAACAACACCAACATATCTAGATTGAGTCCTGGGTGGTGGTGTCAATGAACGGTAATCTCAGGTTACTGTCTGGCTGTTGACTCTCCAACTAAAGAACACCTTTTAGAATTTTTACAAAGTTGGTCTGGTCATTTCCTTTAATTTCTGTTGACCAGAAAGTAAATGTCCTAATTTCACCATTATATTTGAGGGACAGCTTTGCTGGGTATATGATCCTTGGTTCGCAACTTTTTTACTTCAGATATTTGTATATGCCATCCCCTTCTTGCCTGCATTGGCTTCTGCTGAGAAATCAGAGCTTAGTCTTAATTGGGTCTCCTCTATAAGTAACTTTTCATTTTTCCTAAGCTGCTCTCAGGATTCTTTCCTTGCCTCTGGTTTTGAAATGTTTGATTATATCTTGGTAATTTTATTTTGGGATCTACCCTGGTTGGAGTTCATTTAGCTTTATATGCTTATCTTCTCGTCCTTAATGATATTAGGGAAGTTTTCTTCCAGCCACTATGTGACAATTTCTCTGTGCTGTCTCTTCCTGTTCTGAAATTCCAATCACCTGTAAGTTGTTCCTCTTCATGGTGTCCCACACATAGCTCTCAGGCTTTTTTCATTAATTTTTTCTGACTGCTATTCTAGCATTGAAATATTTATCTTCAAGCTTACTAATTCAGGCTTCAATTGTTTCAAATCTAGCCCTTTGCCCTTTCAACGCATTGTCCATTTCTAAAATCTTAGTATTAATCTTCTGGATTTCTAATTACAGGTTTTGTATTGTTTCAAAATTTGCAATTATTTTATGTTTGTTTTTGTAGTGCTTTCCAGAATTCTTATAATTTTTTTTTTTTTTTTTTTTCGTGTTCTTGCTTTCCTCGGACTTTCTGTCAATCCTTTGAAGGTACCTAAATATCATTCTTTTCAATTCTTTTTCAGTTAGTGGTCCATTTCCTTTTCTTCCTCAAAAATTATTTTTAGTTCTGCACCTCTGTCATTAATTAGTTTGAGTCAATCTCTCGTTTCTTCATGTGAACTACAATTGTCTGTTGTCTCCGGGATATTGTGGGGTTGTTATATTTATATTTAATTGATGATTGTATATTGATGTGTTCTTAGGCTCTCACCAACTGTTTCCTGTGGGTATAGTTAGAAAATGGAAGTGTGTACACTGTTCTTGTTTGCTATTCATATACCTCAGTGTAGCGTGGTTTGGCTGGTATTGGCTTCTGTTTATCATTGATTAGGTGGTACAGGAGCTGGTATTGACTCTTGCCCAATGGGTGGATCTGTAGAGGGTTCAGTTTTGCCTGGGCTGTATGAGCAAGGTTGATATCTCCTGTTTTGTGGGAAAGAGAAAACCTCTCCCCAACTCATACTCACAAGGAAATAAAACAGAATAAACAAACAAGGAACTAAAAATGAAAAGAGACAATTATGAGAAAAAGAAAAACAGGCAGCAACAAGAAAAAAAAGAACATAATAACTATAAAGACAAAAGAAGTACAGGTAAATGGAGCTAAAGAAGGGAAAAGTAAGCGAGAAAATAAAAGGAAGCCAAAAAGTCTTTGAAAAACCTGGGAGCAGGAAGATGAAAAAGAGAATTGAAAGCAATAAAGACAGATCAAAAGGGAGGGGAGAGGGAAATGAGCAGAAGAGAAGAAGGAAAAACAAAAGCAGAGAAAGCAAGGATCAAATACAAAAGAATAGAAAAAGAAGGAAGAGAAAGACTAATGAAACAAAAGCAATGAAATAACGAAAGGGAAAAAATAACCCCCAAATCAAAAACACAAAAGTAGTGCAGCTGTTGGACCCAGCCAGGAGATAAGCCTGGGGGGCTCCTGTCAGTCAAGCTCACAAAGTAGATTTGCGGGGGGATGTGGCAGCAGAGTTACGGGTCCTAGATGGAATTCCTGTTGGCCTAGGTGTTATCTATGTTCAGAGTAGTCAATCTGGAGTAATTTTAAGGCGGTCCTTGATGAACAGCTGAGATAAGGATGACTGGCTAAACATTGGTTTAGTGGTTCTGCAGGTTCTGTGGGTCTGGAGCTGAGCCTGGATGAATTCAGACACCAAAGCAGTGCAGCTGGTCCCGCCTCACACTGGTGTGACTCTGAGCCACATGGTTCTGAACTCCCAGAGTGCAGGGTCTGCCCTGGGGGTGGATGAGGATGGGAACGGCTGCACCTCTGGTCACAAGGGGAGTCTGGGAAAAAAGAAGGAATCACACCTTTCTTGTCACCTGTGTGAATCTGCTCTGCCATGTCACCTTCTGTAGCTAAAGCTGCTCACAAAGGTTCAAGATGGTTGTACCGTATCTGACAGGCCACTTACCAGTCTCCCTCTCTTGCTGTCCCTGCTCAGCTTCTCCTCTTAGCCAGCACTCAATTCACTTCTCTAATCTTCCTTCTGAAGTTCACTATTCTTGCTCCAGGGGCTGTTGTCAATTACCTGGTTCTGCTGCTGCTGTTTCTCACCGTCACTGGTATTACAGCTGGTTCTGTCTCCTGAGATGAAGATGTTCCTGTTCCCAGGGCAGAGATCTTGGTTCCAAAGGATGCATTCTACTCCTGACTTTTTTCTTGATGTTCATGAGTCCCTCTTGCCATCTGTATCTTATCCATTTCACTTGATCTCCCATGTCTTTGTTGCAGGTGATCTGCTCAATAAGTCTGCCTACTTTGCCATCTTGCACCAGAAGTTCACCATTCTCACATCTAAGGAACATTCTGCCTATGCTTTTTCTAAAAGAGAGATGTGTTTGTTCTTCTGGCAGACCATGGTACTTTCAATATTCTACCCCAACATTGAAATGCATCAATTCTTCTTTGTTGTCCAGATGTCACATGAGATGATTGAAAATACCAAGGTAAGATGCACCTTGGTCCTCATAATGACAAATTTATTCTTTAATGCTAAACAGGTCTTTTGTATCAGATTTGCCTACTGCAATACATTGTTTGATATCCTGACTGCTGCTTCCATGAGCAATGACTGTGGATCCCAGTAACACGAAATCCCTGACTTCAATTTTTCCTCTGTTGGTTATAATGTTTATTGATCCAGTTGTGGAGATTTTTGTTTTCTTTACATTGGGCTGTAATCCACACTAACTAAGGCTTTATTTGATCTTCATGAGCAAGTGCTTTGAGTTCCCTTGGTTTCCAGCAAGCAAGGTGTGTCACCTACATATCACAGGGTGTTAATGAGCCTTCCTCAAATCATAATGCCCCATTCTTCATATAGTCCAGCTTCTTGAATTATTTGCTCAGCATACAGATTAGATGTTGTTGTTGTTGTTAAGTGCCATCGAGTCGGGTCCGACCCATAGCGACCCTGTACAGATTAGATAAATATGGTGAAATACAACCTTGACAAACACCTTTCCTGATTTTAAACTATACAGTACCTTCTTGATCTGTTTTACCAACTGTCTCAAATTCTGTGTACAGGTTCCACATGAGCACGATTAAGTATTCTGGAAATCCCACTGTTGGCAATATTAGCATAGTTTGTTAAGATCCACACAGCCTTTGCAGAGTTAAGGAAACATCTTTCTGGTATTCTCTGTTTTCAGCCAAGATTTATCTGACATCAGCAATGATATCCCTCATTCTATGTCCTCTTCTGAAGCCAACTTAAATGTTTAGCAGCTCCCTGTCAATGTACTGCTTCAAATGTTTTTGAATTGTCTTCTGCAAAATCTTACTTGCATGTGATATTAATATTTTTCAATAATTTCTACATTTTGTTTTATCACCTTTCTTTGGAATAGGCATAAATATGGATATCTTTCAGTCAACTGGCCAAGTACCAGTCTTCCAATTTTTTTGGTATGGACTAAGGAATACTATGGTGGCTTGTGAGTTGCTGTGATTCTGGAAGCTATGCCACCGGTATTTTAAATACCAGCAGGGTCACCCATGATGGACAGGTCCACACCAGGACTCCATATGAAGGTAACATGTATTTCACAAAGTTAGGTACACAGTTTAAGGACATAAATAAGACAAAAGAATGGGAAAGAAGGAAAAATGTAAATAGGACGTATACATTACACAGACTGAGTCTGATAAAATACTAGGGACTGGAAAGTACATGTAATTCAGGCTTGGTGCTGGTGG
>NW_006408540.1:23978030-23981739 GCF_000296735.1 Chrysochloris asiatica | reverse complement strand
TATGGCCTTGGTGATAGAAATGATGCTGGAGAACGCTTGATAGAATTCTGCAAAATCAATGATTTGTTCATTTCAAATACCTTTTTAGACAGCATAAGAGATGATTATGCTCATGGACCTCACCAGATGGAATACATAAAAATCAAATTGACTACATCTGCAGAAAGAGACAATGGAAAAGCTCCATCTCATCAGTGAAAACAAGACCAGGGGCAGACTGTGGAATAGACCATCAATTACTGATATGCAAATTCAAACTGAAGCTGAAGTGCTTTTCTTTCCTCAATACTATCAGTTCTTGATCATATGCTACCTCCTGAAATGGTTGAATGTTGACCAGTTCTTTTTGGTACAGTGCCTCTGTATGTTCCTTCCATATTCTTTTTTTTTTTTTAAGTTATTATTGTAAATTGAGTGAAAGTTTACAGAGCAAATCATCCATTTTACATTCAACAAACCATACACCTTGTTTCATTACAATGATTATAATCCCCTTCATGTACCATCAGTTAACAGTACTTCTCTCTATTCACTAGCTCTTTTTTTAAAAAACACTCAGGCATATATAATAATTTACACCACCAAAGGGCACGTTCTGCAAGTCTGCCTCCTGGCCACCAGCTCTTAGTCCCTTTCTTCCCATGAATCTAGAGTCATCAGCCGCTCCCCCTCTCCATGTCCCCATCTCTGCCTCCATCTCTGGTGTTGTTGCTTCTCTGGATAAGGTCCCGCATTCTGTTTGTGCTCTTCTCCCTTGATGGTCCTAGGTCCTTTGTTTCTGGATTGTAAGATTAACTACTCTCCCGTTTTTGTTACAAAACTTCTACCTTTACAATTGTGACGGTCGCCATGTAGCTATTATTCATTATTGAATCATAACAATCTTATCCCCGTCCCTTTTCACCAGACCCATCTAGACAAGATGAAGACTATGCCGTGGTGACTCTTTCTTCCCCCACACATTCTTCAACTAAACTCCCTCTTAAAACCTTTTAAGCCAGTCACTTCTTGCCCTGTATCGCCCCCTCATTTTAGGTAGCCAATATCTAAGTTGCCCGTCCCTATCTACCCTGACTTCCATATTGTTCTGATGCTTTGTGCATCACTCAATATTTTGCCCAAAGAATCCTTCCATATTACAACTTGGGAGGCCTGATTTTTTTCCCTTCAGTTCTTCCAACTTGAGAAATGCTGAGTGTGTTCTTCCCTTTTACTTTTCTAACTCCCAGTCTCTGCACATTTCATTGTTAATACTTTACTATGTCTTTACAAGCTGCCCTTTGAAAATGACTGTTCAGCTCTTTTACTTCATCATTTCTTCCGTTCACTTTAGCTACTCTATTAATACGCTGGACTGCAAGGTCGGTTTGAACCACAAGACAAGCAGTTCAAGCTTACTAGCTGCTCCTCGGAAACCCTATACAGAGTTGCTATGAGTCAGAACCAACTGAATAGCACTTAACAACAACAAATGTTTAAGAACAAGTTTCAGAATCTCTACTGAATCCACTTTGGTCTTTTCTTTCCAGTCTTTTTAATGACCTTTTACTTTCTTCATATACGATTTTCTTGATGTCATCTTAGAACTCTTCTGGTTTGCAGTCATTAGTGTTCAATGCATCAGATCTATTGTTGAGAGGGACTGTAAACTCAGAAAGGACACACTCAAAGTCCTATTTTGGCTCTCACAGACTTGTTTAGACTGGTATAGCACTGTTAGGTAAGCACTGGATTGCTAATGGCAAGATTGGCAGTTCAAACCCAACAGCCACTCCCTGGAAACCCTATACAGGGTAACTATGAATCAGAACTCACTTGGTATCACTTAACAACAAAAGACTTATTTTAATCTTCTTCGGGTTCAGCCTAAAGGAATTTGCATATGAACAACTGATGGTCTATCTCCACAATTGGTTCCTGGCCTTCGACTGGCTGATGATATTGAAATCTACTTCTACAGATGTACTCAATTTGATTCCTGTGCATCCTATCTGGCAAGGTCCATGTATAAAGATGCCACTTAGGTTGTTGAAAAAAAAAAAAACGGTATTTGCAATGAAACAATCATTGGTCTTGTCAAATTCTATCACTGAGGACATAGTTTTCTATTATTAATCTCTCCTCTCTGTTTCCAATTTCCACATTCTCATCACTAGTAATTATTAATGCATCTTGATTGCAGGTTTGATCAATTTCAGACAGAAATTGATTGTTGTTGTTTAGTGCTGTTGAATTGGTTCCAACTCATAGCTACCTTGTATAGGGTTTCCAAGGAACAGCTGTGGGTTTGAACCACTGACCTTGTGGTTCTCAGTCCAGTGCCTATTCTACAATGCTATATGAGCCCTGAAGAAGTTTGTAGAATTATTCATTTTCATCACCACTGGCTTTGTGGTTGGTGCGAAAATTTGAATAATAGTAGTGGTAACTGATGTTCCTTGCAGCTGTAGATTATCCTATCATAGACAGCATTGCTTTTCAAGACAGATCTTGAGATGTTCTTTTTGATGATTAATGTGATGCCTTTCCTTGTCAATATGTCACTTCCGGCAGAGTAAACCATATGACTCGATTCAAAATGGCCGGTACCAGTCCACTGCAGATCACTAATGCCTACGATACCATTCTTTACATGCTCTGTTTCATCTTTGATTGTTTAGTTTCCCTAGATTCCTATTTCATACATTCCACATTCTGACTACTAATGAATGCTTGTAGCTGTTTCTCTCATTTTGAGACTCACTTTATGAGCAAATGAAGGCCCTAAAAGCTTTAGTCCATTCAAGACATTAAGGTCGATTTTACACTGATAAGGTATCTTTTGAGGGCCTTCCAACCTGAGGGACTCATCTTCAGGCACTATGTCAATGTTTGCTTCTATTCATAAACTGTTCCAGGGCTGACCCTCAGAAGTGGACTCCCTTTCTTCCTAGTTTGTTCTTAGTCTGGAAGCTCCCACAGACCATGGAGCTTCTTCTGGTGTTTGAAACATCAGTGGGATAGCTTCCAGCACCACAGCAAAACACAAGCCATCACAGTATAACAAATGGACAGATGTGTGGGGACAGCAGCGTTAATGATGTAAACGTTTGTTTGCTTCCCCAACACATAGAAGGAAGGAAATGTGGGGAACAGTAGAAGGGAGAGTGGAAGAAGAAAGCAAAACACCAGAGCACACCTCCTTCCCCCATTGTAGGTGTCCACACCACAGGAAAAAGATTATAAACTGGAAGCTTGGAAAATGCTCAGACAGCGTGTGTCTATGTGGGCAATTTAGTTCTTTATTACTTATCTGAAAATTATTAAAGTATTGATGCTTTTAATTTTGAAGATCATTAAAGATCATAAGAATTCTATATTGTATAAAGGACCAAGTCTAATTAAAGGCTTTATTTAATCAAGCCTCTTGTTCTAACAACCAAACTACTGTCATCAAGTCAATTCTAATACAGGCAACTCTACAGGACAGAGTAGAACTGCTCCAGAGAGTTTCGGAGGCTGTAAAGCTTTTTCAGAGTAGCCAGTTTCATCCTTCTCCTGAGAAGAAAGGAGTGGCTACTGGGTTTGAACCGCTGTCCTTACTATATTAACAGCCCAAGAATTAGCCCACTATGCCAACCAGTGGCCAGGGCCATAATTAATTAAGGAATTAAAATAAATAAATTGGGACATATTAATCGAGGAATTAAATAAATGAGACATGGGGAAA
>NW_006408540.1:23967910-23975410 GCF_000296735.1 Chrysochloris asiatica | reverse complement strand
AAGAATGACCAAGTTACAGACAGTGTTTTACACAAGCAAAAGATTTACAAGTTTATTGAGAGGTAAAGATATGACCAGAGGAGACAGGAGGGGCCTTAGGCAATGCTAACCCTCATCTCCCCAAACAAAAGCTTTGCTGGAGTTTAAAAAGTTTTAGGTGGAAAAAAAACATCATGTTTATTCGTAGGGGTAGGCATTTCTGGGAAGAGGCCCATTTAGGAGAGTCATGTTAATTGGGTTCATGCAGTTTTTTAAGATGGATTTCATCGTAAAAGGGTCTTGTAGGAACAGACAAAACTTATTCTGGGATGTCGAGCATGCATAGTTTGTCAGAACCCTGGTTCAAACTCCTCCCAGAGGCTGGTGTTCTCCTTTGGTCCAGCAGAAGGTAGTTTTTTCAAGTTATGTCTAGGGCATTGGGTAAACCAGTCTAGCCAGCCAAACATCTTACGCGAGAGTACAAGTCATAATTGTTACAGGCGGTCTTTCTTAATGGCGTGTCCCAGGATGTGTCTGCTCAGCTATGCCCCGAATGATCTGCCTAGCTTTACAATTGCTCAAGCAAACAGGCCTCAACATTTCCTAATGTTTTAGTCACAAGACATCAGTCATTAGGTAGCTCATGTGTAATCCTGATTTCTGGACACCTTTTTCTCCTTGCCTCAACATGGGGTAGCTATGAGTTAGAACCGACATCATGGCAACTGGTTTGATAATTGAGATACGAGGGGCTTCAGAAAATTCATGGAAAAATGGAAGTACGTACTCAATTTTGGTACATAACAGGATGTATAACATTTCATTTTAAATGTTTCTGAAAATATTTTGTGTGTGTAGGGGGTAGGGGAGAGTGAGGTTGCACAGGAGAAACAAAACAAGATGAGTGATGGGTTGTAGCTAAGTGCCGTCGAGTCAATTCCGATCCATAGCAACCCTGTGTAGGGTTTCCAAGGAGCTGCTGGTGAGCTTGAACCACCGGCCTTATAGTTCAAATGACTTTGCAATCTAACGCATTAACCCGCAGAGCCACACCAGGACTCAAAAGGATTGAATTGACCATTTTCTCGATTTTTACATGTATTTGAAACTTTTTGTAATAAAGGAAAATCAAGTGCTAAGTCTGAATGCTTTAGTTGATTTTCAAGCTTTTTTTCCTAATCCAATTTTTAGCACATGTCCAGGTTTTCTTCACCTTTGTTTAGAACTGATGTTAACTGTCCAATTTTGTCAGTCTGGTATATCATCAAGTCACAGGAGGGAAGGAAATGAAAGGAATATGGCATCCAACTTCCTCCTTTTAAAGATGAAGAAACTGATTCAGTTTCATAACCCATTTTGAAGCTCTCCTCTCTGCCCCCTCCTCCTTACATCCCCCACAATACTATGTAATGATCACCCCTCCCCAACTTCCTGGCAAAAGGAAACTTGAAAAGCTAGCGGAGGTTAGCTTGATTAGAGTACTAGGTAAAACTTTGGCTGTTGTTAACTGTTGGTTTCCTGTATAGGGTTTCCAAGGAGCAGCTGGTAGATTTGAACTACCAACCTTGTGGTTTGCAGTTCAGTGCTAATCCTAAAGTGCCACACAAGGAATCCTAAAACCTAGGAAAGGAGGTTAAATTACACAATAGTCTGACAAACAAATCCCTTGTGGCCATGACTGTACTTCTTACAACAGGAACCTTATGATGTTCATTAGCTCCTAACACTGCAAATGTTTTCCTTAGAAGCTATGTTGTTGTTGTCAAGTATAGGGTTTCTGAGGGGTGGCTGGTGAGTTTGAACCACCAACCTTGCTGTTCAAACCAACCTCACGATGGAGTACTTATCCTGCATAGCCACACCACGACTCAAGCTTCTTGCTTGTTGTTGTTAAGCACCATGGAGTAGGTTCAGACTTGTAGCAACGCTGTATGGTGTTCAAGGAGCAGCTGGTGGGTTGAACCACTGACCTTGGGGTTAGTAGTCCAATGCTGATCCTACAGCACCACACCAGAAGTCCTGGAATGTTATGGATATGTATAATATACTTGTTTGAAAAAGTGCATAAAAATCAAAAGTAACCCTCTGTTGTGGAAACTTGATCTGAGGTTTGTCCCTCTGAGTCCCTAGCCTGCAGGTTCTCTGTAAATGCAACACCACCTTCTTCACCTAGACCTCATCAGACACAAAAGCGTAGGGTAACAGAATGGTTTGAGTGCAACTAAATTCCTAAATTTAGGCCACATATATTAAATATTCCTGTGTACTTACATCTCATGGAACCCGTACAGTTAAAAAAATTTTTTTATTGTGAATTTGGTGAAGGTTCTGTGCCGGTATTTTAACTGACAAAACTGGACTGCTCAAGGTTCAGACCCATTTATTTTTCTCCTATAAGTAAGCACTCTTTGGGTGGCGCTGTAGAGTCAGAACTGGACTGGGACACACAAGATCGGCGGTTCACACCCACCAGCTGCTCCAAGGTAACCTCCTTTATACAGGCTCGCTATATGGCGCTGGACTGCAAAGCAGTTTGAACTGCAAAGTCGGGGGTTCAAGTTCGCCAGTTGCTCCCCGGAAACCCTATAAAGGGTCGCTAACCCACTCGACCGCACTTAACAACAACAACAAATAAATCGAAACCGACTCGACTGCACTTATCAAGAGAAAAACAAGAAAGCTGACAGGTCGGAGCAAGCGGAGGTTACATGGGACAAATAAGGTCGGCACCGCTTCCAAACCGGAAACGCGCAAAAAAAAAGACGCAGTGTCGGCACGAAACGCGCACGTACGGGTGCATGCGTTACGCCTGCGCATGTCTCGCTTTCCCTGGTAGGCCCGGTGACTGCTCACCCGAACTCCAAATGACCCCCAGGAAGTTGAAAACTGCCGGCTCCAAAGGACCCTTTTCTCTTCCCCAGGAGGACACAACGAGGATGCTTACAACTAGTCACCACTACTCCTACTCCGACTCCAGGCCGCTGTCCCCGCAGCTTTGTGCTGGTGCTCATAGCGCTGGAAAGACACGTTCGGCCGCCGCGGGAAGTGGAGTGACGGTCGCTCCGCCCCCGCGACCACTGCTAATTCTGCCCGTGCTGGCGCGAGCTCTCGAATCAAAAGGGACCTCCAGACCTCTCAGCCTCGGCCCACTTCACCCTGGTACATGGCTTCTAGTCCTGGTGTGGCGCTGCAGGACAAGCACTAGACCGAAAGGTCGGCGGTCCAAACGCACCAGCCGCACCTCGGAAACCCTATATAGGGTCCTATGAGTCGGAACCGACTCGATGGCACGCCACCACCACCATACCAGATTTAACGGGGCCCAACTTGTGGTTGTGTTTCCTCCCCAAGGACAGCGTGCTAAGGGTTTTGTTTTAATTAATGACAGTTTGTCTTTTAGCATTCATCATCTCTACACTGGCAGGTTCCGCTAAACTATGTATTTAACAAGCTACCTATTTTTGTAATCCTGTACCTTTTCACATGCTTTTTTTTTTTTTTAACCCCTGAATGAACCCTCTCGGTCACACGAAATTCATTCTCAGTAGAACTCCAATCAGTGTGGTATCAGGACAAGGACAAAGTGCAGAAACATTCCAGTATCAATAACTGAGTCTTCACAAATCATAGACGGGGAAACAAGGATTCATTAAAATGTGCTGGGTCAGTGAATGTAGAAAACTATTTGGGAGGAAAAACAGTTGCTTTTCTAGATCTTTGCATAACACACACTTTGAAGTGAAAAATTATAGTTGAAAATCTCTGGAGAAGGATTTGCTTACTTTAAAAATAAATGTTTTCATATCCACCAAAGAAATACAAAATGTTAGAAGTCAAATGATAACCGTACAAGAAAAACCATAAATGCTCCAATGTTACTTCCAGGGAGGATCACTTTGTACCCTGAAGTGTTACTTCTGATATTTATCTTCATAGTTCCAAATAACATGCTTTTTCTGCATATTATGGTAAATAATGATAAATTAAGCTCTATTGTGGAGCCCTGGTATGTGGCTGTGGGTTAATGCGCTGGTATCCAAAGTTGGTTTGAACCACTGGATTGGCCGGTCAAGCTCACCAGCCAGTCCTCAGAAACCCTAAACAGGATTGCTATGGGTTGGAACCACTCACTGGCAATTAACAACAATAAAGCTTATCCCTCAGTGTCCTGTACATCACAAAAGTAGTTTATAAAATTTGTTGTTATATTTTGTCAGAACAATTATGGTTTAATTTCCTTGGAAACCCTATACAGGGTTCTATGAGTCAGAACCAATGCCATGGCACTTAACAACAACAAACATTAAAGCAATGCATGAGCACATCGCTTGTGAGGATAGCGTAGGATCTGGCAGTGTTTTGTTCAGTTGTGCTACGGAGTTAGAACCAACCCAATGGCACCAACACAGCCAACAGGAGCACATAGTTTTAAGGTATTAAATTCTGTTGTATTGTCAGGTACAGATTAGGACCCCCTAGACTCTAGGCCTCTCTTACCCTGGCTTCGTATCTGCCCCTTTGCCCTAAGCCCTCTCCTACAAGACAGGGATAAAGAAAAGGAGAAGACGTCTGTACTCCAACAAGAATAGTAACAGTGAGAGGAACAGCTGAGAGCCTGGAAGAAAGAGATCAGAGGAGGAAACCCCAGTAGAGAAAAGCAACTGGTAGTAAAAAGGAAAAGCTTGGCAGAGAGCCCCCCAAAATAGCACTGAGCTGACAGCTGCAAAAAAGCACTCCATTTCCAAGAAGGCTTCATACCTTTACTAAGAAAAATAAATGAGTAATCAGCCTATTACTCTTCTTAATCAATATGTATTAGCCCACTCTTGGAGGAGGAGGTCCCATAGCCTTATAAACTAGTGCACCCCAATCCCATAGGGTCTTCACTTGCCGAGACAGACCCACTTGTCTCTTTGATGTGAACTTTGACTCTGACTTGACCCATGCTCCCCAATTCCACTGGGTCTTTTTCACTCCTCCACTCACAAGAGTGAGACCCACTTTTCTCTTTGAAGTGGATTTTTGCTTTGCAATAAAGAGCTCTGGGTGAAG
This sequence comes from Chrysochloris asiatica, assembly GCF_000296735.1. Taxonomy (NCBI): domain Eukaryota; kingdom Metazoa; phylum Chordata; class Mammalia; order Afrosoricida; family Chrysochloridae; genus Chrysochloris; species Chrysochloris asiatica. The sequence continues at coordinate 23,970,379 of NW_006408540.1, read as the reverse complement.
GCTTATTGTTACTGTGTGTGATTCAGAAGGGGTGAGTTGGTGGAACTAATTCTTTATAAACACCCCACCCCTACCCCTCACCCCCAGCGAGAGGGACCAGGGAAAAATGTGACAATATCAAAAGCTTATAATCATGTATTTGTCTGCCTGACTTCTGGCCTACTTCACTGAGACAACCATTTTCCTTTTTTGGCTATTTCTTATAGCATTTAGTGCCATCTGTGAAAAATAAAGATACTGTTCATTTTTAAAAGATGCTTTTGAAATGTGTACTTATACTAAGTGTAATACTTTATCATCATTTAAAACAATTAAGTAATAGCAATTGTGGCAACTTAAAAAATACATCTAAATGTGTGATTAATTAACTCCATGAACAACTGCCTCCTTTGTCATGTGACTAGAACTGGATGGTGCCTGGCTACATTACTGAACATTTTGATTAAAGATTAGCTAGATTCTGATCAAACGGAGAAAAACGCAGAACAAAATTCCCAATTCTCATGAAATCCAAACTTTTTGGAGCCATGGTGGTTGAATGAACCCCTCAAAGTATTGCCTGAGATAATCTTTAAATCTTTAGCCAAAAACAACCTCTGAAGTCTACTTAAAATCAAACAATGTTGTTATTAAGTGTCATCGAGTCGGTACCGACTCATAGTGATCCTGTATAGGATTTCTGAGGAAAGCTTGAAACGCAGAGCTTGCAGTTCAAACCAACTTTGTAGTACAGCACAAATCACCCACAGCATCACCCCAGGGCTCCAAACAATAGTCTAGCTTAACTAGTAAAAGTGCCTGCTTTGAGCATTGTACTCCTTTATAATGTCTCTGTACAAGTATGGGGTCAAAGTGATGACAACTTGAAAGACTACATAGGAACCTTAGGAGGCAATGGTCAACAACTATTAAGGAACAACAATTTATAAAGTAGGGTGAGAATGTTGTACAACTCCAAGAATATAACCAATGCCACTGAATTCTACATGTAGAAACTATTGATTTGGTGTATGTTATACCGTGGATATCCTCAACAAAATAAAAATAAAAGAAAATATAATGAAGGTAGTGTTGATAAGTGCCAGTGAGTTGTTTCTGGCTCATAGCAACCCAGTATAGGGTTTCTGATGAGCAGCTGGTGAGTTTGAACCGCCGACCTTGCAGTCCAACACGACTTTGAGGTCCAGTGTTTATCCTACAGGTCCACACCAGGACTCCATATGAAGGTAACATGTATTTCACAAAGTTAGGTACACAGTTTAAGGACATAAATAAGACAAGAGAGGCTGCCTTATGGGAATGGGAAAGAAGGAAAAATGTAAATAGGACGTACACATTACACAGACTGAGTCTGATAAAATACTAAGGACTGGAAAGTACATGTAATTCAGGCTTGGTGCTGGTGGTAGTTGTGTGCCGCTGAGTGGGTTTTGACTCATAGCAATCCTGAATAGGGTTTTCAAGGTTGTAAATCTTTATGGAAGCAGAAAACCTCATCTTTCTCCCACGCAATAACTGGTTGATTCAAATTACTGACTTTATGATTAGCAGCCCGGTTCTTAATCTACCACTCCTCTGTCAGTTTGTTACACTGTGGTGGCTTGTGAGTTGCTGTGATTCTGAAAACTATGCCACAAGTATTTTAAATACCAGCAGGGTCAGGTTTCAGATGAGCTTCCAGACGAAGACAGACTAGGAAGAAGGAGTGACAAGCAATTTCTGAGTACTTAATCACTGAAACCTTATGAATAGCAGAGAAACACTGTCAGATATAGTGTAGGAAAATGAGACCCTCAGCTTGGAAGATGCTGGGAGCAGACCCCCTGTTGCCGTTTGACACAGTCCCAGCAAAGGAAAACATCAGCACAGCAGATGGCTTTTGGGGAAGCACTCTTTCTCTCTATTCTTTGGGATGGTTCTGATTCCACTTGTGGGGATATAGTACTGCCACATTCACGGCTCTGACTGTGAGTTCTGTAGCATTTAGGAAAAACCAGTCTTTCAACAATTGTTTCAACATTACTGGATTAGATTCAAAGAGAATTTTAGACAAATTAAGGCAGCATGACCTATTCCCCCTCTCACAGAAAACCCAAGTACAAAGCAGCTGCATTTATGAGATCACAGAAGCAGATAAAAAACTACAGTGAAGCTGACCGACCCCCATGGGCCCCACCTAAGTCAATTACCGGCCAGAATCCACAAACCCCCCACTACCACATAAAGGAACCTATGTAATTGGGCAGAGAATGGTGAACATAAATGAAAAGTGGTCAAAATGTAATAGTCTACCTTTCTTGCAGCAATTAACCAGGTTGGGCTCTTTAACATGCCTCATGGCCCCAAAAGAAAGAAACAGAAACACTGTGGTTAAGCAATTTAATGAATACTTTAGAAAAACAAAATAATTGAATAGATGTTAGTAATGCTGTTACTATAGAAAATAGTAGTACTTTATGTAGGATAGAA
>NW_006408540.1:23949392-23951184 GCF_000296735.1 Chrysochloris asiatica | reverse complement strand
ATTTCAATTTTTATTCCATCAATTCCTGGTGCCTTATTCTTTGCCAATTCCTTCAATGTACTTTGGACTTCCTCTTTCAGTATCATTGTCTCTTGATCATATGCTAACTCTTGAAACATATATACATACATAAATACATTCATACATATATATGTGTGTGTGTATGTCTATATATGTATATATATATATGGAGCTCTGGTAGCATAGTGGTTACAAATTGGGCTGGGATCCTCAAGGGCAGCAGAGTTTGGAACTACCAGCTGTTTTGCCGGAGAAAGATGGGGCTTTCTTCTCCCGTAAAGATTTACAGCCTTGGAAACCCTGTACAGGGTCGCTATTAGTCAGAACCAACTCCACGGCACATAACAACAACATTATCAAGGAAATGGCTTACAATAGCAGAGCCCAAGGTCCCTATTAAAGAGAAGAGAGACTTTCTCAAGTGTCCATGATATTGGGAGCAGGCCACACCCCCAAGGAAACATTCCTTCAATTGGTTTGTCACTCATCATAGAGTTAGCTATGCCTGAATTCAATTTCATCACCATGGGATAAGCACATCTTAACTACTAAACCATGCTAATCCTAGCCTCCTCAAGTTGACACGAAACCCTAAGTATTACCTAAGGTATCTTCACTATGAATGATGAAATGATCAATCATTCAAAATCAAAAGGGCAACATTTACCTAAATGTTGGACAAAGTTGAGAAGGGTTGGAAAGGTGGATGGAATGGAACTAGGAACCACAGGGAGGAAATGGGATAACTGTTGTTGCATAGAAGGGATTGCAATCACTGAGATGAAACCAAGTGTAGGATTTGTTGAATGTAAAACTGATGAGCTTGTCTATAACCTTTCACTCAAGTCACAATAAAAAGTTTAATAAATAAGCAAATAACCCTCAATAAAACAAACAAAACAGAAAACAAAAGTGGAGAAACTTAGACTAGGTTATATTCCATTGTTAATTGCTCTCATTGCACTGTGGTCCTTATCTTCAAGACACACATTTCAGCTTGTAGTTCATTAGTGTGGGCATTAAGCTCATGTCTGCAGCCCAATGGAATATAAGTAACTTGAGGACAGTGTTATGTTGATTTTTGCTCATTATATTCCCTGCTGATTAGAACTACAATGCCTAGAATACCAGTCAATATTTTTATTTGAATTTGATGTTGAATAAATGAAGGAATTCAGCAGGTTATTTTTTACTGAGTTCCTTCACTTATTCAACACTTATTTTCCTACCAGCTGCCACACACTGAAATAAGCACCAAAGATTTAAAAAAAAAAAAAAGAAAAGAAAAAAGTAGATTTTGCCTTCAGGGAACTCAAATGAGGAAAAGAAGTGAAACATCCCAATGATTTCAACATGGCATGTGTTATGAAAAGTTAGACACAGTACAGCAGTCTGGAGTGAGAAAGGTGAGAGCCAAGTGGAGGTAGTTGGTAAGGGTTCTAAGAAGAGTTGCCCATTGTACCAGAGTCCTAAAAGTCAACTAGGAATTAATCATTGAATAATTAATGGTTAAGACATTCCACGGAGAGGGCACAGCCTGTGTATTTGCACAGTGCATTGGGATGCACAATGTATACCTTCAGCTTCAAGTGGTCTGGGTGTCTCTAGACTATGTAAAGAAATAGGAGTTGGGAGATGAAGAGCTCTTGTGTGCCAAGGAACCACAGAAAGTCTTTATATTTGGAAACACAACTAACTGCACTTCTGAAGCTTTAGTATTTGAAGCACTTGCATTTATAGCTCGGGCACACTTTGGAGGATGAATTGGAGG
>NW_006408540.1:23947086-23948846 GCF_000296735.1 Chrysochloris asiatica | reverse complement strand
CCCGTATTCCCAGAATTTACCACTCCACCCCAAGTGAATATACCCCGGGCAGTTCCTTTCCAGAGCCTCCCTGCTTAATCCCAGTAAACCTGTCCTTGTTCGTCCTCTGAGGAAGTTTTACTGCCTTGGTTCTAGGGGGAGAATCTTGACCTTAGAAACTTAGGGAAAAAGTGCATTTCTCTGTGGACATCCAGGGCTCATGTTTGGAATTAAATAAATATAACTGAACATTAAGATGAAAAACAATTTGCTATTAACTTCCAAGTGGCTAGATCTGTTATACTCGGGCCTATGGGGCCTCGAACCTCTGCATGGTCTGCAACACTGGGTGAGTCTCAAGACAACTTTTTGGGTTTCTTTTTCATTTGAATCTTACTTTTGCATGATTTTGGGGCAATCCCAAAGGATTTGAGGAGGAGGCGTTAGCAGGAGCCCACTGACATGATTGCTTTTCTCGTTATTGTCTTACACAGTTGTATAAGCACTAACAACAGGGTGGAATTTGGACCCAAGTTTAATTTAATCTTAGATAGATAAGACATGGTGTTTCCGCTTCTCAATTTCACAGAACATACTGAAAAGCTAAGCATCTCCAGAACAGGGATGAGATAGCTGAACTAGGCGCAGAGTCTGCATAAATTCTCTTTTTAGTATGAGATGGTCTTTAACTAGTAACAATAGAAGAGCTCCTTTTCAAGCCAGATAGTAAAATCTCTAGTTTGTTGTTTTTCAAAATTGACCAAAAACTCACATGAGAGATAAATGATAACCAGGACAATGGATTAAGGAAGCTACATTCAGTTTGCTGGTTAATCAAGACTCCAAGATATATTCTTGCATTGGGCTGGGCACCTGAATTCTTGATCACTTCTGCTTTTCAGATTGAGGTCATTGGTTCAGTGGTAGAATTCTTGCTTTCCACGCAGGAGATCCAGGTTTGATTTTGGACCAATGCATATCATGCACAGCTACCGATCCCTCTTTGGGGCTTGTGTGTTGCTATGATACTGATTAGATTTCAGTAGAGCTTACAACTAATGCAGATTGAGAAAAGAGACCTGGAGATCTACTTCCAAAAATGAGCCAATGAAAACCTTGTGATCACAGTGGTCTGAGCCACAACTTATCATGGGTAGGGAACAGGACTGGGCAGCATTTTTGTGCATGATTCATGGGGTCGTCATGAGTCAGGGGGTGACTCAGCACAGCTAACAACAAAAATATAGTTCCCCTTTAGAAAAGCAGAACTTGTGAAGCTAGAATACTCCTTAGAAGTGAGAATGGAGAGACTTCGTCTCTTACACTTTTGACTTATTGTCAGAAAGGACCATATCTTGGAGAAGGACATCATGTTGGATAAAGTGAAATTTCAGCAAAAAAGAAAAAGACCCCTAATGAGATGGGTTGGTACAGTAGCAGCAACAATGGGCTCAAGAGCAACTAAGACTGTGAGGATGGAACAGTGCATAGGCTCACTAGAGTCAGAGCCGAATCTACAACACCTAACAACACTTCCATAATAAATCCCATAATTGTGATTATTGTTTAAAAGTTCTGTATAGTCACTGAAATGGATTATTAAGCCCAGATGTGAAGCAGAGAGTGCTGTGGGAGAGATGGTTGATGTCAAAATGGGCTGAAGAAAGTTGAAGGGTGGAAGCATGTCTGACCTCTGCTTCCTAGGAGTCAATCGTGGGTGGATGCTCTTTCTCCCTTGTGAAGTCAAAGGAAGTCAGCCATGGTCTCCATACTATTTTATT
>NW_006408540.1:23943121-23945511 GCF_000296735.1 Chrysochloris asiatica | reverse complement strand
ATTATCTGCAAGTGTGGGTGTTCCTGTGCATATGCCCTCTCTTCTTATCAGCTGGATGCTTCAATCTCCACTCTAGTCCTCTGTGGCTATGTCACTGACTCTGGGCCCCAAGAGTTCCCAGGTCTTGCTACACTTCTGGCCAACCAGGTCTCCACCCAGGTTCACAGGAGTCTATTGAATGTTGTAGTGCTTAGCTTGCATCTTCATTGCTGGTTTTCCCTCACTACCCGTTAACAGTGACAAACAGCTCACTTCTGCTTGAGTATTCCTATTGAATTTTAATTTTGGAAGGGAGTTTGCCCTGAGGGGACCTGACCACTTGCCTTGATGTCTCCTGGGCGAGCAACTTGCTTGTTCTTGTAGTAATCAGTAGGACTGCCTTTATTGTTTTGTATTTTTCCTGTCAGTCTTTCTTTCAAGAAGTATTTTCTGTTCTTCTAGCTATTCCAGGCTGTTCTGCTTGTCCTTTCCAGTGGAAATTTCCCACCTCAAGATTCTGGATGGGGTTCAGGATTCTACCTATGGTCTTATGTCGTGCAGAGGCTCCGTAGGAAGCTTCCTTCACTGGGCATGTTGTAGCCCTGTTTTAGGTTATAGGAGTCCTGGTGTGGCTCTGTGGGCTAATGCGTTAGACTGCAAAGTTGTTTGACCTGCAAGGTTGATGGTTCAAGCTCACCAGCTGCTCCTTGGAAACCCTATACAGGGAAGCTATGGGTCAGAATCAACTTGATAGCACTTAACAACAATAGCAAATCAGTTAAGGCAGAAGACAGACTTACAAGCTTTCTATGGGAATATTTCAAGCTATTCTTTTCTCTCCCCCTCAAGTGTCTATTTTATAATGGCATGCCAGGGAAACTAAGATTCAAAAGACAGCCAAGCATCTTAACATTATTTGTCCCCTTTTGCCCATTCCAACCATATCTCAATCCCTATATCCCAGAGCCTTGTTGTTTCAAGGTTGTTACTCGCCTGGTGGCAACCTGGCCTCTATCTACTTGTAAAGGTGGGAAAAACGGGGATTTCAGACCCAACACACATTTTACATTTCAAATGGATAATAATTGGAACAAATAAAGGTTCTTAGACCCAAAGTGGCTCTTGGTGGGCAAAATAAACACAACTTTATTTAGAGGGTGGCTGACTAGGGAAGAGGGGCTCGGAGATGGATGCCGTCCCCCAGGTTTTGAAGGAAGGCATTTTTTTTATCCATGTGCATGTGTCCAGAGGAAACCAGACTACAATTGCCCGCTAATCAAATGTGTTCCTCGGCTGACCATGTGTCCAAGGTTGCCAGCAGAGTCTCTCAAATCTGAACTTGGGGAACTTGGAGACACCTCAGACTATAACTTGGTATTCTTTGTTGCTACAACCAATTAGGACAGAATTAGCCAATCCTAAAACCACCTAAAGCCAATTTTTGAAGGTCCCACTGGGAGATTCTCTTATTTTTTAATTCTTGGTGTGTGTTTTTAGTTTAGAAGTGCTATTATATTCCACAAGGTTTGAGTCAATGAAGTTGGAAAATGTCCTATTTTTTAGTTTTTTCCTTTTTAATTCAAAAAACACAATCAATCTTTTCTTTGAAAATCTATATAAAGTACAACTTGCTTTTAGCATGATTATTTTCCTAAATAAAAGACAAATAATTACTTATTTTATGTTAATTACAGGCATGAAGCAAAAGGTTTTCTTTAAAAAAATTACAAATGAACAGTGTAGTTATGTAAGGCTGTGGTTAGTTATCTCTAGCATCCGTGGCTTGTTGGCAGGGTAGGAGTGACTATTTCACATGTAATAGTGTACTTTAACTCTTAGTTAGCACATTGTCTTCTCATTACTCTGGGGGAGGGAGGGTCTCTGCTGGCATTGTGTAACCTGCTTCCCTGCTGAATTAGCAGTGTGCTTGTGAGGTAACCTTGATTGTAGGTGCTATTTAGGGTAGGCTTCAAGTACTGGGTGGTGATTTCAGTTCAAACAATAAAAAATTGTATTTTTTCAATACAAATTTACTAAGCCCATGTGAACCTGCCTAATTGTTTTCCCAACCACCTTGTTCTTCCATTCCTAGAATGTTGTTTTAGGCACATGTATGATAAACACACTACATGAAACCATTGTTATATTACAGTGTAAATCCCGAAGCTGTTGTTGTTAGGTGCCATCGAGTTGGTATCGACTCATTGTGACCTTATGCACAGTAGAACAAAACACTGCCAAATCCTGTGCCAACCTCACAATTGTTGCCCATTGATGCTGCCACTTGGCCAATCCATCTCACTGGGGGTCTTCCTCTTTTTCTCTGAACCTCCACCCTACCAAACATGATATCCTTCTCCAGCGACTGGTCCCTCCTGACAATATGTCCCAAGTATGAGAGACAAAGTTTG
>NW_006408540.1:23934367-23942647 GCF_000296735.1 Chrysochloris asiatica | reverse complement strand
ATAATGCTTGAAGGCTCAAAAAAAGATAACAAAGTCGTTAAGAGAATTCATTTTCTATATGTAACACCTATCTCCATTTAGGAGTTTTTGGGTAGTGCAAACCCTTAAGGAGCTCTGGTGGGGTGGGATGTGAACCGCAAGGTCAGCAATTCGAAACTACCAGCTGTTCCATGGGAGAAAGATGAGGCTTTCTGCTCCCTTAAAGATTTACAGCCTCGGAAACCCTGTACAGGGTCGCTATGAGTTGGAATCCACTCCAAGATGCATAACAACAACAACAAACCTTAAGTAGCTCAGCTACTAAATGGAAGGTTGGTGGTTTGAACCTGATGAGAACAGATTAGGGATAGCTTGAGCCCCTCCCTGCCTGGTCCAGATCAAAGGAAAGGTGGACCCACAGTAAACAGATTGAAAACCAGAACAGGGACCACAAAAGTCCTGGATACCCTTGCAGTTTAGGACTCGTCCTGAGCATGACCTTTTGATGTGTGTTAGCTTATTGTTATCTACCCCTGCATACAATCACACCCCCTCTTCCACTTGGCATTGGATTGTTGTTATGTGCTGTTGAGTCTTATCCAACTTATAGTGGCCCTGTTTCCAAGGAGCAGCTGGTGAGTTTGAACCACCAACTTTGTGGTTCAATCTGACCTTGTGGCCCTGAGCTTTATATTACAGCGCTATGCCAGGACTCCAAATGGAATCCACTTCTTGCTGAAGACCGGGATCCAACCGGGGACCTTTAGATCTTCAGTCTAACTCTCTCCCAACTGGGCTATTTCCACTCCATAGGCAGAAAAGGGCATGGGAAACCCAATAAAGACTCCCCAAACCACTCGCCCAGGGTGGAACGACTCTCCTAGGGGAGGAGTCCTGAGTTTATTAAACCTTGCTCCCCAATTCCTCGGGGTCTTCTCCACTCTCAGTAACAGACCTGTTTCTCTCTCTCTGAAGTGTACTCTCCCTTTCCAATAAATCTTATGTGTGACTGCCCAGAGTGCTTCGCTTCCATCCTTGAGAAGTGAGGACACCAGCTGAGCCTGATTGTTCAGATTCAGGGAGCTGGGGACCAGGGAACATGTGATAAACCCACCTAGAAGTGCCTTGAAAGAAAGACCAGCTCATGTGTTTCTGAAAATTCACAGCCATGTAGGATTTACTGTGGTGGATGCTCAGGTCATTTTTGGAAAAACAGGAGCCTGTGAAGTAAAGTAGTCAAGTCATTTCTGAGAACAAAGAAACCTAAAGAATGTGAATTCCCCTAATAGAATGTCCTGCCTTCACTAATCTGAGCCTTTGTCTGTTTCTTTTTGTAAGATGCTGCCTGCTGGCCAATCCCCTGCTGCCAAGTGTATCACGTGTCCCTCTTCAGCTATGCCCCCTAAGAACCTCTATAAAACCTTTGTACCCTGGGAAGGAGTCTCTGAACATGAATCCATTGAGACAGGTGCCGGCACATTAAAACCCTTCCTTTTGGAATCTGCGGGTGTTTAGCGCCTCCTTTGAGTGGCTCTGACAACACTATGGAATGCAGTTCTATCTGTGCATACGCCATCTCCATGAGTTGGAGTAGACTGAAAGGTCAACTTTGTGTGTATTTCATTTAAATATGCTGTTCTCAATAGACAATGTCTCTTAGGAGTGGCACATTTTCTCTCTATTAGGTCACAGGACAGGCTGGTCAGGAAAAACTGATCAGTTGTAACAAGAAATACCTCAGTGTAACTTTTCTGAATTAACTAAAGAAACAAAGGAGAACTAGGAGAGTTTGGAAAACCTTGGATTTGAGGAAACAAGTTATTTTTCCTATGTCTATTGTTGGAGATAAGGAGTAATTCATGAATGTTTAAAGAGTGATAGCATCTTAGCACTGGAAAGAACCTCAAAGGGCCTCTAGTCTATTGTCTCATGTTTGTTGTTGTTGTTAGATGCCATCCAGTTTGTTTAGACTCATAGTGACCCTATGCACAACAGAAAGAAACATTGCCTGGTACTGCGCCATCCTCACAATTGCTGCTATGCTTGAGCCCATTGCCACTGTATCTCATTGGGGAACTTCCACTTTTTTGCTGACCTCCACCCCCCCACCCCCCACCCCCACTTTACCAAGCATGATGTTCTTCTCCAGGGACTGGTCCCTCCTGATAATATGATTGAAGTATGAGAGACGAAGTCTTACCAACCTTGGCTTCTAAGTAGCATTCTGGCTGTGCTTCTTCCAAGACAGATTTATTTGTTCTTCTGGAAGTCCATAGTTGTTGTTGTTGCTGTTAAATGACGTCAAGTCTGTTCCAACTCGTAGTGAACCTATACAGGGTTTTTGAGGAGCAGATGGTGAGTTTGAACTGCTGACTTTGTGGTTCCAACAGACCTAGCAGTCCAGTGCTTTATCTGTAGTGCCCCAACAGGACTCTAGACAGTCCATGGTACTTTCAATATTCTTCCTCAACACCATAATTCAAATGCATAAATTCTTCTACAGTCTTCTTTATCATTGTCTAACTTTCACATGTATATATGGCTGTTAAGTGCCATTGAGTAGGTTCCAACTCATAGAGACCCTATATAGAATTTCAGGGGAGTGGCTGGTGAGCTTGAACTGCCGACTTTGCTTTCTAACTGACCTTGCAGTCCAGTGCATTAATCCGCAGTGCCACACAAGGACTTGAAAATACTATGGCTTGAGTCAGGCACAACTAAGTCCTCATAGTAACATCTTTTCTCTTTAGCACTTTAAAGAGTTCTTTTGCAAGCAGATTTGCCTAATGCAAGATGTTGTTTGATATCTTGACTGCTGCTTCCATGCATGTTGATTGTGGATCCAAGTAAAATGAAGTCGTTGACAACTTTCATATTTTCTCGGTTTATCATGATGTCATTTATTGGTCCACTTGTGAGGACTTTTATTTTCTTTACATTGAGGTACAATCCATATTGAAGGCTGTGGTGTTTGATCTTCATCAGTAAGATATCTGCATATCATTGGTTGTTAAAGAGTCTTCCTCCAATCCTAATGGTACAGATAAGGCATCTAAAGCATAAAGTCATGACATGACTGGCTCAAGGTCACCTTGCTAGTTGGAAGAAACTTTTGTTACCAGTGTGAGGCTCTTCTCCTACTTTCAAGAAACATTTTTTCTCTGTGGAGCCCTGGGATCATTTAAAAGAAAACAAAGACCATTGTGGCAGATAGTTCTTTAGAAGGGGTAAGGAATCTATATAGCCAAGGAGCCACATGAGAAAAAGCCATTTTGATGAACTAAGGTAGTTTCAAAAGTGTGAATTTTTGACAAAGAAATGAACTCGGAGAACATTCCTACACATTTCTAATTTTAGCATCCTCTTTAACCCATACCCTCATGATTTCAGGATTGAAGGAAAGACAATTTTTCTTGCTGGTCCAACTTCTGCCCTGGTTGGGGGAAGGTGGATTTACTCTTGTATCTTCTCCCTGTGAGCTTTATTATTTTTTTACTAAAATGTAAAATTTATTGAATGTTAGATTAAACATAAAACAAGAATTAGAGTACACTATAAACAAAATAAAATACGAAAATAGTTGAATATTTGTGCCCTCTGTGGGGAAGACATGGAGGTTCAGGATGGAACAGACCCCAGCCTAGGCTGATTGTGGAGTAGGTGTTAAGGCTGGTTCTGCCTCTAGATCAGGTTCTGGGGAGGGTGCTCCAGGTAGATCTCCAGGTGAAACAGAAACAAGCTCTCCCACAGATTCTGGGAATGCTGATGGAGCAGTTGGGGTGAGATTAGGCTCTCCCTCAGGAGGTTGTCCTACAGATGGTCCTGGAGGTAAGGCTGGAACTTGAACTGGTTGGAGAGCACATGCTGGACCTGGTGCTGGAGCTAGAAGAACAGAGAAGTTCCCCAACACTCCTAACTTTCCTTGTGTGAAGATGAACACCTTCCCAAAGCCCAAACTCCCCTCTCCAGGACTACCCCAGACTGAGGCCTCCAGAAGTTGATTTCAAGATCCCAGGAGCTCTCCTCACTATCGGCCTTTGGACACACCTCCTGTGTGGTTCACTCCCATGATCCTGCACACCTAAACCTACACACCCACCACTTCTTCCTCACCCTGTGGCATTGGCATGAAAGCAACACTGTGAGCCCATTGAACACCTTGATACAAGTCTAGCAAGACATACAGAGACCATTAACACCAGGGGTGGGTGGGATGCAAGGACACAGCCACCATCCTATGTGCCCATGTGACTGACACAGATATTTGGAAAAGAACCTGACTCAGTTGTGTTACTAGCTAGGTGTGGTGGTGGGAAAACCACTAGGTGACACTGTCAGAGGAGTGAGACACCAAGAAGATTTTCTGTAAATCTTTTGTGCCATAATTAACCAGGTCTGCATTCTAGAATATTCTGGTGCCTAGTTAGCAGCCAACTCCTCATATGCAGGGCCAACATTCATGAAATTTTAAGTTGCAGAACAAAGTTTATCATAGCCTGAAAATGGCCTACTACATGTGAGTACGCATGAGGCTGGAAGAAGATGTGGAAGGACAGTCAATCCAATTGCTCCACGGGTCCCCTGGGATGGGAGCTAAGATACAAGAAACAGTGGTAGCAAATGGCAGTGTAGTTAGGGCCTAATGGCAGAGAGAGCAGTACAAGGCTTAATGCTGATGTTTGTATTCAATGAGAAGAATGGCAGTGCTGGGCCAAGTCTGAGGTTGGATGTGGGGTGGTCAGGATAGGAAGGGAGATGTCCTCTGGATACCTTTGGGAAAGAAGGAATTCCTCATGGGGGAAAACCTAGGGAGAAGGTTTGGGGCACCTCCAGAGAGGAACTTGTCCCCCAAGACCCACCCTTGTCTCCATTGGCATCTGGGTGTGCAGACCCCACCCTGTGCCTGTGCTGGCTCTTCCTGGCCCCTTTTTCAGGGAATGAGAAGGATCTGATGCCATCTCCCTGGTTCATGTCCATGTCCTATGCAAAGGCCTGTGAAGACATTGCCCAGTATTGGACCTAGGGAGCTCCAAGGCCCCCTCTGAGCTGCTGCCTCCCCTTGCTGTCCTTCAGGCCCTATTGCCAGCTGGGATATCAGAGGGGCCCTGACTTCTGTCTGTCACCAAATAGTGTTGCTGTGCAAAACATGACAGTTCTTGGTAAGGTGTGACAGCACCAAAAGGTGGCCCATATTACATAACTGTAACCCAACTTGTAGTGGGAATCCCCCCAGCTGCTCCCCAGATGCACAGGTGGCCCTCCTTGAAAGGGTGGAACTAGGAGAATCCTCAAGTGCTAGTTTTGAGGCAGCACCACTATCATCGTCCTCATCATCACCTCCCAGGACTTTCTAGTTCACATGAGACCTCCTTCTATGACCCCACATTCTTCTCACCCCAAACAATCCCTTTGTCATGTAGAGAATTTCATCATCAAGAGCTCTGTCCTCTTTTCTTCCCTGCCTCCACTATCCCTGGGAGCTTTTGCATTGATGTTTTCTTCCAATTACTCACATTTCTGGTTTTATTCATCATCTTGCTACTATGGTCTTGTGAATTCCCAAATTAAATCACTTTTAATATTGACTGGAGTCAATACAACAGCGCAGTTAAAGAGCTTAGCCACTAACCTAAAAGTTGGAGGTTTTAGTCTACTAGAGATACCTTGGAAGAAAGGCCTGGTGATAACATCTGAAAAATCTGTCATTGAAAACTCTATGGAGTTGTTCTATTCTGACAAACATGGAGTTGTCTTGAGTCAGAATTGATTTAATAGCAGCTGGTACTAGTATTCATATTTTGAGGATATGTATTTGTGGCGCTGTGGATTAATGTATCAGACTGCAAAGTCTTTTGAACTGCAAGGTCAGTGGTTCAAGCTCACCAGATGCTCCTTGGGAACCCTATACAGGGTTGCCATGGGTCAGAATTGACTCCACAGCTGGCTCTTAACAACAACATTCCTAACAGAAACTGGTTGGCTCCAGCTCCAGCACTTTGGCTAGCTGTCCCCACCTTATTTGATTGGTTAAGGTGGGCAGTGGGAGGGTAGAACAAGAGATAACGGAACTACTTATGTCTGTTTCCTTCTCTCCTCATTTCTAATTACACAGAATATCTACTAGGGACTAAAGAAACTTGAGGAAAAAGGTCCTCCCTTTCAGAACTTTCAAGAACTCAGGAATTTGGGAAACAGCCCTAAAGTTGATAGACCACTTTTCATAGATTCAGTCTTTCTTTATACTGCCCTGTTCCTTGTGCATCAGCTCTAGGTACCAGAGCCTGGCTAATGCTCGTCATCCATGCCCACCTACTCCTAGGTTAAAAGCCTAACCGCCGAATTTGCTTCCACATATTGGGTATTTTTATAGTTCGATGTCCAGAGCAGAATAGGGGTCCAGCCATTTGACCAGTGATCAATTCTATGAGGGTGAGTCAAAAGTTATCCACACACTAGCCATAGACTTAAATTAACTTTAAGAAAAGGCAAATATATTATTTTTCGACGTAATCGCCTTGCTTTTCAATACACTTTGTCCAACTGTCAACAAGCTTTTGTATTCCCTTACATAAAAATGTTTGAGTCTGAACTGCGAGCCACGAATGGACCACTGACTGTCTTCACTTCTTCATCAGAGGAGAATCTTCGTTCCGGAAGGACTGCTTTCAGGGGACCAAACAGGTTAAAGTTCACTGGAGCACTATTAGGACTATAGGGAGGATGCTTTAACACCTCAAAATAAGTTTTTGTAGAGTACCTACAGCGTGTGCAGAGGTTTGTGGACGTGCATCATCATGCAAGATCACAATGCCCTTGGATAGCAGCCCTTTGTGTTTAATCTGAAGTTTAGGCTCCAGCTGTTCAATGAGTAGTATCTCACTATAGTGCGCACTATTGATTGTTGAATTTTTTTCCTGATCGTGTTCCAATACTACCTCTTGAGAATCCCAGAAAACTAAGCATCAATTTTCCAGCTGACGGTTGACTTTTGAGCTTTTTCTTTGTCAGTGACTGAGGATGTTTCCATTCCATATTCTGCCATTTATTCTCAGGCTCATAGTGATGAATCCATGTCTTGTCACCAGTAACGATTTTTTTAAAAAGAAACTTTTAGCTGCCTTCGATTATCTGTCCAAATTTTCTTTGCAGATGTCCAAACACTTCTGTTTATGCTTTTCCATGAGTTTTGGTGCCCACCTAGCACAAACTTTTCAAAACCCATGTCTGTCGTGGACTATTTCATAGGCAGAGCCATGGCTGATTTGCAAATGATTTGCCACATAATCCACTGTCACTTGTCTGTGTGACTGAATCATTTCATATGCACATTCAATGTTGTCATCAACCATGGACGGGCATTGTAATACAACCAGAGTGTGGATAACTTTTGACTCATTTTCGTATGATGAGGTCCTGGTCATTTCAGGGTTTTCAATGGGCAATGTATGCATCTAAAAGTGCCTTGTTATTGTTAAGTGCCGTTGAGTTGGTTCCGACTCATAGCAACCCTGCACAGCGTTTCCGAGGAGCGGCTGATAAATTTGCATTGCCAACCCTGCAGTTCAAATGGACCTTGCAGTGCAGTGCTTATCCTATAGTACCACACCAGGACTCGTTGTTTTTGTTAAGTACCATTGAGTCAATTCTGACTCATAGTAACCCTGCATAGGGTTTCCGAAGAGTGACTGGTGAGTTTGAACATCCAACTTTGAGGTTCAAACAGACCTTGAAGCCGAGTGCTTATCCTATAGCCCCACACCAGGACTCCAGGACTCCTAGAGAGCTTTAAGAAATACAGAACCTCAGAAGGGGTCTGGGTATGGTCGTTTTCAAAAAGCATCTCAGGTGATTCCAATGTGCTGTCATCATTAGTAATCACTGGCAGTCTGTCCCCTCGCTCTGCTCTTTTCTCAGGGATTAATACTGTGTTTGGCACAAAGTATACAGTCGGGTCATGAATGAAACCCATCTTACAGTGGAGGCTGAACTGCCCCATAGGGTTTTCTAGGCAATAACATTAGAGGAGCATTTTACCAGGTCTTCCTCCCATGGAGCTGCTGCGTGGATGTGATTTGCCAGCGTTTTGATTTGACGTCCAACATGTCACCACTGTGTCACCAGAGCTCCTTCCTAACTATTATACTGGACAGAAATTGGACATAGTCTAGTAAAGCACCCGCAGTTAGGTGATGTCTTGACTTTCTGCATGGGATTAGCATACAGTAGGTACTCGTTCATCAGCTTTTTTTTAAAAGAAGTTTTTGTTGTTAACTGAGTGAAAATTTACAGGGCAGATCATTA
>NW_006408540.1:23903762-23931482 GCF_000296735.1 Chrysochloris asiatica | reverse complement strand
GACCCTGCAGTTCAAACGGCTTTGCAGTCTGGCGCATTAACCCACAGCGCCACACCAGGAGCACATTAGAAAGCTCAAAAAGTAAATCAGGAAAGAGTTTTACCTTGTGGGCATATTTATATATGCATTTATGTTGGTTTTATGGAAAATGTTTTTGCCCTTATAACTAACTACACGGATTTTTAGAAAAATTATAAATTTCTGCTGAAACACTGCACACAAATTTATAGATAGTCATCTTCTCATCCGACAGTGTCACTGGGTGCGGTCCTCCTGCCTCTCCCCTCCCTATGACGCCAGTGCGGTGGCACTCAGTTCCAAAGGTCAACGTCTGTCTTGTGCCTACAGGCCAGGCTTCAAGTCAGCTGGGTAATTTCTACCTTTGCCCCAAAGTCCGGCAATTGTAGAGTTAATCAAAGGCCCCGCCCCAGACAAGAAGGTCATGTATCTGGGGCGTGGCCGGAGTTCCGTGCGGCCGGGCGTCTCGCGTCTCTACGCAAGCGCGCGGCGCAGAGGGGACGGGGTCGGATTCAGAAATGGCGGCCTGCATGTTCTACAGCCGGCAGTTGGCTACCGCCACCCTTAGGAGCCATGGTTCCCGGACGGCGCTGCGGGCCGCCGCCCAGGTATTACGGCTCAGTCTGTTCTCTCCCCTGAGCTGGCAGGAGAAAGGGCTAGGTGGGAGAGCTGACGCTTATGGACAAGGTTTGAGGGGACACGAGCCCCGGTTCGCGGTCACTTCTCTTGCGGTGACATTTCCCAGGTGCTCGGCCGGGCCTGCGGGAGACTTGCCCGGAGTGCTGGCGCCGAGGAGCGAGCCGGCCCATGTTTGCACCGCTCCTGTCTAGCACTCTGCCCGCCGGCAGCCCCTGCGACCCGTGTGATCCTGCCCAGTGTTGGAGCCGGCGGCGGGGGCCCGGGTGGGTTCTGAACCGAGCTCTGCCCCGGGAGTCGCTCCGTGCCGCCATTCCCGCGCCCGGCGCCCTGAGCCAAGGCTTTCGGAGCCCTCTTTGGGGAGGGGAAGATGCCCTTCACATGTACTTTGGAGTCCCTTGGGAGCTGTCATTCCTGAGAGTTACTGGAGAGCACCTGCGGTGCTTGCTGACTTGCCTTTTCTTAGGCGAGCTAGGAAATGGTTTTCCTTTCTCCAGTAGTTGTGTGACTTGCTGTGCTTTTTAAAGAGTGGTAATGAGTGGCTTTCCAGTCTACTAAGTGGGGAAGTAAGAAAATAATCTTTCGGATCACTTCCCCTTTGGATAGACCACGGTTCCGGGACGGCGCTGCAGAACAACTAGACGCAGTTTTTCGTTTGTTAAGCACTATAGGGTCGCTCTGGTAGCTTAGTGGTTACGAATCGGGCTGTGAATCGCTAGGTCAACAGTTCGAAACTACCAGTTGTTCCGCGGGAGAAAGATGAGGCTTTCTGCTTCCGTAAAGATTTACAGCCTTGGAAACCCTGTACGGGGTCGCTATGAGTCAGAACCGACTCCACGGCACATAACAACAACAAATAGGGTCGCTATGAGTCGGAACCGACCGGACGGCACATAACAACAACAAACATGTAATCTCAAAATTTCCAACACCACAGCCCAGGAATCATCAACACCTTTATGGATGCTAAAGAAACTGTGGCTAAAAGATCAAGTAATTTGGGCTGAGCCACATAAGGTCAAAGCTGAAGTTTAATTTCAGAACTGTCAGCCTCCAGAGCCGGTGTGTTCTACCACTTCTTCTGAATTGTAAGAATTGGTTTCCTTGTCCCAAAGTTGACAGCTTGAAGTTTGAGTATCGAGTAACTTCTTAGATGTGCCATTTGGGAATTGATTCAGGACTCCCCACCCAATTTTTTCTCTCGCTCAAAGTTGTTTAATTTCAGCATAGAGGTAATTAATCATTTCTATGAATTTGCTCCTAATATGAGATGTGATTTATATACGTATATATTTGTTGTTGTTAAGTGCTGTGGGTCGTTTCCGACCCATAGCAACCCTGTATAGGGTTTCCAAGGAGCGACTGGTGAGCTTGAACCACTGACTTTGTGTGACTTTGCAGTGTGACGCATTAACCCACAGTGCCACACCAGGAATATATATGTTGTTATGTACAGTGTAGTCGTGTCCGACTCATAGCGACCCTGTACAGGGTTTCCGAGGCTGTAAATCTTTACAGAAGCAGAAAGCCTCATCTTTCTCCCGCAGAGCAGCTGGTAGTTTAGAATTGCTGATCTTAAGGTTCGCAGCCTGATTCATAACCATTAGCAAGGTCAGCAGTTCGAAACTACCAGCGGCTCCGTGGGAGAAAGATGAGGCTTTCTGCTCCCGTAGAGATTTACAGCCTCGGAAACCCTGTACAGGGTTGCTATGGGTCAGAACCGACTCCACAGCACACAACAGCAACAACAACAATGCTACCAGAGCTCCTTAATGAAGTCATTGGTCTTGCAAAATCATATCATGCAATCTTCAGCATTCTTTTTATTACTAAGGCCATATTTTCCAGCTACTGATCCTTCATCTTTGTTTCCAAGGTTTGCATTCCAATCACCAGTAATTATCGATGCATCTTAATTGCAAGTTACAATTTTCCAACCAGTGATCCTTCCTGCTTGTTTCCAACCTTTGCATTCCAGTTGCCAGTAATTATCAACACATCTTGATTACATGTTTCATCAATTGCATACTGGAAAAGATGATAGAATTCTTATATTTCATCATCACTGGCTTTAGTGATTGGTGTGTATATTTGAATAATACTGGTATGAACTGGTCTTTCTTGTAGGCATATGGATATTATCCTGTCACAGACAGCTTTGCACTTTAAGACAGATCTTGATGTATTCTTTTCCATGATGAATGTGGCACCATTCCTCTTCAACTTGTTATTCCTGGCATAATAAACCATGTGATTGTCAGATTCAAACAGCCAATACCAGTCCATTTTAGCTCACTAATACCTAGGAAATCCATGTTTATGTATTACATTTCATTTTTGACAATTTCCAATTTTCCTAGATTCATACATTTTATGTTCCAATTATTAATGGCTGTTTCTTTTCATTTTGAGTTGTTCCCCGTCAGCAGTTGAAGGTCCTGAAGGCTCTACTCCATTCATATCATCATGGTCAACTCTACTTTGAAGAAGCAGTTGTGTTTTGAGTGCCTTCAAATGAGGGGCTCATTTTCTGGCGCTATATCTGATAATACTCAGGCATTAACAGTGTTTCACTGCTATTCATAAGGTTTTCAGTGATTAAATATTTGCAAGTAGTCTTGTCTCTCTCCTTCTTCCTAGTCTTTGTCCGGAAGCTCAGCTGAAACCTGTCCACTGTGGTTGACCCTGCTGGTTTTTAAAATATCTATGGGATAGCTTCCAGAATTACAGCCACATGTAAGTCACCACAGTATGACAAATTGACAGATGTGGTGGCTGTCCATATGGACATGCCTAATATATTGGGTTTGTCTTCATGAAAACTGATTTCCCATTGATTAAAAAGAATATAGTGTTAGAGTTTGGAAGCACCTTTGTCTAATTTCTTGCTTTTGTGGATGAGGCCACAGCAGAGTTGAAGAAAACTGGTCACACACTGAGTTTAGCAAATTCTCTTCAACATTTAGGTTCTGATTCTTGTTCAATTTCTTTGTGTCTTTCTTCCCTTATATCTTTGATGAAAATAGTTCAGGTTGCAAACAGATTAAATAATTAAGGGATTTGTGTGTGTGTGTGTGATTGTGGATGACACTCCCCACTAATTTTCCCACTTTTGTGTAGTGGGCTGCAAGGTCGTGTGAATTGCAAGGTCGGTGGTTCAAATTCACCAGTCGCTCCTTGGAAACCCTATACAGAGTTGATATGAATTGGAACCAACTCGACGGCACTTACCAACAACAATAACAAACTAGTGTATTTGGTTGGGTGGTGGTGGTGTGGGGATTTAGTTAGAAATAAGTGGCCTTTTGGCAGGAGGAAGCTTCTAATTGTTAGTATCAAGAAAGATGGATAGTTTAGGTTGCTTGTTAAATGCCGTTGAGTCTATTCTGACTCATAGTGACTTATGAGGACTCCCGTGATTGTTCAGGAGTTAATATTATCAACATAGTTCAAATGTGGCATTTCAAGGTATTCTGGTGGTAGAATGAAAGGATTATCAAAATGTTCCAGATAGCAAAAAGCCTGTAAATTGTCGTCAAAGCTGTGAGCAATACCACATGAGTACAAACTCTATGGAAATACAGGCTTCGAAAGAAACATTGTAAGGGTTTTGTGGTCATGGTTTCTCTCAACATTTTTTTTTTTTTTTTCCATCATTTTTAGATAGAAGTTGTTAGGCTCATTTTACACCAGTGTTGCCTTCACCTTAAGTAACATTTTGCCCCATTTGCTTTTTCTTTAAAAAGTTATGTGTGTATATGTGGTAACGTGTGTGAACACATGTGTATGTATATAAAATATACATTCGGTCGTTTTTGCTGAACCATTTGAGAATAATTTCCAGATATTGTGACACTTCACCCTAAGATAATTTCATTATTAATCTCTTTACAAGAACACTCTTCCAAATGGTCACAATACAGTTGTCATACTTAGGAAACCTTACATTGATATCATATGAATACCTTATATATAGTTTGGAGTCTTGTGTGGTGCTGTAGGGTAAGCACTGGACTGCTAACCCCAAGGTTAATGGTTCAAAACCACCAGCTGCTTCTCGGAAACCCTATACATGGCCCCTATAAGTGGAAACCTCCTTGACAGCACTTAACAACTACAACAGTATACAGATTCAGATTTTCCCAGCCAAGCCCCAAACCTACTGCTGTCCAGTTGACTCCGATTCGTAACGACTCTAAGATAGAGTAGAACTGCTCCATAGGGTTTCTGAGACTGTACTTCTTTACTGAAGCAGATTGCCTCATCTTTCTCCCTCAGAGCAGCTAGTGGGTTAGACCTACCAACCTTTTGGTGCGCTGCCCAGTGCTTAACTTACTGTGCCACCAGGGCCCCTCGTTTTTCCAGTAGTCCCCAAAGTATCCTTTAGAAATGTGACTTTCTTTATTGATTACTCACCTAGCTAAGTAGATGGCACCTAGTGCCTGAGTCTAAGATTGCTCTTGTACGTATTGTTTATTTACAAGTCTGTCTTAATCTATTTTTGCCCCTTAGCACCTAGCAGGGAATCCTGGTGTAGCACTCACTATAAGATAGGAGTCCTGATGTGGGGCTGTGGGTTAATGCACCAGACTGCAAAGCCGCAAGGTCAGCTGTTCCAGCTCATCAGCTGCTGCTTGGAAACCCTATTCAGGGTCGCTGTGGGTCAGAACCAACTCAACCGCGCTCAGCATCAACAACAACGGCTTAGTCTATTTTTGCTCCCTAGCACCTAGCAGGGAATCCTGGTGTAGCACTATAGGATAAGCACTTGACTGCTAACTGCAAGATCGATGGTTCAGATCCAACAACTGCTTCTTAGAAATCCAGGGTTTCCATGTTAGGATTATTGGGGGTGGTGGTGTACCGTGTCCGACTCATAGCGACCCTGTACAGGGTTTCTGAGGCTGTAATTCTTTACGGGAGCAGAAAGCCTCATCTTTCTCCTGTGGAACAGCTGGTAGTTTCAAACTGCTGACCTTGTAGTTAGCAGCCCAGTTCATAACCACTACACTACCAGAGCTCCTAATGATTATTAGTGGATATTTTCAGCTGTGTGTGTGTTTTTTTTTTTAAACAACAGTAGCACTTAGTAGTGTCTATTGTAAGTTGTTATTAGGTACCATCAAGTTGGTTCCTACTCAAAATGACCCTGTGCAAAACAGAAGAGACACTGGTGCCATCCTCACAAACATTGCTGTGTTTGAGCCATTGTGTTGATCCATCTCTATGAGGGTCTTCCTCTCTTGGGCCGACTCTCTCACAAACATCATGTCCTCCAGGGCCTGATACCTGCTGATAACATGTCCAAAGTATATGACATGAGGTTTCTCGATCCTCACTTCTAAGGAACATTCTGTCTGTACTTTTTCCAACACAGATTTGTTTGTTCTTTTGGCAGTTCATGGTATATTCAGTATTCTTGGCCAACACTACAATTCAAAGGCATGGATTCCTCTTTGGTCTTCCTTATTCACTGTCCAAGGTGCTCTGGTTGTTGTTGTTGTTAAGTACTGCCGAGTTGGTTCCAACCCATAGTGACCCTGAACAGGGTTTCCAAGGCTGTAAATCTTTATGAGAGCAGAAAGCCTCCTCTTTCTCCCGTGGAGCCGCTGGTAGTTTCGAACTGCTGACCTTGTGATTCGCAGCCCGATTCGTAACCACTATGCTACGGAGCTCTGGTAGCGTAGTGGTTATGAATCGGGCTGCGAACCGCATTCGAAACTACCAGCTGTTTCACAGGAGAAAGGGGAGGCTTCCTGCTCCCATAAAGATTTACAGCCTTGGAAACCCTGCATAGGGTCGCTATGAGTCGGAACCAACTCCATGGCACACAGCCACCACCACCATTCATTGTCCAGTTTCTCATGCATATGAGGTGATTGAAAATACCATGACTTGGATCAGACATATCTTAGTCTTCAAAGTGGTTTCTTAAAAGTTACCACTTTTGCAGCATATTTGCCCAATGCAGTACGTTGTTTGATTTCCATGGGCTTTGATTGTGGATCCAAGTAAAATGAAATCTTTGGCAACCTTATTATTTTCGCCATTTATCATGTTTATTGGCCCAGTTCCGAGGATTCTGGTTTCCTTTATATTGAGGTATATCCAAACTGAAGGCTGTAGTCTTTGATCTTCTTCAGCAAGTGCTTCAAGTCCTCTTTGCTTTCAACAAGCAAGATTGTGTCATCTGCATATTGTAGATGGTTACTAAATCTTCCTCAAATTTTGATGCTGTGTTTTTCTTCATATAGACTAACTTCTCTGATGATTTGCTCAGCATATAGATTGTAGTTCATCAGCCCTCCTCCTTGGTCTTTCTGAGTCTGGAAGCTCCACTGAGACCTGTTCACCATGGATGACCCTGCTGTCTTTGCTGTGCTGGTAGCATAGCTTCCAGCATCATAGCAACATGTACGTCACAGGACAACCAAGTGACAGATGGGTGGTGGAGATACTTCATACCCCTCCCCCTGCCCGATTTTATTATTTTAAAGTATAATTTATATAATGTGTACTCACTGGCGCCTGGGTGGCTAAGTGGGTAAAGCATTGGGCTGCTCACCAATAGGTTGTCAGTTTGAATCCACCAGCCACTCTGTAGGAGAATGATGGGACAGTTAACTTGAGTAAAGATTTACAGCCTCAGAAACCGTAAGGAGCAGTTCTCTGTTCTCTAGGGTTGCTGTGAGCTGGAGTCTACTTGGTTGCTGTGGGGTTTGACAGTGTACTCAAGTGGATCCTTAGATTACACCTGTATACACGTGTGTAGCTCCAGCCAGATCGAGATGGAGAACATTGTCAGCCCCGCACCCCATATCTCTATCTATCTATCTATCTATCTATCTATCTATCTATCTATCTATCTATCTATCTATCTAATCTCTATCCTCCTTTTCCATAGAAGATTAGCACTAATTCTGACTTCTATCAACATATGTTCAGTTGGATTGTTTTGAAATATATGAAATGGGGTTATATAACATGTATTCTTGTGTCAGATTTCTTTTACTCAACATTATGTTTAAAATCTTTTTTTATTGATAACTGTGTGGTTTACAGAGCATGTAATCAGATTTACATTCAACAATTCATAACATTTTGCTTCATGTCATTAATTGCAGTCCCCACATTGTGATATCACTTATCCCACTTCTTTCCCAGCCCTCTGAACTGTGTCCTTGGGTGGTGGTGTTGTTATGTGCCGTGGAGTGAGTTCCGACTCATAGCGACCCTGTACAGGGTTTCCGAGGCTGTCAATCTTTACAGGAGCAGAAAGCCTCATCTTTCTCCCGCGGAACAGCTGGTAGTTTCAAACTGCTGACCGGGAGATTAGCAGCCCGACTCGTAACCACTACGCTACCAGAACGCTGCCTGTTTGATCTCAAATGGTTGATCATTCTAAGGTTTATGGACCTCACTAGTGTTATTGTTCCCCTTATATGTGTATCTATAAAATGGAACTGTAGGCCTGAGTTCAGTTCCAGACCTAAATGGTGACTAAGGACCACAGTCTCAGATGTTCCGCCAGTCTCTGTCTGACCGACCAGTAAGCCTGGTCTTTTTTATGATTATGAGTTTTGTTTGACATTGTTCTCCTACCTTATCCATGACCTTCTAATGTGATCACTTTCAGAGCAGTTGGTGGTCATAGCTGGGCATGATCTACTTCCAGAATTTCAGTCAGTGAGAACCCTGTAGAACTCATTCAGCTCTAACACAGATGAGGTTATCAGGAGTTGGAGTTACTTCAGCTGCCTCACCTACTCCCCATCAACCAGTGACTGAATACATGCTGCCAGTGGAAAAGGGGCGTAGCTTTTGACAATGAGGCTCCAAGAAGGCATTCAGCTGATTGCTGGTAACTCAAACGACCCCTCTTACCCCTTGCTGATGAGTTGATTCATTGAGACCCTATAGGACAGTGGAGAACTGGCCTTTAGGGTTTCCGAGGCTGTCCTCTTTATGGAATTGACTGTCACATCTTTCTCCTGTGGAACTGCTGGTGCATTTGAGCCACTGATCTTTGGGTTAGCAGACAAATATTTAACCACTGTACCACCAGGGCTCCCATGGAGATAGCATAGTAAAATTCAAATGAAGAATAATGACTAGAGATGGATGCTTAACTGGTAGTATAGCCTTTAGATTTATGTTGTAATCATGAACTCTGACTATTGTATTTTGATGATTTGATATGTTTTGTTACAGTTTTGAAGAGCCTTGTACTGTATATAAACAAAGTATTTTGAGACGGGACTTTTAACAAGATTAACTGTCTCCAATTTCCCTAGGTTCTGGGAAGCTCTGGATTGTTAAACAACCATGGGCTCCAAGTACAGCAGCAGCAGCAAAGGAATCTGGCACTACATGAATACCTGAGCATGGAGTTGTTGCAGGAAGCCGGTATCTCTGTTCCCAAAGGACAAGTGGCAAAATCACCAGATGAAGCTTTTGCAATTGCCAAAAAACTAGGTACTCAATTAAAAAAAAAATTTGTGCTACCTTGACATGGGAACTTTATAAGAAATGAACTTTACTGCAGTTTCATGATAATTTTCATGTTTTATTTTTTCAGAATACATTTTATTTACTAAAAAGAGAAGGTAAAACCCTGTGACTGTTGAAATTCTAAAATTACTATGAGATAGAGGTTAGTTAACTCAAAAGTTATTTATCTTGGTATTAAAAAGCTGAAGTCGTGTTTTACATTGGAGTAAGAATTACGGGGAAGAAAATTTGATTTACTGCTTTGTAGCCTAAAAGTATGATGACTGTAGTGTCTACTCAGGGAAATGATGAAGAAAATCTTAGCAGTTTGTATGGTTATAAATAGAGGTCTAATATTCACCCCCTTTTTAATGACAGTGTGCAGTGCTGACTTGATAGGTTGGTGGTTCAAAGACACCATACCTCCTCCAACTAGAAAGCTGAGCAGTCTACTGTCATGAAGAGGGCAGCCTTGGAAACCCCATGAGGCAGCTCTCCTCTGGGTTTTTAATGACCCGATAAATACGGGTCTAAAAGGAGAAAATGGAAGCTATGAAAGCAGATTTCCTCAGTCTTACTTTGTATATGGGTCCAAAAGGTGGGAAAAAAAGGAACACTAGACTCAGGCAAACCGATTTTCTCTCTCTGTTTACTCATATAGCTCCAAGTCTTAGAAGAGTGTCTGACACTTAGGCCATCTATAAATAGTAATATTTTTTAAATGAATTAAGTAGCTTCTCCTGTTTATTTGTAGGTCATTTTATTAGACAGGTATTTTAATCTCATTTATTTGCATTATATTAATATCTTAATTTTGAAAATCAATTCTTTAGAAAATATACTTCAGTTTCTTTTTAAGGACTTAATACAAGATAGTAGTGAGGCAGTATAATATCCTCATTTTCTTTTCAGCAGTATTTTAAACCAAATGTTGCATAATTAATTGTTGTTGTTATGTACCGTGGAGTCGGTTCCGACTCATAGCGACCCTGTACAGGGTTTCCGAGGCTGTAAATCTTTACGGGAGCAAAAAGCCTCATCTTTCTCCCACGGAACAGCTGGTAGTTTCGAACTGCTGTCCCTGAGGTTAGCAGCCTGAATTGTGTAACCACTACGCTATCAGAGCTCCTTAATTAATTTAGCACAGTTAAATAAATTAGTACAATTAATCACTTGTATGCATGTTTGATTAATATGGTTTCAAATGTACTTTAGTGAAAACTTAGCTTTTAGTTTTTCAAGAAAGAACTAGCAATTTAAAAGATATTTAAAGTAAAACAAAAAATTTCATCCTAGTATGTATTTATTTGTTTCTAGAATAGGTATTTCTGTAAAAAATGAATACATGTACAAGTTATGAAAATTCTTATGTATTATTAGCTATGCTTTTTCTATTTCTTTAACTTTTTATTATAAATTGAGTGAAAATTTACAGACAAGAGATCATCAACTTTACATTCAATAAATTATACACTGTGTTTCAGCTCAATAATTACAACCTCCTCCCTGCAACAAGTTAACCTACTTCTTCTCCATGCCTTTTTTACATCTTATATTTTCACAAATGAACAAAGCAAAAATATTTGATGGACACATACAAAACAAAAAATGTATATTCATTTAAATGTCCAAAGGACACATTCCACAAGCCAGCTTCCTGCCCACAGGCACACAGCCTTACTTATTAGTCCTTGGCCCAGAGCCCGGAACAGCTCTGTCTCTCCATGCCACCACCTCTTCTGTCGCCACTTTTCTAGGTAGGGATCTCACGCTCTACTCATGCTCTTCTTGATGGTCCTGCGATTGTTCCTGAAATGAAAGTTAACTACTCCTCCCTTTTAGTTACACATCTTCTAATAACTACAGTTGTGACAATTGCAATTAATCCTGATAACAGTTTCTCACAATTGAATCTTAAAATCCTATCACCATCATTCACCATCCCCTTTCACCAGATCATTGTGAAAAAGAGGGAAACTATATAGTGAGGATTCTACCTTACTCCACCCCTCCCCACCTCCATTCTGAAACTAAGCACACTCATGAAAGCTTCTTAACCATCCACTTCATGCCTTAATAGCCCCCTGCCATTTTTGATAACCAATGTCTAAATTGCCCATCCCTATCGACCGAGGCTGCGAACCTTAAGGTTAGCGGTTCGAAACTACCAGCTGCTCCGCGGGAGAAAGATGAGGCTTTCTACTCCCGTAAAGATTTACACCCTCGGAAACCCTGTACAGGGTTGCTATGGGTCGGAACCGACTCGATGGCACTTAACAACAACAACAATCGACTGAGGAAGTGGAGTACTGGTGTGACGCTGTGGGTTAACTTCAAAGTTGGTTCGAACCGTAAGCTCAGTGGTTCAAACTCACCAGCCGCTCTTTGGAAACCCTATATAGGGTCACTATGGGCCAGACCTGACTCAGCAGCACTTAATAACAACAAATTGACTGAGGAAACAAGCTTGTTCCATGTTATGAAGAATCCTTCCTTCCATTCTGGTTTGAATTTTGAGCAATTGCATCCATCAGTAAAAGTTTAGTTCATTGAATTGTAGCAATTTGCTCTTGTTCACAATATCAGATGTCTTTATCTTCATCTGGTTGAGTTCTGATCAGCTAGCCATCCAAGTTAGGTCAAATGGGTACTAGCAGCAAGTTTGGGAGTTCACACACACCTCCTTGCACTTCAGATCAGCTGGCTACTTCATTCTCAGCCCTAGCTCCAAGGATAGGTCAATGCCCATGGGCTCAGGAGTTCACACATCTCTGGAAACAGCTTTTGAATGCAGTGACCCTGATGCTGTGAATTAGAAGTGTGATTTTGTGGGGTTTTTTTTCATTTGCAATTATTTCGCTACTAATCAGGAAAAAATGTTTTTATTCATATTGTAACTGATTTCTTTTAAGTCAGCAAAAGCCTTGGAATAGTTCATATTAATTTCTGTGAAATTTTAATTAATGGTGGCTAAGTGGTTTGAACTTGTGCATGGTACAAGTTTTACCTTTAAAACATGAAAAATTAGAGGCTCTTCAGTGTTAAGGTTGAAAGAACACTAATGATCATACTCTGCGTTATTTATCACAAAGGCTGCTATTTAGTAGCAACTTCCTTGAGAGTTCAGTCTTTTGTGACCTTCAAATTAACTTTTAAGTATGACGCAGCAAAATAGGAAGGAAGAGTTTGAAGTGTAATTGAGAAAGTATAAGGTTTCCTCATCCTTCCCTACTTTTTCCTGAGTGACAAATTTGAGGCCATTTTACTTTTTCATATCTTTCATGTGTGGTCCTGGAGAAGCAATGCAGTGTTGTATAAGGATGCACTCTCTAGGCTGAGAAATAGTGAAAGGGCTGGTACAGAAACTGAAGTGGCAATGTAAGCCACTGAGGGCGCATCATTTACACAAGCTTTCTGGACCTTTGTAAACCTTTCATCTGTGTAATTATTCCTGCCTTTGTCATTTGTGTTTATGGCTCTCCAAAGATTATTGGCTCTTCAAAAATTTCATGGAAAAATTTTCATTATCTTTGAGTTCCACTGACTTTTTGAAGCTCCCTCATATTTAACTTTAGTTTGCAACTAACTTAAATTTGGTGTCTGATATATACTATACTATTTTTTTTAAGTGCATTTTTATTGTAAAAATCCATATAAAATGGATGTATACAGCCTATTTGCTTCTGTTAAGAGGATTGACATTTCATTGTGAAGCTGTGAAATACAATATCTTTTAAAATTACATAATTGATATTATTTTATTTTGGTACTTGAATCTCTTGAATTGATGCTTTTTTGTTATTGTTATTACTATTTTTCCCTTTGTCATAATGCTGAGAGTACTATTTTTTTTCCATGCCTGTATTTGTTGTTGTTGTTGTTGTTAATGACGTCAAGTCAGTTCCATCTCATAGTGACCTTGTGCAGAGTTTCCTAGGAGTGCTTGGTGGGTATGAACCACTGACCTTGCGGTTAGCAGTCCAGCGCTTATCCTACAGCACCACATTTAGAGGACCTCATTATAATGAGAGCCTTGGTGTGGTGCTGTAGGGTAAGCGCTGGACTGGCAACCGTAAGGTCAGTTGTTGAAATCCACCAGCTGCTCTGCAGGAGAAAGATGAGACTTTCTGCTTCTGTAAAGATTTGCAGCCTTGGAAACCTCATACAGGGTTGTTATGAGTCAAAACCAACATGATGGCACTTAATAACAACAGAAGCCATCTAGCTGGCAATTTTCAGTGCTGAGGTTTGATTAGCCTCTGGTGATTTTAACTTTTTGAGTTATTGTAGAAAGTCCTGGTGTACTACAATGTCAGCAGTTCAAATCCACCAGCTGCTCCTTGGAAACCCATACCGGCATTTAATAGCATCAAAATTCACAAAATGTTTATTTCCATTACTTTAAAAACTTCTCTAGGACTCTGTTCAACAACCAATATATTGTAGCACAAATGGATTACAGGTGTGCCTTTTCCCTTGCACTAGGTACCAGGAGCGACTGAGGTAGCATGGAGCCTAGGGCCATTGAGCCCTACAACTGGTTGACTAGCCTCTGCAATAACCCTGTTTTCCCTCCTCTTCCAGACAGATTCTATCATTTGTGTGTGTGTGTCATTGATGTCAAAAAAAATTGGGAAGTTCTATTCTGGAGGCAAATTTTACTTGTGAATAATTGAGGTTAGAAATGGAAGTATAGTTAGAAAAAATAGAAATCCAATATTTTTACAAACATGGAAAGCATAAAAGAGTCCACAAAATGACATCTGGTGACCTTCATGATAATGGGGAGGATTTTAGAATGATTCACGAAAGAGATGATTGGTAAACACAGAGAAACAAAATTGTTATATTTTGGGGTCTTTTCTGAGAGCACATTACTGTCTTACAGTTCCTAAATGAGAGAGAGAATTTCTGTAAGGTGGTTAGTAGAATTTCTCACAAGTTTGGAGAAATGTACTTTGGATTTTAGTGCAATTAAGGTAGACGTTGAATGGCGTCTTAGTGTGGCACCATAGGATAAGCACGGGATCTTAAGGTCAGTTTGGACTGTTAAGGCTGGCGGTTCAAACTCACCAGCTGCTCTTTATACGGAAACCCTATACTGAGTCTCTGCGAGTCAAAACTGACTTGATGGTACTTAACAACAACTCTAGTTGGATAAATATATGCAAATGGTGCTGATTAGTGAATGTCAGCCAGGAAAGAGACTCCTAAATAGAGAACAATAATACTTTGTCTTGGCTTTCTTCTTTCAAATATTTATTAAATGTAGGAGGGACATAGAGTGAATATATTTTAAATACTGCTTGGGATCAAGACAGTATGTCTTGTATATCAAGACCTTGTGTCTAAAACAAAGGCCCAAATGAGGTTATAAGTTCTATGTGGGCTTGTCATATCTATAGCTACTATACAGTATCTGATATGTAGCAGGACCAGTGAATGATTGAATGGAATTAACAAAGCATTTGCTACAATCAGTGATCTTCTAGGCTTTATCTGCTTCTTGATAGTTATTGATGGTATGTTATTGTTATTATTATCATGATCATTTTGCTTTTTTTTAAATGTTTTTATTGTGAATTGAGTAAAAGTTTACAGGGCAGATCATCAGTTTTACATCCAGCAAATCATACACCTTGTTTCATTACAATGATTATAATCCCCTCCATGTACCATCAGTTAACAGTATTTCTCTCTATTCATTTTAGTTCTTTTGAAAAAAATTTTTTTAAACACTCAGGTGTATATAATAGTTTACACCACCAAAGGGCACATTCTGCAAGTCGGCCTCCTGGCCGCCAACTCTCAGTCCCTCTCTTTACATAAATCTAGAGTCCTCAGCTGCTCCCTATTTTGCTTTGCTTGACTTGTGGAGGGCATTTTTGGAAAGACCTAAAAGAGTTTATTATATTCCTAAAGAAAGGAAATTGACATGGTTGGGGAAGAGCCTCAGTCTTGTAAAACGGTTTTGAAAAATAGAGCTTCCTTGATCTTCTGTAATAGGCCAGTATATTAAGATCCTAGAGACCGGGTGGCTCTGTAGGACAAACACTGGACTGTGAGCTGCGAAGTTGGCGGTTCAAACCTACCAGCTTCTTCATAGGCAAAAGATGAAGCTTTTTCTGCTCCTGCAAAGATTTACAGCCTCGGAAACCTTAGACAGGGTCTCTGTGAGTCAGAACCGCCTCGTTGGTACTTGACCACATGGTAAGTTCCCAAGGAGCTCAGGTGGCACAACAGTAAACACTCTGCTGCTAGTACAGTGGTTGAGTGCTTGGATATACCCAGCAGCTGTACAGGAGAAGTACCTGGTGATCTGTTACTGTGAAGATGGACAGGCTAGAAATTACCCTTGGGGGACAGTTCCACTCTCTTAACTTGAGTTCGCTATGAGTCAGCTCGGTGGCACCTAATGATAACACAGTGTTCTCAGTTTAATGAATTGGACCATCGATTGACTTTAACCTAGTAAAGCACTGGGTTAAATATTAACCATATTAATACTACATTTGTACTGTGTGGATTACAGTTACCTTTGGATATATATGCATATTTCTAAAGTAGTGGAAAAGGATTTCAGTGTGGAGTTGCAGATCAAAATTTTGTAAGCAGAAACTAACAGGGGGCTGCTTCCTTTTAGGTAAGGCATGAACTATCTAATTTGCCATAGTACTTGAGATTACTTGTTGTTTTCTCATTAAGAATATACTGTTGCTTTTATGAAAGAAAGCCCTAAATGTTCTCTAGCCTCCATCGTCTGTTAGTTGTTGCACTTGGAGACAGTGACGACTGGCAAATTGAGATAGGCCTACCGTGTCTGGACAAGGTGCTTCTCCTAATCAGCTCTAGGTGTGGGAGTGGGAGCTCAGTCTTTTCAGTTCTGAGTTTTTACTCAACAGCAGTGGAAAGTCTAGATTTAGAAGAATTCTATTTTTAAATGTATCAACATTTAGCAAAATATGTCCTAAGAACTCATAGAAACTTGGAAACATGAACCCAAGGATTATAGGATTATATTATAGGAATATAATGAATAGTGAATGTGAGGAAATGATATGTTAGAAGAGGATAAATTGATGGGAAAAAGTAGAACAGAGAAAAGGGATTGATTGGTCTGCAGTCTAAGCCCATTGATATTTGAGAAAACTTGAAGCAGGTGAGGGTCTTTTCCAAATGGACACCTAGTAGAAAAGGATTCTAGGCAGGGGAGCCTGAGAACTCAGCCAAGGCCCGGTGAGGAGCCCGTGTGTTGGAGTGGCGTGTGGAGTGTGATGAAAGGGGAAGTGTTTTGGGATGATTGCAGGCCGTTGGAAGATCCTGGCTTTTCCTCTGAATGAAGTGGTCATTTGGTGCAGGTTTGCAGTTATGGAGTGATGTGCTCACTTTCACTTTGGCTGCTGCTTTGAGACTGGTCTGCTGAGGACACGGGTAATTTAGATAAGAGGTAATATCAGAATTTTCTCCCAAATTATTGTAATTTTCTATTCCCAGTAGCACTTATAATTCATATTCTTAGAAAATTTGTATCTAGAAGGGGGTGAAAATGTTAGGAAGACATTTGAGTCTCAATTTTTTATAATACCTGGACTACAAGGTCTCTTTGAACAGCAAGATCAATGGTTCAGGTCTACCAGGTGCTCCTTGGAAACTCTAGACAGGATTGCTATGAGTCAGAATCGACTTGATGACACTTAACAACAACAATAACAACAAAGTAATAGAGTGGAGTCCTGATGTGGCACTGTAGGATAAGCACTGTACTGCTAACAGTAAGGTCGGTGGTTCCAAGAAACCCTGTAAAAGGTTGCTGTGAGTTGGAACTGACTCAACAACACTTAATAACAACAATAGCAAAGTAATAGAGACTTAAGGTACCTAGAAAAGGTTATTTTTAATATTCTTTAAAAAAACAGTTTAATATGAGGAGCTAATTTTTTTTAAAAGTTGTAGATTACTAGATGGTGAGTATTCTAATCTGCCAGAAAAATCTACACACTTAAAATACCTCATTTTTGGATGTTGTGGATAAATGAGACTTTATTGTATTTAAAAATACCTCTTAAAAATCAAAGATCCATGGAAAAAATTGTCCATTGGACTAATGGACCATATGCATGAACATCAGTCTCCATGACCCTGAGACCTAAAGAATTAGATGGCGCCAGCTACCACTACCAACTGCTCTGAACAACGGGGATCCTATTAGAAGCTCCTAACTGCAAAGTCGGCTTTCTGTTCTTGTGAAGATTTACACCCTCGGGAAGCTATATAGGATTGATGTGAGTTGGAATCAACTCTGTAGTAGTGATTTGGTTTTGGGTTTGGATAGAGTAGAAGAAAAATATGGAATGGAACTCAAAATCATCAAAAAGACCAGGTTCATTGGTTGGCCCTTAGACATCCTTCAAGTCTGGAGCTGAACTTAACCCCGTGTCTCAATTTTCTGCCAAGCAGTAGATAGGTATATGGGGGTGGGATGGGGAGGGTAGAGAACAACACTAGTGAGGTTTGTGCACCGTGGTGTAGTCAACCATTCAAGATCAAAAGGGCAGCATTCACAGGAAGAGACAATTGAGAAGGGTTGGGAATGAAAGAGGAATAGAAACCCTAAACCCGGAGAGTAGAATAGTGATGTTAACACTGAGGGGATTGTAGTCATTGTGATGAAACAAAATGTGTATGAATTGTCAAGTGTACAACTGATGCTTGCTCTGCAAACCTTCACCCAGTTCACAATAAAAAGTGAAACAAAAACACCTCTTAACATATATGCAGATGGACAAAATACTGTGTCTTGCATGCTGCTCAATGCTTCATATCTAATAGAAATCTATTTCTTCTAGGTTCAAAAGATGTTGTGATAAAAGCACAGGTTTTAGCTGGTGGTAGAGGAAAAGGGACATTTGAAAGTGGCCTCAAAGGAGGAGTGAAGATAGTTTTCTCGTAAGTCATATTTTTTTTAAGAAAAAAACATAAGATACCTTTCTCTTTTTTACTGAATTGATGAAAATACTGAGATTTAAGTATTGGATAAGATACTGGTTATTATTTGGATTCCTTGTTTTTTCCCCAATTGGAAGGAGAGTTTGAATTCTTTTTCTTATTTTAGTCCTGAAGAAGCAAAGGCTGTTTCTTCACAAATGATTGGGAAAAAGTTGTTTACCAAGCAAACTGGAAAAAAGGGCAGAATATGCAACCAAGTACTGGTCTGTGAGCGAAGATATCCCAGGAGAGAATACTACTTTGCAATAACAATGGAAAGGTCATTTCAAGTAAGTAATGGTGGACCTGATACATTTAGTATGAATGTGCTACTTCCACTGTCAAGTAGTTGATTACTGTTGCTGTTTACATGGGAAAGATAGAGCACAATACTTAACATCATTTTAAAAATCAGCATGACTAATGCTGTAAAATGGAGTTCTGGTATAGCATTTGTAGGATAAGCACTGGACCAAAAGGTCAGTTTGAACTGCAAGATCATCTATTCAAACCCACCAAGCTGCTCCTTGGAAACTCTGTAGCACTTAACAAATGCCGTAAAGTTTGATATATAACATGAGAAAGAAAACTATTGGCAAAATTCTGCTTAAATAAGTTGTGTGTGATTTTCAAATTGTTCATTCACTAAGAACAGCTAGAATCATTTCTGCTTTATGACTAGGTTCCAACCCTGGAAAAATAATTTCTAGCTCAGTAAAGTATTCTAGCCAAGGAGAAAGTCTCTAAGGGAATGTGTATCCATTGCTTGTTATTTTTCTTTTGAACCTCCTGGTACTTGTTTATAGGAGGCCTGGTGACACAGTGGTTAAGTGCATGCTGTTGACTGAAAGCTGGGTGGTTTGAACCCATCAGCTGTTCCTCTGTAGAAAAAGGTGTGACAGTCTGCTTTCGTGAAGATTTATGGCCATGGAAACCTTACGGGTTCTAGTTTGTCCTACAGGGTAGCTATGAGTCGGAGTCCAGTTGATGGCAGTGGTTTGGGTACTTTTTATGATGTGGGGTTTGTGTCACTAGGTCATTGGTACTTGGTAAGTTGAAGGGTTGAACTCAGTAACAAACAGTATGTCTTTTAAGGAACATAACACTAAGTCTGCTGTCTTTTCTGTGTGGAACTGAAAATGCTGGCACAGAACATAAGGAATCAGGGACAGAGAATTCAGTCATAGATCTGGTGCTTGGAAAGAGCAGTGGTAATCTTGTTATGTCATTATAAGCCCTGGTGGTGCTGTTTAGGACTGCTAACCAAAAGGTTCAAAGCCATTAGCCACTGAGAGGGAGAAAGATGAGTCTCTGCTCCTGTACAGATTTACAGCCTCAGAAATCCTATGGGGTTGTTGCTACGAGTCAGAATTGATTTGATGGCACTGGTTTTGGTTTTTCAGGGTTTTCATGTCATTCTCTGCCTTTTTCAGATCATTAGTTATCAGTTCAAGATGATATCCATTTCCAGCTTTTCTTGTGATGTAAATTGGATATGTATTTGGAAGGATGTAAGGGAGTCCTGGTGTGGTGTGACACTGTACCATAAGCACTGGCTGAACTTCTAGCCACAAGGTTGGTGGTTCAAACCCACCAGCCAGCCACTCCTCAGAAATGCTATACAGGGTCTACTGGACAGCACTTAACAACAACAGGAAAGATTTGATGTTGTTGTTGTTAAATGCTGTTGACTCAGTTCCAAGTGTTTCCGAGGCTGTAAATTTTTGCGGGAGCAGAAAGCCTCATCTTCTTCCACGGAGGGGAGGGACTGGTGGGCTCAAACCACTTACCTTGCATTTAGCAGCCCAATGTTTATCCTACAGTGCCACACAGGCCTCCAATTTAGGGCAACAGAAATTTTTAGGGTCATGAAAATAGCTGTCTTACATAGAACAGCTTTTTTTAAAAAAAATAGCAATTTTCTGTATTGTGATTTTCCTATAGTTTTGTAGTAATGTTTGGGTAAAAGTGTCTATTGCAAATTTTAATTTTTCTAAGAAATTATTTCTTAAGGAATAACACTGTTATTGTTGTTGCTAAGTTCCTACTCGTAGTGACTCTGTATAGGGTTTCTGAGTTGCAACTGGTGGGTTAGTAG
The DNA here is from genome assembly GCF_000296735.1 of Chrysochloris asiatica. NCBI lineage: Eukaryota > Metazoa > Chordata > Mammalia > Afrosoricida > Chrysochloridae > Chrysochloris > Chrysochloris asiatica. The sequence goes on along the minus strand of NW_006408540.1, from coordinate 23,911,255 downwards.
TCCAGTGCTTATCCTATAGTGCCACTAGATGGTAGTAAAAACCTACACAAAATAGAAGATGGAAACATTATTTTATTCTTTTTTTTTTTTTTTTTTTTTTTCTTAAGTGATGTCTTTGCCTAAGTTCTCTATAGGAATTTAGAGCAGAATTTAGTTTTGCAAGTTATTTTAGAAATATCTGACAATAACTGTCTACTTATGCTTGTAGAAATAAAAGTTTTAAACATTTTTTTATTACATTTCTTTCCTTTTAGTTGACATTAGATAACAGCATATGTTACATTTTAGTTATTAAGTTTTTATTTTGAATTATAGTTGTGTGGTTATAGTCCTGAGCAAACATGTGGCTCATATAATGTTGTGCATCCAGAATCGTAGTGGTGGTGATGTGCTGTGGCGTTGGTTCAGGATCTTAGCAACCCTGCATAGGGTTTCCAAGCCTACAAATCTTTACAGGAACGGAAAGCCTCATCTTTCTCCCGCGGAACCACTGGTAGTTTTGAACTGCTGACCATGGGATTAGCAGCCTGACTTGTAACCAACGTACTACCAGAGCTCCTTGTGTATCCAGAGTAGCTCATCTTTTTTTCACCCAACAAGAAGCCGTAGTAGCTTTATGAATCAGAGTAGCTCATCTTGATTGCAGTACATGCTACTGTTGTTAAGTGACATCGAGTCCATTCCAACTCAGCGAACACAGAGAACTATTTGAATCTCATTAAGAGAAAAACATTTTTCTTAATTGCAAAATAATATGTAGTTGTAGAAATTCAGACAAAATAATATACTAGTAAAACCCTTTGGCCAAAGCAGTAGAGTATTACTTGATTTTAACATATTACATCAATGTGGAGTAGGTTGGTGTTACTTTTTGGGGGTTAGCCAACTTTTTAGGGTGTCCCTGTAGATAGATAGCTAGATCCCTGTTCAAACAATAAAAAAACGAAGTTATTTAAACTAAAAATGAAACCGTATTATAGACTGAATTAAAATTCTCTCTTCCTTCTTTTCATTGCTCTTATCAGTAGATAGAGTGAACCCTGGTAGCGTAGTGGGTTCACTTTGGGCTGCTCATTGCAAGGCCAGCAGTTTGAGTACACCAGGTGCTCCGAGGGAGAAAGGTGAGGCTTTCAGCTCCTGTGAAGATTCACAGCCTGGGAAACTCTTTCGGGGCCACTGTAAGTAGGAACTGACTTGATGACCCACAGTCATCCAGCCAGTCATCAGTAGTTATAAAATCAAAACAAAAGTGACTTAAAGGAAATGTTTAAGTACTTGAATTGTTTGTTGGTGTCTGCTGCTGGTTTGTGATTATCTATAGATTTAATTTATATGTATTCTACCTCAGTAGTATGGCAGTAGTTGAACACACTATTCCTAACCCTGTATTTTTTCCTATTCCTTAGATCTTTGTAAAAACTTATAAATATGAATTACTAGGAAGAGCATGAATAATATTCTATCATTGGAAATTTGTAGAGGAACTTAAAATTAGACTAATTTCCAACATTTTCTTACTCAGGTAGTGTACTCTCCTTTAGTCTTAGAAGGCAAAGTGAATTCTTGTATTCAAAAAACAATTTTTTTGGTGTATTGAATTTTAATCAACATTGTACCAAAAAAAAAAAAAGGCCTATAGAAAATGTAAATTTCCATCCAGCACTTGTTTTTGTTTGTTAGCCTCTCCATTTTTGCTCTTTGGAGGCAGGCACTTTTAAAATTCCCCTTTTCTCTCTGTCCCCCATGTAACTGTTAAAGGAGTCCCGGTGGTTTAGTGGGCTTCGTGGGAGAAAGATGAGGCTTTCTTCTATAAAGATTTACAGCCTTGGAACCCCTTTACAGGGTCACTGTGAGCCGGAACCAATTTGATGGCAGTGGTTTTGGGTTATGCAACAGTTAAGGATCCCTGGTCCTAAACATAACACGTGCTCTGTGGGAGACAGATGAGGTTTTCTGCTCCCATAATGATGTACAGCCTTGGAAACCCTATACAGGGTTTCTCAGAATCAGCATCGATTTGATGGTAGTGGGTTTGGTTTGGTTTGAATGTGTTAGCTTTTTAAAAAGTGATAGACTTTTTTCCCCCCTTGGGCTATTGCGGTATTTTAAGGATTTGAAGAACTATTTTGTTCTCCAAACAGTAATAAATGAAATAATATTCGTTTAAACTTTTCTTGAGATGATTTTGTTACTAAATACTAGATGCTGGGATAAAAAAAGAAATTAGTTTCTTGATTTTTTTTTTTAAATGAAAGCCATACTTTTTACTGGGTATGAGAATAGTATGTTCATTGTATGTCTGTATGTATATATGCTTATATACATATAAGCATTTATTTAGTATTAATTTTCATGGGTGTTTTTAATCCCTTTCCCTTCAAGATAAGCCATTTCTTCCTCTTTTTATTTCTTTTCCTTTGTTTTATTTGAACAGTTATACAAAGATAAATTTTCAAGGAACTTTTAGAATAGGGGTGGGCAATACTAGACACATAAGTCTGATAGTATACACATGGAGGAGGCTTTCAAATTGCATTGACTGGTCCAGAATAAAATCAAGCTACTTTGGCTTTTTTCCATCTGCTAGGGTCCTGTACTAATAGGAAGTTCTCAAGGTGGTGTCAACATTGAAGATGTTGCTGCTGAGAGTCCTGAGGCCATAGTGAAGGAGCCTGTTGATATCGTGGAAGGCATCAAAAAGGAGCAAGCTCTCAGGGTATGTTATCATCTGAAAACTTTCTAGCTTATGATTGGAGAATTATAACACTTAAAAAAATTAACTCTGTACAAGTGAAATGATTGCCAAAATTTTTCTTTTGAAATTTTAAGAATTTCAAGATGCAAATAGAAGGCTAGTGTCTTATTTGAAATCTGAATAAGAATATCTTGTTTCAGTATTTTTTTAAATAAATATTTTTCTTCAAATCCCCCATAAATATTTCATTCTTTAAAAATAGTCACAGTACCTTAAAGCACCTAGTAAAATTTATAATAATTCCTTAAAATTATCATTTACTCAGTCGTTCTATTTTTCTAATTGTCTCAAATGACCTTCAGTTTTAGTTTGTACCAGGATCCATGGATAGCGCACTCATTACGATGGGTTATTGTGTCTCTTCAGTCTTTCAGTATTCTATGTGTTCCTCCTCTCTTGGTCTCTCCATGCTTTCTCTTTCAAATTTATTTGCTGAAAAAGCTGGGTGATTATTCTGTATCATTTCTCAGTCTGGATTTTGCTGTTTTCCTCCCCAGGATGGCATTTCACATGCACCTGTGCCCCCTCTATTTCCTGCAAATTGTATGGAGTGGAACTTTTAAGAGAGGCCAAAAATGTAATATAATGGGCTTCAAAAAAAGTTTGAGGAAAAATGGAATTAAAAGGTAACAGGGAATTTTTCCACTAACTTTTTGAATTCCCTATATAATGATTATCTTGGAGGTAGAACATATAGACAGTGTAATGACACTGGCAGTTTGAGCACACCAGCTGCTCTTTGGAGACAGATGAGGCTTTCTGCTTCTATAAGGCTATATGGCTCAGAAACCATGTACAGGGCAGCTCTGAGTCAGCACTGGCTCACTGGCAGTGGGCATGGTTGGACTTGGATGGAACAGTTATCTCAGTGTGCTATTTATGCCAGGTGGCAGTCAGGCTATGCAGTTAATAATTATATGTGGAGTATAGAAGCTCAGCAGTGCTGATCATGGGAGGAAGTACTGCAAAAGTACTTCCAAGGTCAGGGATGTAGTCTTGTGCCCCCTGCCTGTGTGCTCTCTTCCTTTGCTGCCACCACTGCCTGTTCAGGCCCTTCTTGTCTCTTTCTTAGACCTCTGTCGTCACTCGTTAACAGGTATCCCTGTCCTGTCCTTGAAGGAGTTGTCCCTGCTGAAATCACTTCGGGGGCTTTCTATGCCCAGAATCTTCTCAGGGTAGGGTTTCAGTCTTGGTAGTTCTGAAAGCTCTCCAGGTGATTCTACTCTGCAGACAGCATTGAGAATCGCTGATTTAGAAAGATTACAAACCAACTGAAATTACTAACGTGAAATCATAAAGACACATGCTAGCTAGTCCAGTTTTGCTCTTCCCTTCTCTAGCTTTCCTTTCTTCTCCTTTCCTCTATTCACTACATTGTTAAGCTACTTGTTACCTTAGCGCACTTTATCCTTCATGTCTCGGTGCCATTGCATGCCTTTTGTTGGAATGCTCACTTCTTTCTTTACATTAAAACTCCTGATGTCTCAGATATCACTCCTTCAGGGAAAAAATGTGTTTCTGAGACTTTCCTGGTAATTACACTTTTCATATGGTTGCACTCATCTTGCCATATTAATTTTTTATGACTCAGGAAATTTCTTGGTAGGGACACAGTCTTATATATCTTTATAATAGATCAGAGGTTTGATTTCCTTTGGAGTTTATGGACTCTTTAAGAACCTGATGAGGGCTATGGATAGCTTCTCAATGCTAAATATTACCTCCAGTTTCAGCTGTGGAATCGGGACCTAGGCGAGTGGCAAACTGCTGGACCTCTCTGAATCTCTTTCATTTCTATAAAATGGGCATAATACTTACCTTGTGAAGATTTTGAATATAAAGTTTTATTTAACTTATTAATAATTGTTGTGAAGTGCAGTCGAGTCAGTTCCAACTCATAGGGAACCTGTCTAGGGGTTCTGAGGTTTTAAATCTTTAAGTAAGCAGAAAGCCTCATCTTTCTCCCATGCAGTGGCTCGTGTACTCAAACTGCAGACCTTGTGGTTTGCAATTTAGTCCTTATCGTGTGGAGCCATTGCGCTCCCAACCTACTAATAGTGGTGGTGGTGGTGGTGGTGATGTGCTGTGGAGTTGGTTTTGACTCATAGTGACCCTGTATAGGGCTTCTGAGGCTGTGAATCTTTGCGGGAGCAGAAAGCCTCATCTTTCTCCCACGGAACCACTGGTAGTTTTGAACTGCTGATTTTGAGATTAGCAGCCTAATTTGTAACCGTTACGCTACCAGAGCTCCTTTATGAATGAATAGTTGTTGTTGTTGTTAGGTGCCGTCAAGTCGATTCCGACCCATAGCGACCCTGTATAGGGTTTCCAAGGAGCAGCGTAGTAGTAGCTGCTGCTCAGTGATTAGTGCTTATTGCTTACATAATTAAGTTTTTTTTTTTTTTTAATTTAAAGTAATTTCATGTTGATTAGACATACACAAAATGTGTATAATAAAAAGATAAATTGCTTTCAGCTTGCACAGAAGATGGGATTTCCACAAAATGTTCTGGATTCTGCAGCAGACAACATGGTCAAGCTTTACAACCTTTTTCTGAAATATGATGCAACCATGGTAGAAATAAATCCAATGGTAGAAGATTCAGATGGAGCTGGTAAAGTACTTTTTTTTTGATCAAACATTCATTGGACCTTATTCACCTTCAGTGAGAAAGTTGAACTTATTAAGTAAGGGAATTCATCCTTAAAATGCTATTATTTTATAATGAAATGAATGTGAACATATATTAAAGACACCCATTTAAAAAAAAAACATCTTTAGTATATATACAAGGAGGCTTCAAAAAGTCTGAAAAATTCCATTAGCTTTTGATTCTGTTCTTCCATGAACTTTCTGAAACCCTTTCATAGATTCATGTGTATACCAGAGGGGTTAGAACTGCACTGTCCAATATACTGGTTACCAGCCACATGTATAAATTTAAATTAAAATGATCTGAGAGCCACACAGGGTTGCTGTGAGTCACAGCTGACTCTACAGCACTTAACAGCAATAACAAGATTTTTTTGGCCAGGAAATGTGTTTTATTGACAACCAGGGACATAGCCATAAGAAAGAGGAGCATATAGGACCTTAAACTAAAATCCAGTAGCCAACAAGGGCCCTTTGGGCCAGGAACACTGCATCCTGGGGTCCTCAAAGTCTCCCACTAGTAGACACACAAAACTGAACATCCAGGGGAAGGGACAGTGGCTCTGGGGTCCTAGAGAATGAGAGGATATATGATGCCTCAATATGAGTGACAGGGTAAGGAGGTATAGTGGAAGAAGGTTCCATCACTGCCAAACCCACCTCCTCCTTCTCTCAGAGCCAACATCAGGTGGAGGACTGAACTGCCTAGGGTCTTGTAATCAGCAGCTGTCTTCTCGTCATTCATCTGTTTGCCACTGTAGATGAGTCGCTGTTGCTGTGCGGGATTTCCCCCTTTCTCCTCCACACACTCCTTGATTTCACTCCACCTTGTCTGTGAGTTCAATGTCAATTTCAATCTCCTATCCTGTCAGTATCTTCACTTTAATTAGCATCTTCCCAGTTTAGAGCTGCACACAGATTGACTACTGGTTCTACCGCTGTGGTCTTCGCTGCCACTCAATAACAAGATTTAAAAAGGAATCCTGGCAACATAGTGGGTTACACATTGGACTGCTAACTGCAAGGTTAACAGTTCAGATCCACCAAGCCACTCAGTGGGAGAAAGATGAGGCTTTCTCCTCCTGTAAAGATTTATAGCCTCGGAAACTCTTTACAGGGTTGCTATGAGTTGAAACTGACTTGACAGCACGCAGCAGCAGCAAGGTTTTAAAATTTAGTTCTTCAGTGGCACTAGTCACATTTCAAGTGCTCAGTAGTTGCATGTGGCTGCCACATTGGACAGTGCACATAGTTTCATTATCTGAGATAGTTCTGTTGGGCTGTGTTGGGGTAAAGTGTCCAGTGTGGTGGTAAGTAAATAGTTGTATAATCTGAGGAATTAGTTATCTTGGTCTCCACAAGTTTTATACTCTAGAGACATCTTGGATCTTTATTATACAAAGCATATCGACTCTTGACACTTAAGTCCTTTTATTATCTTTAGCCTTGAGAGAAGTGAGAAGATTGGCTTGTCGCATTGACAAGTCTTCTTTTGCATTTTCTTAAAGGTAAATCAGATTCTGAATCATCATGTCTTCCATGTAGTTTTGTGTTTTTTTAATATAAATTTCTTCATTCTTAAGTTTTTCTTGATATTTTATATTGACTGTTTTCTATTGCTGTAGTTTGATTTTGGTTTTAACTGTCTTCATTTCGCATTCTAATCTTACGCATTTATAAATCATCTTTTACTTTTATACTTATAATTAGTTATATTCGTTATCATAGAAATCAGTCTTTGGTTGGCCGTTTATATTGGTAGATAGTATAAGACAGAACATTGAGTAAATTCTCTGATAGTTTATAAAACAAAATTTTTAAGACTAAGGACTGGTACATTTTAAAAATGTAGAGTTCAGTGAAGGAGAGTTATCTGTATAAACGTTTATGTTATTTTCTTACTGTGCAACTTAAGAGAGAGGAATAATATTGAAAACAAAACCCTTACATTCTTTTCACGTGTGCAACTCTATACCCATGTTCTGTCATTAATGGAATGATCTCTTATAATTTAATAACTAATGTTTCTTTTCTTTGTTCTTAGTTTTTCCTTCCTTTGTATGCATTGATACATATTTTGAAATA
>NW_006408540.1:23901184-23901777 GCF_000296735.1 Chrysochloris asiatica | reverse complement strand
TTTTCCAAGGAGTGGTTGGTGAGTTTGAATCACCAAACTTGCAGTTCAAACTGATCTTGCAGTCCAGTGCATGATGTAGATCCTCAGAATTCTGTTCTTTTCCTCTGAGAAATGTTGATTTTTAGCTCTTATTGGCTGCTAACTTACTTAGACACCAAGCTCTGCCTTCTGCATTGGGCAGCAGGTGAAACTGCTCAGTGATTTTAGACTTTGGTATTTCAGGAGCAGCAAGGAAGTGTAGCATGGTTAGATGGATTGAGGAAGAAAGTGGTGGGCGGAACTAGGCGAGTGAGAGTGCCATAGCTCACATAGGGCTTTGTAGATCTTAGTAAGAAATGTGACTTTTTTCTAAGTGGCAGGAGAAGATATTAGAAGGTTTTGAGCATCATTGCGTATTTCAGCTTTAATTGGATCACTTTGCTATATTCAGAAAAAACTGAAAGGAGGAAGCTGTTAGGATGCTAGTAATGGTAAAATCCTACTCAGAAGAAGGTGGCCTACAGTGCAGTGGTACTACAACTACTTAGAAATGGTATCCTGGATATGTATTTCAAAGGAACCAACAGTCTGAAATTGATCAAACATGCAATCAA
>NW_006408540.1:23897132-23899447 GCF_000296735.1 Chrysochloris asiatica | reverse complement strand
TTAACAACCTGCGATATGCAGATGATGCAACCTTGCTAGCTGAAAGTGAAGAGGACTTAAAATACTTACTGATGAAAATCAAAGAGCATAGCCTTCAGTATGGAGTGTATCTCAATGTAAAGAAAACAAAAACCCTCACCACTGGACCAATAAACAAGATTCTTATCAATGGAGAAAAGATTGAAGTTATCAAGGACTTCATTCTTCTTGGATCAACCATTAGCACTCATAGAAGCAACAGTCAAGAAATCAAACAATGTATTGTATTAGGCAAATCTGCTGCACAAGACCTTTTTAAAGTGTTGAAGAGCAAAGATGTCAGCTTGAAGACTAAGGTGCACCTGACCCCAAACCATGGTATTTTCAGTAACCTCATATGCATGCGAAAGCTGGACAGTGAATTAAGGAAAACTATAGAAGAATTGATGCATTTGAGTTATGTTGTTGGAGGAGAATATTGAAAGTACCATGGGCTGCCAAAAAACAAACAGATCTGTGTTGGTAGAAGTGTAGCCAGAGTGCTTCTTGGAGGCCAGGATGGCCAAACTTGGTTTCTCGTACTTCAGACATATTGTCAGAAGGAACTAGTCACTGCAGAGGAATATCATGTTTGGTAAGGTGAAGTGTCAGAGAAAAAGAGGAAGACCCCCAACGAGATGGATGGCAAAGTGGCAGCATCAATGGGCTCAAGCGTGGCAACAAATGTGAGATTGGCCCAGGTCCGGTCAGTGTTTTGTTCTGTTGTCCATAGGGTCGCTACAAGTCGATATTGACTTGATGGCGCCTAACTACAGCAACAACAACAGGATTAGATGTTGTGTTTGAGAAGAAAGAAGCCCAAGGATAAATCTTAAATTTGTAAATCTGAGAAAGTAGAATGTTGTTGTTAAGTGCCATTGAGTTGGGTCCAACTCATATGACCCTGTGTATAGGGTTTCCTAGACTATATAATTTTGTGGGAGCAGTAAGCCTCATCTTCTGTGGAGCAGTTGGTAAAAGTAGAATGTGGTGGTTATGTGCGACGAAGTAGATTATGCCTTATGTTGTTGTTAGGTGTCATTGAGTCGGAAATGCTAGAGAGAGAGGCGAAAAACCACACAAATGTAGTTCTCTAAAATGTAAATGAAGGAAGTTTCAAGGAGAGGCTGGTCAGCTATACCAAATGCTGCTGATTGGTCAAGTCAGATAAAGTTTAAAAAGTGACTTTTGTAGTTTTGCAGCATGGGTGTCATTGGTGACATTCCTAAGAGCCCTCTTGGTACAGTAAGGAATGTTAAAAAAACTTGGTTAGAGCAGGCTCAAGAGAGAATGACAGGAGAAAAATCTGAACCAGTAAGTTGGCAGATAATAAGTATTAGGCTTTGTGAGCCACATAGTATTGGCGCTGCTGCTGCTTTTTCTGTACATGTACCTCTTTTTCCTTCTCCTTTATTTCTTCTTTCTTCACAACTCTTTGAAGATATACAAGCCATTTTTAGCTCATGGTTGGTTGGTTATGTGCCATGGAGTCGGTTCTGACTCATAGCGACCCTGTACATGGTTTCCGAGGCTGTAAATCTTTATGGGAGCAGAAAGCCTCATCTTTCTCCCGTGGAAATAGCTGGTAGTTTTGAACTGTTGACCTTGTGGTTCGCAGCCCGATTCGTAACCACTGCGTTACTAGAGCTCCTTGTTTTTAGCTCATTAGGCTGTGCAAAAATAGGCACAGGCTGAATTTGGCCTATTGGTCATAGTTTGCTGACTCACATAAGGGAATATGGGCTGAAAAGATTTTTTTCTCATTCTTACTTTGGTGAAGGTGAGAGAAATAATAACATCTTTGCAAGCCAGAGGGATTTAGCCAGCACAGAGGGGGACATTTATAATACAGGAAAGACAATTGCTAGAATGAAGTGCTTAAGGAGACCAGAGAGTTGGTAGTAGTGGTTGTGTACTGTGGAGTTGGTTCCGACTTATAGCGACTCTGTATAGGGTTTCCAGCTGTAAATCCTTACGGGAACAGAAAGCCTCATCCTTCTCCCATGGAATGGCAGGTAGTTTTGAACTGCTGACCTTGAGGTTAGCAGCAGGACGTGTAACCGCTGTGGTACCTACCAGAGTGCCTTAGATCAGGGAGATGGGGGATAGATTTTAAGGACACAGTGAAGGTGTAGGCTGGTAGCATGGACAGCGACTTCTTAATAATTAAAAAAGGCATTGTCTTTGAGAAGTTTGTTTTTTCTTTATCTGGTTCCTAGGGTGAATGCATAGGAGTCCTGATGTGAGACTGTAGGATAAGCACTGCACTGCTAATTGCAAGATTGGGGGTTCCAACC
>NW_006408540.1:23894042-23896264 GCF_000296735.1 Chrysochloris asiatica | reverse complement strand
ATTGATACATGGTAAGTCTATCCACAATGGGATTGGACTGTTGTGATCAGTTGGTGTTCCACTGGCTGATTTTTTGGGAAGTAAATCACCAGGCCTTTCTTCCTAGTCTTAGTCTATAAGCTTCACTGAAACCTGTTCAGTGTTGAGTAGCACACAGACCTCCACTGACAGATGGGTGTTCTCTGCACACGAGGTACATTAGCCAGGGTTCAAATAGGGTTCAAACCTCCAATGTGGAAGGTGAAAATTCTACTACTGAACCACCACGACTGTTAAATGACATTGCAAATGGTAGTGATCTGGCATGGGAGCCATTCATATGGAAAACATTCCTGGAGTTAACCAAAAACCAAACCCTATGGTGTAATCAACTCAGTTCCAATTCATATCAACCGTATGGGCTGCAGAGTAGAATTGCTCTTGGCTGTAATTCTTATGGAAGCAGATTATTAGAGCTTTCTTCTGCAGTGCCACTCAGCGGATTGGAACTCTCATTATTTAGTAATTAAGTGCCAACCAAATGAGAACATTGGGTTAGTATCATAACCGTACTCATTGCGTCATTAAGTGGCTAGCAAGATGCCACCAATACATTGGTTATTAATTTATTTATAACTTTATATTGTGACTTGAGTGAAGGTTTGCAGATAAAATCATCAGCTTTACATTTAAGAAATTATACACTTTGTTTCATCTCAGTGATTACAGTCCCCTCTTGTCAACAATAGTTATCTTACTTCCTTACTGTGGCGACCCATTTATAGTTTATATTTCACAAATGATCAAAACAAATATTTGTACACATAAAAATCAGAAAATATATATTCATTTAAATGTCCTAAGGACATATTCTGCAAGCCAGCCTCCTGCTTGCCAGGCACACAGCCTTTCTCAGTCCATGGGCCTGAGCCCACAACAGCTGTTTCTCCATACCTCCGCCTCTGCCACTATCTCTGCTGTTGCTGCTTTTCTAGGTAGGATCTCACGCTCCACTCATGCTCTTCTTTCGTGATGATTCTGGGATTGTTTGTTCTTGAAATGAAAGATTAGTTACTCCCCTTTTTAGTTACTTATCTTACACAGTTGTGACAATCACAATCAATCCTTTGAACAATTACTCACAATTAAATCCTATAACCATCATTCCCCACCCCCTTTCACCAGATCCATGTAGAAAGAGGGAAACTATTCACTGAGGATTCTACCTTACCTCCCTCATTCTGAAACTAAGCACACTCATGAAAACTTGTAAGCCAGCCACTTCATGCCTTTATAGCACCATATTGTTGATAGCCAATGTCTAAATTTCCCATCCATATCAACCCTGTACACTGAGGAAACAAGCTTATTCCTTGATTTGAAGAATCCTTCTGGTTAGAATTTTGAGCACCTGCATCCATAAGCAAAAGCCTAGTTCATCACCTTGTAGCAATTAACACTTGCTCCTATTATCGAATGTCTTTATCTTCATCTGGTCAGCTAGCTATCCATGGGTACTAGCTGCAAGTTTGGAAGTTCACATACACCTCCCTGCACTTCAGACCAGTTGGTTACTTCACTCTCAGATCTAGCCCCCCAGGGTCAGTCAATGTCCATGATTTCACATGTCTCCCCTAAACTTCAGACCAGCCAGTCCTTCCTGTTCTCTCTCTCACCTCAAGGTCAACAGGTGTCAGTGGTATATGGTCAAACTCAGCCAATATCTTCATTGCTTCATTTCTCTCACTTCCACTCATAAGTAAACCAGGATAGTCACCAGTGAGCATGTAAAACTACTCGTGGTTTCCCTTTAAGTTTCAGTCCTAAAGGGGTGTTTTCCTTGATGGGCTGACTTTTCTTGCCTGATGCCTCCAAGGCAAACAACTTGCTTGATATTCTAACAACCAAGCAGTCTGCTTTCTTCTTTATGTAAGTATCTTTTGTTCTTTTAGCTATTCCAGTCCAGTCTGCATGTCTTTTCAAGTTGGAATATGCCAACTCAGAAGGTTCTGGGTGTGGCTCAGGACTCCACCTAAGGCCCCATAAGCTACAAAGGCTTAATAAGAAGCGTATTGCTTTGGGCAAATTCTTACTCTCCTTTTAGCAAATCTAATCAGCAGTAGGCTGAAGGCTGGCTTATAAACTTTCTGTAATCATAATTTCAATTATTCATTTCTATCTTACATACTGTCTTATTTTATAATAATAGGTAGGGTAAACCAATATCCATAAGATAGTCAAAC
>NW_006408540.1:23881939-23892509 GCF_000296735.1 Chrysochloris asiatica | reverse complement strand
TTTTTTTTTTTTCTATAACTTTTAATCTATGTTTGTCTTTGTGTGTAGGGTGTGTCTCTTGTAGGACAGCATATTGAAGGATCCTGTTTTCTTACCCATTCTGCTACTCTCTGTCTCTTAACTGGTGCATTTGATCCATTGATGTTCAGCATAATTATCCATAGTTATGAGTTGATTGCAGTCATTTTCCTGTGTGTGTTTTTGTGGTGCTGCTGCTTTCTTTGTTCTGTATACTTTTCTGTGCTGAGTTCATTTTTTGTGTGTGCTTTTTCTTGTCAATTGCTGTATAGTTTAAATGTTTACAAAATCTTCATGGACTTTCCTTTCTTGATTTGATGTGAAGGTGTATTAGTGTCTTTGAGGTTACCCTGTAATTTATTCATTTCTTTCCTAAATTAAAACAGTCTGCTTTATCTTGAAATCTACTTGACTTCCTCACCATTTGGTATTTCGTAATTATACTTTTCCCTCTTTTTGCTCTTTTGGTGTCTTGTGTTTACTTGATACAGCTTTTCTATCTAACATCTTCTTAATTCCCACCAAGTGATTGGGTGGGGCCATGCAAATAAGGTATGCAGACTCTAAGGCTGGGATTGGTGGGTTTTACCCCTCCTGCTAGGTTTAAAAGGAGCCATCTCAGAAGCAGTGAAGCAAGATCCCAGGACCATCAGAAAGGAAGAGCATGAGTGACACGTGAGATCCCCACCCAGAGAAACAAGTGACAACAGAGGCAGTGGCATGGAGAGACAGAGTAGCTTTGGGCTCTAGGTGTATGGACTGAGTAAAGCTGAGTGCCCATGGGCAGGAAACTCACTTGAAGAACGTGCTCTTTGGGCATTCATAGACTGGCTAAAAGAACTGTGTAACACATGCTTGAGTAGGGCAGAGGCCAAGGGACCACATGTCTGAAAGGCTGAAAACAAGAGTGTGGTGTGCCTGCAGTATGGCAGACAAGAGGTGCTCCTGACTGGAGAACTGCTGCATCCTGAGTTGGTTTTGATCCCAAAATGTACCCTGTTCACTTTCCTAATAAACACTACAGTGGTCAGTATTGTTACGATTTCTGTGTGGCCACAGCAGTGGGTTATTGAACCCAAATATGAAGCAGAGAGTGCTGTGGGAGGGATGGTTGGTGTCAGAACTGGGTAAAGAAGGTTGTAGGATGGAAGCAAGTCTGACCTCTGTTTCATAGGAATCAGCCTTGGGCTGATTTTGAGTTTGATTCTCTCCCTCTTGTGAAGCCAAGGCTTCCACATGGCTTTAGCAGCTCTGTGGTTGTCTTCATTGTAGGTTGATATCTGTGATTCCCTTTCTTCAGAATTGTTTTGTTTTACTCTGGATACTTCTATATCTGGATTGAGTTCTTGGTGGTCCTGCCCCATATGTCCGTATATAGTTGTTATCTGTTACTGGTTCTCAGTCCAAAGGACTCCCTTAAGTAATTTTTATAAAGTTGGCTTGACTTTGACAAATTCCTTTAATTTTTGTTTATCTGGAAATGTTCTAATTTTGCAGTCATATTTGAGGGATAGTTTTACTGGGCGTATGAGTCTTGGTTGGCAGTTATTTTCGAGTTTCATATATGTCTCCCCCTTGCCCTCTTGCCTGCATAGTTTCTGCTGAGACGTTAGAGCTTATTCTGGTTTTCCTTTGTAGGTAACATTTTGTTTTTCCCGAGCTGCTATCAGGATTCTTTCCTTGTCTTTGACTTTGATGTGTATTGGTGATTTTGTTTTGTTCAGCTTCTTGAATACTTATCATGTCATCTTTCATGATGTTAGGGAAATTTTCTTCTAACATCTCTTCAGCTATCTTTTCTGTGGTTTTCTTGGTCTATTCCTGTTCTGGAATTCCAGTCACCTGTAGGTTACTCCTCTTCATGTTGTCCCACTTGAGTCTTAGACTTTCTTCATATTTTTTCGTTCTTTTCTCTGATCATTGTTCTGTCTTACTAGTATTGAGAGACTTATTCAAGCTTGGTAATTCTGTCTTCCATTGATTCAGTTCTACTCCTTTTCCCTTTCATTGTATTGTTCATTTCTGATATGTTTAGTATTGATCTGCTGGATTTCTGCTTGCAGGTTTTGTATTGTCTCCAGTGCTGTATATATTTTGTTTGATTGTTCCTGTTTAGTTGAATTAAGTTGATGTATTAGGTATGTAGGTACATTCTCAAGCACTCACTGATTGCCTCCTGATGCTTGTGATCAGGAGATGAACTTCTCTGTTCACTGTTGGTACAGTTCAAATCAGAATAGGTTTAGTTAGTGTTGGTTGCAGTTGCTGCTGTGGTGGATAGCAGCTGGTATTGGCTCTTGCCCAGTTGGTGAGGCTGCATAGGGCATATCTATGACTTTCCTGTGTGGCTGCAGTTGCTGTTTCTTATTGTGTGATGCAAGAAGAAGGAAACAACAAACAAACAACAGTAAGAAAAAACAGCTCACACAGTGAAAAATGAGTCGATGGCTTTCTCTCTGACAGTAAGTGGTGCACTGTGCCACTTACTGGCCTCTTCCTTTCACAGCTGTTTGAGAAAGTTCATAATAGCCACGCTGTGTCTGCAGGGCCCACACAGATTACCCACCTCTTTTCCTTCCTCCCTCTCCTCTTTTTTTTCTCTACCCTTACTCTTCTATTAAAGTCCTGGTGTGGTGCTGTGGGTTAATGTGCCAGACTGCAAGGCCATTTGAATTGCAAGGTTGGTGGTTCAAGCTTACCAGCTGCTCCTTGGAAACCCCATACAGAGTTGCTATGGGTCAGAACCGACTCGATGGCACTTAACAACAACAGCTCTCCTAGTGAGAGCCAATCAATGGCTGGCCAGGGTCGAATTTGCAAATTTGGATCAGAACCTGCCCTTGTGGGTTTTTGTAATATCTGTATACGTTAGTGTATATATTGTGTATATCTCCAGGGTTCACAACCTCCATGTGGCTCTTGACTGCCCAGAAAATGGGAGATTCTCTGGGGTTGTACACTAGTCAGAAAAAAATGAATAAAATGAAATCTTACTTTTGTCTCTGCAAGCCACAGGTAGGTTTCTGTAACAAAAGTATGTTTTCTGGTCTCTAAAGTCATTCTGAACTTTCAAGATGGCTGTGGCTGGTTGAGAGAAGGTGAAATCTTGAGAGTTAGCAAGATGAGCCATAAGAGAATGAAATGAGGAAATAAAGAATTGAGCCCCTTCTCCCTGTGTTGAAGAGTTGGATAGAGAAGGAAACCCAGGGAAAGCAAGTGAGACAAGCTGACAGATGGGAGAAGGTCAGGATAGAGGAATGACATAGAAGGCCAGAGAGGATGGACAACAATGTCAAATATGGTGGAAGCATTCAAGTATAATTAGAAGTGAAAGAGAGATAATCGGGAACCTTACTAAGAATTGTGTCCCTATCTTGCAATGAACTCACCTCCATGGCTCAGTTTTCAGCCAAACAATAGACATAAGGGGAACAATGGATGCACACTTGGAAACATCAACCATTTGAGATCACATTTACCCAAGGACAAAGTTGAGAAGAGTTAGGGGAGAAGGAGGAATGGGAACAGGAAATGCAAGGAAGAAGTTGGATAAGTGATGTTACCTTGTGGAAATTACAGTCAGTGACGAGAAACAAAACGTGTGTGAGATATTGAAAGGAAAACTGACCTGCTCAGTAAATCTTCACTCAGTTCACCATGAAAAGTTAAAAAGAAAAGAAAGAAGGCAAGCTGAGTACCTTTGGGCAAGAGACTTGCTAACAGAGGAGGGGTGTCTTTTGCATTTGTCTGGGGAGGGAGGTTTGCCAACACATGGAAGCTAGTGCCTTTGAGCTAAGGCTTGCTGGTGAAATGGAGTGCCTTTTGAGCGTTTATCACAGAACTAAAAGAGCTTTGTAACACTTGCCCAAGCAGGACGAGGCTAAGGGGCTGTATGACTGAGAGGAGGCTGGGGACCAGAGACAAGCGTGTCTGTGGACATGTCTGAGAAGAGGCTGCCCTGACCAAATAGCTATATCCTGAATATTTCTGACCTTGAACTGTAATCTGTTACTTCACTAAAAACCCCATAATCACGGGGGTTAAAATAGTGTTCCTGGGTAGCTTCTAATGGAAAGATTGGAAGTTTGAATTCACCCAGAGGCACAGGGAAGAAAGGCCTGCTGGTAACCTTGAAAAATCAGCCAATAGAAATCCTACTCAGGTGTTCTCCTCTGACACACAAGGTCACCATGAGTCAGACTCTTCTTGACAATAACTAGTTACTGAGAATCAGAATAGTAGAGGAGAGGGGTGTAGGGGATCAGGGGCCAGATGTTAATGAAATGAGTTGTCATTAGGAACTGAGTGCAACCATGAGAGCTTTTATGTCAGAATATTTTTTCATGAAGGCAGGAAAGGGCATGGTGTTTTCATTTGAAGGAAGATAATATTAAGGGAAGTGGTATGGTATATGTTTTTTGCTTGTTTGTGTGCTTAGAAGTCTTAGAAGAAGATGAGCTATTTTAGCTGAAGAAAAGAATTTGAAGATAGAGAGCAGAATGAGGATAGTTAAATAAATGATGTTAAATGAGGAGATGCAATGCAGTATTTAGGTTGGGAGGTTAAGTTTGCAGAGGAGGCTGATCTTTCCTTGAGATGTTATTGGAGAAGGGAAGAATGAGTCTATGATAAGTATGTTTAGAGGTGGAAAAGAAGATTGCTGAAGATCCTGCCTTAAGTGTCGTTCTTTTTTTGGATGAAATATGAAAAAGTGTGAAAGTTAGATTATGTGCTGAAAGTGAGCGTGAAATGGGATATGGGGGTTTAAGACAAGAATTAAGGTATGAGGCCAACTGCTTACGGAAAAGATTTCCAGTGAAACATTATTGCTCTGCTCTGAAGGTTGGGCTAGTAATGTAGGTTCTGTGTTGGTTTTCCCCTTTACCTTCTCCTTGATGTTAGAACGGATGACATAATTGGCTGCATTTATGGAGGATGCACTGTTGAACTGGGAGAGCAGAGAGACAGATGTGAATGAACTGCTCAGACGTAGGCTCCAGGCTCTATCGTGAAGAAAGTCGCACCTGTTGGGAGCTCGTAGACTGGGAGCTTAGGAAAGGGCTGAGGAAGTCAAAATTGGGCTGGAGGTTTCAGGGTAAAAGGAGTTAAGGTGAAAGGTGAGGTTGAGTGGAGAGTGATTTACATATTTAATGTTCTGGAGACACTCATTCTGGGTAAGTTAAGCTTTGTCTTTGGTAGCAGTTAGTTGAAATGGACTGGAGGGGATAGTAGGATGGCATAAATCTAGGAGCTTTCAGTCTAAAATGTTAGCTGATGCTTTGTGGTGAATACTGAAGACACCCTGAATGAGGCTGAAGGTACAAGGGTGGGAGAGAGACAAGAGAGTTATTAGGTGCTGAAGTCCACTATGAATTCTAACCTCTTATCTAGGTGTTCAGAGGTAGTGAGTACAAGGAATGAGTATTATATATAGTCCAATGGGGCTCAAGACTTTCCCATGTCATGGCATTCTCAGAAACTGAATTGAAGACAGTTAGAGAAAGTTGTTTGTAGCCAGAGTCTAGTGTCTCCAGCTGTCTCATTATTTTGGTGTATCTATAACTCATTAGTATCTCACTGGTTGAGGAGCTCTGGTGTAGCTGACTTAACCGAGCATCTTGAAAAATGAGTTTTGTTTTGTTTCTTTTTTCCCTGGAAATGACAGAAGCACAATGATTCAGAACTATCAGTGTGATGGTGAAAACAGTGGTGACCCAAGCAGGTCCTGAGATTTAGATTGAAGTGTAGCCAGAAGTGAGCATATAGGAGAACCTGAGTGATTGAGAAAGTGTGTTTTGGTAGAGTTGATGCAGATAAATGAAGAGATAATAGATAATAAACACTGAATTGGAGATCTTGCATGTGATATTGGCTTATAACACGATGTAGGATGCTTTCATGTAGGTGAATGTGTTTAATAGGAAATAAGTTAATGGAATAGGTGGCACTGTAGGATAAGCAACGGACTGTTGACAACTAGGTTGGAAGTTCAAACCAGTGAGCTGCTATGAGGGAGAAGGATGAGTCTGTCTATTCCAGTAAAGATTTATAGTCTTGGGAAACCTATATAGAGATTATGAGTTGGAATCAGTGCATTTGAAGTATGATGTTGGAGGAGAATATTGAAAGTACCATGGACTACCAGAAGAACAAATTCTGTCTTGGAAAGAGAACAGCTAGAATGCTTTTTTAGAAGCCAAGATGGTGAGACTTCGTCTCTTATGCTTCAGACATGTTATCAGGAGGGACCAATCCCTCGAGAAGGACGTCATACTTGGTAAAATGGAAGGTCAGCGAAAAAAAGGAAGACCCCCAACGAGATGGATTGACACAGTGGCAGCAACAGTGGGCTCAAGTGTAACAATTGTGAAGAGGACGCAGGACCAGGCAGTGATTTCTGTTATGCATAAGGTCACTGTGAGTTGGAACAGACTCGATGGCACCTAACAAGGCAGTTGTTGGCAGTGGAGTTGTTTGTTTGTTTTGTTGATCCAGATAAGTAGAGAAGAGATTGTGAGTGAGGTGGTGGAATCACCCAGGAGGTGGAAATTGATTCTGGTGAGTGGTAGACTGTGCCCACATCCATGGTAGGGCAGTGTGTTCTGGAAATACTTCTGTGGAATTAAGGTTTTGTGTTTTTTTTTTTTTAAAACATAATTAGCATCACACTGTTTGTTGTCCAGCTGGTTCCAACTAACAGCAACCCTATTCACAACGAAACAAAGCACTGCTCGGTCCTACGCCATTCTCACAATTGCTGTTATGTTTGAGCCCATTGGTGCTGCCAGTGTGCCGATCAATCTCATGAGTTTTTTCCTTTATCACTGACCCTTCACTTTACCAAGCATGATGGTCTTCTCCAGGGACTGGTCCCTCCTGATAATATGTCTGAAGTGTAAGAGGCAAGTCTGGCCATCCTTGCTTCTAAGGAGCCCTCTGACTGTACTTCTTCCAACACAGATTGGTTTGTGCTTCTGGCGCTCCATTCTTCTCCAACACCATAGCTTAAATACATAGATTCTTCTACTGTTTTCCTTATGCTTATCAGGCTATTGAAAATACCATAAGGTTATTGAAACTGCCATGGCTTGGGTCAGGCACACATTAGTCCTCAAACTGATATATTTGCCCTTAAACACTTTAAAGAGGTTTTTTGCAGCAGATTTGCCTAATGCGCTATGTCATTTAATGTCTTTTTCTTTTTTAACTCTTTTATTGTGAATTATGTGTTACTTTACATGGGAGAACATTAGCTTTACGTTCATCCTATCATATATCGTTACATTGCCATGGTTACATTCCCCTCCATGCATCATCAACCAACTAAAGGGCACACCCCGAAAGCCTGCCCCTTGGTCGTCAGCACATAGCTCCTTTCCCTCTAGAGTGGGTCTAGAGTTCCCAGTCGCACCATCTCTCCATCTCTGGCGTCACTGTTTCTCTGGGTAGGGTCCCGCTCTCCGCTCTTCTTCCTTGATGGTCCCAAGGCCCTCCGCTCCTGGACTGCAAAGTCAATCACTCCCCTCCTTTTGCTACAAAACATCTACCTTTACATTACTAACCCACACAGATAGTAATTATTCACTATTGAGTGCTATCCCATCTCCTTTCATCAGTCCTGCCCAGACGGATTGGATACTACTCAGTGGAGATTCTACCTTCCTGCACCCTCTGGATCTAGGCTCCCTCTTGAAAGCTTGTAAGGCAGCCACTTCTTGCCCTTGAAGCCCCTCGCATTTTGGGTAGCCAAGTTGCCTATCCCTGTCTACTCTGTGTATCAAGTGGGTGGGAATGATCCTTGCTGTAAAGATTTGTTCCCTCTTTTGAGCTACTGCATCCATAGGTGTAGATCAAGTTCATCAAATTGTATCCGATTACTCTTTTTTCCCTCTTCTTTCTTCTAGTTGAGCTCTGATCATCCAGCCATTGAAGTCAGGTCAAGTGGGTAGTATCTGCAAGTGTGGGTGTTCTTGTGCATATGCCCTCTCTTCTTATCAGCTGGACGCTTCACTCTCGACTCTAGTCCTCTGTGGCTATGTCACTGACTCTAGGCCCAGGAGTCCCTAGGTCTTGCCAAACTGCTGGCCAACCAGGTCTCCACCCGGGTTCACAGGAGTCTATTGAATGTGATTGCACTTAGCTCGCAGCTTCATTGCTGTTTTTCCCTCACTTCCCCTTATTGGTGACCAACGTGGTCACCAGTCAGAGCACATGTCTGCTCGTGTATTCCCATTGAGTCTTAGTCTTGGAAGTAGTGTTGCCCTGAGGGGACCTGACTGCTTCCCTTGATGTCTCCTGGGCGAGCAACTAGTTTGTTCTTGTAATAGTCAGATGGACTGCTGTTATTGTTGCGTATTTTTCTTGTTGGTCTTTCATTCAAGAATATCTTCTGTTCTTCTAGCCGCTCCAGGCTGGTCTGCTTGTCCTTTCCAGTGGAAACTTCCCACCTCAAGATTCTGGATGTTGTTCAGGATTCCACCTCTATGGTCTTATGTAATGTAGAGGCTCCACAGGAAGCCTCCTTCACTGGGCACATTGTAGCCCCATTTTAGGTATTGCAATCAGTTATAGGCAGAAGACAGACTTATAAGCTTTCTATGGTGGTATTTCTGGCTATTCGTTTCTCTCCCCATCAAGTGTCTATTTTATAATGGTATGCAAGGATAACCAAGATTCAAAAGACAACCAAGCATCTTAACATCCCACCCCCCCAACCCCGCTTTTGCCCATTCCAACCATGTCTCAATCCAAGGTTGTGCATACATCATTATTTACCTCTGTCCCACTTAACCCATGCCGACTGAAGTTTTATTATAAGGCACAGATACTAGTGTTTTCTTGGGAAGGAAAGACCAGTCCTCATTTGTCTTACATTCTAATCTGCCCAAACCTCTGTATTCTCAGGTCCAGGCTATTCTGGTGAACA
Organism: Chrysochloris asiatica; assembly: GCF_000296735.1. Lineage (NCBI taxonomy): Eukaryota > Metazoa > Chordata > Mammalia > Afrosoricida > Chrysochloridae > Chrysochloris > Chrysochloris asiatica. Next base: position 23,883,565 of record NW_006408540.1, on the reverse strand, counting down.
TTTTCGGAGGAATCATGCGGTGCGATGTTATTGCACAGGGTATAGTCATGGCAGTCAAGGACTTGGACATTAAAATCCCTATCGTGGTACGGTTGCAAGGTGAGTGTCAGAGCTCGCGGCTGCTCTGTGAACTGCTTTCAAAGTTTATAATTCCCAACAGTGCAGGTCATTTAAAATGGAGTTTTCAAGCAGCTGATTTTTTTTTGGCAGCTGTATCTTTTTAATGAAAGTATTATACTATAGGAAAAATTTTAAATCATGTTTTGTTTCTTTAACATCTTTTAACATTGCCCCCGCCCCCCCCAATGGCTGTTTTGTTTGCTATAGTTTTATACTTCCTTTTTTCTTTGTAGCTTATCTGAACTCTGACTTGACTGAGTTACTGTGAATATTGAAAGACAGTATATTTTATGAGATAACGCAAGGCTTTTACAATATTCTCTTTGGTTTAGAATGATTTATATTAAGTAGTTGAAGTACTCTTAAGTTGAAATTTCATGCTATAGAATGTGCTATGGCAAGCAGTTTAAATGACTTTGTGTGTATATTTAAAACACCTATATATTTGCATAAATCCTTTCTTTGCAGGTACACGAGTTGATGATGCTAAGGCACTAATAGCAGACAGTGGACTGAAAATTCTTGCTTGTGATGATTTGGATGAAGCTGCTAAAATGGTAAATAGGTTACATAAATCAAGTTTATAAAGTGTGTAAAGGATTTATAAACATCTAGATTCTCAAATGACCCAGCTAATAATGCTAATAATGAACCTCCTATATGTAGAGCACATCTTAAATAATAACCAACTCCTGTCCAATTTTGTTTCCTTTTTATTCTTACGGACTTCTTTCCTTGCCCATGATTATTTTGAAGCAAATCTCATTACATCATTTGATGCAGACATTATATCATTTTTATGTATAACATCAGATATTTATACAAAATAAAAGATATTGATAACTATATGAAGGAACTGTTGTTTCAGGTAGGATAATGATATGGTTATATGGTTATGTCTTATAAACAGAGTTGAGTCAATGTTGAAATCTTCCTGATTTCTCTCAAAATACTTTTTGTGTAGAACATTTGCTAGAATTAAGATCAGAATACATCTATACATTGTATGTAGTTGTTATGTCTGTGAATCTTTCATTTTCCTATTGCTTTATATTTTTTGTGTAGTTCGCTCGAAAAAGCTAAGGTGCTAGTGCTATAGAATAACTTCCTATAGTTTGGATTTTAATTATTGCAATCCTGTGATGCTAGTTACATGTTCTTCTGTCCTCTTTCTTTTTTTTTTTTCTTTTAATGCTTTATTGTGAACTATGTGATACATGGGAGAACATTAGCTTCACATTGATCGCATCGTATATTGTTTCATTGCCATAGTTACAATCCCCTCCATGCATCATCCACCAACCAAAGGGTATACCCCGTTAAGCCTGCCCCCTGGTTGTCAGCACACAACCCCTCTCCCTTTCTGGGTCTAGAGTCCCCAGTCACTCCATCTCTCCACACATCGTCTCTGCCTCAATCTTTGGCATCACTGCTTCTCTGGGTAGGGTTCCGTTCTCCACTCTTACCCTTTGATGGTCCCAGGGACCTCCTCTCCTAGACTGCAAA
>NW_006408540.1:23874068-23881004 GCF_000296735.1 Chrysochloris asiatica | reverse complement strand
CGCTCCAGGCTGGTTTGCTCGTCCTTTCAAGTGGAAATTTCCAACCTCAGAAGATTCTGGATGGGGTTCAGTATTCCACCTATGGTCTTATATAATGCAGAGGCTCCGCAGGAAGCCTCCTTCACTGGGCACGTTGTGGCCCCATTTTAAGTATTCCAGTCAGTTGTAGGCAGGAGACGTTGTCCCCTTTATTTCTTGTAAATTGATATTTCGATCTAGAGGTTTGATCTTATTTATATTTGATTTTGCTGAGCAGGTAGCTAAAATATGTATGTCATAGTTTGTATTCTGTGACTCCATAAGTCAAACCTACTGACATTGAGTTCAGTTTGACTAATAGTAATCTGACATTGGGTTTCCTGCTCTTTTCTCTTTTGGTGTGGCTGGTGGGTTTGAACCACCCACCTCGTGATTAGCAGCCCAGTGTTTAACCCACAGCTTCACCGTGGCTCCTTTGTTGCTATTAAGTGCCTTTGAGTCAGTTCTGACCCCTAGTGACCCTGTATAGTGTTCCTGAGGCTCTAAATGTTGGCAAGAGCAGAAGGGGTTCCTTTAGGAGATTGTTTCTTTTTGTGGTATTAGTGGCAATTAACAAGCCCAACTTAGATTCCTTATTTCATTTATGTTTGCACAGTGGTTGATATTTTATTTCTGTCATTCTCCACTTGTGATATAGAATACTTCTAAAAAGTGAAAGCTCTTACATCAATTATTTGCTACCACTAAGCACATTTTGCATAAGCACATTTTCCAATTTTGAGAATAATGACTTTGTGTTCTTATGTCCTCAAAGGATAACCAAGGCTTTTTTGTTTCTTATATTTTTTTTTTTTTCAGGTGTGTGTTTGTGTGCTTGTGTGCCCACAGGCACACTTGCTTTTGTGAACTAATAGATGTAAATATATTTGATATGGTTCAGTTCATTTTAGTTATTCTTATGGATTATTAAATTGCCCCAACCTTGTTCAGTGGGAACCTCTTCTGATTGACTCCTGAGTCCTTCAGATAGGATGAGATGCTCTATGCTTTTTTTGCCCCAAACCTAGAGTCAACCAAATGGCATTCAGAGACCACAGTTAAGTCTTTAAGGGTGCTCATGACTATGGGATTGCTCCTTGTTTCTGTACTCTTTCAGGGAAAATATAGGAAACTTATTATTTTTAAAGAGATAAATACATGGTTTCGTACTGATATTGGCAGTGTAAATCCTAGAGTGTAGGTTGCTATCTTACATCTGTTCTTATTTCTCCCATGCTGCTCTAAGTTAATTATGCATCTGCTTTGTCTTTCAATACAGATAGGACCATTGACCATTTTACATTAACAACTTACATTATAATTAACTGAAAACAGTTCAAGGTTTGAGCATGCAGTTCTGCCTGTCTGTTAGATATTTACCACAACTTGCTAAATTTTAAATCCCATATGAGATGCCGCTCTGTGTTTTGTCCCAGGTTGACATACAGTTTTCACTTACTTTATTTTTTTTAAATGTTATGGGATTGCTTTAAAAAAACAACAACTTGTCTTTGTTATGTATCATATAATGTTTATATAGTTTAAAACTATGAAATAAGGTATTCTCAGAGAATCTAGCTTTTATATCTTTTCTTGTTCTCTCACTTAGAAAGAAGTTTTTGGTGTATCATTCCTTTTTTTTTTTTTTAAACATAAGCAGTGTGTGTGAATAGTAGCCCAATTTGTTTGGTTTTAGACATGTCTAATTTGTATGGTACTTTGTATGGTATCAGGTGGATATTCTCATTGTGTAGAGGGCATTAGAATTCAGGTCGGTAACTGTGAACTTATTGACAGATAGTAAAATATGAATTCTTAGACCCAGTCTTATATTTGGACCATGTTTTGTGTTGTGAGATATCCAACAAAATATGAGAAGATGGAATAAAAAGACAATGGGATTTTTCTACCAATTTTTGAAACTCTCTTGTATATATATATATAAAACAAAGTATTGGCTTGAAGGATAGGTTTTGAAGAATGTCAATTCTGACTCTCTTTTGAGTGGCTTTTGCTGTAAGAATCTGATGTGATTTAAAACAATGCCAGAATAGCCCAGGTGTTTTAAATGAAAAAAGATTGACTGTGAATGTTTTTCAATTATTCCAATTTTACATTTTGGTGAAAATAGAGACAAAGATGCTTTGTTTTTTTCCTTCCAGGTTGTGAAGCTTTCAGAAATAGTGGCCTTGGCCAAGCAAGCCCAGGTGGATGTGAAATTTCAGTTACCACTTTGATCTAACACCCATTGGATGGATGAAGGGGTTAAACGTGCTATAAGCATTGAAAATACTGTGTGTGTATTATGACTCTGCTCCTTTCCTTTTCACTGTGTGGAGGTTGTAACTGCCATCGAGGCAAACAAACTCTCAAAAGCATTTTGTCTGCATTCAAGTCCACTGTTCAGAGTGAGCTATTTGTATAAAGAGTATATGATGCAGTTAAATAGTTTGTTTTGTTGCAACCTTTTCTGCTTCTACAGAATGTCAGTTGTGATATGACTGTGTATTAATGTTGGATACAGAGTTCTTAATTGATAAGAGGCCTATGAATAAAATAAATATGAAGATAAAGCTTTATTCTGTAGTCTTAGCAACACATTAGGGCACTGTATTAAAATAATATTTTATAGAAGAAGTGGTTATGTTGAGCACCGAGTACAAGACAATTATATCAATCACTATTTATAAAACAGTTTTCAGACACTCCCTAGAATGTTCTTTGAAGTATTTCAGTGAAGTAACTTGATAATTATTTGAACATTGTTTTAATCACTACAAAACATTGATAACTGCAAGTCTTCATGATTCTGTAGTATTATTAAGAAACACCTATAGGATTGCATCAAATAAAGGTGTATTTGCTAAGGACTTGGCAAACAGAATTAGGAATGTCAATTTAAATTAATAAAAATCTCCAAAATGTGATTTGGATTAATGTGTTTTATTTGTTTGTTTTTATGTTTTGTTTTTTTTCTTTGAAGTGAACATAGTAGGAGTTGATGTGCTCATTATTGTAGTAAACAACTCTAAGGAATTGACTGTATACCTGGGTACCGACTTCTCTTAGAAAACTACATACAGATATGTTGTTGTTAAGTATTGTCAAGTTGGTTCCAACTCACAGCAAAGCCTGTATAGGGTTTCTGAAGCTTTAAATCTTTGAGGGAGCAGAAAGCCTCATCTTTCTGCGGAGCTACTGGTGGACTGGAACTGTCAACCTTGTGGTTCGTGGTCCAGTGCTTATTGTGTGGAGCCACTGCAGTCCTACAGATATGAGGGTACTTCAAAAAGTCTGGAAAGTGGGATTCAAAGATAATGGATAATTTTTCCGTCGACTTTGAAATCCCCTTTTATTTCACTATATTTTGCTGTTCGTGTAACCCATCTATTCTGTAAAGAAACCATCTTGTCCTTAGTGTGACACTGTGAAAGGTGTTATCAGCGAAGCAGTGAACTATTCAGTTTGATGAATTCAAGAGTAGCCTATTTTGATGTTTTTAAGCGTGGTCAGGGAATCCTGCTGTGGTGCTGTAGGTTAATGCACTGGTCTGCAAAGTCATTTGAACTGCCTGGTTGGCGGATCAAGCTCACCAGTCACTCCTAGGAAAGCTATGGGCCAGAACTGACTCAATGGCACTCAACAAGCATGGTCAGAGTGTATACTGTGAGAGACTCAATAGATAGCCTGGTGATTGTGAGATAGACTACCTGATTTTCTAGATGTGGGAGTTTGGGCAAGCTTCTTTATCTCAGTGTACCTCAGATCCCTACTAGAATTATTTATTAGTTATCTATTTATCTATATTTCTGAAGGGACATTTTGTCTATGGAGAACTTAAAATTTTTTTATTAAAACCAAGTAAGTATGAGGGGGCTTCAAAAAGTTCATGGAAAATTCCATTGTGTTTTCATGTTATTTTTCCCCAAATTTTTTGAAATCCCCCACATATTAAGTCATAATCTGAACAACAACACACCGCTTTAACATTGTCCCTGCAGGGCCGAGTGATCTGACTTCTGGTAGCGTGCTAGGAAGTAATGGTTATGCGCTCACTCCTAACCCAAAAGGGGTGGTTCAGACCCACGAAGACCTGGCAGCCTGTGCCCTGAACGATTACAGCCTAATAATGAAAGCCCTGTGGGGTAGCCCCAAATAATAGCCTCAGTTGTATTATGGGCCAGGGAATAGCTGTTCATGTGATGTGCTTAAGTGAATGGTAACATATGATACTGCAAACACCTATTTATAGTATAAGTTATGTTTGTATCAGTCACTGTACTCTGGTGTTTTCTGAAATAGACATGGAAGGGATAAAAGTTTCTACAGTATGCCGTGGGGATGGGTGCAAGAGAAGTTCTGTCCACTGTAGGCTTTAGTTTCCTTTGCTGCTGTGACAGACACTAAGCTATTAGAGTTTTCCTATGGTCCTAACTGACTGAGTCCAGTGGGTCCCAGATTTCTGTCTCATACTTAAAAGATTCCAATTTAGATGGCCTGCAGCATGCATTTTTTTTTAAGGTTTTTATTGTGGATTGAGTGCAAGTTCACAGGGCAGATCATCAGTTTTACATTCAACAAATCATATACCTTGTTTCATTACAAGAATTATAATCCCCTCAATGTGACATTGGTGTGGCACTATGGGCTAATGCGTTAGACTGCAAGGTCGGTGGTTCAAGCTCACCAGCTGCTCCTTGGAACCCCGATACAGGGTTGCTATGGCTTGGAATCGACTTGATGGCACTTAACAACAATAATATACCATTAGTTAGCAGTATTTCCCTCTATTCACTTTAGCTTTTTTTTTTGAAGATAAAAATACACAGGCATATGTAACAATTTACACCTCCGAAGGGTACATTCTGCAAGTCTGCCTCCTGGCCACCTGCTTTTAGTCCCTCTCTTCCCATGAATCTACAGTCCTCAGCCTCTCCCCCCTGTCCCCTGCATGACCCCATCTCTACCTCCATCTCTGGTGTCACTATTTCTCTGGATAAGGTCCTGCATTTTGCTCATGCTCGTCTCCCTTGATGGTCCTAGGGTTCTCTGTTTCTGGACTGCAAGATTAACCACCACTCCCCTGTTTTTGTTACAAAACTTATGCCTTTACAATTGTGATAAGTTGCAATTAGTCACGATAACAGTTATTCACTATTGAATCATACGAATCTTATCCCCATCTCTTTTCACCAGACCCAGCTAGACAAGATGAAAACTATTCAGTGGGAGCTCTTTCTTCCCACCCATACTTTTAAACTAAACTCCCTCTTGAAACCTTGTAAGCAATAGGCACTTCGTGCCTTTATTGCCCCCACATTTTAGGTAGTCAGTGTCTGAGTTGCCTGGCCCTATCTACCCAGTATACAGAGGGTATAGCATTGATCCTTGATGTGAAGACTCCTTCTTTCTCTCTTGGTATTTAGAGTTACTACCTCCATGAGTATAGGTCAGGTTCGTAAAATTGTAGCAATTTACTTGTTTTCTTTATTTAAAAAAAATATTTTTGGGGGGTAATGTTTCTCTAGTCGAGTTTTGATTATCAAGCCATCGAGGCTAGATCAAATTGGTACTGTCTGCAAGTTTGGGTGTTCTTGTGCATCTCCGCTCTTCATATCAGCTGGATGCTTTACTCTCAGCTCTAGCCCTCTGTGGCTATGTCCTTGTCCATGGGCTCAAGTGTCCCCAGATCTCATCAACTTTGGACCAACCAGAACTTCCTCTTCTCTCTCTCATCTCCAGGTCAATGGGAGTCAATGGACTGTGGTTGAACTCAGCCCATTTCTTCACTGCTCCCTTTCCCCCTCTTCCACTCACCAGTAGACCAATGTGGTCACCAGCAAGCTTATGTGCCTGTTTGTGTGTTCCCTTTGAGCTTCAGTCTTAGAGGGGAGTTTGTCTTGAAGGAACTTGGTTGCTTGTCTTGATGGCTTCCTGGCGAACATCCTGCTTATTCTTGTAGTAGCCAGTCATGCTGACATTTTGTTTTGGGTTTTTCCTGATGATCTTTATTTGAAGATGCATCTTCTGTTGCTCTAGCTGCTCCAGGCTGGTCTGCTTGTCCTTGTGGGAATGGCCCACCTCAAAAAGTTCTAGACAGGACTCAGGATTCCACCTAAGGTCCTATTCTCTGCAAAGGCTTTGCAAGAGGCCTAGTACACTGGGCAAGTTCTAGAACCCCTTTTAGGTATTCAAATCAGCTATAGGCTGAAGATGGGGGCTTACAGATTTTCTGTAATCATGTTTCCCAACATTCCTTTCTATCCTACTCAAGTGTCTTATTTTACAATAATAGGCAAGGGAAACCAATATTCATAAGACAGTCAAGCATTTTGGTATTATTTCCCCTCTTCAGACTATGCCTAGATCCCTGAATCACAGAGCCCTGTTCCAAGGTTGAGCATGTATCACTATTTACCTATGTCCCACTCAGCCCATGCAAACCTGTCTCAGTGTTCCCCTATCTTGTTCTATCTCCTCCCCCTTCTTGTATTGCCCTCCCCAACACCTGAACTAGACCCCTGACCCCAACTCCACTATTGTGGTTACCTTTTATTCCATTTAACACAAGTCAATTTTATCCTGTATTCTACCTGAACTTATCACCACCTGGATCTCTGTTTCTCTGTGTTTACCTTTTATCACATTGTAATTGTTTTGATCATAGACTGACCCCCCCAGATCCTCTGTTCTTATAATTTTGTTCTGTTCTTGACGCTTCCATTTGTTGACTGAATTCAGGTTGATGCTGCAACGTACATTATTCTCTGGTTGTTGTCTGTTCTTGTTGGTTCTCAGTCCACAGAACTTCCTTTAGGATGGTTTTCATAGCAGGGTAGCTTTGGCAAAATCCATTAGCTTCTGTTTATCCTGGAATGTTTTGATTACACCATCGTATTTGATTGACAGCTTTGCTGG
>NW_006408540.1:23862276-23872552 GCF_000296735.1 Chrysochloris asiatica | reverse complement strand
TATTCCTTTACATGTGGTTCAGAGTTCTGGCACCATCCCCTGAGACTGCTTGGTCTGGTATTCTGTGTTGTTGATGGAGCTCCTCACTGCAAGTCTACCCTCTCCGCCATCTTGTTTGTTCTCTGCAACATGCATGTTTAATAAGCTCCTTAGGTGATTTTAATGTAGGTGGTCCTTTTATAGTACACTGAGTTATCACTAGGGACAAATAAAATGAATAAACATTGTTTTATTGCACTTACTGGTCAGTTGTAACTCATAGCAACCCTGTATGGGGTTTCTAATGAGCAGCTGGAAGTTTTGAACTGCCTACCTCCTTCTCCAATCATACTGTTGATGTGTGTTGACAGTTCATATTTTAGAGAATGGGTCTTTTGACTTGCTGTTTTTTACCATCTTGTAGAATGCAGATACCCCTGAAGGAGATACCCTCCTGTCTTTGTACAATGCCACTCAAAGTTCCAGTCTCTGAAATGATTTGTTATTGATTTGTAGGTAGGTTCTTGCTATGTATTGTTAAGTTGGTTCTGACACATAGCAACCTTGTATAAGGTTTCTGAGGAGCCACTAGTAAGCTTGAACCACCAACATTGCTGTTCAGACAACTTTGCAGTCCAGTACATTAACCCACAATGCCACACCAGAGCACATGGTTTACCTGATACAGTTTTGTTGTGTTAGCAAAACTTTTTCAGTGGAGTATGCTTCAAGTGCTTTCGTGTGTGTTCTGGTGCAGATTTGTACCTTGTGACCAACTGATAACAAATGGATTCAGAGACCACACTTGGAGTAATACTACCTTAACAAGCATTTCAGCCTGAGGGGTTAAGAATGGATCAGACCTGGAGGGATGGAGAAAACCTTGAGTGGAAAAAGTCCAGAAAGATAACACTGGAGCCATCAAATACTGTGTTTAGCAAGCCAGGCTTTAAAAAAGCTGCCAGAATTCATGCTCATAGCTTGACTTGATTTCTTTCCTCTGCCTAGCTCACCCTCTATTGGAGACACCAGTGAATGAATGGACAAATAAACTATGGTAAACATGTGATTATTATGCATTGTTAAAGAATAATGACTGTTTGAAGTACTTCATAACATGGATGAACCTAGAGAACATTATGCTGAGTGAAATGAGACAATCACAAAAGGACAAATACTGTATATGACCACCAGTGTTTTTACCAAGACAAAGATTTATACACAGATTCTTTTGAGGTTAGCAGGAGTGAGAGGGAAGATAGGGTAAAGCACTAAGTTGGGGGCTGAGGGATCAGAACCATAACTTTGGGGGGGGGCATAAATAGTCTACAAAGACAATGTCCTGCATCCTATTTTGTGAGTAGCAATTGGGGGTCTTAAAAGCTTCCAAGCAGACTTCTAAGGTGTAACTATTGGTCTCTCCCAATGTGGCGCAAAGAAGAAGAAAAGGATGCAAGGAAATAGGTCAAAGGACTAAGGTCCCAAGCCAACCCCAGCCTCCGTGATGCTGAGACCAGAAGAACTAGTTAGTACCCAGCTACTACTGCAGACCACTTTGCAAGGATCACGAAAGGAAATCTTGGATACAGTTGGAAAAAATTGTAGAACGAAACTCATAAAAAAGACCATGCTTACTTGTCGGGTAGAGCTGATGGGACCCTTGAGACTATGGCTCTTGGTCACCCTTTAGGTCTGGAACAGAACTTACCCCTTTGGTGCAACTTTCAACCAAACAGTAGGTAGACCTATAAGTAAGTATGCACATCTTAGAATAATCAACTATTTGAGATTAAAAGGGCAGTGTTTATCCAAGGACAAAGTTAAGAAAGATCTGGAAAGAAGGAGTAATGGAAACAGGAAATCCAGGTAGGTAGGAGGTGGGAAGAGTGTTGTTACATTGTGGGACTGCAATCAATGTCAAGTAACTGTGTGTGAATTGTTGAATGGACATGAATCACAAGTTTTATTTAAAAATGTTGGAGTAATTTATTTTGGACAAAGCAGATTTCAGGAAAGGAAGATTATCTGGGATACATAGCGGCATTGCATAATGACAAAGATGACAGTTCTCCAAGAAGGCATACTCCTATATGTGTATGTGCCTAGGCAAAAACTTAGAACTGCCAGGGGAAACAGACAAGTCCACTAATAAATGTAGGAGACTTCAACACCCTCTCTCACTAAAATCCTAAGTAATCCTGTCTGACCCATAAACCAAATCTCTTAGGAATCCATTTACTGTGCTTCTCAGCAAAGACGTATCGGCAGACTCAACTGGAGAGGTTTCAAATGACTCAGACTTTATTAATTTTACAAAGTATGCTTTGAAGTATTGTAATAAATAGAATTAAAAAGAAAAAATGAAAAAGCTTTCCAAGTGCTTCTAGTGTACTTCTGGGATTGAAATGCATGCCATCAGAGATGTACCCACATTATAGAGTCCGCAGGGCAGAGGAAATCTGTACCGACTGAATTATAGGCATACGGTCAGGAAGTCTGGTCCCAGAAGAGATCAAAGTTAACTGTGAGCAAAGGAAAAGTGATAGAATGGAGATATTTGGGAGGGGAATTTGAAAGAATAAGATGGTGACTGGTAAAGTTGTTCAAGAATTCTCAGAGCGAATATGGAATATAAACTTTGTGTTTGATATCTCTGTCAAACAGTGTACACTATTCAGACTTAAGAAAAGCTTACTAATGAACAATGGTTTGCAAGAAGAGTTGGCATAGAAATCCAACTTCATTGTTGAACATTCAAATAGAACTCAGCTTTGTTTAAGGAAAGCTTGAATTATTTATAAATGCCATACTTCTTGAAACCACACAGGGCACAAATGTTTTTCTCAAACTTCAAGTACTCCCAGGAGTACACAAGGGTGCTTTTGGGTATGTGTGGGAGAGGGCAAAGGCATTTCCCCAAATAATACCTCGGGGAGATTCACACCAAGTTACAGTAGCCAGGAGCTACTTTTGTAACTCACAAATTATTTCTGAGAGGGTGGGTGTAGTGAGAATACACACCTCACGACTCTCTCCTGGAACATTTGCACAGCACATGTTGTTGTTGTTGTTGTTATGTGCCGTGGAGTCGGTTCCGACTCATAGCGACCCTATACAGGGTTTCTGAGGTTGTAAATCTTTACAGGAGCAGAAAGCCTTATCTTCTACGGATCAGCTGGTAGTTTCGAACTGCTGACCCTGAGGTTCGCAGCCTGATTCGTAACCATTATGCTACCAGAGCTCCTTATTATTATTATTATAGGTCATTATTATAGAATTGTTGTTAAGTGCCATTAAGTTGATTCTGATGCATAGGGACCCTGTATAGGGTTTCCAAGGAGTGACTAGTGGGTTTGAATGGCTAGTCTTGTGGTTTTCAGTCCTGTGGTAATCCTATAACATCGCACCAGGAGTCCTCATAGAATAGTGCATAATATCTGACAAAACCTTAACAGCCATCCTCCTAATTTCCATGCCACACATTCATGCTTCATAGTTTCAATGATTGCTGTTGTGATACATTTAAGGAGAAATGGAAAACAGGAAGAAAAGTGTTTTGAATTTTTTTTTTTTTTAATTGAAGACCAGTTCCCAGAAACAAACTACTCAGTATACATCCTTTGTAAGATCACGTCCACCACATTGTCTAAAAGTTGACTATAAAACCCATCTCTCTAAGCCAATCCTCTGAGTGAGCAGGTAATACGGATGGCTGGCTTCTATCCATTGACGGAGCAGGGGTTAGAGAGAAGGGAGCTGTTAGTATCAGAAGTGGGTTATGTCTATTTCTTCTCTCTTATTTTATTCTGTCTTTGGCACAGCATGTCACCTAATTAACACAACAAATACATTTTATGTGACTTTACCTCTTTTCCTGGATCATTATTTCTCTTCCAGTATAGGAAATTGCTGTCCACATCATTTCTTGTTCTCGCTCTTTCTCAAAGAAAATGTCCAATTGGAAAGACATTTCTTTAGTTTACTTGTATAAAAGCCCTCTAGTGACCTTCCTGCTTGCCAACAAAAGAGCCATTTCCTGGCCAGCACCAACAATCAATTCCTTTACAATCGATTCAGTTTAAGGTCAATGAGAGCCTGTAATAGAACTCCTGAAATAAGTGTCACTTGCAAAAAAAAAAAAAAGGAAATAATGTGTAGTATTTTAAGTGACATATCCCATCTTGGAGAATGGAATTCATTTTCTGATGGTTCAAAAGCAGCAGCCAACAATGTGCTGTGGTTTCCAAAATATACCATCTTGTCTAGAACATTAGGAATATGATAACCAGCTTAATTATCAATATAGAGTTTCTAAGGAGATTGTAACAAATTAGAGGAAGAGATTTAAGATGTTAACAAACAAAACAGGTATACTACTTCCTGCCTACAGACCAGTTGCCATCAGCTCCAATGTACAGTGTGTCAGAGTAGAGTTGTGCTTCACTGGCTGGTTTTTAAAAAAGTAGATCACCTCGACTTGCATTTGAGGTGTCTCTCAGTGGACTTGAACCACCAAACTTTTGGTTAACCACTGAGCATGATACCCATTTGCATTATACAGGGACTCCTTCAAGTTGTTGGGAAGACCAGAAAGTTTATTTTAGTGAGGATATCGCAAATGTTAAGCTTGGTGTGAAGAGGTTTAAGGGCTGATGTGATGGCCATTGTCCTATCTTTGAAAGGGAATTTTGTCATGGAAACTGAAATGACAAGGACACTCCATGAGTTAGCACAGTGGCTAGAGGACTCAGCAAGACGTGCTATAGAGTTTCCTGTACACAGTAAGTTCTCAGATGAACATACTGTGTTTCTCATGATGCTAAAGAGGAAATCCCTCCTTGGTAAATTTCATAGGATCTTATGAAGTCTCAAGTCTTGAGATTTTAGGATGCAAACCAATTCTTTGTCAACCCAAGGAACAATTTCTTAAAATCAATGTGGGTTGTTACTTATACATATTTGTAAGCAAAAATGCTACTCTATGTTAGAGTATTTTAGACACACATGCACCAATTTCCAACAAGGACTGTAGATGGAGCAATTTCTCCATCTTTCTTCATCCAGCTCAGAGAAAGGGAATTAGTTATCACAGATCCTGAGGTAAGCAAGACATCGGTTGTTAACTGTGCTTGGAATCCTAAACCAAGAGACATCACACTGATATGTCAACAGATTGGCCTTTGCTCCTTACAAGGCACTTCCTCAAAGGCCTGACATTCTGTGTTCAAAGCCGATATCTGTTGTCTCTGTTTTCTGGAAACAACATCTTGAGAAGGATAACAAGAAACCAGTTGATTCAATGAGTGGAATCAACCCTGGAAATGTGTGTTTGAGACAGTTCAGGATTTCTTGAAATAAGAAATTGTTCTCAGGAAGGGGAGAGAAGACAGAGGAATGGTCCTCCTACTTACTCTAGCAACAAAAAGCTTCCTCTAGCCTGACAAATCTTTTGTCTACTTCAGAACTTTCTTATTTATAGTTTATCATGGAAAAATGTTCACACTTACTGCTTATCATTCAAGAAAGTCCAAGCATCCTTAGGAAAAAGCTTAGCCTTTAGGATCTTCATGTTTTTGTTGTTATGTGTAGTGGAGTTGATTCCAACTCATAGTGACCCTGCACAGGGTTTCCGAGGCTGTTAGTCTTTATGGGAGCTGAAAGCCTCATCTTTCTTTCATGGAACAGCTGATAATTTTAAACTGCTGACTTTGAGGTTCACAGCCCAATTCGTAACCACTACACTACAAGAGCTCCTTTAGCATCTTCTTGGAAGGGGTTAGTGTGTTAGTCACAGGATGGTACTCTTGGCCTCTCACCTTTATCACAACAGTCACTAAAGGAACTTGTTTGTATTTTTAAGAAAACAAATTTTTGGCAGCATGAGCTGCTCCAGTGAAATGTTGTTAATTGAGATGCTGTGTAGCTAGGAAAGCCTCCATGCCAGCAAAACAATTCGTTATCCCCTAGCCACATTCAGAACATCATTTCCGTGTTCAAAATCAGATTAGAATGTACTAGGTGCTGAAGTAAGGAGTTTGGGTGGTGTAGTGGGTTAGTGCCCCACAGAGAATGATGAGGCTGTCTTCTTTTGTAAAGATTTATAGTCTCAGAACCCCTAAGGAGCGGTTCTACTTTGTTCTATAACCTTGCTATGAGTTGGAATCTATGGGATGTTGGTAAGTTTGGTTAAATGTTGAACTTACTCATTCTTGCTCAGTCATCTCAGTACGAGTGCATCATGAGGTAGGCATTATTTCCCTAGAGAAGGGTGCAAAATCAAATAACCTGCCCAAGATCCCACAGGTTGTTTGTAAATGGTGGAACTATTATTCAAATATCCCTGTGACTCAAAGCTGATGTTTTCCCCGTTGTCAGATGATTAGTTAATTAATTAGACTACGTACTAGATTCCCACAGATTGTTCTTCACCCTCCGCCCCCTTTTCACTTACCTCAGGATTGTTATTAGAGTTGTCATGTTCCTATATAACTTTAACTGCTGACAAGTTCATTTGGTCTGGGGAATTTGACCCAAGCTGGTTCAGTCAGGAGGACCATCCCTGGAATTTGGGACTGGGGCTAAGAGCTAAACCTGGATGTCTTGTTGGATACTTGGGCTGGAATGTGTAAATTCTGGAAGCGTGGGTTGACCACCCTCACTGTGTGGATGGAGATGCTGAGGAAGGTGATCTGTAATTACAGAGAAGAGTGAAGGAGATGCACACACAGAGCTGAGTGATGGATGGAGGAAGGCATACAGGGTCCAGCCAGGGCTCTGGTTATGGTTCCATTCTTGGTCTTTGGTGTCTGTGAGACATCTCAGGTTTTTCTAATGAAGTCTTTTTTATGTAAGATGGTTCAAATCTGTTTGTTCTTCCTGTAACTGTGTCAGTTCTCCAGAGAAACAAAACTAATAGAAAATAAGTGTGCATGTGTGTTTGGCCTCTGGGCGAAAAATGATTTGAAGTATTGTATTAGGCAAATCTTATGCACAAGACCTTTTTAAAGTGTTGAAGAGCAAAGATGTCAGCTTGAGGACTAAGGTGCACCTGACCCAAGTCATGGTATTTTCAATAACCTCATATGCATGCAAAAGCTGGACAATGAATAAGGAAGACCATAGAAGAATTGATGCTTTTGAGTTATGGTGTTGGAGGAGAATGTTGAAAGTGCCATAGGCTGCCAAAAGAACCAACAGATCTGTTTTGGAAGAAGTGCAGCCAGAGTGCTCCTTGGAGGCCAGGATGGCCAAACTTCGTCTCTCATACTTTGGACATATTGTCAGGAGGGACCAGTCGCTGGAGAAGGATATCATGTTTGGTAAGGTGGAGGGTCAGAGAAAAAGAGGAAGACTCCCAATGAGATGGATTGGCAAAGTGGCAGCATCAGTGGGCTCAAGCGTGGTAACAATTGTGAGATTGGCCCAGGATTGGTCAGTGTTTTGTTCTGTTTTACATAGGGTCGCTATGAGTTGGTACTGACTTGATGGCACCTAACCATAAAAACAACTTACCTAAAGTTTGGCAATTCAAACCCATCTCATGGGGCCACAGAATAAAGTCCTGTCAATATGCTTCTGTAAAGATTACCGTCAAGAAATCTGTACTTTGGGGGAGCAGTTCTACTTTGTAACATATGCATTTGCCATGAATCCTGGTGTGGTGCTGTAGGACAAGCACTGGACTACTAACCACAAGGTCAGCATTTCAAACCCACCAACCACTAATCAGAAGCCCTATACAGGGTCACCATGAGTCAGGACCAATTCTACAGCACTTAACTACAACAACAGGAATAGACTTTAAAGCAACAGGTTTGTGTTTTTTTGATTATTTATAAGGGACTTCTGAAAGTTTGTGGGAAAATTCCATTCTTTTAAAATAACATTTTCCATTAACTGAAGAAAAAAAAATTTTTTTTTAAACATTGTGAATTGAGTGAAGGTTTACAGAAAAAATCATCAGTTTTACATTAAAAAATAACACACTTTTCTTCATCTCAATAATTGCAATTCACTACATGGAGCAACAGTTATCCCACCTCCTGCCTGTACTTCCTACCACCATTCCGCAGCCTTCCCATCCCTTCTCAAGTTGTTCCTTAGGTACATGTTGCCCCTTTGATTTTGAGTGATTGTTCATCATTCATAGTGAACATGTCTTATAGTGCTGTTAGTCCCCCTGTATACCTATCTACTGCTTGATGAAAAGTTGGGGAGTGAGGGTGAGTTCCTTTCCAGACTTAAAGAGTGGTCAAGGGCCATAGTCTCAGGTTTCTCCAGTCTCTTTCTGATTAGTAAGCATGATCTTTTTTTTTTTAAACTATTTTCAGTTTTGTTCCATATATTCTGCCACTCTATCCAGAACCCTCTAATGTGATTCCTTTCAGAGTGGTTGGTAGTATCAGCTGGGCATCATCTAAGTTCTTCTGGTCTCAGAGACATGGAGCTTGATGGTCACATGTTCTATTACTCCATTGGACTAATTGATTCCAAGGATCTTCAATTCTCATCACCCGTCTTTCTTCTTTGTATGGAGAGACCAATAGCTGCACCTTAGATGGTTGCTCATGAGCGTTTAACATCCCAGACACTGCTCACTAAATTAGTAGTAGTAGTTAGGTGCCATCAAGTCAGTACTAACACATAGCGACCCTATGCACAACAGAATGAAACCTCACAATTGTTGCTAGGCTGTGTCAATCCATCTCGTTGGGGAGCTTCCTCTTTTTCTCCAATCCTCCACTTTACCAAACATGATATCTTTCTCCAGGGACTGGTCCTTCCTGATAATATGTTGAGTGCCCTGTACAAATCTATGAGGTCAAGTTGATCAATTATGTTATTTAGTCCCTCTGTGTCTTTGTTGAGTTTCTTTCTAGTTGTTCTATCCTTTTTTGAAAGTGGTGTATTAAGACCTCCCACTATTATTGTAGTGCTGTCTATTTTTTTCTTCAATTCATTCAGAGTTCAATTTATGTATTTTGAGAGTCTTGTTTGGAGCATGGATATTTATTATGCTTATATCCTCTTGTTCAATCAATTGACCCTGTATTCACAAAACAATGTCCATCTTTTGCCTCTTCTGCTTTTTTTATGCAAAAGTTCATTTTATCAGAGATTAATATTGCCACTCCTCTACCTTTTTTTTTTTTTTTTTTAAGAGAGGTGGCATTATTTATTTAAGGCTGCAGAGAAGTGACAACATTGGTAAGTTTAAGTTTTGCATGGTTTGAAAAATTTGGCTTGGTTTGGAGGCAGGGAAACCAACCCAGAAAATGAAATGACACTAATCAAAAAGATCCAGGACAAATTACATGAAAGTGCATCACACACTGAGAGAGGAAATGGGAGAGCTAAGTCTTCAAACTCCAGCTTGGTGTGCTTTTACTACATACTTAGCTTTTTTTTTTTTTGGTTTAAATTTAAGGTTTTTATTGTGGATTGAGTATAAATTTACAGGGCAGATCATTAGTTTTATACTCAACAAATCATACACCTTGTTTCATTACAATGATTGTAATTCCCTCCATGTACCATCAGTTAACAGTATTTCTCTCTATTCACTTTAGCTTTTTTTTTTTAAAACACACAGGCACATATAATAATTTCCACCACCAAAAGGCACATTCTGCAAGTCTGCCTCCTGGCCACCAGTTTTTAGTCCCTCTCTTCCCATGAATAATCTAGAATCCTCAGCTGCTCCCTCTCTCCATATTCCCATCTCTACCTCTGTCTCTGGTATTCCTCTAGTTTTTGATTCATTAGCTTGATATCTGTATTTTTTTCCATCCTTGAATTTTTAATCTGTTTGTCTTTGTGTCTTGTAGACAGCATATTAAAGGGTCCCATTTTTTAAATTCATTCTGCTACTCTCTGTTCCTTGACTGGTACACTTAATCCACGGTTCAGCATATTATCTATAGGTATGAATTGATTGCAGTAATTTTTCTGTGTATGTTTTTTGCAGTCTTCTGGTTTTTGCTCCACATGTTTTCCTGTGCTGAATTAATTTTTTTGTGTGTGTGTGTGTGCCTTTTCTTTTCCATTTCTTCATAGTTTTACTGTTTACTGGATCTTCATGGATTTTCCTTTTCTCAATCTGATGTGAAGATGTATTAATTTTCTTTGTGGTTACCCTGTAATTTATTAATTTAAAACAGTCTGTTTTATCTTGAAATCTACTTTACCTCTTTGCCACATGGAATTCTGTAACTATACTTTTCCCTGTTTTTGCTGTGTAGTTGTCCGGTTCATGAATTGACACTTGTGATTCTCTATTTTCAGTCCTGTAGTTTTA
>NW_006408540.1:23859810-23861391 GCF_000296735.1 Chrysochloris asiatica | reverse complement strand
TTCCTGTAAATAGCTGGAGGTATCTAAATATCATTCTCTTGTACTCTTTTTCAGGTAGTTCCAGTATCTCTTTTTTTCTTAAAACCCTTTTTCTAGTTCTGTCTCTTGATCATTTGAGCTACTCTGTCTTCATGTGAACAGATTGTCTGTTGATTTTGAGGCATTGCAGTTTTGTTGTATTTGTACCTTCTGGCAGGTGTGATCATGAGATGAGCTTATGTGCCATTCTATGGTCACTGTTCAGGGTGGATTTAGCTGACATAGGCTGTGGTTGATCTAGTGGATAGCAGTTGGTATTTACTCTAGTCCAATTGTTGGGGCTGAAGAGGGTATGGCTGTGGCTGGGATGTATGCCTGCAGTTGCTGTCTCCTGTCAGGTGAGGCAAGAAGTGAAAACACTCCCAGAACACAGAAGGAAAACAAATAACCCCACTTCTCCCAGCAAACAACAGTGGAAAAAATAAAAAGTAATGAAGGAGGATGAAGAAAATAAAAATCCAAAACAAAAAATGACTATTCCTTTTTTGTATTGTCTCTGTGCTAGCTACTGGCTTCTTACCTTCATAGCCACCCATGAAATTTCAAGATGGTCCCGCTATGCTTCTCTGACCCACACAACTAGTCTTTCTGCCACCTTTTCTGTACCCCATACATCCATTTAGTCATTTCTCCTAGTAAGAGCTAACCCAGGGCTGGCCAGGGACAACTTTGCAAGACCTACCCAGGTGGGCTATTGTTTACAACCTTGGGGTCCATGCAGTTTCACTCACCTTGAAAACAGGAACTTCCCTGGGTATGTACACTGGTAGAGGCTGGCCTTGCCCCTGGTCACCAGAGAAGTAAAAGAAACCAGGAAAGGAAAAAAAAAAAAAATGCCCCCTTGTCTCTACAAGTCACAGGTAGGTTTTTGGAATGTGAATTTGTTTCCTTGTCTCCTATCCATTCACACATGCTTGCACATGCTCAAGATGGCTGCAGCAGTTCCAGTTGGCCACCAGCCATGCCAAATCAGAAGTCACCTTCTTTCTTGCTATGTCTGCTTAACTCTGTCTCCCAGTAAGCACTTGATACACTTATTTATTCCTTTATCTGAAGCTCAGAGTTCCAGGACCATCCTCTGAATCAGCTTCATTTGGCTTTCCATAGCCTTGCTGCCTGGTTTGCACATTCTTTCTGCCTAGTCCACCATCTTGCCCTGCCTCCTCCATGATTTGTTTGAAGCCCCCTCGTGTCTACATATAACTGGTGGCACAATGGTTAAGTTCTCAGCTGCTATCACAATCTACCAATGGTTTCATAGGAATAAAGATCTGGAGATCTATTTCTATAAAAATTTCAGCCTAGGAAGCCCTATGGGCAGTTTTACTTGGTTCTATAGTGTGACTAGGTGTGGCACTGTGGGTTAATGTGCTGGGCTGCAAAGTCGGTTTGAACCACAAGGTCGGTGGTTCATGCTCACCAGCTGCATCTCAGAAACCTTATACAGGGTTACTGTGGGTCAGAACCAACTTGACAGCACTTAACAACAACATAGTGTGACTATGAGTTGGAACAACAACAACTATAACCATAGCTATATAT
>NW_006408540.1:23856974-23858415 GCF_000296735.1 Chrysochloris asiatica | reverse complement strand
GAATTTATTTGTATGTACAGAGAAACCAGCCGCGTACACATTAGCCCAATTTGGTAGCCAGTTCTTTGGCCTTTGCCTTTTCCAGCTTGGCAATGTGAGCCACTAACTTGGGACCCAGAACGTTGCCTCCCAGTGACGTCGGATCTCGTTTCATCTGTTGTAATTGGTCCTGATGGCTTCCACCAGCTTAGCCAGAGCTCCTTTGTCTTCCAAGTACACCTGCGTGAAGGCCACAGCGGTGCAAGTTTTCCTGTGGACCAGGCGTCCCAAACGGGCCTTCCCCTTGATGATGCAGTAGGGAACTCCCATTTTACGACAGAAGGCCGGCAGGAAGACGACCAGCTCGATGGTCCACGTCGTGTGCGATGACACCAGTTGGGCCTTCTTGTTCTCCACCAGAGTGATGACATTGTTGACCCCAGCACGCAGAACCGGGGGTCTCTTGGTGGGGACATCCCCTTTGCCAGCAGCCTTCTTTTCAGCTCGGGCCAGCAGCCTCTGCTTTTTCTCCTGCTTCGTCTCCGGCAGGTATTTGTGGACCAGCTTCAGTAGCTGAGTGGCTGTCTGGCTGTCCAAGGCCTGGATGAACTGGTTAATGGCAGGCGGCATTTTCAGCCGTTTGTAGAGGATAGCCCGTTGCCTCTGCAGCCGGATATAGCGGGGCCATTTGACAAAGCGGATGAGGTCCCTTTTGGGTTGGATGCCCTGTCCGATGCCGAAGTTCTTGGGCCTTTTCTCAAACAGGGGATTCACCACCTTCTTGGCCTCCTGCTTCTTGACAACTGCAGGCGCCGGCGCCACCTTCTTCCCCTTGGCCTTCGTTCCCTTCGGCATCTTGGGCGGATGGATCAGAGCCCATCTTCTTTTGATGCTTTCTGCATCATGCAATATTTTGCCTGTAGAGCCATTCAATATTGCAAGTTGAGGCTTGAATTTTTTCTTTAGTTCCCTCAGCCTGAGAACTGCTGAGAATGTTCTTTCTTTTTGTTTTTCTAACTCCAGAACTTTACATAGTTCATTATAATATTTGACTTTGTCTTCTTGAGCTGCACTTTGAAATTTTCTGTTCACCTCTTTTACCTTCGCATTTCTTCCATTTGCTTTAGCATCTCTACACTGGAGAACAAGTTTCAGAATCTATTCTCATATCCATTTTGCTCTGTTTCTCCTTTCTTGTCTTCTTAATGACCCTTTACTTTCTTCATGTATGATGTTCTTGATATCATCTCACAACTCTTTTGGGTTTTGGACATTAGTGTCTAATGCATCAAGTCTGTTCGTAAGATGATTTCTAAATCCAGGTGGGATATGTTTGAGGTCATATCTTGGCTTTCATGGACTTGTTTTAATATTCTTTATCATCAGCTTGAACTTGCATATTAGCAATTGATGGTCTGCTTAGTAGTCTGCCACTGGCCTTGTTTTGACTGATGATATGAAG
>NW_006408540.1:23828270-23835062 GCF_000296735.1 Chrysochloris asiatica | reverse complement strand
GTGAACCAAACACTCATGAACAACACAATTATGTCGAGGCAAGTCCCCGGCAGAAGACAACTAAAACAAGTCCACAAGAGTGAAAATATGACCTTGAGTTTATCCCACCTGAATTTAGAAACCATCTGAAGAACAAATTTGATGCAGTAGACACTAATGACTGAAGACTAGAAGAGTTGTGGGATGACATCAAGAATATCATACATGAAGATAGCAAAAGGTCATTAAAAAGACAGGATAGAAACAAAAGACCAAATGGATGCCAGAAGAGACTCTGAAGTTTGCTCTTAAGTGTAGAGTTGCTAAAGAGAATGGAAGAAATGAGGAAGTAAAAGAGCTGACCAGAAAATTTCAAAGGGCAGCTTGAGAAGACAAAATAAAGTAATGAAATGTGCAAAGACCTGGAATTAGTAAACCAAAAGGATAGAAGATACTCAGCATTTCTCAAGCTGAATAAATTGAACAAACATTCAAGTCCTGAATTAAAATATTGAAGGATTCCATGGGCAAACTATTTAATGACACAGGAAGCATAAAAAGAAGATGGAAGGAATACACAGAGTCATGGTACAAAAAATAATTCATCAATGTTCAACCATTTCCAGAGGTAGCATATGATCAAGAACCAATGATACTGAAGGAAGAAGTCCAAGCTGCACTGAAGGCATTGATGAAAAACAAGGCTCCAAGAGTTGATGAAAAACAAATTGAAATGTTTCAACAAACCGATACAGTGTATTCCATCTGGTGCTTACTTGTCTATACCAACCAGTTGGAAGAGATTCATATTTGTGCCCATTCCAAAGAAAGGTGAACCAGTGAAATGCAGAAATCATTAATCATATCATAAATGTCACTTTCAAGTAAACTTTTGCTGAAGATAATTAAAAAATGGTACATTAAAGGGAGCTGCCA
Source organism: Chrysochloris asiatica (assembly GCF_000296735.1). Lineage (NCBI taxonomy): Eukaryota > Metazoa > Chordata > Mammalia > Afrosoricida > Chrysochloridae > Chrysochloris > Chrysochloris asiatica. Next base: position 23,834,147 of record NW_006408540.1, on the reverse strand, counting down.
GAAATCCAAGCTGGATTCAGAAGACATGGAATGACAACAATGCTAATGTCAGATGGATCTTGGCTGAAAGCAGAGAATATCAGCAAGATATTTAATTGTATTTTATTGACTATGCAATGGATTTTGACTGTGTGGATCATAACAAACTATGGGTAACATTGCAAAGAATGGGTTCTCTAGAACCCCTAATTATGCGCGTGAAGAAACTGTGTGTAGACCAAGAGGCAGTCATTTGAACCAAACAAGAGTATACGGAATGATTTAAAATCAGAAAAGATGTGAGTCAGGGTTGTATCTTTTCTCCATACTTATTCAATCTGTATGCTGAACAAATACCATCAAAGAAGCTGGATTATTATATGAACAATGTGGCATCAGGATTGAATGAAGACTCATTAACAACGATTCGATAAGCAGATGTCACAACCTTGCTTGCTGGAATTGAAGAGGACTTGAAGTCCTTACCACCGATGAAGATCTAACAATACAAGTCTTCAGTATGGATTTCACCTCAGTGTAAAGAAAACAAAACTCCTCACCAATGGATCAAAAAATAACATCTTGATAAAAGGAGAAAAGATTGAAGTTGTCAAAGACTTCGTTTTGTTTAGATCTACAATCAATTTGCATGGAAACAACTGTCAAGAAATCAAACAACTTATTGCATTAGACAAATCTGCTGCACAAGGCCTCTTTAAAATGTTCAAGAGCAAAGATGTCAGTTTGAGAACTAATGTGCCCCTGACCCAAGCCATGATATTTTCAATCACCTCATCTGCATGTGAAAATGGACAATGAATAAAGGAGACTTTAGAATAATTGATGTATTTGAATTAAGCTGTTGGCGGAGAATATGGAAAAATAATATTGAAAGTACCTTGGATTGTCAAAAGAACAAACAGATCTGTCTTGGAAGAAGTACAGCCAGAATACTCTTTAGAAGCAAGGATGGCGAGACTTTGCCTGTCTTACTTTGTCAGTATACGCCAATTCTTGGAGAAGGACATCATGCTTAATATTATAGAAGGTCAGCAAAAAAAAGAGAAGACCCTCAATGAGGTGTTGGCATTGACAGCAACAATGAACTCAACCTTAACAATTGTGAGGATGGCCAGGACCAAGCCGTGTTTCATTCTGCTGTGCATAGTGTCACTATGAGTCGGAACTTTCTGAAAGGCAACCTAATGGAAATTGGTCAGTAGAACTCATAACATGATTCTGGACAAACATGAAGGGAGGTACTTGATTTTAAATTGTGTGTGAATGTAGCCCTACTGAGGTGGGTATGATCTTCCTCTTCAGAATAACCAAAAGTTTTCTCCCATCCCCTACTCTGTGAGTATTTTCCCAACATTTTTTTCTCAAATGTCATGCTTTGGATCTGATTGTGACATATATGCCTAACTGGAGAATGGACATTTGTTCTGAGACTTGGTTTTCACAGTTATCATTATTTTTTAAAAAACAAGATATTTTAGCTCTTTTCACTGCACATATTTATTTCCCCAACTGTTCTCATTTGCCATGTAGAAACTTTACTAAGTTTCTTAGCATTTGTAATGGCCAACACATTTAAATATGAATTTGGTTTTATAAGTCAGGCAGACAGAACACAATTTACCAGATAAATTAAGTCCCAATTTTGCTGTTGCCAGAATAATTTCGCTATTTACATTAATTTCAATTGGACCATGAGCAGAGAAATAGAAGATTTCTAGCACATTTCCATTTCTTCAGGAAAAGCAAACTTCTTCAGGAACAAGTGGACATTAACACAAACTTCAAATACTGTTCTGTAACTAGTTCAGAATCAGAACCTTTGCATTTCTTTCTGACTGCTATCATTTTTAAAAGTCTTGTTTTGGAATTGTCCACATATATGATAGAGAGACACACAGGGTTCAAATCCTTCTGTTTTATTAGCTAGCTCTGTACCTTGGGCAAATCTCACTTGTGAAAGTTGGGATGCTAGGAGGGTCTTGCACACAGTACTGTCAGTTTGAGGTACCAAATAGTGAAGTTGTGACAGGTTTGGCACATGGTCTATGTTTATTGTTAATAATTGTTATTTTGATGTTCACAAACATATTTTAATCGAATTGTTTTAGAAATTTTGTGATTAAGTAGCACCTGTTAGGTCAATTTAAGGTTCGTTCGACTTTGACAAATACTGAGATACTACTACTGGGTGGCAGAGACTATGTTAGGGAAGGTATAGAAACCCACTCTGGTTAATTTAAGTGGGAAGGAAATTCATGAGAAAGAACTAGGTAGCTCTCAGAATCTCTGGAATATTTAGACCCAAGCATTCCCACAAATCCGTCCTGTGAGTACACATTTTGCCTTTGCAGTTGAACACATGTCCCACAGCTTGCACTGCAGAAGGCATGTCTGAGGACTGGAAACTCCTATCAGGGCCACCTGTGGAAGCTGGGTGTGCCAGCTGCTGCCAACACCACATATGGTCTGCACACTTCTTACTTCTTTGCATATGTGGGCAAGTATGTTTGATGAGCAGAGCCTAGGTCATGTGCCCTTTTATCAACCACAAGGAATGCTGGGAAAATGTTATGTCCTTATCCCAAACACAATAAATGCAGGAACATGTTGTATACTCACTCTAGACACAAGGAATGCTGGGTAAGTGTTGTGTCTTCACCCCACACACAAGGGATGTTGGGAAAGTGATGTGCCTTCAACCCAGATGCAAGGAATGCTGGGAACATGATTTGCCCAGGCCCCAACACAAGGAATTCTGGGAGAATGAGGAGTTGGCGTGTTCAGTTTGTATAGTGAGAAGTGGGTTCTGCAGCCTTAGCTGGTGATGGGGGCTTCTCAAACACAGGAAGAGCAATCAATAAAGAATGACACATATTCACCATAAAAACAAATTAGAAAAATTGTCTTTTCTACCTATAACACTCTAATAACTTATTGATAATGATAGTCATGATCTTATATGGACTAGAAATGATTTCTTAATTAATCTTAACTAAAATGAAGGGAAGCATTCAGTGTAACTTTTAAATGAAATGTTTTTTAAACGTGGCAAAATTATATTTAATAAAATATTTTTACTTATATGATTCAGTGACATTGATTACATTTGTCATGTGTATAACCACCATGACTGTCCCATTCCAAATTATTCCACCACCAGCTACAGAAATGCATGGAAACATGAAATGTTTAGAGCTAGAAAGAACCTTCATGATGGACTTAATGCTTCCTTTCTGCCAGTGGAAAAAAAACAGAGGTGCAGAAAAGTTATGTGACTTATCCACAGTTACACAGCAAAGATGTCTCTAGACTCCTAGTCCAGTGCGCTTCCCTCCAGAACACACTATCTCTGGTATACATTCTTTAAATTTGTTTTCTTTCAGGTTGAAACACCAGCTTCACATTTATAGGAATCCCAGACCCTGTTTCTGAATTCAGTGGTTTGGCCAAGGTAAAGGGAACTATGGGTAGTTCAGAACTATGGGTAGTTGAGAGCTCTGAGGATCTAACTGGAATCCTGGGGTAAGGGGAACTATGGGTAGTTCAGAATCAAGTGGAAGCGACTGCCAGTTTTTCCTGAGAAAGAAGGAAAGAGGGTCCAGGAAGGGTAAGCAGTTAGTTTTCTCTGCTAGGAAAGGATATAAATAAAAAAGAGAATTTTAAAAGGAGCATTTAGGAAAAAAGAAATCTTTATGCTAAGCTATCCTGATAGGGTCATGCTCTTAGAATTGAGCTGAGACTTTTTGTTACTTGAAAAATGAGGGCTTCAGTCTCTCCTGAGGAAAGGTCACCTTCCAGAAATTTCTGGTAGAGCTTATTTTCAGTAGGTTTTCCAGAAATGTTTCAGGTGGATGTGTTTGATTTTTAAAGGTGTTTAGATAAAGCATGTAGTCTCTGCCTTTTCATTTTAACATTGTTGATGGCTTAAGTATTTGTCATAATAGAAAGATTTTTAAAGACATTCATCTCTGACAGGCCATTAATTATAAAAATCAAACAGATCTTGCTTGTCTTTTAGCCATTTTTCAGTTTGTCTTATCCCCATACTTAATCATATTTTTGTCCAAAGAAAGATAGCAGATTTGAAACTTTTCCTTTCTCTACACTTTTCTGGGCTATAGGATAAACACTGACTGCTAACCACAAGGTCAGCGCTTCAAACTCACCAGCCACTCCTTGGAAACTCTATAACAGGACTGCTATGAGTCAGAACCGACTCCACAGTACGTAACAGCAGCAACAACATCCAAGAATATATCTTAATGTTTTCAAACCTGTTTTCTATTCAGCTGATCATGGCTCCAGGGACGGAAGCAGCTCTGAGGATAAGCTCTGGGGAGTTTTTTCATAGTTCTGTTTTCTTTCTTGATAGTCGTTATGGAGGAAAAGGAAAGGATTTCCCCTCCAGCAAGAGATTTGAGCAATCCCTCTTTGAGCAAGCTATTCCGCGTAGGGAGCAAGCAGTCAGTTTCTCCTCTGTAGGGACAGCTAATCCAGGCTTGTGGATGTCTTCCCTCTCATGTGTACTTTTGGCTTGCTTAATGCCGCATTTTTCTTCACATAGTCCAGTTTCTCAGATTATTTGCTCAGCATTTAGACTGAATTGTTGTTAAGTGCTGTGAAATGGTTTCAACTCATAGTGACCCTGTTTAAGGTTTCTGCGGAATGGCTAGTGGATTTGGACCACCAACCTTGAGATCAGCAGTCCATTGCTTATCTTACAATGCCACACCAGGACTCCTACCAACTGAATAAATATGGTGAAAAGATACAACCCTGGTTCACACCTTTCCTGATTTTAAACCATTCAGTATTGTCCTGTCTTTTGCTCTATGTATAGGTTGCTCATGAACACAAATAAGTGTCCTGGAATGCCCATTCTTCACAATGTAATCCAGAGTTTACTATGATCCACATAGTTGAATGCCTTTGCATAGTCAATAAAACACAAGTAAATATCTTTCTGGTACTCTCTGCTTTCAGCTAAGATTCATCTGATGGTAACCATAATATACCTCGTTCCATGTCCTCTTCTAAATCTGGCTTGAATTTCTGGAAGCTGCTACAATAGTTTTGGAATGATCTAAAAAAAATTATTTGCATGTGATATTAATGATATTGTTAGATGATTTCTGCATTCCATGGAGTCACCTTTCTTTGGAATGGGTGCAACTATAGATCTTTTCCAATCAGTTGGCCAGATACCTGTCTTCCAAATTTTTTGGCACAGACAAGTGAGAGCCTCTACCTTTGCATTTAGTTTATTGAAACATTTCAATTAGTATTCCAGTAATTCTCGGAGCCTTGTGTTTCACCAATGCCTTTGGTGCAGCTTGTACTTCTTCCTTCAGTACCGTTGGTTCTTTATCATATGGCACCTCTTGAAACGGTTAAACATTGACCATTTCTTTTTGGTACAGTGACTCTGTGTATTCCTTCAATCTTCTTTTGATGCTCCCTGTGTTATTCAATATTTTGCACATAGAATCCTTCAACACTGCAAGTGGAGGCTTGAATGTTTTTCTTTAGTTCTTTCAGCTGAGACATCTGAGTGTGTTTTTCCCTTTTGGTTTTCTCATTCCAGGTCTTTTGCACATTTCATTATAGTACTTGACTTTGTTTTCTCGAGCTGTTGTTCAGCTCTTTTACTTCCTCATTTATTCCATTTGTTTTAGCTTCTCTAGACTCAAGAGCAAGTTTCATAGTCTCTTCTGATATCCATTTTGGTCTTTTCTTGCTTTCCTGTCTTTTTTTTTTAAATGATCTTTTGCTTTCTTCCTGTTTAATGTTCTTGATGACATCACACAACTCTGCTTTTTAATGTTTTTTAAATGAGCAAATATTTTAATTAAACATGGTTTTTGTTGTTAAGTGCCA
>NW_006408540.1:23818711-23828070 GCF_000296735.1 Chrysochloris asiatica | reverse complement strand
AAAAAAAAAAAAAAAAGGAGAGCACTTTGGAAAGATACAGAAAAAGGTAGTTTACATTGAATCACTTTCATAATGGAATCTTAGGGAGTTTAACGAAAATGTACCTTCTTCGACTTTTTCTTTTGTAAATTCCTTGTCTGACTTCCTGTCCCAGTGCCCACGGAATGACAGCTACAGTAAGAGGTGTGGAGTTGGAAACAGACTCTGGAGCCTCAGAGGGTTTGGGGGTGGTAGGTACTCCAGTAGCTTCTTGACCTTTTCCTTTTCAGTGTCACCTTCATCTTGCTCTGTCACAGATGAGTGTGAGTAGCCCATGGTGACCTGCTCAGGTAAATGCCTTCAATGTCTTCACCTCTTGGGCTGTGATGGAAGACATGGGCTTGTTGTCCTCATCGCTCAGTTCCCCGAAGATCGGAGATGATCCCCAGCTGGTGGTGCTCTTGTTGGTGGCCACGATACTGTTCTTCCCACAAGCCAGGCTCTGGACTTTCCAACTGCAGAGGTTCCGCACTGTTTTTGGGTACATAGGGGACTCCCATGAGGTGTTGGTAGCCCCCCAGAAAAAAAGACCACCTACTTCATTGACTATGAAGGAGCAGGTGTAACCAGCCTAGATCTGGGAAGCCCCAGACCCTGGGAAGTCGAATAGCTTCACCAGGTGAGGCACTATCTCATCCTTTTTCTCTGTGTGGCCCAGCTGGCCCTCACCGCTGACCCCACAGGAGAAGAAACACTTCTGGGAGTCCAGAACTAGTGTGTGGTTTACACCACAGGCCATGTCTTGCTCAACCACATCTTGCTCAACCACAGTTGGGACTGGCAAAATCTGTTAGTCTTTTATCTTCTCAGTGAAGATGGCCACTCGTTGGACATCAGCTCACAGTTATACTCTATGTGCTGTGCCCAGGCAATGTACAGGACACCCAAAGGAACAGATGTTTCCACTGCAGTCCATTAGCACTGAGTTCAGCCCTGCAGGCCGTTTTGAGAACTGGCTGGTTGTTGTGCATTATCTGTGCAGGATTCAGAACCTCATCTGTCTGGTTGCCCTGGCCCAGCTGCCCCATCTTTTCTCTCCAAATGCAAACACAAAGCCCATTTCTGTCCAGGCCAGCGTGTAGTTCCACCCATAGGCTGCCGACACAACCAATTTGTGACTGAGCCCCTCCGTGAATTTGGGGGATTCCACTCTCTTGGTGTCACCATGTCCTAGCTGCGCCTTCTCATTTTGATCTCAGATCCACTTCTTCTTGGGCATTGTCATGGCAAATACACTAAAAATGTCTCTTATGTATCAAATCTGTTCTTGAGATGGTTTCTAAATTCAGGAAGGATATATTTAAGATACTATTTCAGCTTTCTTGGCTTGTTTTAATTTTCTTCAGCTTCAGCCTAAACTTGCATAAGAGCAATTGATGGTCTTATTCCACAGTTTGTCCCTGACCTTGGTTTCGTTGATGATATTGAGCTTCTCCATTGTGTCTTCCCACAGATATAGTCAATTTGATTCCTGTGTGTTCATCTAGTGAGGTCTACATGTGCAGTTGTCTTTTATGTTGTTGAAAAAAGGTAATTGTCATTGGTCTTGCACATTTCTATCTGCAATCTCCAGCATCATTTCTATCACCAAGGCTATATTTTCCAATTATGCATCCTTCTTTGTTTCCACCATTATCATTCCAATTACCAGCAATAATCAGTGCATCTTGAAATGTCTGCTTGATCAATTTCAGATTGAAGAAGTTGGTAGAATTCTTCATTTTCATCATTACTGGCTTTAGTGGTAGGCATGTAAATTTGAATAATAGTGTTATTAACTGGTCTTCCTGTTGTTGCTGTTAAGTGCCCTCAGGTTGGTTCTGACCCATAGAGACCCTGTATAGGGTTTCCAAGGAGCAGCTTGCTTATTCTATAGTGCCACACCAGGACTGTAGTAGGCATATGAATATTATTCACACAGGCCTTCCTGTAGGCATATGAATATTATTTTATTCCTGACAGCATTGTACTTCAAGATAGATTTTGAAATGCTCTTTTTGACAATAAATGTATTACCATTTCTCTTCAGTTTGTCGTTACTAGCATAGTAAACTACATGATTGTCTGATTCAAAATGGTCAATACCTGTCCATTCCAGCTCACTAATACCTGAGTTACTGATCTTTATGCATTGCATTTCATTTTTGACAAATTCCAATTTTCCTATATTCATACTTCTTTCATTCCACATCCCAACTATTAATTGTTGTTTGTAGTTGTCTCTGTTCATTTGAGTTGTTCCCTATCAGCAAATAAAGGTTTTAAAAGCTTTACTCCATTCATTTCATTAAGGTTAAGTCTAGTTAGAGAAGGCAACTTTTCCACAGTCATATTTGAGGAACTCATCTTCTGGCACTATATCTGACAATGTTCTATTGCTATTCACAAGATTTTCAGTGGCTAACCATTTGGAAGTGTCTGATTCTCCTTCTTCTTAGTCTGGCTTAGTCTGGAAGTTCTGCTGATATCTGTCCAGTGGGTGACTCTGCTGGTATTTAAAAATTCGGGTGGCTTCCAGCATCATAGCAACACACAGACCATCACAGTAGGACAAACTGACAGATAAGTGGTGGTCATGAGGCATTATTATTGTTGAGTCAGTTCTGACCCCTGGTGATCTTGGATAGGGTTTCTGAGGAGCAGCTGGTGAGGTTGAACCACCAACCTTGTGCTTCAAACCGACCTTGCAGTCCAGCTCATTAACCCACAGTGCCACACCAGGACTCTGTGAAGAGTACTACTTCTTCTTCTATGTTCTGGAAGAGATTGAGTAGAATTGGTTTTAGCTCTTCTTTGAATTCTTCAGTGTAACCATCTGGTTCTGGACTTTTGTTTGTTTGTTTTTTAATGACATCTCAATTTCTTCTTTTCTACCCCTGTTTGTGTCAGTTTAAGTACGTAGTGTGTTTCTAGGACCTTGTCCAGGTGTCCTTTTGGGAAGTCATCATTTCACCACCAAGTTTGGTACTTTTCTGTCTCAGGAAATGGCCCCACCATTTGCACAAGCAGGAAACCTAACTTCTCCTGGGGAGAGAGAAGACTGATCCCGACCCCATTACTCATCCACCTGTGGGGAACAAATATAATTCAGTTGAACGTTTATTAAAAACAAAGACAAAAGCAAATGTATATACACTTCTTTGTTGTTGTTGTTTTTCCTGACATTACATAGGTGAACAGTTTGTGTGTGGGGGGTTTGGAAGGGTGACTAGTCCAAGTCCAAGTTATTTAAATTATATTTACTTGCGTTTTCATCAACATCCATTTCCTTCTGTAAACTTGTTTCACATTCAAGATGGGGTGGGGTTGGGAGGAGCAAACTCATGTAGCTCCAATTCATGTTACTTAATATCCAGAAGAATTAGATCCCATTCACTTTTTCTTAACTTCCTGCCCCCCAAAAGCATACCTTGAGGAAAGCATTTTTAGATCCAATAAAAACAACCCAAGGAAACAGTAAAGACCTTCAGGTAAATGACAGTCTTGGTTATCTAGTGCTGACAGAGCAGAACAACCACAAGGGCTTTAACAAACAGAAATTGATTCTCTCAGAGCTCATGAGGCAAGAAGTCTGAATTCCGAGAGTCAACTCTGGATAAAGATTCTTCTAACCATTCACTTTCTGTAGGGCCAACATTTCTTGGAAATTGCCATGTGTCATGGCATGAATCCTTCCGTGGGTCTAGAGCTCCGCATTGTAGGGACCCCAGGTCTAAACGATGTACTCCACCCCAGTTCTTCTTTCTCAGTGGTAGTAGGTTCCTCCTTCCCTGATATTTTCTTTTTCCTTTCATTTCTTATAAGATAAAAGGTGCTGCAGACCATACCTCTGGGAAACTTCCTGACATGGGATCAGGGTTCTGATGGGATTAAGCGTATTGCATCCCACCCTTAATCCTCTTATTGGTTTAGCACATCAGATCACAACACAGGGGACCATCACCTAACTGCCACACCGTTGAGAATCACGGCTCCAGGCAACCTGACATATATCTTTGGGGGACACAATTCAATCCATGAAAATAATCCACTTCATAGGATAAACAAAGAACAAAAATCCCAGAACATAACCAAAAAATTCTGCCCCAAACCACAACTGGTGAACCCAAACTAAGCTCTCTCCCCTCTGCACGAGTTGGCTTTCTTAGTTGGCTACTGATTCTCCTTAGATGATAACTGATTTCCACCTGACATGCACTGGGACTCTGACTTGCCCATCCCCATGGGACTGGGCTAAATACATTGCAGGTGAGAGATAGTTTTTGCTTGTCAGAACATTCTCTTCTCCATTCTGTTGTCAGTGACGTCTAAGAACTTTTTGTTGGTGGATATAAGCAGGGACGAATTCCTGGGTGGTACAGTTAACAGGCCTAGTTGCTAAACTAAAGACTGAGGCTCGAGTTTATCAAGAGGCACCTTAGGAGAAAAACTTGGTAATTATCAATGTTGTTGTTGTTGATGTGTGCGGTAGAGTCGGTTCTGACTCATAGCGACCCTGTACAGGGTTTCCGAGGCTGTAAATCTTTACGGGAGCAGAACGCCTCATCTTTCTCCCGTGGAACAGCTGGTAGTTTCGAACTGCTGAGCTTGAGGCTCGCAGCCCGATTAGTAACCACTACGCTACAAGAACTCCTTTCCAAAAAACCACCCATTGAGAACCCTGTTCTATTCTGACACACATGGAGTCTTTCTGAGTTGGAACTGACGGTAACTGGTTGGTAAGCAGGAAGCAGTATATATTCTTTAGTTCTAACCCTCCATGGCTTCAGCAGCTTTTGCACTGTGGTGATACCCAGAGTTTGAACCCTTTTGTGATGTGAATGTTTTGGCCTAAGTTTAAAAGTCTCTAGGGCACTGTGGGTTAATGTGCCAGACTGCAAAGCCGTTTGAACTGCAAGGTCGGTGGTTCAAGCTCACCGGCTGCTCCTTGGAAACCCTATATAGGGTCGCTATGGGTCGGAATCGACTCGATGGAACTTCACAACAACAATCATAACAAGGGTCAAGACTTATTTCTCTCAGACAACCAGACTTTTTCTTCTTATTTCTGAGCTAGGCATGGAGAAGGGAAAGAAGAACTTAGAAGAAGCCTGAGGTAGCTGGTCATATTTATTAGGGGTCCTCAGCATCCAAGAGAAGTCTGGGCTAGTTTCCTATGTGAGGTTCCTAGTACATTGGGTAGCTGTGAGTCTGAGTAGAAGCTATGGCAATTGGTGATCAGTACGTCTTTAAAACTGAAGACATGCCAAGACAGGATGTTCAAATTTGTGATACAGGTTAAATGTTTACATTAAAAAAGATATTTTAACACATGTAAATATATCTAATTTTCGTTTCCAAATAACTATAAAATGAACAAAGACATCAAAAGCCAGGGTTTGTAATATGGAAAAGACAGCACTCCTAATCACTGAAAGAAACATACGTAGTTCAACAAATGTTGGGACACGCCATTAACCCCAAAATAAATTCACAAGGGATTGAATAGTTAAACTCGGACAATGAAATCATAAAAATATTTGAAATAATTATGAGAAAATTAAAAAAATATTTTAGTGGGAAAGACTTGGTGTAGATTGACACAAACCCCAGAAGCAGAAAGATATTGTTGATATGTTTAAATAAACATTAAATTTGTTTCGAAGACAAAATCGTTCATAATCATAATAAAAAGGTAAACAACATAGGAGAAAAACCATCTGCACATCATATTACAAACCAAGCATGGTTTATTTCCTAAAACTTAATAAAACAAACAACAGACTCACAGGAAAATAGGCAAAGGCTGTTAATTGACAGTTTATGGTAAAGGGAAAGGAGATGACTCTTAACTCTTAATTATATAAACAGGTTCCCAACCTTACTCCTAGTAAGATTGTTGTTGTTGGGTGCTGTTGAGTCATAATGACCCATACTGTAGAGTAAAACTGTACTTGGCTGTCATCTCCATAGGGAAGCAGATTACTAGGTCTTTCTCCCATAGAGTTACTGATTGAGTTTGAACTACCAACCTTTCAGTTAGCAGTCTGTTGTTGTTAAGAGCCATTGAGTCAGTTCTAACTCATAGCGACCTTATACAGGATTTCTGAGGAGTGGCTGGTGGATTTGAACTACTGAATATGCTGTTTGCGGGCAGTGGTGGTGTTGGTGTTGGTTATATGCCATGGAGTCGGAACTGATTCATAGCAACCCTGTACAGGGTTTCCGAGGCTATGAATCTTTACGGGAGCAGAAAGCCTCATCTTTCTACCATGGAACAGCTGGTAGTTTCGAACTGCTGACCTTGCAGTTCGCAGCCTGATTCGTAACCACTACGCTACCAGAGCTCCTTGATGAGAGTAGGGGGATAGAATATAAACACTGGGAATTATTTTTATCTACAACTAGTTCCATGATCTCTCAGTCACTTTTGATAGAACCCATTTTATAAAAAACAAGACAAAACTGGAAGCAGTAGTAAGAACAGAATGTCAAGCTTAGAATTCCAGCACTCTTCTTGACACATTTCTTACATACACAGGCCAAGAAGTTGGGAACAGTTCATAATGTACTTAGTGGACAAGGCTTTTTCTAGCTCAGTGAGTTCTAGCGCACTGGAATTCCTCTGAAATATACTGCCTAGGAGTCCTGGTGTAGCGCTGGGGGTTAATGCGCTGGACTACAAGGTTGTTTTGAACTCCAAGGTTCAACCTCCCTAGCCACTCCTCGGAAACCCTATACAGGATCGCTATAAGTTGCAATTGACTAAATGGCACTTAACAATTGTCCTGTTATGTTCTTCAGAAAGATAATATACAAAATATATTAGTTTTAACTGAGAGAAAATCTCTCAAAAGATTTCTTGTAGTCATGTCATAAAGGTGCTCACATAAATGAAGAGGTTAAACTCTCCAGCACTGTACTGCTAATTCTTTTCACATTTTAATTCAAACCTGAAGTGACATATCATGTGACTTATGCAAACTTACTGTGGCCAATTGAAGGGTTGGATAAGGTAACAATGGTATTCTAGAAAGAATGCTCAACTACTGTGTCATTAAGACTTAATGCAAATTAAAATGACACTTTGTTGTTTTTAAGTGCTGTCCAATTGGTTCCGACCCATAGCGACCCTGTATAATAGGGTTTCTGAGGAGCAGTTCATGAGTTTGAACCACTGACCTTGCAGTTCCAACTGACGTTATGGTTGAGTGCTTATCCTATATAGCACCACACCAGGACACTAGGATGTGGGTTTTCACCAATTAAATTAGAAAATGCGTTTGATAAATCACTTTGATAAATCACTCTGAGTAGGGGGGACAACAAGCATTCTCATAGATGGCAGTAATTAAAACTCTGTGGGGACCAGCTTGGCAACACTGATCACAAGCATATGACTCTGGGCCTGGCCATGCCACCTCTCAACGTTTATCCTACAGACCCACTCATACAAGTTTCAACGGAAAGGTATATGAGATCACTCACTGCAGCATTGTACAGAAAATCGAAACCATTAAAACATCTACCAACAGAGTGAAATATGTCATATATGTACAATGGAACAAAATGAAGCCATTGAAAAATGAAGTAGATCTTTTCATAGTGATGCGGAATAAGCTCCAAAATATATGAAGGACAATTAAAATGAAAACAGACAAGATGTAGAACAGCTTTATCGCATGTTGCCATCTTGTTGTTGTTAGGTGCCCTTGAGTCAGTTCTGAATCACAGTTACCATCTTAGAAATGTTTATTTCACATATAAAGCACACACATATTTGCTTGTAGATGTATAGAATATTCGTGGAAGTTTATAAGCAAAATCTCTTGGGAGAGAAATGGGGTTACTGGGAGCCAGAAATGAATGAGCCTTAGTTCTCACTATGTGGTCTTTGAATCTTTTGAATTTTTACATTATGACCATGAGTGATCAACTTATAAAATTAATAAAGCCTATGGACTCCTGGTTTGGCACTATAGGCTAAGCACTGCGAATCACAAAGTCAGCAGTTCAAACCCACCATCCGTTCCTTGGAAACCCTATACAAGGTTGCTATGATGGCACTTAACAACTCGATGGCACTTAACAACAACACACTTCCAGGAGTGTCTCTGTAGTGGGCCACAAGCTTAAACTCCTGCAGTGACCTGCTCTTCACATGCCCTGGCCAGGCCCTGGGATCTGAAAGGTCCTGAATGTCTTCAGAGCTCAGTCACTTTATAATTATACCACATGATCTAGTGCTGCCATAACAGAAATACCTTTCTGTTTTCACAAACAGAAATTTCTTCTTTTACAGTTTAGGAGGCTGCAAGTCTGAATTCAGAGTGCTGTCTTTTCCTCTCTGTTTCTGCTGGTTCTAGGAGGTTCCCAGCTCAGAGACCCCAGATCCAAAGAACACTCTGCACTCTGGCTCTTTGCTCTTAGTCATGGTAGGCCCCTCCCTTTCTGCTTGCTTTTTTCTTTTTGACCTTGTAAGATAAAAGTAAAACTCCCTTTACATCAGATCAGGGCTCTGATCTGAGAAAGGGTTGTATTCCACTCACCCTAGTGTGGTGTTATAGGATAAGCACTGGACTGCTAATTACAAGGTTGGCGTTTCAAACCCATTAGTCGCTACTCCTTGGAAATCCCATATAAGATCAATATGAGCCGGAAGAGACTTGGTGGCACTTAACAACAACAAGGACCACTGTGTTACTTGATAAAATTAGTGGAGATGAGGATAGAGAGTAGACCTATGACTATTTCTGTCTGATAAATTTCAGCATCAGGGGAGCTGCTATTCATATATTGTAAATAACTACTTTGCCTTTTGCCTGCCCTTCCTTTTTCTCTTTCTCTTTTCCTTTTCCTTTCCTCCCTACCACTTCATCTGGCTTGGGGCATCACCTCTCCAAGGCTTTTATTTTACTGAAAAAAAAATTTAAATACCTGAATAGCTAGCACACAAACTAGTACATCAAAGGGTCGACTGCTTTTGTGCAATTTACTGCTGCCTGCTGAGAAATTACTAGGAAACTAAGTTCAATTATTCAATTAAATAGAAGTTGAATGTAATTAATGGCATGCTGTTGAGGCCTTGATGTTTATATCTACTACATCAAACTGGAGCATTGTGGAAAATGACCAAATTGGTTGTCAACCATTTTGTGGTCAGAGCCCATTTTTTGAGTGTGACCTACGTTTTTAACTATATTCTTGAAATAATTAAGACTTGAACATTCACTTGAAAAACACTGATTTTTTTTGGGAAAAAAGAGCTTTCCATAGTTCCCACTCCATTCCCTCAGATGCCTACATTTTTTGCTCCATGCTCACCTAAGACAGACTGTGCT
>NW_006408540.1:23811383-23813589 GCF_000296735.1 Chrysochloris asiatica | reverse complement strand
TCACTCTCAGCTCTAGCCCTCTGTGGCTATGTCCTTGTTCATGGGCTCAGGTGTCCCCAGATCTCACCACACTTTGGAGCAACCAGCCCTTCCTTTTCTTTCTCTTATCTCCAGGTCATTGGGAGTCTATGGAATGTGGTTGAACTAAGCCCATTTCTTCATTGCTGCCTTTCCCCCTCTTGCATTCACCAGTAGACCAATGTGGTCACCAGTAAGCTTACATGCCTGCTCATGTGTTCCCTTTGAGTTTCAGTCTTGGAGGGGGCTTTGTCCTGAAGGGACTTGATTGCTTGCCTTGATGGCTCCCCGGCGAACAACTTGCTTGTTCTTGTAGTATTCCATGTTTGTTTTTGAGCTATTTTTTAATATTCTGAACAAATTTGATGTGATAGTTGTTTTACGTTTGTGGAAAATCTTAAAAAATTAGGGGACTTAATTTTTCCCATTTCCTCCCATGTGGCCATTGTAATGGTAAGTCTTCTCTCTGTCATTTAGGTGCATACTGCTTTTGTCAGCATGTATTATGGAAGAGATAAGATGACACTCTTTTAGTCTTTCTTTGGGACCCTGTTTAATTCCTCATACCTGGTAATTAACAAAAGTCTGTTTATTTTTCCCCACAGAGTTTACTCAAGTTGTCTTTTCATTCATAGAAGTGGACCAAAATGGCACTCAATATTCATCGAAGGCTTATTATGAATATAGTTTTGTGGGAACACATGGAGTCTTAGGGAAGTGATGGTTCAGTGGTAGAATTCAGTGGTAATCTTCTAAGTGAGAGAAACAGTTCAATTACTGGCCAGTGCACCTCATGCGCTGCTAGTTCTCATCTCTCAGTGGATGGAGGCTTTTATACTGTTATAATGCTGAATAGCTTTCAGCACAGCTTCCAGATTAAGACAGACTAGTAAGAAGAGCCAAGTGATCTATTTCTGACAGCCAAGTTATGGGTCATGACACTTCAGTCTACCTGGTACGGTTTTTCATTCCATGATTTACATTTGTGGAAAATCATGACTCTGCTGAAGCTAACAAGATCAGGGGCTACATTGCTGAGAGAGGGATCATCTATCCCTTTGTCTTCTGTAAAGGAAGGTCCAAACTGATCTCCCACTCCCCCATCCTCATTAGAAAAAGTTTTGAGCAACCCAGAATGACAAACATCTATCACAAGGAATCTGAGTCTTCTTCTTGAAAGATCACACTCTGTACACTGCTTTGGAAAGTTAAAAACATGTAATAAAGTGCTTCAAATAACTGGAGGATTGAGTTGCTAAAGGTTATTAATAAATGACCAAAATAAATGTAAAATTATTTAGCTTATTCTCACTAAGCTTTAGATATTTAAAGCTTAATCACTAATATTAAAGCTTAAGTTTTATAATTTCAGATTTCTTGGCTACTTAAAACAGTGCTGTGGAGTATTGTGTTCTCCCCTGCCCCCAGATATGTGTCACCTTGCCTGGGCAATGATTCTCAATGGTTTGGCAGTTTCCTGGTGATTCTCCCTGATGCAATCTGATATGTTTAACCAATAAAATATACTGTGACATCCTTACTCTCATCACAACTGTCACCTGATGTAAGGGAACTTCAATCTAATCTTATTACAACAGATAAAAGGAAAATGAGCAAAAAAAGAGGAAATCTATTACCACCAAGAAAGAAGAGCAAGGAGTGGAATGTATTCTTTGGACCCGGGGCCCCTACACTGTGAAGCTCCTAGATCCAGCGTAAGATTGATGCCAAGATGTATGGACATCTTCAAAGAATGCAGGAGCTACAGATGCTGAAAAGAGGCAAGGACATTCCCCAGAAACAACAAAGAGAAAGCCTTCCCCCGTTGTTGTTGTTGTTAGGTGCCATTGAGTCGGTACTGACTCATAGCGACCTTGTGCACAGCAGAATGAAACATTGCCTGATCCTGGGCCAAATTCACTATCGTTGCCACGCTTGAGTCCATTGATGCTGCCACTTGGCCATTCCATCTCGCTGGGATTCTTCCTCTTTTTCTCTGACCCTACCAAACAAGATATCCATCTCCAGTGACTTGTCCCTCTTGACAATATGTCTGAAGTATGAGAGATGAAGTTTGGCTATCCTGGCCTCCCAGGAGCACTCTGGCTGCACTTCTTCCAACACAGATCTGTTTTTTCTTTTGGCAGCCTATGGCACTTGCAATAGTCTCCTCCAACACCATAACTCA
>NW_006408540.1:23785524-23811188 GCF_000296735.1 Chrysochloris asiatica | reverse complement strand
CGTTGATAAGAATGTTGTTTATTGGTCCAGTGGTGAGGATTTTTGTTTTCTTTACATTGAGATGTAATCCATACCAAAGGTTGTACTTTTTGGTCTTCATAGTAAATATTTTAAGTCTTCTTCACTTTCAGCAAGCAAGGCTGCATCATCTGCATATCGCAGGTTGTTAATGAGTCTTCCTCCAATCCTGATGCCACATTTTTCTTCATAGAACCCAGCTACCCTCTTAAACGGTGAGAGAAGAAAATTCTGTTTGTTCAAGCACCTACTTGTGATATTTCTGTTATAGCAATACTAGATCCCTAAGACTGGGCCATAGCCTCAGTTTGTGTTTTGGGTGATGCTATTTCTTTTTGCCAGTCTGACACTTTTTGATCTGTTGTGAAAGGTGAATAGAACCAATTGCAAGAGTTTTTGACCAAAGGCCATAAAGTTTCAAATTGTAAAAATCACTGAATCTCTTCAGTATTCACCATGCTACATCAAATGACAAGAGAGTCTCAATATGTATTACTTTCTTTACTTTTTAAAAGGATATGTTTGTGAAGAGCATTGATTAAAGTGACTTGTGGCCTGTTTACATGAAAGAAGTTTTCCAAAACTTTCTGAATGGTTCTGCTTTCATGTGACTTCAAGTAAGAGACACTACTTATGGATTTGGACAATTAAAATTAAATTAACATAGAAGGGTTCGTTTTGACCTAGAATTGTAGTAAGATAAGTGCAGAGCAATTTCCTACTATCAAACCAATTACTGTTGAGTTGTCTCTAACTCATGTGGGTTAGAATAGAACTGTGCTTCATACAGTTTCCATGGCTAATTTTTTGGAAGTAGATTGCCGGATTTTTCCTTCAAGATGCCTCTGGGTGGATTCAAACTTCCAACCTTTTGTTTAGTAGCCGAGTGACTTAACCTTGCATCATCCAGAGACTCTAATTTCCTACTCAGAGAAACTTAACTCAGTACACATGCTGAGCAAGATTCCATCCCTTTTTGTTCGTATTGTTCTGCATTGGCTTTCAACCTTGTTTTCATATTAAGATTATGGGAAGAGTTTATAAACATTTCAATGTTTAAACAAATTAAATCATAATCTTTGGGGCCAAGATGTATTTTTCAAAGCTTCCCAGAGGATTCTGATGTATAGCTTAAGTTGAAAACCACTGGTTCATCAGATTAGCTGTCAGATGTTCACTGGAGAACTAATTTCAAACCTGAGGAACCTTGACTCTAGAAAATTTAGCTTTCAAATTCCAGATTTAGCTTTAATTCTGGGCTTCTTTCTGAATTATAGACCAGTATTTCTTCATAAAAGGCCACGATGTAAATTTTGCCTATAAATCTACTCCTTTTCCTATGTTTTCTGTTTTGATTAATGATGTGTGGAGTTCTTCTATGGTAGTCCTAGTCAGCAAGGGAGGCTTGTAATAGCTTTTTGTCTTCTTTTTAAATTGTTGTAAGAAAATACATACAGTGAACACATTTGCTACTTGTAAATTTTTTTTTTTATTTTTGGTATTTGCTACTTGTAAAATTCCATGGAACTATGTTGTACAACCATCACTGATATATTTTCCATCCTCATAAATAAAATCTCAATGTTACCTGTTATATACCACCACTCGTGTGTCATGATTCTGGAAGCTGTGCTATGGGTATTTTAAATACCAGCAGGATTACCCACAGTGGACAAATTTCATCTGCGCTTCCAGATGAAGACAGACTAGGAATAAGGAGAGATGGACTACTTCTGAATATTTAGTCACTGAAAACCTTACGAATAGCAGAGGAACACTGTCTGATAAGCAGAATATTGAATATTGAAACATGAAGAAGAACACCAGAATATTGTCAGATGTAGTGCCCCACAGGTTGGAAGGGACTCAAAATACAATTGGGGAATGGCTGCTTCCTCAAAGGTGAGTTGTCTGTGATGATGCAAATGGAATAAAGCCTTTGGGACTTTCATTTGCTGATTGGGCACAACTCAAAATGAAAAGAAACAACCGTAAACATTCATTAATAATCAGAACATGGAACATACAAAATATGGATCTAGGAAAATTGAAAATTGTAAAAAATGAAATGGAATACATAACCATTGATATCCTAGGCATTAGTGACTGAAATGGATGGGTATTGGTCATTTTGAATCTGACACTCACATGCCGGAAATGACAAATTGAAGCAGAATGACATCACATTTATTATGAAAAAGAGCATATCAAGATTTGTCTGAAGTATAGTGCTGTCTGTGATAGGATATTATTTATACATGCATCTCAATATAAAGAAAACAAAAATCCTCACCACTGGACTATTAACAATGTTCTTACCAGTGGAGAAAAGATTGAAATTGTCAAAGACTTCATTTTTCTTGGATCAACCATCAATACTCATGGAAGCAGCAGCCAAGAAATCAAATTATGTATTGCCTTAGGCAAATCTTCTGCACAAGATCTTTTTAAAGTGTTGAAGAGCAAAGATGTCAGCTTAGGTATGCATGACCCAAGCCGTATTATTTTTAATAACCTCATATGCATGCGAGAGTTTGACAGTGAATAAGGAAGATTGTAGAAGAATTGATGCATATGAGTTATGGTGTTAGAGGAGAATATTGAAAGTACCATGGGCTGCCAAAAGAACCAAGAGATCTGTATTGGAAGAAGTGCAGCCAGAGTGCTCCTTGGAGGCTAGGATGGCCAGACTTCATCTTTCATTCTTTGGACATATTGTCAGGAGGTCCAGTCACTGGAGAGGAATGTCATGTTTGGTAAGGTGGAGGGTCAGAGAAAAAGAGGAAGAATCCCAGTGAGATGGATTGGCAAAGTGGCAGCATCGATGGGCTCAAGCGTGGCAACAATTGTGCAGTCAGCCCAGGACTAGGCAGTGTTTTGTTGTATTGTGCATAAGGTTGCTATGAGTCAGTACTGACTCGATGGCACCTAACAACAACAACAAAGAAGATCAGTTAATACCACTATTACTCAAATTTACACACCAACCACTAAAGCCAATGATGAAAAAATTGAAGAATTTTACCAGCTTCTTCATTCTGAAATTGATCAAACATGCAATCAAGAGGAATAGAAAATTACTCGTGATTGGAATGCAAAAGTTGGAAACAAAGAGGGAGGATCAGTGGTTGGCAAACATGGCCTTGGTGATAGAAATGATGCTGGAGATCTCATGATAGAATTTTGCAAGACCAATGACTTGTTCATTGCAAATACCTTTTTAAGCAACATAAAAGATGACTACACATATAGGCCTCATCAGATGGAATACACAGAAATCAAGTAGACTACATATGTGGAAAGAGACACTGGAAAAGCTCCATATCATCAGCCAAAACAAGGCTAGGGGCAGACTGTGGTACAGATCACCAATTGCTTATATGCAAGTTCAGGTTGAAGTTGAAGAAAATTAGAACAAGTCCACAAGAGCCAAAATATGACCTTGAACATATCCCACCTGAATTTAGACATCATCTTAAGAACAGATTTGATGCATTAGACACCAAAGACCAAAGACTAGAATAGTTGAATGACATCAAGAACATCATACAGGAAGAAAGCAAAAGGTCATTAAGGAGACAAGAAAAAGGAAAAGACCAAAATGGATGACAGACGAGATATTGAAACTTGCTCTTCAGTGTAGAGATGTTAAAGCAAATAGAGTTGGTAAAAGAGCTGAATAGAAAATTTCAAAGGTCAGCTCGAGAAGACAAAGTCAAATATTATAATGAAATGTGCAAAGTTTTGGAGTTAGAAAACCAAAAGGGAAGAACACGCTTGGCATTTCTTAAGCTGAGGGAACTGAAGAAAAAATTCAAGCCTTGACTTTCACAATGGCAGCAGCAATGGGCTAACAGCAACGATTGTGAGGTTGACTGCAGGACTGGACAGTGTTTCATTTTGTTTTGCATAGGGTCGCTATGAGTTAGTACTGACTGGATGGCACCCAACAACAACAAATTGTTATGGGTTGAATTATGTCCCCTAAAACATGTGTTTTATATCTCCTGGGTGTGCTGTGGGATATGTGTTGGGCTGGTTACCATAAGGTGAGTGGTTCAAACCCACTGGTCCCTCTGTATGAGAAAGATGAGGTTGTCTGCTTCCGTAAAGATTTACTTTCTCAGAAACCCTAAGGAGAAGTTCTATTTTATCCTACAGGGCACTGTGAGTTGTAATTAACTTGATGATCTTGTTTTTTTTTTTTGTGTGTGTGGTTGTAATCCCATTTGGGAATGGGATGTCTTTGTTATGCTAATAAGACATGGACCCTTTTCCAGAGTGGACAGAGAAAGAAAACTTTCTTGTAAAACCAGTATCCGTAATTTGGAAATCTATCTTCCTAAATTGTAAGAAAATATTTTTGTTTGTTAGAGCCACCCACTTGTGTTATTTCTGTTATAGCAGCACTAGATCCTAGAATACTTTCCCCTTCCCTCCAGCCCCTGCTAACTACTGTAAAGTCTGGTCTCTAAGCATTTGCCTGTTTGAAGTGTTTCATATTAGTGAGATAATACTAAGTTTGTCCTTTTATGATTGACTTATTTTACTCAGAATGATTATTTTAAGATTCATCCATGTAGTTGCATATAGAAGCAAGAAAGAAAAGACAAAAATGGGTGTCAAAAGAGACTCGGAAATTTGTTCTTGAATATAGAGAAACTATATCGGAATATATGATGGAATAAATGACTGGAATAAATGATCAAGTAAAAGAGTTGAATAGAAAATTTCAAAGGGGAACGTGAGAAGACAAAGTAAAGTATTATATAACAAAATGTGCAAAGACCTGGAGTTAGAAAACCAAAAGAGTTTTCATAGTGACCCTGTATAGGGTTTCCGAGGAGTAGCTGGTGAGTTTGAACCACTAACCCTGTGGTTCAAACATACCTTGTGGTCAAGTGCTTCTCTTACAGTAGCACACCAGGACTCCACAGAGAAGGGTTAGAGAAATGGAAAGAGCATCTTCAGAAGTTTACAGACATAAATGGAAGATATGTTGAGAAACAGTAGCTTCACATTTTTATTTTTTATTTTTTTTGCTTAATAAAGGTTTCTATAATTTTGCAGCAATACTTTTTATTTACCCTAATGTAAAACATCTGTTTTAAGACACTAGACAGCAGATGACAAAGAACTGTGAATCTTGAGAGAAAGAAAACATATGAGAAGAAATTTATTATGATGTCAGTTTTCTACTTGGAGGAACTTTCTTTATTATGTATCTGGGCAGTGGGGTGTTGATACTGAGCAGACCAAGGTGGCTTTGTTTTGTTCTGGAGTCAGAGATAAGAGCTGACAGACACTGAGGCATATAGAAGTTGTGAAGAACTATGAAGAAAAATAACTCCAGCAAATTTCCATGTGTCTTTGCTGAATATTAAGTTATGCAGATATAGGAAGAAACTCCATAAAGTAGGGCAAAATACGGCTGGGGAACTGTGAGCTAAACAGTTGCCAAACTTCACACAAGGCTGGATGCATTTGATTTGTGATGAGACAGACTGAATAATTTTTCTTGATTACTGGAACCATTCAGTTGAGACTCAAGGAGGTCTATGTTATTGTTGTTAATTGGGTACTGCTAAGTCAATTTCAATTTATAACAACCTTATGTGACAAAGTAGACCTACTTCATAGGGTTTGTTAGGTTGTAATCTCCATAGGAATATATTGTCAGCTCTTTCTCCCACAAAGCTACTAGATGAGTTTGAACTGCTGGGTGGTTTTGAACCATCAACCTTTGGTTAGCAGCTGAGTACTTAAACATTCCACCATCAGGATTCCTTGCACTTTAATAGTGTAATAAAATATTCCTGTTGTGGTACTCTAAGATAAAGCACCTGACCCCAAGGTTGACTTGAAGCATAAGTTCGGCAGTTCAAACCCACTAGCCGCTCCTTGGAAACTATACTGGGGTGCTATGAATCAGAACCAACTGAATGACACCACCACCAACAATAAACTTTTCCTAGATTGAAGGCTAGTCTATACCTACCCTAAAACACTTAAAAAAACAAAACAAAAACCCCAGAAGGTCACACCACACTGCAATTAACTTTATTAATTACTAGAACAAAGACCAACGTTCTATAAAGGAAGAGAGCAAAATACACTCAGTGATATAAAATTCAAAATATCTAGCATCCAATAAAAAATTACTAGACTTACTAAGAAACAGGAAAGCATAATAAAAAAATAGAAAGTATAATAAAAAATAGAAGGGCATCAAAAATGATATACTAGCTATAGTAGAATTAGCAGGTAGCTGTTTCAATTCTGGTCATTTATTTTTAAAAAACTGTTAACATAGTTAAAAGAGAAACATAGATAAGAAGAGGAACTTTGAGGAATGAAAAATGAAACATCTTCGATTAAATATTCACTAGTTGAGAATAAAGGAGCCCTGCAGCATAGTGGACTATGAATTGGGCTGCTAACTGAAAGGTCAGTAGTTCAAAAAATGGTGAGGCTTTCTGCTCCCCTAAAGATTTACAACCGTGGAAATCCTATATAGGGTCACTATAAGTCAGAAACAACTTGATGGCACACAACTACCACCACCAGTTGAGATCAACACCAAATTAGGTGCCACATAAGACAATATTAGTAAACTTGAACACATAGAAATTGAAATTGTCCAAGATGAAATCCACAGAGAAAAAAAGAGATTAAAGCAAAACAGCAACAAGATCTATGGAACAGTATCAGGTTGTGTCACATACATGACATTGGAATTCCAGAAAGATGGATAGGGGAGGGGACAAAAGAAAAAAGTTTTAAAGAAATAATTGATAAAATAATTTCAAATTTAATGTAAACTGGATTCAAGAAGCTTAAAGTACGAAAATCAAGATAAACACAAAGAAAACCAAACAATCAGATTCCTGAAAACCAGAGTTAATGGGAAAATTGTAAAAGCAGCCTGAGGCAAACAAGCAAACAAAAAGACCTGTGCTATATAAAGAGGAACAAAGATAAGAATTAACATTCAAGGATTTACTATCTGGAATTATGAAAGTCAAAAGACAATGGAACATTTATATAATGTTGGGAAAATGTCAACCTGAAATTCTGTTTTTAGGAAAAATATCATTAAAACTTGAAGATGAAATAAAAACTTTTCCAGAGAAACAAGCTAAGAGAATTCATTATTTGCAAAACTTCACTATGAGAAATTCTAAAGAAAGCTCTTCAAGTGAAAGAAAAATGATACCAGATAAAAATTGTTATCTTCACAAAGAAATGAAAAGAAAAAAAAAAGCTGTGAATGGTAAATATTTGGGTGAATATAAATCACCTTTATTTTCACTTTTACTTTTATTTAAATAATAACTGCTTAAAGCAAAAATGAATTGTGGAATCTATAATATATATAGAAACAAACTACATGACAATAATAGTACAAAGGCTGGGGAATGTCATTAGATTTTTACATTATACTTAAAGTAGAATATATTTGAAAACAGATTGTGATAAGTTAAAGATGTGTATTTCAAGCCCTAAAGACACATAAAAGTGTTATAGAGAAAAAGCCAATAGAGAAGAAAAAAGGTAATCTTAATAGCAAATAAACAAGCAAAACAAACACACCTCAACTATGCCAAAGGAAGAAAGATAAAAGAAAAAATGGAACAAGAAGATATGTAGAAAACAAATAGTTGCTGTGTTTAAAAACCAAACATAAATAATTACTTTAAAAGTAAATGATCTATATTTGCAACAAATGGTAGAGATTGTCAGACTGGTTAAAAAAAATAAATGGGTCAAGACTCACTATAAGCTGTTTACCAGAGACTCACATTAAATATGGTGACAGATAGGTAGAGGCATAGAAAAAGAAGTATAATGAAAGTCACATAAGAAAACTAGAGAGGTTATAGTAATAATAACAGGCACACTACTTAAGACTAGGAGTTTAATTTTCTAGTTAAAATATTAAACATAATACTTCAGACTAGGGACAAAGAGGAATATTTCATAATGATGAAAGGGTCATAAAGTAATATTTAATTTTTAAGAAACTACCAAAATCTTTTCCAGAATGGTCATACCACATTACATACCCACTAGAGATGTATGAGGAGACCTAGTTTGGGCTGCAGGATAATGCAGTGGACTGAAAGGTCTGTTTGAACCACATGGTTGACAGTTCAAAACCCCCAGCTGCTCCTCAGAAACCTTATACAGGGTCACTGGAGTTGGAACCAACTAGAAGGTAGTTAATAATAACTAGCAATGCATGAGGTTTTCAGTCTCTCTGCTTCCTTGCCAAGTTGTATTTCTGATTCTGGTCATTCTAGTGGTATCTTATTGTGGTTTCAATCTGCATTTCAATGATGATATTTTAATCTCCAGTTGGATTGTTGCTGTGCTTGTTTGATCTTAGGACTCACTGAGTCTGACAGGACTCAGCTCATAATAGGCTCTTTGGCCACATGGCCATTGTTGTTGTTAGGTGCCATTGAGAGAGTACCAACTCATAGTGATTTTATATACAGCAGAATGAAACACTGCCCGATCCTGGGCCATCTTCACTATTGTTGCCACGGTTGAGTCCATCAATGCTGCCACTTGGCCAATCCATCTCGCTGGAATTCTTCCTCGTTTTCTCTGACCCTACACCTTACCAAACATTATATCCTTCTCCAGTGACTGGTCCCTCCTGACAATATGTCCAATGTATGAGAGACAAAGTTTTGCCATCCTGGCCTCCAAGGAGCACTTTGGCTGTACTTCTTCCAACACAGATCTGTTTGTTCTTTTGGCAGCCCATGGCACTTTCATTATTCTTCTCCAACACCATAACTCAAAAGCATCAATTCTTCTATGGTCTTCCTTATTTACTGTCCAGCTTTGACATGCATATGAGGTTATTGAAAACACCATGGCTTGGGTCAGATGCACCTTAGTCTTCAAGCTGACATCTTTGCTCTTCAATACTTTAAAAAGGTCTTGTGCAGCAGATTTGCCTAACCCAATATGCATTGTTTAATTTCTCGACTGCTGCTTCCGTGAGTGTTGATAGTTGATCCAAGAAGAATGAAGTCCTTGACATCTTCAATCTTTTCTCCATTGATAAGAATGTTGTTTATTGGTCCAGTGGTGAGGATTTTTGTTTACTTTACATTGAGATGTAATCCATATCGAAGGCTGTGTTCTTTGATCTTCATCAGTAAATGTTTTAAGTCCTCTTCACTTCAGCAAGCAAGGTTGTATTATCTGCATATCACAGGTTGTTAATGAGTCTTCCTCCAATCCTGATGCCACATTTTTCTTCAAAGAACCTAGCTTCTTGGATTATTTGCTCAGCATACAGGTTGAATAAGTATGGTGAAAGAATACAACTTTGTCACGCACCTTCCTTCATTTTAAACTGTTCAGTGTTCCCATGTTCTGTTTGAACAACTGCCCATGTACAGATTCCTTCTTTTACATTAATTTGTTGTGGTTGTTAAGTGCTGTCATGTTGGTTCCGACGACACATAGAGACTCTGTATAGAGTTTCCGAGGAGCAGCTGGTGTTTGAACCACTGACTTTGTAGTTCAAACTGGCTTTGAGGTCGAATGCTTTTCCTATGGTGCCACACCAGGACTCCTTTGCATTAATACAGCCTCGTTAATATAACAGAGAGAATTCCTGGTGTGACTGTAGGAGAATGCATTAGACAGAAAGGTCAGTTTGAACCACAAGTTTTGTGGTTCAAACTCACTTCCTGCTCCTTGGAAACCCTATATAAGATCACTATAAGTCTGAAGTGACTCAACGGCACTTAATAACAACCAGAATATAACAAAGAGAACCCTATTCCCAAATGATATTATAGTCATGGGTAAAGAGCTTAAGATTTATAATACATATATTATTATTATTAAAGTTTTTATTGTGAATTATGTGATAGTTTACATGGGAGAACATTAGCTTTACATTCTATAACACATATTTTTGAAAGATGTAATTCAACTCATTGTATTAGGGAGAAAAAGACCCCAATTCAAACATCTTTTATAGAGATCCCTTTATTAAACCTTAACCAGGACAAAGACAAATTGTTTGGATGAGAGAAACCAGCAGCATGAGGCCATATCATTATGTTCAAGGGATTCACAGCCATAGGGCTGATTATATATTTGTTGTTGTTAAGTGCCGTCAAGTCGATGCTGACCCATATCGACCCTGTATAGGGTTTCCAAGGAGCGACTGGTGAGCTTGAATTGACAACCTTGCAGTTCAGACTGACTTTGCAGTCCAGCACATTAACCCACAGCACCACACCAAGACTCTTGATTATATATAAATGATGGAAAACTTAGGAAATGGTCACAAAATCCTAATTGATGGCTTTCTTATAGAGATTTTACTTGATATGTCTCTTCTAGCCATGGTCTTTGTATCTTTCACCAAATGATTACATGGAATGCAAATAGGATGTATAGGACTCAAACATAGGGATTGGATAGTTTTGCCATTCTGCTAGGCTTTGTTGTTGTTGTTAAGTGCCATTGAGTCTGTCCTGACTCACAGAGACCCTGAATGGGGTTTCTGAAGAGTGGCTGGTGAGTTTGAACCACTGACCTGTGGTTCAAACTGACCTTATAGTCCAGTGCTTATCCTACAGCACCACACCAGGACTTGAGCCATTGCAGAAGCCAGAGCAGAGGATTCCAGTACCATCAAGAAAGAAGAAGCATGAGTGGAACAGAAAATTCCCTGTTAGGAAAAGTGGTGGCAGACATAGAGGCACAGAACAGAGAGGTTGGAAAGCAGGCTGAGTGGCTTCAGGCAGAAGGCTGGTTTACAGAATAGGCCCTCTGGCATTTATCCAAAGTGCTCAAGGAGTTTGTAACACTTGCCTGAGAAGAAGAGACGTGTGTACCCAAGGTACAGCTGAGAAGATGTGCTCCTAACCAGAGAACCGCTGTATCTTCAGTTGTTTCTGATCCTGAATTGCACCCTGTTTACCTCCTGATTAAATCTCATAATACTGAATACTGTCTGTGAGTTCTGCCTAGCCATTGTTACAGTGTGTGAAATCCAGCAGAGAAGTATAGTGCTGTGGAGAAATGGTTGGGGTCAGAATAGCCTAAAGAAGGGTGGAGAGCCTAGGTATGTCTGACTTCCACCTGATAGGCATCAGCCTTGGGCTGATGTGGAGCCTGGTTCTCCTTCTTCCTTGTGTAGTCAAAGGAAGTGAGACATCGCCTCCATGCCGGTTTTGCAGCCACAGATTAATTCAGCTTGGTGTCAGGTAGGACTGCAGAACTGAAGAAAGGTTGGTGATTGGGATGCATACACAATGATAAGTGAAAAGGCTTACAGGAATGGTTCTGGGGCTTCCACCACGTGCCACATGGGAGCCCCGAGTCATACCTGGGTTTAAGTCCTATCTAGATAACATGCATCTGTAAATCATGAAGGACCACAGACCACAAGGTTGGTGATTCAAACCCACCAGCTGCTCCTCGGAAACCCTTTATAGGGTCTCTATGAGTTGGAACCTAGATGGCACTTAATGACAACTACAATGCCCAGGCAAGTTCCTGGAGCTCAAGACTGTCAATCACTGGGTTGGTCAGGGGAGTTGCAATCTATTCTCAAATGCACTCAGTCCAAGGGTAAAGCTGCCATATTGCTGGTTAATGCTCAGAAAGAACTCAAATGGAGGCTGAACTCAAAATGACTCAAAATGGAGTTAGGGCTCCCATTGTAAACTGAAGGCTTCCACAAACCAAGTGCATTAGAATTTAAGTTATAAATTTAAGTTTACATTCTGCATGGCATCTTTTCTGACCCCAGGAATATTTGTCGCCATAGGTGTGCCATGCTGCAGGATCCAAGTGACATGGTTGCTTACATCCCCTGCTACAGGGTTGCTCCCTGCTCTGAGCGCCACTCACAGCTGTGGGATTTTATGTCAGCTGATATACAGGCTAGAGCAGTATTCTCAGGAATATGATGCCTCCCAAACCTGAAGAGGTTCACCAAACATATGCTTTCCCTTCATGAATTATTTGATCCTTACTTTGAGGGGATAGCTTAGCACAGCCCTGACCACTAAACATGTAAATATTTTATGGATTTGGCTGGCCCTGGAAGCTTCACAGGATTTATCTCTCTTGTATCCTTAGGGTGCCTATGTCTTATCAAGGCCATGAGTTTGCAAGCCTTCTCTTGCTCATTTATTTTGATCAATATAATGTTCTGGATTAATGTGAATTAATGTGATAATCTTCAGGATGTCTAGATAGTTCAGATCTTTCTGACAGAAGGTAGGAGATTTAATGCAGGGACATAATTGTTGCAAAGTATTTCTGATCTTCTTTTCTGAACCAGATAAAAGAGAATGTCTTTGCCAAGTCATTGGGCCCATAACCAATATGAGGATTGGAAACCTTTTTTCTATAAAGCGCGGGATACTAAATATTTTAAGACGACATGCAATCTCTGTTTCTTCGCCTCCTGGTTCTCCTTCATTTTAAAATTTTTTACAATCCTTTAAAAATACAAAAAGGAGCTCTGGTAGCGTAGTGGTTACGAATCGGGCTGCAAACCTTAAGGCCAGCAGTTCGAAACTACCAGCTGCTCTGCTGTAGAAAGATGAGGCATTCTGCTCCCGTAAAGATTTACAGCCTCGGAAACTCTGCTCAGGGTCGCTATGGGTCGGAACCGACTTGACGGCACGTAACAACAAAAAATACAAAAAACATTCTTAGTTCAAGTCCCATATAGAAATAGACTGTGGTCACATTTGGCCTATAGATTATAGTTTGCTGACCCCTAATCTACTCTAGGAGTCTTGTTGTGGCGCTGTGGGTTAATGCACTGGACTGTAAGGTTGGTTTGAACCTTAAGGTTGTCAGTTCAAGCTCACCAGCTGCTCCTTGGAAACCCTATACAGGGTCGCTATGAGTTGGAACTGACTTGATGGCACTTTACAACAACAATCTACTTTAGGAAGTCCTAGTGTGGTGCTGTAGGTTAAGCACTGGACTTTTTGAACAGTTTGAACAACATGGTCGGCAGTCTAAACTCACCAGCTTTTCCTCAGAAACCCTATACAAGGTTGCTATGAGTTAGCACCAACTTGACAGCAGTTAACAACAACATCAGCAACAACAATCTACTATCAAAACCATACCACATCTAGAGCAGAAGCTGTGATAGTCTGTGGTAGTCTATGGTCGTCTTCCAGAATGAATGGAGAGATCAAAGGAGATGTGATGAGCACTGCCCCTGCATCCTTTGCATCCAGGATGTGATTAACTGTGAAGCAGTAGTTTCAGAGGCTTCCACTTAGCCTTCCATGATGATAGCTCTTTTTTCATAGACTAGGGACTCACTGTGAAGTTTGCCACAAGTGCCAAGTATATCAATCCCAATGATACATTCTGGGATTGGGGTAATAATCTCTGCGTGGCGTCTGTGGATGCAGTGGGCCTAATGTAAGCTGGACCTTGTCTAGGACTACAATACTTACCTAACAGTGGCTAGGAGCGGCTGTGGAGCAGGCCCTGAGGGAGGCACATGCCTCTCCCAAGGGCCAGGCCTCTATCTTATCTTCCAGTATGGGGAGGTGTTGAAGCTCTTATGGGGAGGACTAGGCAAGTTTACACTCTCATACTGTTGGGAGGAGTCTGGAGAATGAAAATTCTTTGGGTCATCCATCCAGAGGTCCTCATCCCAAGTGTAGGGTTCCAGGTTTTCCCAACCAGGGGGTCTGGCCTTGGAATATCAGACCTGCCTTAGCCGGAACTTTGACCATTAAAAAAACTGTGGTGAAAATATATGCAACAAAACACTGGCTGAGTCAACAGTTTCTACATGTGTAAGTCACTGATGTTGATTACAGTCTTCATGTTGTGCAAACCATTATTATTATCATTTGCTAAACTAGTCCATCACCATTGACACAAACTTAATGCCCCCTAAATAAAAATTCTCCTTTCTCTCCTCCCTCCAACCTCTGGTAAACATTAATATATATTTTTTTCTAATGTTTGCTTCTTTCATATAAGAAAAATCATACAGCAGTTATCCTTTTGAGACTGATTTATTTCACTCAGCATAATGTTTTCATGGAATCCATGCTATGGCATGAATCCAAACATCATTTCTCTTTATGATTAAGTAATATTCCCTTGTATGTATATACCACGTTTTGTTTATCTGTTCATCTGGTGGTGGACTTTTAACTACCTCTGAATTCATTCAGCCCTTCTGCCACAGGACAGCTTCTCTGTATGCAGCAAAGAGAACCTTTCGTATCTGGCTTTCAGCTCTTCCTTATCTTTTGGAGCAGAACTTCAATAACACTGATCAATAGCCACTTAGGTCAGCTAACCTTATGATTACTATTTTCTCCATATATCTCAAATGTCATATACACTGTGCCCCCTATCAAATTTCCTTCCTCCTGGACACAATCTCATTTCACCACTGGTCAGAGTTGTCATAATTGAATCACCACTTTGTGCTAGGGACTGTCTGTGCCCTACCTACCAGTGACTGGGTCCTCATGCCTGCTGTGGTGAGTGATTAAGCTCCCAAACGCCATCTTTTCCTCTGCTTCCTCTGCTTCTGGTACCATCTTTTCCTCTGCTTTCCTCTGTTATAGGTACCAGTTGTCATTTCTTTGGAAACAAATGCTATGAAGAAGTTTGGGGTTCATGTGAAAGAAGTGGGGAGGAAGGACAAAGTTGCAAAGTGATGACTTCTCAGAGTCTCAGCTGAGTTGTCAGGGAGTTCAGAAGTGAGGACTGCCCATCACACTTGCCTCTCATTGGGCCACAGTAATGTGGCCTTTTTACTTCTTTCCTGCTCCGTTGCTGGAGGCTTTTGGCCTGGGAGGGGAGGTGACTCTGTGGCTGATACAGATGTTGAAAGAGAAAACAGCTGGAGATTCTTTGCTGCTCTCTCTTTCCTTAGCTGAGAGCATACCCTTTCCTGCAGGGAGCTCTGGGTGGTACATTTCCATGTCTCCCACAACGATGAAACTCCAATTCACGTACTCACTCTTTTTGGGCTGGAGACCTTGTTTGAAGATTCCAAATATGTTGGCTATCATCCAAACATCCCTGTGATACCTTGTGGACTTAGGAAGGCAGGGCCCATCACCTTTTTGTGCTGGGATGTGGGACATCATTGTTGTTGTTGGTAAGTGCCATCAAGTTCGTTCTGATTCATAGCAACCCTATACAGGGTTTATGAGGAGCAGTTGGTGTGTTTGAACCACTGGATTTGTGGTTCACAATCCAGTATTTATCCTACAGCACCACTCCAAGAGTGGGACATTAATGTTGTTGTCAAGTACTGTTGAGTCAGTTCCAGCTCATAGTGACCCTGTAGAGGGTTTTTGAGGAACAAATGGTGGGTTTGAACTGCCAACCTTATGGTTCAAAGTGCCCTTGCCGTCCAGTGTTTATCCAACAGTGCCACACCAGGAGGTGCCTATTATGGGTCCTATACAGAGCAGGTGTCAGAGAAGATCCCCAATCTTACAGAAGATGGTAAGGAACAAACTTACCATCACTTTCTAGGTGCCAAAAGCAGTCAGCAAAACCTTATGGATCAGAACAACCCAATCTGCTACACATAGCATTGCAAAAAGCAAGGTTGCATCGGGCCCCCTGCCTCCAGGTTCCTTGGTGGCCAGTAGTGGGCCCAGATGGATGTTGTATAAATACTAGGTTAGAATGAGCTGAAGAGCTCATAGCTAAGAAGCTAATAGCTTTTGCAGTAAGAAGCAGGTCATTTGGTCCTTCTCCAGGGGACATGCAGTTACACGGCAGTTATGCTATAGTCACTTTGATCTGTTCAACTGCCTCTGGGACTAGCTACAGGATGGCCCAGTATCCGAAGGCCAAGCCTTACAGTATGGCGCAGCCAGCAAACACATGGGATGCTCAGGGCCAGGGAAGATGACCTCTTCAACAGTTGGTGGCTGTCATTGAGTCACCCCAAGATGTCAGCTTGAGAACTAAGGTGTGCCTGATCCAAGCCATGGTATTTTCAATAACCTCATATGCATGTGAAAGTTGGATAATGAATCAGAAAGACTGTAGAAGAATTGATGTATTTGAGTTATGGTGTTGGAGAATCTTAAAGTACCATGGATGGACAAAAGAACAAACAAATCTATGTTGGAAGGAGTACAGCCAGACTTTGTCTCTCATACTTTGGACAGATTATGAGGAGGGACCAGTCCCTGGAGAAGGACATCATGCTTAGTAAAGTGGAAGGTAAGCAAAAAAGAGGAAGACCCCTAATAAGATGGATTGGTGGTGGCATCAGCAATGTTAGATTGTTAGATTGGCACAGGATCGGACAGCATTTCATTTTATTGTGCATAATAAGGTCATTATGAGTCGGTACCAACTCAAGGGCTCCTAATAACATCAAGTAATGGAGATCCCATGCACAATGGAACGAGACTCTACACCATTCCCATCATGTGTTATAGATCAGTCTGCTGCAGGTTTTTCAATGGATGCTTTTTAGAAGTAGATCACCAGGCCTTTCTTCCTAGTCTGTCTTAGTCTGGAAGCTCCATTTAAACCTGTCCTTCATCAAAACAACATACAATCTTCTACTGACAGAAGGTGGTGGCTCTACCTGAGGTGCTCTTGTCAGTAATTGAGCCAGGTCTCCCACATGGAAGGTGAGAACTCTACCACCAACCACCATTTATTCCTCTCCCAACAGTTTGTTCTTGGGTACCTTTGAGTCGATAGCAACTTATAACAACCCAGTACTGCTGCCTCATCGGTATTTCTAGGGTGGAAGAAAGATAGAGCTTTCTATTCCTATAAAGATTTACAGTCTTGGAAACCCTATTCAGGGTTGTTGTGAGTCGGAACCGACTTGATGGCACACAACAAGCCCAGAAGCAGTAGCAATCTTTATGGGAGGGAGCATGGTGGCTCTGTAGGATAAGCACTGGACTGCAAACCACAGGATGGTGGTTTCAGGAGAAAGAAGAGACTTTCTGCTCCTGGATGGAATCAACTTGACAGCCCTTAACAGCAACAATCTTTAGAGGAGTGGACCACCACATCTTTCTCCCCTGAAGTTTCTGGGTGGGTTTGAACCACTAAGCTTTCAGTTTGCAGCCAAGCAAACTGTTCTATCACCAGGGCTCCTTCTCCAAACCCACTGCCACTGAGTTGATTTGGACTCGCAGTGACCCTGTAGAACAGAGGAGAATACTCCATTGGGTTTCCAAGGCTGTGATCTCTGCAGAAGCAGATGGCCCCATCTTTCTCCTGTGGAGCAGCCAGTGGGTTGGAAGAGCTGAACTTTCAGTTAGCAGCCCAGTGCCTAGCCCACCACAGCTCCTTCTCCCAAGTGTTGTTGTTGTTGTTAAGTGCCATTGAGTTGGTTCTGACCCATAGTAACCCTGTATAGGCTTTCCGAGGAGCAGCTGGTGAGCTTGAACCACTGACCTTGCAGTTCAAATGGCTTTGCAGTCTGACACATTAACCCGCAGTGCCACACCAGGACTCCTCTGAGTGTTGTTCTTAATTGTTAAGTGCCTTTGAGTCGGTTTCAACCCATAGTGACCCTGTACAGGGTTTCCGAGGCTGTAAATCTTTACGGGAACAGAAAGTCTCATCTTTCTCCACCCAAACAGCTGGTAGTTTCAAACTGCTGACCTTAAAATTTGCAGCCCGTTTTGTAACCACTACACTACCAGAGCTCTGAGTAGGTGTCAGTAAATGCTTGTGGAATGAATGAATGAGCAGAGTGGAAGGTCCATGTCAGATTTTCCTTGGTGGCTTAAAATCGGAAGCCTGTTTCTACCACCATGGATAATTTTGGCTGTGACTTGTTCTCACTCTACTTGGGATCTTGAGGAGGGCTGGGAATAAGTATGTGTGTGCAGGGTAGAACCTGGGCAGATGAGATACAGATTTTTCTGGGAAAATAGCATTTTGGGAAGCAGGCAGATGAGCCTTTGCAAACTGTAGACATTCCCACGTAGTGCTTTAAGTTTTCAGCTGCAACTGTGGAACAAGCTGCTATCCAAGTTTTAAATGACTCTTTGAAATGTGCAGTTCTCTGTGGAATGGTAGATTAAAATTCATGTTTTTTTTTTTTTTTTTTCTACTTCAGGAAAATGTCTTTTTAAAAGCCACATTTGTTTGTCTGGAAGAAAGAGAGAGATACTGAAGAGAGTTTGTAAGATAATCAAGGTAGTGATGGCCTGAAAAGCTTTGGTAAACCAATAAAGCCAAACACACTACTGATGAGTTGGTTCCGACTCATGTTGTTGTTGTTAGGTGCCATCGGGTTGGTACCAACCCATAGCGACACTATGCACAGCAGGATGAAACACTGCCCGATCCTGGGCCAACCTCACTATTGTTGCCACGTTTGAGTCCATTGAGCTGCCACTTGGCCAATCCATCTCGTTGGGGGTCTTCCACTTTTCCTCTGACCCTGCACCTTACCAAACATGATATCCTTTTCCAACGACTGGTCCCTCCTGACAATATGTGCAAAGTATGAGAGATGAAGTTTGGTCATCTTGGCCTCTAAGGAGCACTATGGCTGCATTACTTTCAAAATGGATCTGACTCATAGTGACACTATAAACTTAGAAACAAATCCACTGCCATCAAGTTTTTTTGGAATCATGGCCGTTGTGATAGGATTTTGGAGACTGCAAATCTTAATGGAAGCAGACAACCTCAACTTTTTCCTGAGGAGTGGCTGCTGGGGTTGAACATTGACCCTTTCATTCAGCAGCCCAATGCTTTACCCACTAGGCCACTAGAGCTCCTTGAAAAGGGTTGGCAGTGTAGAGAATTTAAACCAGATGTTAAGAAATTAATAATGGCATCTCGAGAAAACTCTTAAGAAGTGCATGGATGATTTTAACAGCAAGATTGAATTGGATCAAGTAATATTGGTGGTGGTGGTGTGCTGTGGAGTCAGTTCCAACTCATAGTGACCCTGCATAAGGTTTCCAAGACTGTAAATCTTTATGGGAGCAGAAAGCCTCATCTTTCTGCCATGGAACAGCTGGTAGTTTCGAACTGCTGACCTTGAGGTTAGCAGCCCGATTCGTAACCACTACGCAAGTATTGTTGTTGTTTGTTGTTATGTGCTGTGGTGTTGGTTCTGACTCATAGCGACCCTGTACAGGGTTTCCAAGGCTGTAAATCTTCATGGGAGCAGAAAGCCTCATGTTTCTCCCGCAAAACTGCTGGTAGTTTTAAACTGCTGACCTTGGGATAAGCAGTCTGATTCATAACCACTATGCAAGTATATTATGCCCAATTCTAGACTGAATTCTCAACTGGATAAAACCAAGTAAAGTTTCTTAGGAGTCTCTTGGCAATGCAAACACATAACGTGTACTTGGTTGCTAACTGAAATGGTTGGAGATTTGAGTTCACCTGCAAAATCCAATGGAGCTCACCTAAACGGCAATACAAAATTTAATAAAATGACAACAACAACAATCCTGTAGAGCACAGGTCTACAGACAAAGATGGTGGTGGTGTGACGTGGAGTTGGTTCTGACTCATAGTGACCCTGCATCGGATTTCTGAGGCTTAAATCTTTACCGGAGCAGAAAGCCTCATCTATCTCCTGTGGAACTGCTGGTAGTGTTGAACTGCTGACCTTGAGGTTAACAGTCAGCCTGAGTTGAACCACTAAGCTACCAGGGCTCCTTACAGGCAGAGGTAGGATTGTGTTTACTGTGGGCCTGGAGCCACTGTATTTGGTTTTAGTTATCTGGGAATGTGCAAGCTGTCTTTGAAGGCCTTGGGAGTTGCAAAAGGTAACACATCTCAGCTACTAACCAAAACTTGGGGGTGATCTACATTGGAAAGACTACTCTGACATACATGGGGTTGCCATGAGTTGGAATTGACTCCATGGCAACCAGTAAAGGATTTTGAATAATGGTTTGCCCTAATCATCCAAATGAAACCTTGAAATCTGAAAGAAACAGTGGACAAGGATTCTGTAGTATGTGTACATCCCCACATAGCTCTGCCTTGATGCCTCTGTTCTCCTAACTCTTAATCACTTCCCCAGGGCCAGCTTGCATCCTGAAGTGTTTTCTCTGACTATTTAAACCCTCAGGCTCTTCACTTATTGACGGCTCCAGGTTCTTGCTGTTTGTATCAGTGACTTTTAAACTTGACCATTCATCAGAAACACCTGAAAACCTGTGAAACAGATTTCTCCTGGTGTGGTGCAGGAGGTTAATGTGCTAGACTGCAAGGTTGGTTTGAACCACAGGGTCAGCAGTTCAATCTCACCAATCACTCCTTGGAAACCCTGTAAAGGGTTGCTATGAGTCGGAACCGACTTGAAGGCACTGAACAACAACACTTCCTGAGTACTCGGGAGACGTGGGGTGGAGCTGGTGACTTTGCATATCTAACAAATTCTCTGATGATGTTGTTGCTCTTCCAAGTCCCATACTTTGAGAACCACAGATCAACATATTGTACCTGTGTTTTGCATTAATTGTGTATGTCTTGGGATAGGAGACTTCACTTCTCATGTTGCTATTGGATTTTTCTTCTGTATGTTTTTGTTTTGCCATAACTCCCCCTGTTTGTATTTGTTAATGGTCTCCATCATGATAAATGGAGAAAAGACTGAAGTTGTCCAAGACTTCATTTTGCCTGGATCTACTATTAACACTCACGGAAGCAGTAGTCAAGAAACCAAATAATGTATTGCATTAGGAAAATCTGCTGCACAAGACCTCTTTAAAATGTTCAAGAGCAAAGATGACAGTTTGAGGAGTAGGATGTGCCTGACCCAAGTCATGGTATATTCAATAACCTCATATGCATGCGAAAACTGCACAATGAATAAGGAAGACTGTAGAAGAATTGATGATTTTAAGTTATGGTGATGGAGAAGAATATTAAAAGTACTTTGGACTGCCAAAAGAACAAATTGATCTGTGTTGGAAGAAGTACAACCAGAATGCCCTTAGAAACCAAGATGTCAAGACTTCGTCTCTCATACTTTGGGCATTTTAGGAGGAGAGACTAGTCCCTGGAGAAGGACATCATGGTGGTAAAGTGGAGGGTCAGTGAAAAAGAGGAAGACCCCAACAAGAGGGGGGTTGGCACTCAAGCATAACAATGTTGTGAGGTTGGTGCAGAACCTGGCAGTGTTTTGGTCTGTTGTGCATCTGGTTGCTATGAGTTGGGACTGACTTGATGACACCTAACAACATCAACAACAATGGTCTCCATAGACTTTTGTCAAGTCACAACTAATTAATTTGTCTTTCCAGCATACTCAATTGCTGGTAACCAAAGAATTTATTGTTTGTTTGTTTGTTTTTTGCTGCTGCACCAAAAGGCAGGGGTTTGTTAAGATCTGACCAAAATCTTGACTTGAAAAACTCACATCCTAATCTATGTGTATGTATCTTGTCTGATATTGAAGGTGCTCAATAAATGTTAGTTTCATGTGCCATTCTTTATTCTCTTACATGAATTATCAGTTCTTTGAAGAAAAGAGGCTTTAATACATGCAGTTATGAACTTTGGAAGTACTAACATGTATTTGCTAAACAAACAAACGAAAAACAAAACAAAACAAAACAAGGCTGGGGAGAAGAATCTTGATTTCAATCAGGGTTTTCCCCTAAGAGTTCTGGAATTCTCATTTTTCTCAATGTTATTCATAGTTTGTTATGATCCACATAGTTGAATGCCATTGCATAGTCAATAAAGCACAGATCCATCTGAAGTCAGCAATGATATCCTTTCCTACACATCCACTTCTGCATCTGGCTTGACTTTCTGGAAGATTCCTATCAATGTGCTGTTGCAACCATTTAAAAATTATTTTCAGCTATATTTTTTGTTTGTGTGATATTAATGATATTGTCTATTAATTTCCACATTCTGTTTGTCATCTTTCTTTGGAATGGGCACGTATCAGGGATCTCTTCCAGTCAGTTGGTCAGGTAGCTGTCTTCTAAATATCTTGGCATAGGTTAGTGAGTGCTTCCAGCGCTGCCCCAGTTTGTTGAAGTGCTTCAGTTGGCATTCTATCAATTCCATCTCTTTGCTGTTGTGAAGAATGCTGCTATGAACATGAGTATGCATATATTTGTTCGTGCTATGGCTCTTATTTCTCTAGGATATATACCTACTAGTGGGAATGCTGGATCATATTCTATTTCCAACTTTTTAAGGAAGTGTTAAACATTTTATTTATTTATCATTATTTTATGTATTATTTACAGCCCCACTAGCTGGGTATGAGGGGTTCAATCTCTCCATACCCTTGGCAGTATTTGTTGTTTTCTGCTTTTGTTTTAAATTTTTTATTGTGGTTTGGATAAAAGTTTACAGAACAGACAAATAGTTTTCAGTTCACCAATTCATACACATTTTTTTTGATCTCATTGACTGCAAGTCCCTTAATTAAACATTACTTATCTCATTTTTCTCTT
The DNA here is from genome assembly GCF_000296735.1 of Chrysochloris asiatica. Taxonomy (NCBI): domain Eukaryota; kingdom Metazoa; phylum Chordata; class Mammalia; order Afrosoricida; family Chrysochloridae; genus Chrysochloris; species Chrysochloris asiatica. Next base: position 23,788,722 of record NW_006408540.1, on the reverse strand, counting down.
TGTGTTTCCTGCTTCCATTCCTCCTCCTTTCCTAAGACTTTTGAACTTTGTGATTGGGTAAATGCGGCTCTTTTGATCTCAAATAGTTGATTATTCTAAGGTGTGCATACCCAACTAGTATTATTTTCTCCCTTATAGACCTGTCTATTGTTGGGTTGATGGCATCTAACAACAGTAACATTGTTGGGTTGAAAATTGAGCCATGGGAGTGAGTTCAGTTCCAGACCAGAAGGATGACTGAGGAGCTCCACCTGTCCCTATCTGACTAGTAAGCCTGTTCTTTTTTATGATTTTGAATTTTGTTCTGCATTTTCTTCCCACTTTATTCAGGATCTTCTGATGTGATCCCTTGCTTTCTGTATTTTGAACTTTGCTGTTATGTCAAGGACTTCATTCTTCTTGGATCAACACTCACGGAAGCAGAAGTCAAGAGATCAATGTATTTCATTAGGCAAATCTGCTGCATAAGACCTTTTTAAAGTGTTGAAGAGCAAAGATGTCAGCTTGAGGACTCTAGTGCACCTGACCCAAGCCATGGTATCTTCAATAACCTCATATGTATATGAAATTTTGACAGTGAATAAGGAAGATCATAGAGGAATTGATGCTTTTGGGTTATGGTGTTAGAGGAGAATATTGAAAGTGCCATGGGCTGCCAAAAGAACCAATAGATCCATTTTGGAAGAAGTGTAGCCAGAAAGCTCCTTGGAGGCCAAGATGGCCAAACTTCATCTCTCATACTTCTGACATATTGTCAGGAGGGACCAGTCACTGGAGAAGGATACCATGTTTGGTAAGGTGGAGGGTCAGAGAAAAAGAGGAAGATCCCTGACAAGATGGATTGGCCAAGTGGCAGCATCGATGGACTCAAGTGTGGCAACAGTAGTGAGGTTGGCCCAGGATCGGAGAGTATTTCGTTCTGCTGGGCATAAGGTCACTATGGGTCAGTTCTGACTCAATGGCACCTAACAACAACAACAACAAGTATTCGAAAGGTGAGATTTATCTCATTGGTGTATTGACTTGCATCTGTCTAATGAACATTTCTTCAAGTGTTCCTAGACAGTTGAATGTTTTCTTAGGTGAATTGCATGTCCATATCCTCTGCCTATGTTTAAATTGGGTGATTTATCTTTTTGTTGTTGAAAGATGTTTTCTATAAACTTTGAAGATAAATCTTTGTCAGATATATCTTGATCCAGATTCTACCCCCAGCTTTTAGGTTCTCTTTTTACTCTTTTGCAAATGTCTTTTGATGTATGTTAGGTATTTACTTTTTAGGAAACTCAGTCATCCAAATTATTTTCTGCTGTTTGTGCAATTTTGGTTATTTTTGATTGTCTTCTTATGACACAAATTAGGGTCCCTAACTTTAACCCTATTTTCCCTTTGAAGATTTTTATAATTTTAGATCTTACATTTGGGTCTTTGGTCCATTAGTTAGCTTTTCTATGTGGTGTGAGATCTGGATCTTGTTTCATTTTTCTACGACTGGATGTCCAATTTTGTCAGTTTCATTTGTAAAAGAGACAGCCTTTTCCCCATTTAATGGATTTCAGCTCTTTGTTGAAGATCAACTGTCCATAGATGGGTGGATTTGCTCTGGATTCTCAATTCTGTTCATCTTTGTGTCTGTTGTTGTACCAGTACCAGGGTGTTTTTACTACACAGTATGTAGGAGGTTTTGAGACAGGGCAGTATGAGACTTTTTACAGGAGTGACTCCTTTTCATGTCCACTACAGCCTTTAAAATCCATATTTTGTTTTCACTTCCCCATGGAATTAATGATGTAACTCTCATTTGGGGTGCCTGGCCATCCCCTCTCTACGATATGACTGTGTAAGTGTTTTCCACTTTAGAGTTTGTGTCTTGAGTAGAGTGGTTGAGATATTAAAGGCAATTCAGGTACAATTCCACTTATTTAAAATATCAAGGAGAAGGAAAAAGGGGACTCACTGCTTAGCAGACCCTGATCTTTTGTTAAGGGTGATGGGAAAGTTTGGAAACAGATCCTGGTGATAGCTGAACAAACAACATGATGACCCAAACTCATGCCACTGAATTGTACATGTGAAGAGTGTTGAAAAGGCAAATAATTTGTTGCATCTATATTTAAAAAGAAAAAGAAAACAGCAACAAAAAACCCCAATCAACTGAGATCAATTAATCTCAGCAGCCATTTTCTTGGTTTTTTTGACCGAAATTCTGAATCTGGCTCTTGTACTTTTCCTATAATCCTTAAACTACTGCTCTCTACTGCTCCAGCTAAATGTGCACCACTTTCATTGTTTGAAATGAATGAACTCTGATTCTGGGTGATTGCTTAATCTTTTTGAGCTCCACTTGATAAATCTGAGAGTTGGGGAGTGTTAAATAAGGTAGAAAATGTAAAACATCGGTACATGGTAAGTCCCCAATAGTTTTTTCATCTTCAAAATTGATTTTGTATTTTTAATAATATCTCTGAGATTTGAGTTGGATTAAAATTGTGCTAGGTTTTAAATGTTTATTTTTTACAAACATCACACCAGCACTATTTATTAAATGCCAACTCTGTGCAAACTCAAGTTCCACAAAAGATTTTCAGCTGAAACCTGCTCAGCATCATAGCACCACACAAGCTTTCACTGACAAGCGGCTATTAGCTGTAGGTGCATTGTGGTAGGTGCATTGTGGGAATGGAAACTGGGTCTTCGCTATGGAAGGCCAGCATTCTACTACTGACATCTCATGAGGACAGGGCTTACATCACACTAATCATGATATTTCTTGAATGGCCTGCAGCATGTCTGTGGCATAAGTGCTTCCGGAGTAATGAAATCAAATTCTGTGGGAGAGGCACAACGTGATGGTAGGAAGCGGGCAATAAATGCTCAGAACACTAACAGAGACACAGATACAATTTTTCTAAACTTTTACCTTGAAATAACTTCCAAGCATATTGTAACCTTGCACCTACAGAACAAAGATCTTTTGAATCCTCTTCATCCTGATTCATCAGTTGCTAATATTTTGGCAAATTGCTTTATCATGTTCTTGCCTCTCTATACATTATTATTTTTCCAAACCATTTTAGAGTAAGTTGCAGAAATCTTGTCACTTGCTCCTATGAACATTAGTGTATATTAACTAATTGGGCTGTGAACCACAAGGTCAGCAGTTCGAAACTACCAGCTGTTCCATGGGAGAAAGATGAG
>NW_006408540.1:23767855-23784719 GCF_000296735.1 Chrysochloris asiatica | reverse complement strand
GGACCCGACTTGATGGCACTTAACAACAACAACAATGGGTCAAAACCAACTTGATGGCACTTAACAACAATAACAATCATGAAAAATGGGGAAAAGATTAAAGTTTTCATGGACTCATTTTACTTGGGTCCACAATCAACGTCCATGGATGCAGCAATCAAGAGATCAAATCATACATTGCATTGGACAAATCTGCTGCAAAAGACGTCTTACCGTGTTAAAGAGCAAAGATGTCACTTTGAAGACTAAGGTGTGACCTTAGTCACCTCATATGCATGTGAAAATTGGTCAATGAATAAGGAAGACTGGAAAAGAATCTTCGCATTTGAATGATGGTGCTGGTGGAGAATATTGAAATTGAGCCCTGGTATGCTGCTGTGGGTCAATGTGCCAGATGGCAAAGCTGTTTGAACTGCAAGGTCAGCAGTTCAAGCTTACCAGCTGCTCTTTGGAAACCCCATACAGGGTTGTTATCAGTTGGCATTGACTCGACAGCACTTAACAACAACAACATGAGACAGTCTCATGTACTTTGGGCATATTTGTCAGGAGGGATCAGTCCCTCCCTGGAGGATATCATGCTTGGTAAAGTAAAGGGTTGATGGAAAAGAGGAAGGGCCCTAACAAGATGGGTTGCCATAGTGTGCTGGGGCCAACTACTGCTGGGGCCAACTGTTGCATCCAACATATGGCTTTTCTCCATGACCCGCATGGAGAGATTAAACTTGAGTAGGGGTGACAGGATATGAGAAATAAAAAAAGACACAAGATACAGTTGAAAATAATATAGATGGGACCAGGTGGGATGTAGCACTCTGATGGAGATACTGTGACACAGACCTAGGCAATGAGTTTATTTTATGCACAGCTCAAGAGGAGGTGCTTGGGGGCAGGGAAAAGAATAACATCTGGTGTTCTGATGCATGCAGTAAGCGGGACTTTATCAGAAGAACGTAGTTGCTAGGGAAACAGAAATAGGGCGGCTAGAATGTTGTGCAGGCTGAGTCGAAGGACATAGCTAAATACAAGGAAAGACCTTGCAAGTTTCCTGTCCCCTGAGGTAGCCCTGCAAGTTCCTCAGGGGAAGGGCTTGACTTGGAAGCAGCCCGAGTTTCTGGACCACAACTGTTCACTTGCAATCCTTCAGTTAAACTACCCCCAAGTTAGGGGAGTTCAGCTCAGCTGCTCCCAGCAATAGTAACTGCAACAACAGGCTCAAGCATAACAACAGTTGTGATATGGTGCAGGACTGAACAATGCTTTGTTCCATTGCACATAGGATCACTGACTCTATAGAACTTAGCAACAACACTAACAGTCAAATTCATAGTTCACATTAGGCTTCACTCTTTGTGCTTTGTTGCATGATCCTATGAGTTTTGACAAATGTATTAAATCATGTGTCCACCATTATTACAATATCATGCAGAATAGTTTCACCGTCCTTGAAATGTCCTGTGCTTCACCTGTTCATCTTTCCCTCCTCCCCCTGAGCTTCTGGAAACTGCTGATCTCTTCACCATTTCTATAGTTTTGCAATGGAGTCCTAGTGTAGTGCTGAGGATAATGCACTGGACTGCACAGTCAATTCGAACTGCAAGGTAGGTAGGTGGTTCAAACCCACCAGTCGTTCCTTGGAAACCCTATACTGGGTTGCTATGAGTTGGAACAGACTTAATGGCACTCAGTAACAACAACACAATTTTGCTAAGTAGCCTGGATAGTGCAATAGTTAATTTGCTAATCAAAAGGTTCAAATCCACCCAGTACATAGAGAGAATAGACTTGGTGATCTTTTCCCGTTGTTGTTGTTAAATGCAGTTTTAACTCACAGCGACCCTGTATAGGATTTCCAAGGATTGGTTGGTGGGTTTGAATCATAAGATTAACCAAAACCAAACTTGTTGTTGTCGAGTTGATTCTGACTCTTAGTGACACTACTGGATTGAAGAACTGTCCCGTAGGGTTTCTGAGGCTGTAATCTTTATGGGAACAGACTGCTTCAACTTTTTCCAAAGAGTAAAGAGCAGTTGCTGAGTTTGAACCACCGACCTTTCTGCTAGCAGCTGAGTGTATAACCACCGTAAAGGTTTCAGTCTAGGAAACAGTATGGGGCAGTTATACTCTGTTCATAGGGCTACTCTGAGTTGGATTTGGCTGGATGGCAGTGGGTTTGGTTTTGGTTTGGTATAGTTTTGCAGACCAGAAGAGGCTCTGCTCAGATTGATTCCTGAGAGGCCTCCTTGCACCTTTGGTGGCAGGAAAGGCTTTCTGGGATGAGACAGTTGCTTTCTGCTTGAAGTGGTTCCCGTTTCCTGGAGATTGGCAAGGAGCTGGATTCCCATGAGCCCCAACACAGCAGGGAGCACTCATTCTGAAGTGTTTTTTTGTGAAGCAATGTTACACATGTAATTATTAATCATATTTACTTTGAGTTTCTAAATTAACACAATTATCCAACTCTTGCAATTACAGAAACACAAAATATGAACCTTTCACTTTTGACAGCGAAAATACTAATTTTAGCATTTAATGAGCTGAAAGGCAAATTGCACCACATTACTGACTGGAGACGCTAAGAGAGGGAGCGAGGCCATCTCTTTGTGCTCCAGAGACATTTGATGTAGAATAGCCTCGGTTTCATTTAGATTTTACTTCCCTCTCAGGTGGACAGTTGACCTTGCTTGACTCCCACCTTTTAGTTGTTTTCAAGGAGACAGAAGTTTGTAATCAGAGAACTTTGATATTGATCGGTTCTCCATGAGCCAGCCTTCTTCATTGTTCGTTCTCCCCTTGTTGGAATTTCTGTTCCATAATTAGGACCTAGTTCAGTGGCCGCTTCCTTTGGAAGCACAAGGTGTTGCAAACAGTTGAGTGCACAGCCAAAATTTTGGAACCTACCTAGAGGCACCTTTCTTCCTGAAGTCTTTTGAACTCCTTAGAACCTTTATTTGTCTAGTCTCCAAATGCCGCCAGCATGTGCCAACTCTTCTGTTTAAGCAAATACTTTAGTTACCATATCAGAAACACCAAAAGGGGGTGTCTTTAAAGAACCCAAATGTATTTCTCAAAGTTTTAGTGCCTAGAAGTCTGAATTCAGCACATGGCTTCAGGGAGAGGTCCTCCCTTGTCTACATCAGCTTCTAGTATTTGCCAGCAAACTTTGGTATGGCCTTATTAGCATAACTAGAGAAAATCCCTATTCCAAAGAGGGTAAGAATTAGAAGTGCAGGGGTAGGATTTCACCATACAGTGTTGAGGGACCCAATTCAATCCTTAATAGCACAGTGTGCTATAAAGTTTTCTGTTTATGGTTCTTGAGATCAAAAGCAAATTTCATCTTTTCCTTTTACACCCCCAACAGGGTTCCTGGCACATGATCAGTGACCAAGGAATAAGTGAATTCCTGACAGAGCCCCACACTGACCATCTAAGAATCCCTGAATACTCATTGCTTACTTCTGGAGGCTGCTGCCTCTAATTCTTTGTGCTTTCTTTCTCTCCAGTGCCCTTTGGTTATTTTACTTTTCACTAGAGTGAAATCAATACTGTAGCTTTATTGCAGCAGAGAAGGCTTTCAGATTACAAAGCAGATGTGATGGTTGGGGGTGGGGAGGGGTAATTCCATTTGAAAGCTATTGGAAAGCAGAAACCTGGAAGCATTTGTGAATTCATCTTGTCACTTCAACTTCTCTTTGACTGATGGTTTTTTTTTTCCTCTTTCATTCTCAAAGACCTCTGGGGATAGCAATTTCCTAAGGTCCCTGATAGGAACCTTTACAGTAGCAGAGTGACTAAGCAGATGTGCCAGTTCAGAAACAGAAAGATGGGTGTTCTCAGAGCCCCAATTCAGAGGGCAGCCTTCAGGTCCAGCCCCACAGGGATGCTATCAGTGCTGTTAGACCTGATCTCACGGCCCTTACCTTCTACCTTTTCAACTCAGTGGGTGTGGTCTAGCTGAGACCAGTGGCCTTTGTTCAACTTGCCAACTTCTACTAGTGAGTGAGTGTCCACTTTTGTACTACCTCCTAGGCCTGGTAATTCTATATCTGTAATTGGTCTTGACCACTGGTGTGACCAAACCAAAAACCCATACCAGGTTGTGAGCACCTATATATTTCATGTTATAGCACTGTACACACCCATACATAAATGTTGTTAAGTGCTTTCAAGTTGGCTCCAACTCATAGAGACCCTGTATAGGGTTTCCGAGGAGTGGCGGTGGGTTTGAACTGCTGGCTTTTTGGTTCAAACTAACTTTGCTGTCCAGTGCTTATCTTATAGCACCACACCAGGACTCCATATATACATATATACAGATGTTATATATATATACACACACACACACACATATATATATACATACACACATATACACAGATCTTATATATATACATATACATAGCTCATATATATACATATACACAGATCTTATATATACACAACATGTTGCTATTAGTTGCCATGGAGCTGGCTCTGACTTATTGAAACATTAGGGACAACAGAACAAAACACTGTCTGGTCCTGTGTCATCTTCACAATCATCGATATGCTTCAGTTCACTCTGCATTTTGAGTACATTCAAATTTAGTCCAGTGCGTTACCCACAGCGCCACACCAAGACTCTGGGGGAGCTGGTATTCCTGCACAATTTTAGACAATATTCTGATCCGTAGAGTTTTCATTGGCTAATTTTGGGGAGTGCCAAGACTTTTTCCCTAGCCTTCTTATTTTAGTCTGGAAGCTCAGCTGAACCTAGTCCACGAAGGGTGTCTCTGCTGGTGTTTGAAATTCTGATAGCATAGCTCCCAGCATCATAGTAACACACAAGCCACTATCGTGTGACAGACTGACAGATAAGTGATATATCTATCTATCCATCTACCTACATATGAGGGGGCTTCAAAAATTTATGGAAAAATTTCAGTACCTCTTAACTCCATTTTTCCACAAACTTTTCGAAGCTTCCTCATACATAAGAGTTCTGGTGTGGTCCTATAGGATAAAGCACTGGTCCCAAAGGTCATTTGAACTGCAAGGTCAGTGATTCAAACTCACCAGCCGCCCCTTGGAAATCTTAGACAGGTCACTATGAGTCGGAATCTACTTGATGGCACCTAACAATAACAATAACAACCAACCTCATACATATACATATACATATACATATATTTGCATACATATCTATTGTTGTTATTAGGTGCTGTTGAGTCTGTTTTGACTCATAGCAATCCTATGCACAACAGAACGAAACACAGCCCAGTCTTGGGCCATCCTCACAATTGCTGTTATGTTTGAGCCCATTGTTGCTGCCACTGCGTCACTTCATATCGTGAGGGTCTTCATCTCTTTCAGTGACCCTCTAGTTTACAAAGCATGATGTCCTACTCCAGGGACTGGTCTGTCCTGACAAAATGTCCGAAGCATGAGGGATGAAGTCTCACCCTATCCTGGCTTCTCAGGTCCATTTTGGTTGTGCTTTCAACACAGATTTTTTTATTGTTGTGACAGTCCATGATCTCTCTCACTCTCTCTCTCTCTCTCTATTTATCTATCTATCTATCCATCCCCTCATGTGGTGCTGTGGGTTAATGCGCTGAACTGCAAAGTTGGTTTGAACTGCAAGATGGGTGGTTCAAGCTCCCCAGCCACTCCTCAGAAATCCTATAAAGAGAAATCCTATTCTGGTGTAGGATAAGCACTGGACCGATGAACCACAAGACTGGTGGTTCAAACTCACTAGCTACTCATTGGACACCCTATACAGAGTTGCTATAAGTTGGAAACAACTCAGTGGCACTGAATAACAACAACAACATATATAGTCCTGGTGTGGAGCTGCAAGTTATTGTGCTGGGCTTTAAGATCACTTTGAACTGCAAGGTTGGTGGTTCAAGCTTACCAGCCACTTCCTGGAAACAGGTTGCTATGAGTTGGTATATATTGAGTCCTGGTGTGGTGCTGTAGGATAAACACCGGACACTAACCATAAGTCAGTGGTTCAAACCCACCAGCCACTCCTCAGAAACCCTTTACAGGGTCGCTATGAGTTGAAACTGACTTGAGGGCACTTAACAACAACATCTATCTGTCTGTCTGTCTACCTACCTATCTACCTACCTACCTATCTCTCTCTCTGTATATGGTGCCATAATGGCAAAGGTATAAAAGTGTGGCTTAAAAGAGCCAAGGCTCCACATTTGCCACTACAGGACAGTTTTGTTCTCTTATATAATGATGCATCCTGCATTCTAGCAAGTCAAGCCAGTAATGTGTCATCAACCCATTTTAAATACTAATAAAAGACATGGCTATGACTTTCATAACTGTCACAGTTGTGGGAGTTGTAAGAAAAGAGGCCAGATGCATTTTGCTCTGTTTCTTAGTCACTGCTTACATCTTTGCTCTCTATTTGCGTCTCTCTGATTCTCCTGTCTTGCTCAGGTCTAGTCTATTGTTAGCCCAGCACACGTGGGCTGCACTGGTCATTTGGGTCCTACGAGGTTTCAGTTTACAAAAATAGGCAATGCTTGACTTTTCACAGTTGCTTCCTCTGTAATTAAAACGACATCTTAAGTTAGAAAAGGAGGAGTTTATGGTATAAGAGCTGAATTTTTATTCTTGAACCACTGCCACATATAATGAAAAGTTTACTATTATTTGAAAGTCAGTTTGAGGGCTGGGTGTAACTAGGTAGTACAAATCGGATAAATTATGCTTTAAGTTCTTTTCTTTTGGAGAACATATTGAATTTTCTTTTTTGTTTTTGTTTGGTTGATCCTGGGGAAGTGGAGTAAATGGAAACTTTTGGCAAAGATTCCTTTTTTAAAAAAAATATAGTTCAAAATATGCAAATGTGCAAATCTTCCTCTGGAGGGATAGAGAGAATATTTTTTTCCTTTCAACTTTATTTCTGAGGTCAGTTACTGCTGATTTAAAACACATGAGGGGGCTTCAAAGAGTTCCTTGAAAAATTCCATTACCTTTTAATTCCATCTTTTCCATGAATGTTTGAAGATTCCTGGTAAAGCATTTGGCTTCCTATGTTTGCTGCTCATTTTATGTTTGGGAATGGGTTGTCGATTCATTTGTCGAGACAATGTATTTCTCACTCTTCAGAAGTGACAGCAACAACAGCCACCTAATGAAGGTATTAATGCTTGTTACAGCTTACAGCTCATCTGGGACTAGTTTAGTCTGGGGTGGGGCCTTTCTACCTTTGATAAAAGAATTGGTGACAAATTGCTTTCATGAGTTTCTTAGAGTTACCTGGGAGAAATTTGAAATTGATTGAGAGAGGAAAGAATTTTAGGAGAAATTTGACCTCCTCTGGTGTGGAGAAAAAATCTCTTTCTAGGTAAAAATCTCTGCATCATCTATCGAAGAAATTGAAGTGACAGGGCTTTTTGCTTTACTTATTCCGCTAAATGCCTCAACTTTATAGCTGGTATGTCAGTTGAGAGCTTTAATGTGATGGTTGAAATAACTCAAGTGTACAGAGGGGATCATGAAGAAATGCCTTTTTTGTTCCAGTTTGTTTATGTAGCAAATACTGTGATTTATTGCATACACAAAGGAGCTCTGGTAACATAGTGGTTATGATGCGGGCTGCTAATCTCACAGTCCCCAGTTTGAAACTACCAGTGGTTCCATGGGAGAAGATGAGGCTTTCTGCTCCCATAAAGATTTACAGCTTCAGAAACCCTATCCAGGGTCGCTATGAATTGGAACTGACTCCACGCCACATATCTACCACCACCACCACCATTGTACATTCAACTAACTTTACATGAGGAAGTGATGCTCAGAATTCTGTCCTCAAGAAGTAATAATTGAGCCAGGGATTTTCTGTGAAAATGCTGATGAACCTTTCAGGGCAAAACCAGGCAGTGGCTTTCTGCAGCATACAGATTCTTTGATATTCTGCCATGCAAAAAGTAAAGTCTAATTTCTCTTCCTGTGAATGAGAATATATGGAGTTCTGAAGTGGTGCTGTGGGTTAATGTGCCAGACTGCAAAGCTGTTTGAACTGCAAGGTCGGTGGTTCAACCTCCCCAGCTGCTCCTTGGAACCCCTATACAGGGTGGTTATGGGTTGGAATAGACTCACTGGCACTTAACAATAACAGCATCATCTTAACCTGAGTTCCTCAGAAAGCAGAGTCTGAGGTAAAGTTTGTGTGGTGGTCTCACATGAACAAGTATTCCATAGAACATGAGGGAAGGGCAGTAGGGAGCAAGAAAGGGCCATTGGAATGATCAAGTGTGGTGATAATTTACACTCAGTGAAGCTATTTACCATGAGACCTGTGATGGCTAATTTTATGTGTCAACTTGGCTAGACTATGGTTTCCAGTGGTTTGGCAAAGCACTAGTCTAATTGCTCTCATGCAGTAATGATCGAACAAATAACTAAGCGTACTGCCGTCAAGTTAATTCAGCCTCATGGCGATCCTATATAGGATTTCCAAGACTATAAATCTTTATGGGAGCAGGCAGCATCATCTTGCTTCTGCAGAGCAGCTGGTGGGTTGGAACTGACAATCTTTCGGTTAGCAGTCCCATGCTTATCCTACGGCACATGTGATTAAATCAGTCAGCCTTGGGTAGAATAAATTGCCTAATGTAATGTAATTCAAAGAGTCCTGATGTGCTGCAGTGGGTTAAAGCACTGGATTGGAAAGTCAGGTTGAAACACAAAGTCAGCAGTTCAAGCTCACCAGCTGCTCTTCAGAAACCCTGTATAGGGTCACTATGGGTTGGAACCAACTTGACAGTACTTAACAACAACAATGTAATACAATGTGATTACCTACAATGTGATATAATCACTTTTCATAATTTGGTCTAACCTATTATATAATGCATAATTACTTCATATGTAGTGTAATATAGCAGTCACTCTCCATAATGTAATGCAATATAATACAATCATCCTTCATGAGGCAATGTCATGTGATATAATCAATTTGTTAAGATCATACCAGTGTAGGGTGACTCCTAAACCTAATCACTTCTGAGTTATATGAAGACCAGAATAGAAACAAAGATACAGGAAAGACAGATGCCTGTGAGAGTTTTCTACAAGCCAAGGAATCCCAAGAAGCCAAGGGATGCTTAAAGACTGTTGATAAGTTAGGAATCAATATGGCTAAAACCCTGATTTGGACTTTTAGTTTACAGGACTGTGAAGAAAAAATATTATGTTCTTTAATGTCATCCACCTGTGGTATTTGTGTTAACAGTAACATGAATTAGCAAAAATAACGAAAACAAACAAAACAACCAAACGCACTGCTATAGAGGCACATATATATATTTCTGAGATTGTAAATTTTTATGGGAGCACATGGCCTCATCTTTCTACTGTAGATAAGCTGGTGGGCTTGAACTGTAGAGTTTGTGGTTAGCAGTCCAGTGTAGAGATACTTTCATTCAAAGAAATGGCTCACAGTTATGGAGACCGGCAGATCCCAAATCCATGGCCAGGCTAGCAGCTTCTCCTGTCTAAGATGGTTGCAGGGGCTGATGAACCCCAAATCAGCAGGCTGCTGGTTCATGGTGCTGCTGTTGTCAAGTTCTATTGCATCGGTTCCAACTCATTACAATCCTGTAGAGAGTTTCCAAGGAATTGTTGGTGTGTTTGAACTGCCAACCTTATCCTACTGTGCTACAACAGAAGGTCTGCATGTCAGGAGGTAGGTTACTGGCTCGTGTCCCAATAACTGGAGGTGAGGTGATGATGAGTTAGATGCAGCATCCAGAAAGAAAACAAGACAAGACTGTATAGGAATGAACACTTTTGGCCTGTTCATTGTGAGGGATAGTAAAGTTTATTTGCCATCTCCATTTCCTCAGGACAAACTTTTTCTTCATGGGACATTAACTTCTCCAATGCGTTGGGTAGCATATGTGTGGGTATAATTGTGTCCCACAATATCTTATGCCTCTATGACAACAATGAAGACTTGCGGCAGGAGGTTAGACTGGAAGGTAGAGGCATGATATGAAGTTCTAATAAAATGTGACCCCATTAAACTGGTCAGAGTTCATGAAAAAACTAGCCACTGGCCCCTTTGTCAAAGGCACTGGTGGTAATAGATAATGCCGGAGAGTCTCTGTAGGATATTATAAAATGTCTGATATACATGCTTATGCTATACCAGATTCCCTACTCTGTAGGATATTATAAAATGTCTGATATACATGCTTATGCTATACCAGATTCCCTAGTGTATTCCTTGTTGGGCCATTGGGCCTACTGAGGTTTCAATGCACTAGAACTTCCCATGTTGTTGTTAGCTGTTGTTGAGTCGGTTCCAATTCATAGTAACACCATATACAACAGAATGAAAAAAACATTGTCTGGTACTAAGTCATCCTCAAGGGTCCCTGATACTCTGTAGGATTAGCACCCTTAAAGGAATGTTGTGTAACATATCTGTATCAGAATCATCTGAAGGGAGAGGGCACTTGCTAAAGACATAGATTTCTAGGTCTCACCTTAAGAAATCTACTGCCACCAAGTCCCTTATGATCCATGTCGACTCCATGTGTGTCAGAGTAGAACTCTTCTCTGTAGGAGTTTTAGTTGTTGAGCATGGTTTGAGGCACTTAGAGACCCAATGAAGCAAAACTTGTGGGAACAGTTTTGGGCATATTTACAAGTGTTGCTGGGAGCTGTAGAGTTAATTTTGACTCCTAGCAACCACATGATAGGGTAAAACTTCCCCATAGGATTTTCTTGGCTATACTCTCTACAGAAGCAGATTACTGGATCTCTTTCCCATGGAGCCTCTGGGTGGAATCGAACTACTATCCTTTTGGTTATCAGTCTAGTGCTTAACTGTTTGTACCACCAGATATTTTTTTTTTCATTGTGGTAAATACATATGTAACGAAACACCTGTCATTCAACATTCTTCACATGTACAATTTAGTGACATTAATTGTGTTCACAATGCTGTACAACCATGACCACCATCCTTTTCCAGATTTTTCTATCATCCTTATCAGAAGTTCAGTATCCATGAGCAATTAGTTTCCCTTGTCCCTTCCCTCCAACTCATCTCTGGAAACCACTAATAAGCTTATAAGAACTACTGAAAAATAAGAAATCAGATTCTATTAAAGTTAACTTTATTGGGCCCTGCATGACATGTTTAAAAACAGTATGAATCAGCGCAGACACTGAAGTAATTTCCATATAAAGTAAATTATCTACCAGAACTCATTTAATTCAAGAATCCTGACAAGCTATTACCATTTCAATTCACTGATTATACTTTACTTAAATGCCAAGTACTGAAGTGCATTGGATACTTGAGTACACAGAATAGCATCTGTACCCATAGCTCTTAGGAAAATACACTGTATTGTCACCCATTATTTTTATAACTTTTCCCAGAGCTGTGAGGTTAACTTAATGGGGTCAACTCTCTTAGAGAGTCAAGGAAGACATTTACAAAGACACTTCTGCTATGGAACTGCATAGTTTTGAGCCTAGAGCACAAAGGGTCTTGCGTTAGATCTGTTGCTATGAAATTTATGCAGCGATGTGGTCAGCTACTTCACAGATTTTATCTTTTTAAATGTGGAGACTTGTGATGATGCCCATACAATACTACATCCATTAGGTCAACACCAACTCACGGTGACCTTGAATGCAAGTAGAACTATGCTCCATATGGATTCCAATGACTGACTTTTAAAAGTAGATTGCCAAAGCTTTCTTCTGCGGTACCTCCATGTGAACTTGAGCCTACAACCTTTTGGCTAACAGCCTAGTGTATTGACCATTTACACTACCTAGAACTCGTCTCCAGTTTCCATCTCTGTTTATTTCAGTTTATGTTTGCTTCTGAATTAGGGCAAAACCAATCTTCTTTCACTTACTGACTCATTTTACTCAATACAAATTTGAATGCTGTTCCATGTTCAAAGGTGGAAATCACACAACGATTCCTTGCCTCAAGGCATTCCTAGTCTAGTATGGAAGACAGATACCAGGGAACAAAAATCACCCTCTACTTTCATGGTCTCATGGTCAGGAGCTCTGGTAGCATAGTGGTTATGATTTGGGCTGCTAACCTCAAGGTCAGCGGTTAGAAACTACCAGCTGTTCTGCTGGAGAAAGATGAGGCTTTCTGCTCCTGTAAAGATTTATAGCCTCAGAAACCCTGTGCAGGGTCACTATGAGTCGGAACCGACTCCACGGCACATAACAACAACAGCGCTCATGGTCACTCCACATTTGGGAGAATGGTCTGGTTCCATATCTCTCATTCAGCCTGCCTTAGAAGAGCTCTTGGGCTCAGAACATTTTCTGATGAGGAGGCTGGGAATTAGATCACTCTCTTCCAGTTCCTTCTTATCAGAAAAGACTTTCCCTGCCCTATGATACCTGGCCAATCCCACTTCTATGTTTATTCCCAGAGGGGAGAGAATGGATCTCTTTTGACTATAGCACAAGAGAGGTGTGGGTAGAACATCTGCCCTGCACCAGCCAAGTATGGTGACTTGCTGACCCTGGGAGGTTGGAACTCATTAGTGAATCCCACCAGCTGCTCCTTGGAAATCCTATACTGGGTCTTTGGCAATTGGTCAGAGGGGGTCAAGTCCCAACTCAGTGGCACATAACCAGAAGCACCACCACCTACTGAAAACACCCTAATTGGCTCACATGTGGTTTTAGCAGATGGTGGTTGGAGACTATACTCATTTCCTCTTGCTGAACTGTCCTGAGCGCACATGTTTTATGGAATTCTGGAGCCATTTGTGTGAAAGAAGACTCTGTTTTAAAAGAAATTCACCAATTTTTGAGAAGCTTCTGACTCACATAGCTGCAGGGCTGATGAACCAAGATCCATGGGTCAGACAGCAGGCAGGCAGGTCAAGCAGATAAGATGGCTGGCTGCTGACAACTCCCAGGATCAGCAGGCAAAAAAGCAGGCCACTGGCTCAAGTCCAAAGAACCAAAGGTGGAATGACAATTCAGATGCACAATCCAGACCCAGCAGAAAGCAAATAAGCTTTGCCTAAGTGTTGAATCAAAGGAGCTCTGGTGGTATAGTGGTTACGAATAGGGCTGCAAACCACAAGGTCAGCAGTTTGAAACAACCAGCTGTTCCACGGGAGAAAGATGAGGCGTTCTGCTCCCATAAAGATTTACAGCCTCGGAAACCTTCTACAGGGTCGCTATTGAGTTGGAACTGACTCCACGGCACACAGCCACCTGGTGTTGAAGCAAGAGTATTACAGTGAGTAAAGTATTATCCTTTGCACAAGTAGTAGAGCACATGTGTGTCTTTTGTTGGCGACTTTAAACTCTAGCACAAGAAAATCATTAAGACACGTGTGTCAAAAAAATCGACCAAAATCCCAAACCTGTTGGCATGCGGTGAATTCCGACTCACAGAGACCCAATAGAACAAGGTAGAACTACCCCACAGGTTTTCAAAGCTGTCAGACTTTACTGGTCACAACTTTCTCTTGTGAGGTGATGGCTCCAACTACTAACCTTTTGATTAGCAGCAGCGTGCTTAAGCATTGCATCACCAGGGCTCCTGGACACAATGTTGTTATTGCTAAGTGCCTTTGAATCAGTTCCTACTCATAATACTAGTAGTAGTAGTTGTAGTTAAGTGCTGTTGAGTAAGTGCCGATTCATGCTTGACAGAACTTAACTACTACTATGAGCCGGAAATGACTTGATGGCACTTAACAATAACAATGAGGCTTTTTGCTCCTGCAAACATTGAAAAGCCTCAGAAACAGGGTCACTATGAGTTAGAATTGAGTCAAAAGGCACTTAACAACAATAACACTGTGTCCAGGAGTCCTCAGAAACCCTATACAGGAACAGCTGGTGGGTTTGAACTGTTCACCTTGTGGTTCAACCCGATCTTCACAGTCTAGTGCTGATCCTATAATGCCACGTCAGGAGTCCATTGTTGTTGTTGTTAAGTGCTGTCGAGTCGGTTCCGACTCATAACGACTCTGTGTGGAGTTTCCAAGCACCAGCTGGTGAATTTGAACTACCGACATTGTGGTTCAAACCAATCTTGCTTTATCCTACAGCGCCACACCAGGACGTCAGGAGTCCATGTTGTTGCTGTTGTAAGTGCCTTCGAGTTGGTTCCAACCCATAGCGCCCTTGTATAGGGTTTCCAAGGAGCAGCTGGTGAGCTTGAACCACCGACCTTGCAGTTCAAAAGTCTTTGCAGTCTGATGCATTAACTCACAGCGCCACGCCAGGAGTCCATGTTGTTACGTGCCGTCGAGGCGATTCAGACCCATAGCGACCTGTATAGGGTTTCCGAGTAGCAGCTGGTGAGCTTGAAGTTCAACCGACTTTGCAGTCTGACGCATTAAGCCATAGCACCACACCAGGACCATAGTGGCGTGTAAATGTCAGTGTTGTGGCCCTCTACATACTTCCCGTTTTTCTGACAGTCTGAGATGACATAATCCTCTGCTAGTTACAGAGATAAGTGTAATTACTAGAGTAGATGTGTAAAACATGTTGTCAGGAGCCTTTCATCTAAAAAGAAGCTCAAGAAGACAAAAACAAAAAAAATTGATTTAGGTCACTGTATCTTAATTGTGGAGTCCTGGTGTGGCACTGTGGGTTAATGAGCTAGACTGCAAAGTCATTTGAACTGTAAGGTCAGTGGTTCAAGCTCACCAGCTGCTTGTCGGAAACCCTATACAGGGTCAGAACCGTCTCCATGGCACTTAACAACAACATCTTAATTGTACTGGTATCATTTCTTTAAGTGTAGAGATTGCTGTTTGGACGCTATAGAAGTATTTTTTCAGGAACTACTGAAAACATACAAATTATTTTGATGAATTTCTGTTTTAAATAGATATGGGCTTAGAAAGATATGCTTCAAGCAAAAAGCTCATTACTTCTTCACACTTTCGTTTTTTTTTTGTTGTTGTTGTTTTTTTTTTTTTGAAATTAACAAACAGGCTTATGAATGAGAAGCAGAGGAAGAAAGATGAATTTCTGTTTTATTTCATGTCATCTGCCAGTTAGACTCAATAATCTTTTTAAGCTTAGTTTTTGATAAGTGAAGTTCCTCACATAATTGATAGATGGTTTTGCTGATCCATCAAATGCGTATATTTTTTCTATTCGTTGTGACTCCTAGCTTGAAGTAAGTACCATGGTAACAGTTGATTAAGATGATTAATCTGTAAGACTTGTACTGATTTCAATGACTTTTATTCCAATGAAAAGTTTTGGAATATATATTACTAAAAAGATGAATGTCAACAAAACTGTTTTGGAACAAGGCATGAGAACTAATATGGTAGACAGAGGGAGATAAGTAGATATTTAAGTGACTATTTCAGAAGCAGCAAGTTATAATATGGAAAAGCAGCTATTTCCTTCACTAAACACATTTCATTCTATTTCTTTGCATGAGTGGGATGCTTATTGATTGAATATGCATAATTAAATTAAGAATGCTGCATTAAAAACCCACTCCCTGTGAATATATTCTGACTTATACAATCCAGTAGTGCTGAATTCTGACATCTGTTTCTTGATGTGCCTCTGGTTTTGTTCTGGCAAATACTATTAAGAAAATACATTTTCCTGATTGTTAACATAATATGTCATTAATTCATATATAGTACAGAGATACAAAGAAGAATGCTATCCATAATTCTACGACCAAGAAATAACCACTGCTATTATTTTGGTATTGATTTTTCCAGTCTTTGTGTCTGTAACCATTTTATTAAATGGATTTAACTTATTAGGGTACAATCAGGAAAAGGTATTATTTTTACTCCAATACTTTCAAAAGTGTTCTGTTATTTCCTCCTTCCCTGTATCATGACAATATTCCTGGCATATAGTTTTCTGTTCTCTGTCATTCTTGCTTTCTATCTCTTCCCTAAACATCATTGGCTATGGTGCAAGAATTTATACCAGGGAAATTGACACATGCTACACAGGTACTGCCCTGCCTCCCCAGCCACTACAATGATTACTCCAGGTAACCTAGGATTCAGCATATGACCTTTCCTCAGCTCCAGGGTTTGGGTCAGAGGCTAGTTAATCAATGTGGTTTTCAGAAAATTTGTTGGGAATTATGGGAGAGAGAAAATCTGTTTCTTTTTGTTATGATGTTAGGATGGAAATGAAACCTGAAACTGCTGCAGCCATTGTATTATATTGGGAAGCTAACCGTGAGGCTAGTCATAAGGTTTTCAGTGACTAAAAATTCAGAAGTAGTTCATCACTCTTTCTTCCTAGTCTGTCTTTGTCTGGAAGCTCATCTGAAACTTGTCCACCATGGGTGACCCTGCTGGTATTTAAAAAACCAATGGCATAGCTTTCAGAATCACAGCAACTCACAAGCCACAACAGTACGACAAACGGACAGACAAGTGGTGGCCGTTTGGTTTTAAGTGGAAGCTGTCACTTTAAATTTTGAGAAGATCTGTGTGCATGTGTAGTAGAACCCTCCAGGGGTGGAGGTGAGGTGTCTATTCACTCAGACATCCCCTCTGGTAACCAGAATGGAGGTGAGCAGACAGTAAGAGACCAATGAACAGACACCAAAAAAAGAATGTCCACACCTGTTATCTCCGCGGTTCTGTCAGGTGTTTGTGGCTGTTCTGATCCTTCCCCCACTTGGTCTCTCCCAAGGTGGTGGCTCTGGAAGTAGCTGAGCATCTTGAATTAGAAAGTCCTCTTGCTGAAAGTGAAGAGGACTTAAAACATTTACTGATGAAGATCAAACAGCACAGCCTTTGGTATGGATTACATCTCAATGTAAAGAAAACAAAAATCCTCACCACTGGACCAGTAAACAACATTCTTATCACCAGAGAAAAGATTG
>NW_006408540.1:23765699-23767240 GCF_000296735.1 Chrysochloris asiatica | reverse complement strand
TATGGGTCGGTACCAACTCTATGGCACCTAACAACAATAACAACAACTGCGAGGCAGAAGCTCACATAGAGATATCAATAAGGTCACAAGAAATGCAGAGACAGGAAGCTGGACTCCTAAACAAAACATACCCAAGCTCTGAGCTAGTTTTTTTTTTAAAAGCTTTTATTGTGATGGTTATATGGGAGAAGATTGGTTTTGCACTCAACCAATCATATTTTGTTTCATTGCAATGATTACAATCCCCTCCATGCACCATCAGTTAACAGTATTTGCCTCTATTCCCTCTTATTATTACTATTTTTAAATTTTATGTACACAAAAATACATAGGAATGTATAATTGTTTAAACAACCAAAGGGCACATTTTACAAGCCAGCCTCCTGGCTGCCAACACACAGCCTTTCTCTTTCCATGAATCTAGAATCCTCAGCTGTTCAATCTCTCCGTGCCATCACTTCTGTCTCCATCTCTGGTGTTGCTGCTTCTCTGATTAGGATCCCATATTCCACTCATGCTCTTCTCTCTTGATGAGCCTGAGGTCCTCAGTTCCTGGAATGTAAGATTAACTACTCCACCCTTTTGTTACATAACTTCTACCTTTACAATTGTAACAATCGCAATTAGTTATGATAACAATTACTCACTATTGAGTTAAAAGAATCCTATCCCCATCTCCTTTCGTCAGACCCATCTATTGTTGTTGTTAAGTGCTGTTGAGTCAGTTCCGACCCATAGTAACCCTGATAGGGTTTCCAAGGAACAACTGGTGAGTCACTCTAGATAAGATAAAAACAATTCAGTGGGGATTCTACCTTCCCCTGCATGCTCTGAAGCTAAACTCCCTCTTGAAAATTTACAAGCCTGCCAATTTGTGCCTTTATAGCCCCACCCCCATTTTAGGTAGCTAATAAGGAGCTCCGGTAGCGTAGTGGTTACGAATCGGGCTGTGAACCGCAAGGTCAGCAGTTCGAAAACACCAGCGGTTCTGTGGGAGAAAGATGAGGCATTCTGCTCCCGTAAAGATTTACAGCCTCGGAAACCCTGTGCAGGGTCGCTATGAGTTGGAACTGACTCCACGGCACTTAACAACAACAACAATGTCTAAGTTGCCTGTCTCTATCAACCCTGTCTACTGAGGGGATAGACTAGATCCTTGATGAGAAGACTCCTTCCCTCTCTGTTGGTATTTTGAGCCACTACAAGCTCTGGTAGCATAGTGGTTGTGAGTCGTGCTGCCAACCTCAAGGTCAGCAGTTTGAAACTACCAGTGGCTCTGTGGGAGAAAGATGAGGCGTTCTGCTCCCGTAAAGATTTACAACCTTGGAAACCCTGTGCAGGGTCACTATGAGTCAGAACCAACTCTATGGTACTTAACAACAACAACAAAAACATCCCTAAGTATAGTGGAGATCTGGTTGGCCAGCAGTGTGGCAAGACCTGGGGACTCTTGGGCCCAGAGTCGGTGACATAGCCACAGAGGACTAGAGTGGAGATTGAAGCATCCAGCGATAAGAAGAGAGGGTATATGCACAAGAACA
>NW_006408540.1:23761447-23764699 GCF_000296735.1 Chrysochloris asiatica | reverse complement strand
TGCTCCCCTGCTCACCGTGGCTAGGTCAGTGTCCACGGACTCAGGAGTTCCCAAGTCTGCTCTGAGCTAGTTTTCATCTACTAAATTATGTCAGCCAATAAATCATGTTCAATGTTTGAGTTAGTTTGAGTATTTTCCTGTTCTTACTTATTGGGCTGCTAACTGTGAGGTCAGTTGTTCAAATGTACCAATTGCTCCCTGGGAGAAGGAAGAGACTTTCTGCTCTCATAAAGTTTACAGCCTCGGAAAGTCTATACAGGGTTGCTATGACTCAGAACTGATTCAGTGGCATATAACCACCACCACCACCACCTGCCAAAAACATTGTAATTGGCTCACGTGTGGTTTTAGCAGATGGTAGTTGGAGACCACACTTATTTCCTGTTGCTGAACTGTCCTGAGCTCAGTAAAATCACATGGTTTATGAAATTCTGGAGCCATTTGTGAGAAAGAAGACTCAGTTTTAGAAGAAATTCACAGATTTTTGAGGAGGATGAATTATGCATGAAGTTTCTGTAACAGACTTTCAAGTGCAAACCTCAGGATGTGATGAATTCTGAAGAATCAGTCCTATCAATTTGTCTCTGTTTTAAGTGGATTTGATTGAGCTGAAGGATAATTGAGATTTCCAAGGTGATATAGAATCTTTGTAATGTTAAAAGTCAGTGTATTAATTCCAAAGAAGTTAGGAAATTTACCACTCTATGGCTTAAGACTCCTAGTGTGACATTGTAGGATAAGCACTGGACTGCTAACCACAAGGTTGATGGTTCAAACCCACTAGCTACTACATCAAAACTCTATACAGGATCGCTATGAGTCAGAACTGACTCAACAGCCTTTAACAACAGCAACATGGCTAAAGGGTGACCATGATTTATTTCCCCCTGTCTTAAAATATTTTCTTTTGCAAGGAGGTGTTGAAATACAAACTAAAAGCTACTATCTCTAGATAGTAGTCCTTGTGTGACACTGTGGGATAAAGCATTGGACAGCAAGGCTGGTTTGAAAAACAAGGTCAATCAAGGGAGAAGAGCATAAGCAGAATGTGGGATCCTATCCAGAGAAGCAGTGACACCAGAGATGGAGGCAGAGATGATGACATGGAGAGATGGAGCAACTGAGGACTCTAGACTCATGGAAAGAGAAAGGCTGTGTGCTGGCGGTCAGGAGGCAGACTTGCAGAATGTGCCCTTTGGTTGTTTAAATGATTATATATTCCTGAGTTTTTTTGTGTATATCCAAAAAAAACAACAACAAACCAACCCCCAAACAAAAAACCAACAAAGAAAACCCAGAGGTAATAGAAGTAAATACTGTTGAATGACGATGCATGGAGGTGAGCATTGCAATGAAACGAAATACAATAAATGTATTTATATGAAATGTGAAACCAATGCTCTCTCATGTGAATGATCACTAAATTCACAATACAAACTTTAGAAAGAAAAACAAGGTCAGTGGTTCAAACTCATCAACTGCTTCTCGGAAACCCTATCTATACAGGTCGCTATGAGTTGGAATCGACTCCATGGCACTTCACAACAACAACTACAATCTCTAGATTAATCTAGAGTCAGAATTTAGTCATATCAACTGCATATATTTTTAGATCAGTTTATTTGTTGCCATCATTATTTTGCTGTGCTTGATCCATGTTCTTCACTCTGAATGAAATTGACAAAACTTTTTATAGCGTTGCTTTTGGGTTCTTTCCTTAAAACAGACTGTCCATTACTATCATTGGTGTTCAGTGGTAGAGCTCTTACCTTCCTCGGGGGGAGACCTGGCTTCAATTCCTGACTAATGCACCTTATTGAAAGCCACCACTTGTTCGTCATTGGAAGCTTGTGTGTTGCTATGATGCTGAACAGGTTTCAGTGGTGCTTCCAGAGTTAGAGTAGGAAGACAGGTGAGGGGATTTTGTTCCAAAGAAATCAGTCAATGAAAGCTCTATGGATCATGATAGTCTGATCCTGTATCACAGGGGATCATCGTGGGTCCTGGGCTGACTAGATGGCAGCTAACAATAACAGCAACATGACCATTACAAACATTAAAAAAATTCATGCAGCTTCAGATACTAGACACTCTGACTGGGTGGCCCTTTGTTAAAAATTGTTGAATGTTGGTGTGCTAAAAATTTTTTTTTTGTGTGTGTCACTCTAATATGTTTTCCTGTCACTTTCATTTGCTGGTTCCAGCTAATTTCTCTCTGAATATATAGTATTTTATTTTCACTTGTAACCCCAGCAAATATTAACAAGCTTTACCCAGTGTGGCACTGGAGGATGAGCGGTGGGCTGCAAGGTTGGTTTGAATCACAAGGTCGATTATTCAAACCCACCAGCAGCTCCTCGGAAACCTTATTCAGGGTCAGAACCGATTCGACAGAATTTCACAACAACAACATCATACCATTATCTCCCTACCCTGCAAGTCTTATTTCCCAGATAAAATTGCCAGCCCCTTATACTTGTCATCCCATTCTTTCTGCCATTGACAACTTGGCAAGGTCTTTACAGAAAGAATGTGTTCATCATTGATGCTGTTGTCAAGTGCCGTCGAGTCGATTCTGACACATAGCAACCTTGTATAGGGTTTCCAAGGAACAACTAGTGAGCTTGAACTGCCAACCTTGCAGTTCAAATGGCTTTGCAGTCTGGCGCAATAACCCACAGTGCCACACATCATAAGAAGGGACAAAAAGAAGTAAGCATTGATAGAATTAGCATGGGAGCTGTAGGATAAGCACTAGACCTCAAGGCCAATTTGAACCACAAGGTGGGCAGTTCAAATCCACCAGCTGCTCCCTGGAAACCCTAAACAGGGTTGCTATTAGTTGGTACCGACTTGATGGCACTTAACAACAACAACAACAATGTACTGGGCAGAGCTATTGAGATTTCTATGACTTTGTGGATATTTTCATGCTCTAGAATTTGGAATACTATATGGAAGTTTATCATAACTAAACCAGTGGCTCATAGATGTAATTATGTAGTATGTTGTTGTTGTTGTTAAGTGCTGTCGAATATAGATTGATTAAAAACAAGTACTCCTAAGAAACAGACCCAGGATAAGCAAAGTACTGCTTAAGAAGAATAAGGTTGGAGGCCTCTCACTCCCCGACTTCAAAATTTACTACACGGCTACAGCGGTCAAAACAGCTTGGTACTGGTACAATGAAAGATACATAGATCAATGGAACAGAATCAAGAATCCAGAAATTAACCCATCTACATACAGCCA
>NW_006408540.1:23734069-23760847 GCF_000296735.1 Chrysochloris asiatica | reverse complement strand
GACAATAAATGCTGGTGGGGATGTGGAGAGACTGGGACACTCCTGCATTGCTGGTGGGACTGCAAAATGGTCCAACCTCTTTGGAAAGCAATATGGCTCTTCCTGAGAAGGTTGGAAATAGAAATACCTTATGATCCAGCAATTCCTCTACTAGGTATTTACCCACAAGAAATACAAGCCATAACACGAGTAGATATATGCACACCAATATTCATAGCAGTACTATTTACAATAGCAAAAAGATGGAAACAGCCAAAGTGACCATCCACTGAAGAATGGATAAACAAACTGTGGTACATACACACAATGGAATACTATGCTACCCTGAAGAATAACAAGGAGGCTGCAAGTCACCGCATAACATGGGTGAACCTTGAGGACATTATGTTGAGTGAAATTAGTCAGTCACAAAAGGAGAAATACTGTGTAGGACCACTACTGTAAAAAACTAAGAAAAAGAACCATACTAAAGGGGGGTGGGGTGGGATTCTTTGCTGGCTACTGGGATGTGGGGTTTGGGGTGAGGGTAGGGAGGGGAAGGTGGAGCACAGGGTAGGGAATAGACACAGGACAGGTTGGGTGCTGGGGAGGGGGGAAATATATAAGAAGGGGGAAGTAATGGAAGAACAAAGCGGATGGGAGAACAATTAGGCAGGTTTTATGGGCTAAGTGAGACAGAGGTAAATAATGATGTATGTATAACCTTGGAACAACAGGGTTCTGGGATACAGGAATTGAGACAAGGTTAGAATGGGGAAAAGGAGGGAAATAATGTTAAGATGCTTGGCTGTCTTCTGAATCTTGATTTCCCTGGCATACCATTATAAAATAGACACTTGAGGAGGAGAGAAAGGAATAACCAGAAATATCACCATAGAAAGCTTGTAAATCCGTCTTCTGCCTATAACTGGTTGGAATACCTAAAATAGGGCTACAACATGCCCAGTAAAGGAGGTTTCCTGTGGGGAGTTTGCATTACATAAGACCATAGGTGGAATCCTGAACAGCATCCAGAATCTTCAGAGGAGGGAAATTTCCACTTGAAAGGACAAGCAGACTGGCTTGGAGTGGCCAGAAGAACAGAAGAGACTTCTTGAAAGAAAGACCTACAGGATAAATACAAAACAATATAGGCAGACCGACTGATTACTTCAAGAACAAGCAAGTTGCTCACCCGGGAGACATCAAGGCAAGTGGTCAGGTCCCCTCAGGGCAAACCCCCTTCCAAGACTAAGACTCAATGGGAATACATGTTCTGATTGGTGAACACATTTGTCACCAATAAGGGGAAGTGAGGGAAAAACAGCAATGAAGCTGCGAGCTAAGCCCTACAACGTTCAATAGACTCCTGTGAATCCTGGTGGAGACCTGGTTGGCTAGCAGTGTGGCAAGACCTGGGGACTCTTGGGCTCAGAGTCAGTGACATTGCCACAGAGGACTAGAGTGGAGAGTGAAGTGTCCAGCTGGTAAAAAGGGAGGCCATATGCACAAGAACATCCACACTTGCAGATATTACCCACTTGACCTGGCTTCAGTGACTGGATGATCAGAGCTCAACTAGAAGAAGAAAGAAGAGAGAGAGAGAGAGAGAAAAAAGAGTAATCTGATATAATTTGATGAACTTGACCTACACCTATGGATGCAGTAGCTCAAAAGAGGGAACAAATCTTTACAGCGAAGATCATTCCCACCCCTTCCATACACAGAATAGACAGAGATGGACAACTTGGACATTGGCTACCCAAAAAGGGGGGGCTTCAAAGGCAAGAAGTGACTGGTTTACAAACTTTCAAGAGGGAATCTAAATCCAGAGGGCTTGGAGGAAGGTAGAATCTCCACTGAGTAATTTCTAATCTGTCTAGGCGGGGCTGATGAAAAGAAGTACAGATAGGTCTCTTGTGATACAATATTGAATAATTGTTATCAGGACTGATTGTGAGGGTTAGAAATGTAAATGTAGACATTTTGTAGCAAGGAAGGGAGTGACTAACTTTGAAGTCTAGGAGTTGAGGTCCCTGGGACCATCAATGGGGAAGAGCAGAGAGCGGAACCCTACCCAGAGAAGCAGTGATGCCAGAGATGGAGGCAGAGACCATGACATGGAGAGATGGAGTGGCTGGGGACTTTAGACTCAGAGAGGGAGAGGGGGCTGTGTGTTGACAACTGGGGGGCAGGCTTGCAGGGTATACCCTGTGGTTGGTTGATGATGTATGGAGGGGATTGTAACCATGGCAATGAAATGATAAAGGATAGGATGAACGTAAAACTAATGTTCGCCCATGTAAACTATCACAATAAAACATTAAAACAAAAAAAACACACCAAAAAACAATTATTCCTCAGAAAGGAAGAAAAGGCTGATTTTCTATTACAGTTATTTAAAAACATTCTTCATTTGTTTCAAATCATTCATAGATTTCACATTCCTTTTTTTTTTTAAATTGTGAATTATGTGATAGTCTACTGGGAAAACACCAGCCCCACATTCATCTTATCCTACTTTGCTTCACTGCAATTACAATTCCACACATGCATCATCAAACAACCAAAGGGTACATCCTGCAAGCCTGCCCCTGATTATCAACACATAGTCCCTCTCCCTCCCAGAGTCCAGAATCCCCAGCTGCTCCATCTCTGGAGTCCCTGCTTCTCTGGATAGGGTCCTGCACTCCACTCCTCTCCCATGATGGTCCCAGGGACCTCTGCTCCTGTGCTGCAAGATCAGCCACTCCCCTCTTTTTGTTGCAGAGCGTCTACCTTTACATTTCCAACACTCACAGTCAGACCTGTAGCAATCATTCACTATTGAACCACAAAAGTCTTATCCCCAACTCCTTTCATCAGCCCTGTCCAGACAAGTTGGAAATCACTCAGTGGAGACTCTACCTTCTCCCGCATCCTCTGGAACTAGGTTTCCTCTTGAAAGTTTGTAAGCCAGTCACTTCTTGCCTTTGTAGCCACACCCCCACCCCCTCATTTTGGGTAGCCAGTGTCTAAATTGTCCATCCTTGCCAACTCTGTGTACCGAGGGGGTGGGCATGATCCTCGCTATAAGGATTTGTTTTCTCCTTTGAGCTACTACATCCACAAGGATAGGTCAAGTTCATCAAATTGTAGTGGATTACTCTTTTTTTCTTCTTCTTTCGTCCTCTGGTAGAGTTCTGATCATCCAGCCATTGAAGCCAGGTCAAATGGTTACTATCTGCAAGTATGGGTGTTCTTGTGCATCTGCCCTCACTTCATATCAGCCAGACCCTTCACTGTCCACTCTAGTCCTCTGTGGCCGTGTCCCTGGACCCAGGAATCCCCAGGTCTTGCCATACTGCTGGCCAACCAGGTCTCAGCCCAGGTTGACAGGAGTCTATTGTTATATTCTTTTTGAGTTGAAATTCTTAATGATGCTATTTGTTGATCTACAAACACCTAAGTTACAAGAAACTTTTTCTCAAAGGTAGTCATTCATGAGTCAGAATATTCCTCTAAAAAGAAATTCCATTAAAAAACCAGTGTTTGCCATTTGAAGTTTGCTCTTTTCTGGGAAGATGCTTTCATTCCCAGCCATGAAACTTTCCCCTAAAATGGCCACAATGCAGGCAGTAAATGATGACAAAAGCCAGTATGCATTGAATGCTTTGCCTGTGCATGAAGAGCCCTGGTGGCGCTGTGGCTGTTAATTGAATGGTTAGAGGTTCAAACCCACCAGCTGTCCTCAGGAGAAAGATGAGGCTGCTCGTTCCTACTAATGTTTTTAATCTCAGAAATCATACATAAAGTCACTATGAGTTGGAATTGATTTAATGGCAGTGCACTTGGCTTGATTTTTTGGAGAGGAAACTATTAAGTATGATAAAATACATTTTGTTGAAAACAATATGATTGAACAAACAAGACCCTTTGGTAGCTTGCTGATTTGTCCTTTTGTTTTCTGAGGATGAATATCCATTTCCATTAAGTGGCTTGATTCATAATGACACTGTAGGACAGTTAGAAACTGTTCCTTGGGGTTTCCAAAGCTATAAACTTTTTTTAAATTTTTATTGTGAATTATGTGGAGTTACATGGGAGAACATCAGTTTTACATTCATCCTACCGTAGTTCGTTTCATTGCAATGAATACAATACCCTCTATGCATCATCAAATAACCAAAGGGTACACCCCAAAGGCCCATGCCCACCAGCCGCCAGCACACAGCCTTTCTCCCTCTGAATGTCCCCAGCCGCTCCATCTGTCCACGTCATCATCTCTGTCTCCATCCCTGGAGTCACTGCCTCTCTGGGTAGGGTCACGCTCTCAGCTCTTCTCACTTGATGGTCCCAGGGACCTCCGCTCCTGGGCTGCAAAATCATTCACTCCCCTTCTTTTGTCAAAAAACATCTACCTTTACATTTCCGACTCTCACAGTCAGTCCTGATGGCAATTATTCACTATTGTACCACAAGAGTCTTATCTCCATTTCCTTTCGCCAGCCTGGTCCCAACCTATTGGAAATAATTCAGTGGAGGTTCTACCCACCCCCACCCCATCTGGAACTAGGCTCCTTCTTGAAAGCTCGTAAGCCAGTCACTTTTCCCCCCTCCCCCATTTTGGTTAGCCAATGTCCAAGTTGCCCATCCCTGTCAACCCTGTGTACCAAGGGGGTGGGAGTGATCCTTGCTGTAAAGATGTGTTCCCTCCTCTGAACTACTACATCCACAAGGATAGGTAAAGTTCATCAAACTGTAGTGGGTTACTCTTTTTTTGCTTCCCTCTCCTTTCTTCTTCTAGTCTAGCTCCTATCATGCAGCTATCAAAGGCAAGTCAAGTGGGCACTATCTGCAAGTATGGGTGTTCTTGTGCATCTTCTCTCATTTCACATCAGCTGAACCCTTCACTCTCCGCTCTAGTCCTCTGTGGCCATGTCACTGCCTCTGGGCCCAGGAGTCCCTGGGTCTTGCCGTACTGCTGGCCATCCAGGTCTCCACCCGGGTTCATAGGAGTCTATTGAATGTGGTAGGACTCAGATCCCAACTTCATTGCTGTTTTATCCTCCTCTTCCCCTTATTGGTGACCACTGTGGTCACCAGCCAGACCACATGCCTGCTCGTGTATTCCCCTGGAGTCTCAGTCTTGGAAGGGAGTTTCATTTGGCTTGATTTTTGACCTGTGCTCAGGAGCAACTAGGAAATGAGGAGGTATGCAGGCCCCTGGGGATAACCCTCAAATAAAGGGGATACAATTCTAGGCTCGCACCCCACAGTCAGGTGATGCTGGGAGGAATCTGAATACTTCCCAGAGTTCCTGGCAGAATAGCGCCCTTACCTACAGAGGCGATCTCCATACCTACCTTTTACTGGATTTTTTCTTTCTCTCTCTTCCTCCCCTTGTTCTTGTTTTCTGGGATAACTTCCCATATAAACTGCCTGCCCAAGTTCTGCCTCAGCCTCTGTTCTTGGGAGAAGACAGGTCCTCAGCTGAAATTTTAGAAAATTGAAGTTGAGATTTGCACTCCAAGGCTGCTGTACCTTGCTTTCTCCAGGACAGTTAAACTGACCACACAGTCTCTGGGAACTGTGCCTCCTCACAGCCCACAGATGGGTTCCATTCTGAGCAATTAGACAGTTGCTCATGGGGGAGGAGCAAAGGATGCCATAAGGAAGACTATACATGATTTCCTGGCCAGCCAAAGAAATGTCACAGAGAAAGAAAGGAGGAAAAAAGAAATGAGAAAGGAGAGGAAGTTGGCATCACACTGAGGAAGGGAAGGAAGTAGGGTTTCCTTTCTCTTCTGTCAAGAAGGCTAAGAGGTGTGAGGAGCAGATTGGCAGTAATCCAGTGAGCCAGGGACACGGCCAACTTGTTGTAGGTGTTGGAACTGACATTTGATTTTGGATGCCAACCACTGAAGTCTGGGAAAGATGACCAAAGCAGAGACATGGCTTTCTTTTCTTCTGCCATGTCGGTGAAGTTAGGGACATCTACAGACTGGCAGGTCTGAGAATTCTGCTATCAGGGTACCTGCTGCAGTTTCAGTGTCCAGTTCTGCTCCTCTGTGGCAGCAGTGCCAGATTACTCAATAAGCAAGGCAAACACAGGATTACTTGTGTTTCTTTACTGATCTGTAGTGAGCAAGTTCACATTTTCCACCACATCAAAGAATCTGCTTCTAGGTCTGGCTGGCGTCTGTCTTTCCCACAACCCCACAGCACCTTCTTAGAGAATCAAAGCCTTGTTTTCAAAGTTATAATCCCTGACAGGGACAGAGAACCCAGTGAAAAACGTGAGTTCATGCGTCCGTATCTTGTTTATTGCGTAATCTGCGCTGCTTAGCTCTGATACTGCTGCTGGCTTCCATGGGACACTCGTCTGTCTTCATGCACCCACTCTCTTTTCCTTATTTGTAAGGAAAGTTCCTAACCCTTATGAACATGCTCTCTGCCAGACCTGAGTATACTCAGTGTACCCTATCCCATTTGTGCACTTCTGTTTGTTCTACTTGAAAGACTTGAAGAATATTCTAGACAAGCTTTGTTCTAGAATACACTTTGCTTCGTTACATGGTTGCAATCCCCTCCATGTACCAACACTTAACAGCGTTGACTTCTATTTACTTTCAACTATTGCTTTCCTTCCTGTGTCTCCTGCTACCTTCATCTTTCCTCTGCTAACATCCCTCTTGCTATATATTGTCTGCCCTGTCACCTAGGTTAACACATATCTACCCTCTAATCCATGAATAATTTTCTCTCCTCCCCATCCCCCTGTAACCATCATAGATGGTTTCTTTTATCAAGAAAACCTTTAAAAAAACTTTTTACAACATTGGTTTCATACAATGTTTTCCTTTTGTGATTGTGAGGTTTATCTTCACGTTCATTAATTCAGGCTTCCGTAGCTTCACATCTATTCCTTTGCCCTTTCAATGTATTGTCCATTTCTGAGATCTTAGTCTTAATCGTCTGGATTTCTAATTCCAAGTTTTGTATTGTTTCAAAATTTGCATTTATTTTGGCCGTTTGTTCTTGTAGTGTTTTCCTGAATCCTTCTTAAAGTTTTTATTGTGCTCTCTTTGCTTTCCTTGTTCTTTCTATCAATCCTTTGCAGGCACGTAATTATCATTCTTTTGAATTCTTTTTTCAGTTAGTTCCATTATTTTTTCTTCTTTAGAAATGTTTTCTGGCTCTACATCTTGGTCATTATCTCTTGTTTCTTTGTGTGAGCTAAAATTATCTGTTATCTCTAGGGCATTGTGGAGTTGTATTTGTAAAAATAAACAGCGCAGTTCAGACAGAGTTCCTATTGGCCTTGGTGTTATCTGTGTTCAGGGTACTCAATCTAGAAGTAGTTTGTGGGGCCCCTTGATGGAGTGGGTTTCAGTATCTATTAGGACCACTGGGAAGCTCGGGCAGTGTGACTGGTTAAATGCTGGTCTGGTGGCTCTGTGGATTTTGTAGGTTTGAATCTGAGCCCACCTGAATCCAGGCACCAAAGAAGCACACCAAAGTGGCACTGCTCGCCCCCACCTCACACTGACATGGTTCTCAACTTGTGGCTCCGAACTCATGGAGAGTTGGGGGTGGATGAGGGTGAGCACTGGCCACACCTCTGGTCGCCATGGGAGTGTGGGGGAAAAAGAAATTGCACCTTTCCTGGAACCCATGGGAATCTGCTCTGCCAGGCCTCCCTCCACTGCCAAAGCTGCTCACAAGATGGTGGAGCCATCTGGCCAGCTGTTCACTAGTCAGTGTTGTTCTCTCAACATCCCTGCTTGGCCTCTCCTCCCAGCAAGCACTCCATCTACCTCTCTAACCTTCTTTATGAAATTCAGGGCTCCAGAATTTTCATCTGTATCCATTTTATTTGATTTCTTATATCTTTATTGTAGAAGATTTGTGTAGTGCACCTGCCTAGTCTGACATCTTGCTGGAAGTCCCAAAGTTATTTTTAAAAAAACTTTCATTGTAATGTGAGCGAAAGTTTACAAAACAAATTGATTTTCCGTTAAAAAATTCATACACGTTTTGTTACGGGACATTGATTGTACTCCAAACAGTGTAACAACACTCTTCCCACTTTCTCCCTGTGGTTACCTTTTCCATTCACCCTTTTTTCCTATCCCTTCCTACCTTCTGAGTTTTATCTCTGGGTAAATACTGCCCTTTTGGTCTCATATAGTTGATTGGTCTAAGGAGTGCATACCTACCTCCCTGGTGTTATTGTTCCCTCTGTAGACCTGTCGATTGCGTGTCTGTATGTTGAACCATGGAGGATGCGTTCACTTCCAGGCCTGAAGACTAACTAAAGCACCATCGTGTTGGGGTTCCACCAGTCTCTGTTAGACCTTGAGTTTGGTCTTTTTCATGATTTTGAGTTTTGTTCCACATTTTGTTCCCATTCTACTATGATCTATTTGAGAATAGTTACTATTTATAGGTGAATAAGGCACTCTGGTAGCATAGTGGTTATGAATTGGACTGCAAACCGCAAGGTCAGAAGTTTGAAACTACCAGCTGTTCCGCGGCAGAAAGATGAAGCTTTCTGCTCCCATAAAGATTTACAGCCTCGGAAACCCTGTACAGGGTCGCTATGGGTTGGAACTGACTCCATGGCACATAACCACCACCACCATCATCTAGTTCGCCTGGTCTCAAGCTCAAGCCTGCATGGTACATTAATCTTTTGCACTAATTGTG
The DNA here is from genome assembly GCF_000296735.1 of Chrysochloris asiatica. Classification (NCBI taxonomy): domain Eukaryota; kingdom Metazoa; phylum Chordata; class Mammalia; order Afrosoricida; family Chrysochloridae; genus Chrysochloris; species Chrysochloris asiatica. The sequence goes on along the minus strand of NW_006408540.1, from coordinate 23,752,177 downwards.
TCCAGGCAGCTTTGATTTTCTGCAGTCTTCTTTGTTCCAGATGGGGAAAGACCACTTTAAATGTCTGCTAGAGTATAGCTTTTTAAATTTCCACCTAATGACATTTTACTTGTTTGTTCTCGTCCACACTCTGTTACATGCCTCTTTAACTTCTAACAGTAGACAATGTTTCTACTCTTGTATAATAACATTCATGTGTAGTGGAGTCCTGGTGTGGCTTCTAAGTCAATGTGCTGTACTGAAAGTCTGTTTAAACCACAAGGTCAGTGGTTCAAATTCAGCAGTCACTTCTTGGAAACACTATCTATATAGAGTTGCTATGGATTGGAACCGACTCAACAGCACTTAACAACAACAATAGTGCTATTGGAAGTCCTGGTCTGGTGCCATATGATAAGCACTTGACTGCTAACCCCAGGTCAGCTGTTCAAACCCATCAGCTTCTGCTCAGAAACCCTATACAGGGTCACTATGAGTTGGAATTGACTTGATGACACTTAAGAACAACAACATGGTTAAGTGGTACAACACTAATGAGTCCCTATTTTGTCAATCTACCACCTACTAGCCAATTTGTTATACTGCAGTGTCTTGCATGTTGTTATGATACTGGAAAGTATGCTACTAGAATTTAAAATACCATCAGAGTTACCCGTGGTGGACACATTTTAGCAGATCTTCCAGACCAAGAAAAACTAGGAAGAAAGGTCTGACAGTGTACTTTAGAAAATGAACCAATGAAAACCTATGGATTCAAATAGACTATCGTCTGCTATAGTCCCGGAAGAGGAGTCCTCTAGGTTGAAAGACACTCAAATTACACAATCACCATTACAGTAGACTTGAGCATACCAATGCTTGTGAAGATGTCAAAGGACATTTTTCTCTGCTGTATGTGGGGTCACCATGAGATGGACAGATTTGATGGCAACCAACAGTACCAATGAGTTTGTCAATGGCCAAATGACCAACAGGTGGTACATTGTGAATGCTTTCCAATAACTTATGTCTCTATTTTAGAGGGAAAGGAGTCTTAGTGGCTTAGTAGGTTATGGGTTCGGCTGCTAATCACAAGGTCATCTGAATCCACGCTCTGTGGGAGAAAGATGAGGCTTTCTGCTCTCACAAAGATTTACAACATTGGAAACCCTATACAGGGTTGCTATGAGCCAGAACCGACTTGACAGCACACAAACACCACCACCACCCCACCATCTAGGAGATTCCTAAGATCTGCTTTACTCTCGAGGATCCACAGCTAAGGTAAGCTCCTCCAGCTCTGGTTCCTCCTTGCAGAAGGCAGGTCTTACTGGAGACAGACTTTCCTCCTGGCTCCTCAGTGAGGGTCTCATAGAGGTATCTCTAAAGCTGTCAGAACAGCTTACTTGCTCAAGTTAAGTTTCAGGAAATGCCGAGTTGAAACACTTTCTGCTTTTTCTTTTACTTAAAATGCAAGTCATCCGCCCACATTTCTGAATTATGTTCTAAAATTCCAAACCCCGAGGAAACCACCTATTTTTATGCCTTATAACAGCAACTGATATGCCCCAAATGGGTTTAGGCTCCTGTTTTCTAAGATTTTTTTCTTTTTTAGCTGGTTGGCATCTCAACTGTGACCTTCACAGGCTAGCAGTATGTGACTGCAGGCGCTCTGTGACAGCTGTTTCTCATTGAAAAATGGGAACAGTAATCGTACCTTAGAGGTTGTCATGAAGATTAAATGAGTTAATGTTTATAAATGGCTTAAAACAGTGCTTGGCATAGCATGAGCCTCATGCAAGACTTTGCTATATGAAATAAAATAAAATAAAGTATTTTCTATGTCTATTGTCCTTGGAAACCCTATACAGGGTCGCTGTGGGTTGGAACTGACTCGATGGCACTTAGCAACAACAATTGTTCTTATCGTATGGTATTGAGTCAATTCTGACTCATAATGACTCTGCATAGGATTTCTGTAACTTTAAATGTTGTGGCAGCAGAGAACCTCATATGAACATATAAGTGAATGATTTTTCTGCTTATGTAAGTGGACTTATAATACATACAATGGAGCTGCTTTCTTCTTCCTTAGCCGTATATCTTAGACATTTTCATTTTCAGTTTCTATAGATACATCTCATTCCGTTTAAAGACTATATACATTGCCTTGTATGGATGTATACTTGTTCATTTAGTCCATCCTCTAAGGATAGATTTATATTGTCTCCAATTTGTCTGATCTGAACAGTGCTGCAACACACAGGCATCTGCATTTATTTCTGCACATTCATGCAAGAAAGATGAGCTTTTCTACTTCTGTAAAGATTTACAGCCTCAGAAATCCTTTATAGGGTTGCTTTATGTTGGAGCTGCCTCAACAGCACTTAATAACATCAATAATATGCAAGTACATTCCAAGAAGTGAAGTAAATTTTGGTAGATATTTCCAATTTGCCCTTCAATGGATTTACCAATTTACACCTAGGTTGGTCTCTCTTTGATTAAAATATGATCCAAGCTCTAAACACTTATTTTTGGTTGATAGGTATAAATTTGGAATGCAAAGAAATGAGTCTGTGATTCAGAATATTTGGCAAGACATGGGTTTAGATAAACTCAGGCTTAGGACTTTACTCAATGTCTGAAAATGAATTTTGGAGTATACAGAATACTGTTAGTGTAGATAGTTCCTATGTGTTAGCACTGGAAAAGTCCCAAGTGAATCAGTGTGCTCACAATAAGGATCACATCTGAATCCCCAGCATCCAACTTGAGTAAGGCAGTCCCCATGCTACGAATGTCTCACTTGTCCCTTAAACCATGGACTTTAAACTGGTTGTGCCATGATCAATGAAAAATGAATTTTAACAACGCGGTAGATTCAACAAGGTACACGGGATGGAAAAATGACAGGTTGAAGCCCTGGAATGGGAGACTTGAAAAAGGTGTAGTGAGTCTTTTCAGAAGGCTGGATTATTGGCAGGACTGTAGGGCAGTGACACCCATTCACAGCAGTGAGGTTGGCTGCTATCTTTGAGCAGGACAAAGATGCTTCTGAGTATGCTCAGAATCAGAAAGCATGGCCCTTAGTTGCTATCCAATGCATGTGCTGCCCTTCTGTTAAAAGATTGGGTTTCTAACAAGTCTTCCACCTGTCATTTTCCCATCCTGGCTATCTTTCTTGTCCATTGTAACTTAAAAAATTGGGGTCCCTTCTTGGTGATAGCTAAACTGGACAGAACCAGTTAAAACCCTGACAAATTCTTAAAGACATGGTTAGGAATGGATCTTGTTCATAATCTGTGGTCTGCTTGTACATGTGCCCATGTATTATATATGGAGAAAGTAAACCTTTTTCTAACAATGCCTTAACTTCAAAAGAAATCTATAAAATATGGTAAAAGACAATGGAATGTAATATGTCTGAAGACTAGGATTCTGGTCGTGGTGGAATGCTCTTTTTTTTCCTTCAAGGATCTCCCTTTATGCTACCTCAGCCCGGCTCTGGCCTCATCCAAGAATGGTGGTGGATTTCATACTCAATTTGTAAGGTTTCACACTGAGTTCAGGATATCCAATGAAATAAGCTATACTGCTATGGAACTTCTGAATTAGAGAGAAAATCTATTGAAATGATACATTTTTATTATTATTTAAACTCCGAAAGTGGGAGAAAGATAAGGGCTATTTGTTCCCCCAAAGACTCACAGCCTTGTAAACCCTGTACAAAAAGTCTATGAGTTGGAACTAAATTGAGGGCACTTAATAACAACCTCCAAAAGGCATGGATTGGCTGAAAGTATTTGAATGTCGAAAAAATGCAAAAGAAGGAAAATGTATGCAAAATTTCAACTCTTAAATTATATAAAATAAAAAGTGAAAACTCCACCTCTGACCACCTATCTCTGTGTCCTCCTTGCCCCCCACTCTGTTGTAAATAGTTTAGTCAGCCCTGAATTTTCTGTCTTTAAAATAATACATTTTAAAGAGAAACAAAAAAGAGTAGGAGAGGGAAAGGAGGGTGTGTTAGGAGAGTGGAGGCAGCAGAAGCGAGGAACCAGGGTGGGAGCTGATTCATCACGGTACCCGAGAACCCAGCAGTCCCTCCTCCCCACTGCATTGCCTCCCAGCCCTTAGCTCTGGAAGTATCCTAGAGAGCATTCTGTCACTGGTCAAGAGAATGATGATTGTGTCTTGAATAGTGTCTTCCTAAGAGGTATCTTGAAGTCTGGACACCCAGTATATATGAATGTGATCTTGTTAGGAAACAGGGTCTTTGAAGATTTCTCAGTAAACAGATCATATTGAGATCCTAATACAATATGACTGGCATCCTTATAAAAAGAAGACAAGAGAGACAGAGAAGAGGAGGGAGGGTCTTGTGAAGAAGTATCTACAAGCCATGGGACTGCCTGGGGCTACCAGAAGCTAGAAAAGAAATGATCTTCCCCCAGAGCTTTCAGGGAAAGTATGGCCTGGGTTCAGATTCCTAGCCTCCTGAACCGTGGGACAGTACATTTCTGTTGCTTCTTCCCTTTGCTTTAGTGCCTCTATGTTCAAGAGTAGGTTTCAGAGTCTCTTCTGACATCCAGTTTGGTCTTTTCTTTCCTATCTTTACAATGACCTTTTGCTTTTTTCATATGTGATGTTCTTGATACCATCCCACAATTCTTCTGGTCTTTGGTCATTAGCGCTGAATGTGTCAAATCTGTTCCTGAAACAGTCTCTGAATTCAGGTGGAATATACTCAAGGTTATATTTTGCTTCTCAAGGACTTATTTGAATTTTCTTCTGACCTGACCAATTGATGGTCCAAGCAGGAGAACCACATTCAATTCCCAGTCAATCTATCTTCTCACCTCACACTTCTCATGTGCAGCTGAGACCTGTCTGTCAGTGGAGGCTTGCATTTCACTATGATGTTAAAAAGATATCAGCAGGAACTTCTAGACTCAGACAGAAAGGCCTGGGGATCTACTTCTGTAAATGACAGCTAACAACAAAAACAGCGAAGTTCACTGAGCTTATGAAGATCTCTGTGGTGATCTTTGGCTAGAGACACAATGACAGAGTCCATCCAGGGTGTGGGCCTGAGATCACAGACACCAGGGTAGTCTGTCTACTGTTACTAGTACCTAGCCTGACCCTGAGGTAAGCTATAAAGTGGGCAATGAGTTCCCTTTCCTGTTTTTTTTTCCCTTAAATTTACTCCTCTTAGCTCCCGTAGTGATCCCGTTGTCCTCAGAGAGGTGACAGGTGGTCTATGGGGAGTATGTGGTCCTAAATCTCAATGTTAGTTTTCTGTGTGACTATGGCAAATCCTTTACTTTGCTGGGCCTCAGTTTTCCTGTCTGTAAAATGGAACTGATTTTCACAGCAGAAAGGCATGTGAAATGGCTCACACATAGGCACTTCCTAAATTTTACTGGCTGCAGGCTGGTATGGCAGGGAAAAGGCTTTGGAGCCACACACAGGTCTGTGATTGTTGAAACCTAGCCAGCAGGGAGAGAAACATGTTAGACTGGGAACTGGAAGCTTCCATTCTTGATCTCAGCAAGTTCGTGGTCCTACCCTTGACTTGTCCAATCTATCCATCTAATGGGCAAGTCATTCTGCTGGTTTCCATGAGCTATCTTAAGGATAATTTAAACTTTAGAGGTTCTGGAGGGAACATGCTTATAACATTCTGAATCAAAATATTGAATCATTCATCTCAGTTGCCAATATGCTTGGCAAATGATACTGAACGGTACTCTGTCATTCATTTTACTAACAGTATTTTTTGGGATTGGACCAATGTCTATTATTTTGTTTATGTTTTTTAACCTAATTTGCAGGAGTGTACTTCCTAGTATTTATTTTAGTTGCTGTGGATTGGAATCAGTTCCATGGCAATAGGTTTATGTGGATCAATGGATAAGATTCAGGTACTAGTTAACTTTTTATTTATTTATTTTTAGAGAGCCTTGACTGTCAGGCCAATTGATTTATTTCCATTTCTACTTTGGTCATAAGAGAGTACTTGATTACCAATCAATAAAGAATCTGAGATTTTGGCCCTCGGCCACACTTCAAGTTTGGAACATAATTTAACCTCATGGCTCAATTTTCAATCAAGCAGTGGATAGTGGGGGATCACAACACTAGTAAGATATGCTTACCATGGAATGATCAACCACCTAAGATCCTAAGGACAAAATTTACCTAAGAAGAAAGTTCAGAGAGTTTGGCAAGAAGGGTGGAATGAAAATAGGAAGCACAGGGAGGAAGTGGGAGCACTGTGGTTACATGGAGGGAATTACAATCATTGAGATGAAACCAATGTGTGATTTGTTGAATGTAAAACTCATCATCTGCTCTGTAAACCTTCACTCAGGTCACAATCAAGTTTCCAAAGGAGAGAACTGGATCTGTAGAGCAGCTACCATATTGATCAGGGACCGCTATTGAAGGCTTCCTTGAAGCTAATTACTGCTTCTCTAGAAGGGACTTTCGGTGTGGTGTTGCAGGATAACACACTGGACCACAAGGTCGGCAGTCGAAACTTACCAGCCACCCCTCAGAAACCCTACATTGGGTCACTATGAGTCGGAACATGGTGAAAGACAAAGCTAGATAAATCAGAGATGTTTCAGAGGAAAGTCTCAAATACTAAAAATCCTGAAAATAAGGCAGTTGAGGAAAAACCAGTATGCCTCCTTCCATATTCCTCACCTTCCAGCCTGCCTTCAAAAAATGTTTCGGGGTCCGCCATGTGCTAATAATCATTGTGCTGGGAGATTTGTCTACATTTTCTTGCTAACTCCTAACAAGAGCAGTATTATCATCCTTGCAAATGAGGAAAGGGAGTTCAGAGACAGTAAATAACTTGGCCCAAATTGCACAATTAAATTAGTAGTAGAGCCCAGATTCAAATTAGTGTGTAATTAAAGTTAGTATTATTTGCTACTATGCTAATATTCCCAAGTTATTTCTTCTTATTTTTCTCTCATTTCTTTTTCTGTCCCTTATAATGTCAACTACAAAGGCATGAATGTTAGAACCAATATCCTAATAAGTTAAAGGAGAAGCAGGATTGTCAAGGAGATGTAACCATAAGAATCTTATGTCTCCTATGCTATTCAGCTGTTTAATTTAGTGTGTGATTTAGTTTACTTAAACTAGGCCATTGCCTATGCATGCCTTTTATCTGGAATGGAGAGATGATAAGGTCCAAAAGTCTTCATTGACCCAAACATTCTTTTTCAACTAGACCTTGTTAACTCCCATAGGAGGTAATGGAAACTGGAGAGATTTGAAATTCTAGTGATTCTTCTAGCTGATGACAGCCTGTCCCTTAGTCCTTCCACACTTCCAGCCTGGTCAATCAGTGTCACTTGATTGAAGCTGGGACTGGCTGTGCCCTTTCCTATTGTCTGTGCCAAAGATGGCACATTCCATGTCAACATTCCAAATATCAGGAAGATTAGTTATTTATGTACATGCTTCTTTGTCCTACTGGATTATGGATGCTGGCAGAGGGACTTTATGACTAACTCATCCTTGTGTCCCATCCCTGAACCCCCACCCCAAATTGTTAACTTTTGACTAGGTGATGTCCTGAAAATTAATATGAAAATCAGTAGTCTGGAATTTTAAAGGCATTTTCCATCGGAAACCCTGCATTTTTTTTGCTCATAAGCCAATTTATAAAGATCTTTGGAATGTAGCTTAGCTGAATTAATGATGTTAATTATTCCTTAGGTCATTAGGGATTAGGATTTATGACACTCAAAAGTGGAAAGGGTGTTTGTTTTCCTTTCACCCCTTTCTGCAGGCAGAGACATTTACCATTAGCCTATTCTTACTCTTTCCTGCATCCCCCTGCCTGCCTGCTAGGCTCAGCTCCTCTCCACTCATTCCCAGAAGTCAGTGCTCTGCATGCTGCCCCGAGGTACCACTGTGGCATCTCCCTGGAAAAGCCACCCCACTCCCCACTTAGGGAAACTTGCAGCCAGTATCAGCTAAGTGTAAGAAGAGAGACAGGTACATTGAATTAGTTGACATTATTGTATGAATGATTGATATCTTCGAGTGTTATTTCTTCAAAATAATTTTTCTCCCTCATAGCTTTTTTTTTTTCTTTAACAGAAAAATGTTTCAGGCCATTTGACAAAGGGAAGGAAAAGAAAAATCAATTTGGAAGGAGAATTTCATGAGCAGGCAACCACAAGAGAAGTGATATGTGCTGTCTGAGCGTTTTCTTTATGCCAGTTCTTTTACGCCATCCAGTCTCAAAGCACGAGGGTCTCTGGGTAGTGCAAACAGTTAACTCTTGGCTGCTAACTGAAGGGTTAGCCATGGACTCCTCCCAAAGGTCCCTCAGAAGAAAAACTTCTTCTAGTGATCTACTTCTAGAAAAACAACAACAGAAAAACAGTCATCGAAAATCCTATAAAGCTTAGCTGGCGCTGAGTTGGGATTGACTTGACAAATGGTGATTTTCCCGAAAGCACATCCCCAGGTTGCTCATGTTGTTGTTGTTGTTAAGTGCCTTTGAGTCAGTTCTGACTCACAGTGAACCTGTATAGGGTTTCTGAGGAGTGGCTGATGAGTTTGAACCACTGACCTGGAAGTTCAAACTGACCTTGCAGTCCAGCACATTAGCCCACAGTGACACACCAGGACATCTCAGGTTGGTTGTTGTTGTTGTTATGTGCCGTGGAGTTGGTTCTGACTCAGAGCGACCCTGTACAGGGTTTCCAAGGCTGTAAATCTTTACGGGAGCAGAAAGGCCTCATCTTTCTCCCACAGAACAGCTGGTTACAGGTGGTGCCAAAGCAAACAAAACCCCCTGAGTCAGGGTTGGTTATATAATTTGTGGGTTTTAGTACAACATGAAAATGTGGAAACCCTTCTTCAAAAATTACTAAGAATTTCAAAATGGTGACAGCAGAACATTAAACCCAAAGCAGGTGACTATACAGGCCTTATGCTCATGAAGTTGGTTCTACTCTGGATTAAAGAAAACAGAACTCCTTATCTTCTCTTCAGGACTTTTTAGTGCCTTTACCAGACTTATGGGTGTGTGACTCTCCATGCAGAATAGAGTGAACAAGGCTTCTTAAATTTATAGTCTGAGGAAACTCCTTTGGATATTTCTTGTTGTTAAATGCTATTGAGTTGGTTCCGACTAATAACGATCCTGTATAAGGTTTCCAAGGAGTGGCTGGTGAGTTTGAACCACTGACCTTGTGGTTAGCAGTCCAGTGCTTATCCTCCCGTGCCATTCCAGGACTCCTGGATACTTCTTAAACCTCCTCCTCCCAAACCCAATCAGTTGCCATTTGAGTCAATTCTGACACACAGTGAGCCCACGAATATAGAATAGGACTGTACTCTATAGGGCTTCAGGCTGTGACCTTTTGGAAGCAGATTGCCACATCTTTCTTCTGAGGTGCTTCTGTGTGAGTTAAACCCCCTCTGTATAATGGAAAAGTACTTAACCATTTGATCCCTCTACAGACTCCGGATTCTTTGGGATGCTCAAATTTGTTCTTGCTTTTTATAGTATTTTCCCTGATGTTCTAGAACGGCACTTAACAACAACAACAACAACATAGATTGGGTTGTGTCCCCCCCAAATATTAAAAGTATCATGGGTTGGGGCTTCCAGGGAGCACTCTGGCTATACTTTTTCTAACACAGATTGGTTTGTTCTTTTGGAAGTTGGCTTTGTAGGTGAAGTACAGCCAGAGTGCTCCCTGGAGATCAGGATGGCCAGATTTTATCTCTCCGACTTCAGGCTTATTATCAGGAGGGACCAGTTCCTGGAGTAGGGTACCACAGAGGTGAAGTGGAATATCAGAGGAAAATGAGAAAGACCTCCAACGAGACATGTTAGCACAGTGGCAGCAGCAATGTGCTCAAATGTAGTAACGATGGTAAGGTTGGCACAGGCCCCGGCAGTGTTTCATTCTGTTGTGCATAGGGTTGCTATGAGTCGGTACTGAATCGATGGCACCTAACAACAACAACAAAATATGTGTTGTAGAACTGTAAGATTAGCACTGGACTGGTAAACACAAGGTAGGCAGTTTAAATATACCAGCAGCTCTTAGAAACAGGGTTGCTACAAGTTGGAACTGACTTGATGGCATACAACAACACAACAACAACAACATGCCTGTGATTACAATCCCATTTGGGAATGGTTGCCTATGTTATGTTAACGAGGCAGAATTAGTGTCCGGTGTGTGAGTGAATCTCTTATAAAGTATAAACTGAACAGACGAAGCTGGCTGAAATTGGAGAAGAGAGATATTAAACTACATGGAAATCTCCAAGGAACTGGGAAACAGAAACTGTAGAGACAAGGATTCTCCCAGGAAAGCCTTCTTCTAGAGCTGGCACCCTGGGTTCGATTCCTAGACTTTCTGCTCCAGTTAGGATTGACAGCCTTGCAAACCCACCATAAAGTCATTCACTATGAGTTGGAACTGACTCAATAGCACATAACAACAACAAACTGAGAAAATCAGCTTCTGTTAAAGCCAACTGCTTGTGGTATTCCTGTAGATAACTAGATAACTAAGACACCTACTTGCACTTAAAAAGCCTCCACTTGGGTCAGGATAAGCACTGAGCTGCTAACCGCAAGGTCGGTGCTTCAAACCTACCAGCCCTTCCTGGGAAACCTTGTACAGGGCTGCTATGAGCTGGATCCAACTTGAGAGCACTTAACAACAACTTGCATCTTAACAGACCCCGGAGGTTAAATACAAATCTCCAATAGCAACAGGAGGTGGAGGGCCATGGTTGAGTCCCATACCCATTAGCACTGCCTTGGGTGTTAGAATCCTTATGAGTCGGTGTAGACTGGAGTCCGCCTGTATTTCTCACTGACCAGGTGAAGGGCGTCTGGACCCAGGTGACTGTCAGACACACTGTTCATCTGTTCTCCTCAATCACTCAGCCCATTGATGAGTCGTGTGGACAGGAAGCTAAGCAGAACTCCGAGTAATTTGCAGGCGGATGTGAACAAAGGGATCTTGATTACAAGAATCTTAATTCCAAGTGAGGCGTTGGAGTGCTCCCCCTGGTGGTGTTTTGATATGTGTGTACACAGGCATCCTTCACAGTATCCAACTACAAAGATGCATGGAGGGAAACGTAGAAAACCTTGTAAATCAGTATATTTTCTTTTGTCTCCAGCATGTCACTGGCAATTCCAAAACTTTATGTTTGGTTTTAAACAAGAGTGTTATGTTGTTGTTGTTAAGTGCTGTCGAATCTGTTCCCACCCATAGGGACCCTGTATAGGCTTTCCAAGGAGCAGCTGGTGAGCTCGAACCGCCCACCTTGCAGTGCAAACGGCTTTGCGGTGCAGTGCATTAACCCACAGCGCCACACTAGAACTCCTGAGTGTTACAGCAGGGTCATAAGAGCAAAATACCAAACCCATGGCCGACCAGTTGATTCTTACTCACAGTGACCCTATCTATAGGACAGAGGAGAAATACCCGGTAGGGTTTCCTTGACCACCATCGTTATGGAAGTGGACTACCACTTCAAACCCACCACCAGTGTCTGGTGCAGCCAAGTGCTTAACTACTGCACCACCATGGATCTTTGCATGGCACGCGTTCCTGCTTCCCGGAACTACCACACTCTCTCCACAAAGAAGAGAGCCAGGGCTCTAATCACCAGGTGGGGACAGTGGTGATTCCGAGGTAGAATTTTTGTCTTCCCTGCAGGAGACCTGGGTTTGATTCCTGGCCAATGCCTTCTCTCCTGTGCAGCTACCACCTGTTTGTCACTGAAGGCTTGTGTGTTGCTATGATGCTGAAGAAGTGTCAGTGAAGCTTCCAGACTAAGACAGACTAGGCTTGGCAACCTACTTCTGAAATCAGCCAATGAAAACTCTGTGTTCCACAATGGTGGGAATGGCGCAGGACTGGGCAAAGTTTTGTCCCATTGTGCCTGGGGCTGTCATGAGCCAGAGCCAGTCGACAGCCAGCTAACAACAACCACACAGTAATAAGAATTGCAAGGCGTGTTCTTAGTCCAAATTTTAGAGCCATCTGCTCACAGGAGATAAATATGAGGGGGCTTCAAAGAGTTCATGGAAAAATGGAATTGAAACAGAATTTTTCCATGAACTTTGTGAAGCTCCCCTCGTCATAGTACAGCCGGTAATATGCATTCTCAATGAATATGCTTTGTGAGATCTGCTTTGCTTTAAAAGTCAAGTTTATTTGCCTTCTACTGAAGAAACTGTCTTCTTTACAGATGTTGTGTGCTGTCGAATCGGTTCTGCCTCATAGCCACCCTGTATAGGGTTTCCAAGGAGTGGCTGGTGAGTTTGAACCATCGACCTTACAGTTAAAACCCACCTTGAGGTTGCGGGCTTATCCTATGGTGCCATGCCAATCACGTAAATACACTTTTGGGAAAGATAGACAGTTGTGAGATCATAGTGTATCATATCCTAGAGCCTGTATACATGAACATTCTACGTTATATGGGTTTTTCAAATCAGTAGTGAGAGATTCAGATTATGGAAAGCATGCTCCTTGTAGTGCAGGGAGCCAGGTGTCTTGTGGATGGCAGTTCAGCTGTTTTAAGGGAGTCTGGAGGTGACAGATACTTAGGTAAGTATCTGTGTGCTGGAGGGGGTTACATCTGCAGCAAAGTAAAAGCAAAGGATCAATTGTGACTCACTGACAGTAAGATACTAGTTAATAGTTCATCTCCAATCAGTCCTGCTGTGGCACTGTAGGATAAGCATTGGACTACTAACTAAAAGGTTGATGGTTCAAATCCACCAGCTGCTCCTCAGGAATCCTATACAGGGTTGCTATGAGTCAGAACCGACTCATTGGCACTGATCCAACAACAACCGGCCCAGCACCTTATGAGATTTGAGGACGGAGTCCTGGGAGGGGGAATGGGTAGAGGATATCTGCTATGGGGCCAGCCTGTAGGCTTCAGGCAATTCTTTACAAGCCTGGTTACTCTATTTCATTTCACCAGAGACTCGCCATCAGCATTTACTTTCTCTATCTCTCCCTGTCTTCCTCCTCTCCCTTTCCCTTTTCTTTTCCCACCTTCTATCTCCCCAACTGTGGTGAAATCTATAGTCAGGCCTCAGCTCTTCCTCTTGAATGAGCCAACAGAGCTCAGATGTATTTAATTTCACTTAGAACAGAAGCCCATCCTGTTTTTTTCTCGGTGTTTCTGGAGGGATTCGAATGGTTATGGCACATACAGTAGAAGCGAGCCCAGATCCAGGAGTACTCAGCAGGGACTCCAAAATGGTGACTCTCTTGCTCGTGAAAGGACCATCCAATCCAGAGAATCTATGCTGACCTGTCCCCAAAGTGGTTCTTTAACTTAACACTTCACCAAGACAATAAAGAATTGGGATCAGACCATGGGAAGAGAAATGAGTTGAAATGGGTGTGAAGACAGCTAACAACCACAGAGACAGAGAAGATTCCTGGGTAGTACAAACAAACGGTTAGTGGAACCAGCTGCTAACTGAACGATTGGAGGTTCCACTCTGAGGCACCTCAAAAGAAAATTCTGGAGATCTACTCCCCAAAACCCTCTGGAGCACAGTTCTATCTGACACCAATGAGTTAGGGTAGACTTGACATTAACTGGTAGAAAAAGTCCAGATGCTGCATGACCCGGTGTAGACAAAGCAGCAAGAGTGATGAGCTGGTGGTGGCTCTCATCCACCCTCGCCTGTGTCTTTCCTGAGCAGTCCGGCTGCTGTGAGTGGGCTTCCTTCCTGACAGGGCTGGAGTGGTGAGGAACAGATTGCTCAATTTGGGAGACACTTGAAGGGGAATGGGGCTGTGGTTACCCAATCGGGTAGTCACAGCAGAACATGTCCCTTGCTAGAGTTCGTTCCTGTGTTTGGATTTGCTCATACCTTTGGTTGTTAAGTTGGGGATTGGATTTGAGTTTTCTACATTGGGACTGGATCTGAGCTGGGTTGGGCAGGGGGAAGAGAACAAGAGGGAGAGGCCATCCCTACAGAGTAGATTCTGATATAAATGTCCAATTTTTTTTCCCTTCTAAGGGAGTCCCTGGTGGTGCAAATGGCTCCACAGCTGATAGAAAGGTTGGAGGTTCGAGTCCATTTAGAGGTGCCCTAGAACAAAGGCCTGGTGATCTGTTTCCAAAAAAGACAGTCGTTGAAATCCCTAGAGAGCACAGTTCTATTCTGACTCACGGAGGGTCGCCAAGAGTTGGAATCCACTTGATAACAACTGGTGTGGTCAGGGAATTATCTGTTCTGGGCTGGGGTTCTTCCTGGAATGTTTGAGATCACTAGGTTTTCTCCCATCACTAGGTGAAGTCATTATGGTCATTTCTTCTTTGAGGAGGCAGCTTTTTCTCAGTCGTATTTTGAATGCCTCCCAACCTGAAGGGCTCATCTTCTGGCACTGTAGCTGATAATGTTCCATGTTAGTTATAAGGTTTTCAGTGACTAATCCTTCAGAAGTGCTCCACCTCCCGCTTCCTAGTTTTCTTAGTCTGGAAGCTCGTCTGAATTCTGTCTACCATGGGTGATCCTTCTAGTACTTAAAATACTGCTGGCATAGCTTTCATCGTGACAGGTATGCAATCCACCACTGTATGACAGAATAGGTATGTAAAAAGAAAGCAAAGCTCTTTGATGGCTACTGGGAGTGGAAGGGGTAAGAAGAGTTGTTGTTAAGTGCCATCAGGTTGGTTCCTACTCATAGCTATCCCATATAGGATTTCTGAGGAGTGATTGGTGAGTTTGAGCCAGTAACCTTTTAGTTAGAAATCCAGTATTTATCCTATAATGACCTGTGTTAATTCTGGTGATGGGAAAGGCAATACACAATATGGGAAAAGTCAAGACAAATGGCCAAGGAAAATGATGACACTGAGCAATACACAAGAATAAAGGACAACCAGGTAAATGCTATATAGCACATATGATTTTATAATTGCAGTAAAAACAAACAAAAACATGAGTGGTTATGTAGGTACATGTGTATGCTATATGAATGTGGGAAGGCGTATGGGAGTACATACACATGCATATATAGATATATATGTGGGCATATATACATGTTTGTATGTACTGTCTATATATTTGTATATACAATAAGCATATGGGGGACAAAGTTAGAGATACTTACTAGACATATCCAAACACCTTGTGGGATTGATTTAGCGGACTTGAAGGTTCAGGACCATAGTCTCATGGGACAACTAGGCCAATTGGCATAATTTAGTTCATAAATATGTTATCTACATCTTAGTTTTGTGAGCTAAGATACAACTATTGATGTCTTCCTATCTGGAGCAATAGAAAGTGAAGGAAGGAAACCGAAGAGTCAAGAAGGAGATTAGTTCAAATGACTAATGGCCCACTTGACCCACACATGGCCTTTCCTATCCTGAGGCTGGAAGAACTAGATGGTGCCTGGCTACCACCAACAACTGTTTTGAGTAGGGACACAACAGAAGGTCCTTGTTAGAAAGGGAGAAAAATGTAGAACAAAATTCAAATTCCTGAAAATGACTAGACTTACTGGACTTATAGAGACTTCAGGAACCGCTCAGACTTTGGCTCTGAGATACCCTTTTAACCTAGAGCTCCTGGAGGTCACCATTTAGCCAAATTCTTGCTAGGGCTAAAATGTAGGCAATAACATCTATAAGGAATATGCTCCTTTAAACAATCAACTACATGAAGCCAATGGTCAACATTTACCCAACAGCAAAACTAAGAAGTGAAGGAGGGGCAGGAAAACTGGATGGAAGGGGAAGGGGCAAGGGGATGGAAGTGGTGAGCTTGCTGACACGTTGTGGGCATTGTAACCAATGTCACGGAACAAGCTGGGTATGAAGGGTTGGATAGGAATCTAATCTTCTGTGTACATTTTCAGCTAAAGTACAATAAAAAATATTGTTGAAGGTTCAGTTCCACCAAAAGTATCTTGGAAGAAAGTCCTGGTAATGTACTTCTGAAATCAACCTTGGAAGCCCTATGGAACTGTGTTTTACTTTGACATGGAATCACTAGGAGTCAAGGTAGACACAATAGCAATTGGTTACTAAATAGTACAGTGGTGTTATGCATTGAATTATTTTCCCCAAAAACATGAACTGAAAATCCTGACCTCTATACCTGGGTTTGGAGTCCTGGTGTGGCGCCGTAGACTGTAGGGTTGATTTGAACTGCAAGGTTGGTGGTTCAAACCCACAGTCACTTCTTGGAAACCAGATATAGGGTCTCTATGAGTCTGAATCAACTCCATGGCACTTAACAACATGCCTAGGTTTATAATCCCATCTGGGATGGGGTGTCTTTGTTATGTGAATGAGGCAGGATAAGTGTAGGCTGTATTGAGTTAATCTCTTTTGAGATATGAAAGAGACATAAACCAAGTTGATTAGGGATCAAGTAAGCAAGAAGAGACTGGGGAAGAGAAAATGCCAAGCCATATGAAATTTGACGAGAAGCAGCAGCTCAGAAGAGACAAGACGAGACAAGAACCTTCATCCAGAGCTGACACAGAGCTAACGTTTTTCCCTAGAGCTGGCATACTAAATTTGGACTTGGAGCCTTCTAAACTGTGGGAGAATGAATTTGGTTGTTAAAGTTACCCACTTGTGGCATTTTTGTTATGGCAATACTAGATAATTAAGACAAATGATTAAGAGCCCAGTCTTGGAGTCCCGACTATCTGGGTCGAAATCCCATCTCTGCAACTTACTCTGAGTACAGAGTTGGATAAAAGTCTTAACCAGTTATTTCACTCAGTATACTGTTAGCAAGGCTCATTAATGTTACAGCATGTGTCAGAACATCATTTCTCTTTATGGCTGAATAATATTCTACTATATGTGTGTGTGTGCCCAGTGTTTCGTTTATTCATTCATCTGTTAATTGACATATAGGCTGCATTTATCTTATGGATATTTTGAATAGTACTGTCTTATGGATTGAATTGTGTCACACCAAAATATGTATTGTAAACTTTAACCTCTATGCTTGTGGTAATAATCCTATTTGGGAATAGGTTGTCTTTAGTGTAGGATGTATCTTTTGAGCTATAACAATCAAGCCAGTAAGCTGAGATGAGGGAAGAGAGATACTAATTTGCTTGAAGATTACGTAGCAGCAGAAGCTCATTAGAGACAAGAACTCTCCTCCAGCTCTGACACACAGAGAGAAAGTGTTCCCTTAGGGTTGGCACACTGAATTTGGACTTCTAATCTCCTAAAATGTAGGATAAGCACTGGACTGCTAACTGCAAGGTTGGTGGTTCAATTCCACCAACTGCTCCTCAGAAACCCTGTACAGGTTCAATGTGAGTCAGGACTGACTTGATGGCACTTAACAACAACAACAACAGCAAAGAGTGAGAAAATAGATTTCTATTGAAATAGAAACCTTGTTAATGTCACCCACTTGTGTATTTCTGTTATAGCAGCATTAGATATGCTGAAATGAACATTGGTGTACATGTATCTGTTTGCATTTCTGCTTTCAGTTCCATTGGACATATACCTAGGAGTGGAATTGCTGGATCATGAGGTTATGTTATGTGTTATACAGATGACATAAAATTTCTTGCTAGAAACGAAGGGGACTTGAAATAGTTACTGATAAAGATCAAGGACTACAGGCTTCAACATGGATGGCACTTCAGTATAAAGAAAACAAAAATCCTCACAACTGGACCATGAAATAACATCATGATAAAAAGAGAAAAGATTGAAGTTACCAATGACTTAATTTTGCTAGGATGCACAATAAGTACATGGAAGTAGCAGTCAAGAAATCAAAAGACATATTGCAATAGGCAAATCTGCTGCAAAAGACCTCTCTCTACAGTGTTACAGAGCAAAGTTGTCAGTTTGAGGACTAAGGTGTGCCTGATCTAAGCTATGGTATTTTCAATAGCCTCATAAGCATGTGAAAGTAGAAAAATGAATAAGGGAGGCTGTAGAAGAATTTGTATTTGAACTATGGTATTGGCTAAGGACCTTACGAAGTATGAATATTCTGGAACAGTAAATTGTGCTCATGAGGAATCTGTACACGGACCAAGAGGCAGTTGTTTGAATAGAACATGGGAACACTGG
>NW_006408540.1:23725959-23733133 GCF_000296735.1 Chrysochloris asiatica | reverse complement strand
TGGTTTATGCTATCTCTTGAAATGGTTGAACATGAACCATTTCTTTTTGGTGTAGTGACTCTGTGTATTCCTTCCATCTTCTCTTGATGCTTACTACATCATTCAATAATTTGTCCAGAGACTCTTTCAATAATGAACATTAGATTGGTATGTGGATATAGGGGTGCAGCAACATTAGTATGGTATGCTCACCATAGAAATGTCAATCATTCAAAATCCAAAGAGCAACACTAACCTAAGGACAAAGTTGAGAAGGGATGGGAAGGAGGGTGGAATGGAAATAGGAACCCCGAGGAAGTGGGATAATTGTTCTTGTATGAAGGGATTGTAATTATTGAGATGAAGCAAAGTGTATGATTTGTTAATTGTAAAACTAATGATCTTGGCTGTAAACCTTCACTCCATTAATAATAGATAGTTGTGAAATAAAATAAAATAGATGGAACATTGGGAATGGCACAGGTGTGGTGATGAAAGAAAGGGCTTTGGAGAATGGGAAGAGTGAGGATAACTAGGAGTAAAGAGAAACAATAAGACCCTCTCATGATCTGAGATTTTCACATTCTGCCAAGAAATTTGAACTTCTCAAATTGGTCACAAAAATAAAGGAAAATGTACAACAGTGGTGATATTTTGCAAATAATAACTGGGTGATTTTAAATGTTTCTTGTAAACAAAGCTCCCTTGTGTAAGAATGTTGTGGGGTCAGTGTCTGTCCAATTTCACCCTGGAGAAAGAGAATCAAACTCAACATCAGCTCAAGGTCGATTTCTATGAGGCTGAGGTCAGACATGCCCCCACCCTGCACCCTTCTTTACCAATTGGACACCAATCTTCCTTCCCATGGCACTTTCTTCTTCTCTGCTGGGGTTGATAATCCATTGCAATGGCCACACAGAACTCACAGACAATACTCAAAATGATGGGGCTTATTAAGGAAAATGTTGTTGTTGTTAGGTGCCATTGAGTTGATTCTGACCCATAGCGACCTCTGTATAGGGTTTCTGAGGAGCAGCTGGCGAGCTTGAACCACTGACCTTGCAGTTCAAACAGCTTTGCAGTCTGGCGCATTAATCCACAGCTCCACACCAGGACTCCATTAAGGAAGAATACAGGTTGCAATTTGGATTTGGAAGTGTTCAGGATATAGTCCTTTGGTCCAGAGTGCCTCTTTTCAGTTATGCCTGCAGGTAGGCCTCTCTCTGGTCCTCAGTCTCTCAGCAATGTGGCCCCTTGACTTCTGCCCTGTTTGGGCAAGTGTTACAAAACTCTTTTAACGCTGCTGACACAGGTCTGAGCTTCAGGTGCTCAGCTCTAGCTATGTGGGTAAGCAAACCTAGCTTCCCCCAGTAGGCATCTGGAAGCACCCCACTTTGCAAGCAAGCTTCTGGCCAGAGGGACTCAGTTTTACTTGCCCTGGAGGCTGGGAAACCCATCACTCTGTCTCCTGCTATTGGTTCTTGTGCTGCTCTGCTTCTCCACCACTCCTCCTGTGTCACAGAGCTCTCTCCTGGAAAGAGGATGTTCAGGGCACAGGGCTCTTGGGGTCTATAGGACGCCCTCCACTCCTGGCTCTTGTTTCTTGATGGCAATGAGATTCCCCCAACCTGCTTCTGAGATGGCTCATTTAAAATCCAGCAGGATGGCAAAATGGGTAAATCCTCATGGTCAAGTTCAATACACTCTATTTGCTCGGTCTCACCCAGTCATTTGGTGGGAGTTATAAAGACTATGGCTACAAGAGCCATACAAAACAATCACTGCACCACACCCTGAATCTTTCCATCTCTGCAGTACAACCAGGGAGCTTGATCCTTTACCAAGAGGTTTTGAAATTGACTTGGGTAAAAAAGAATTGTTTAAATTAATTTAGAATATCAAGAACCAAGACTGGAGTATTCAGATCAAAGGGTTGCTCCCTTGCCCCTGAAAGTTAAGAGTGCTGCTTCTCTATGGTAGAGGAAGGTTAGGAAGCAAAAAAAGTAAAAGACAGGTCTTACCCTTGTTGATTTCAAAGAGCAACATGGAAGGAAGATGAAAGTCTATGGTGTGGTCTGTGGGCTAATGCGTCAGACAGCAAAGTCATTTGAACTGTAAGGTTGGCGGTTTAAGCTCACCAGCTGCTCCTTGGAAACCCTATGCAGGGTCGCTATGGGTCGGAATAGACTCAACAGCACTTAACAACAACAACAAGTACATTCTTCAGTGGACCAGTTATCTTCTGCAATTGTGTGAATGATGAACCAGTTCCTGTACCAGCTGCCGTCCAGTTGACCCTGACTTATGGTGATCCCTTGGGTATCAGAACAAAACTGTGCTCAATTGGCTGTTCTATAGCTGAGTTTTCAGAAGTGACTCTCCAGGCCTTTCTTCCAATGTACCACTAAATGGACTTGAACTCTCAACCTTTCAGTTAGCAACCAGAGTGTTAGCCAGCAGTACCACGCATGGACTCCAAACAACTGTTGCAAATATAAGATATTTCTGTTATTATCAAGTATTAACAAAAACACTATTAAATAAATTCTAGTGAAAGCTGTGCGATCAGAAGGCCTTATGAGTGGGACAGATTAGGGAAAGCTGTAGTGTTTGTGAAGTTACTGTGGAAACAGTGAGAGTGATGATTTCCACATTTCCTTTCTATTAGTTTTCCTGAGTCTAAGAAGCCTATGCTCATTGTGAAAAGGACTTATCATCACCCAAAGCAGATTGCTTCCTGCAATTTCTTCATATGAATCACAAGAAACCCCCTGGCATTTCTAGGAAACATGGATATGAATTTAAGAAGAACCATTTAAGAAGAAAATATAGGAGATAAGAAGACTAAAACTAATCCATGAAATACTCAGAGCTAAATCATAAAACCTCAGAAGTACTGTTTGGACAAACATTGAAGGAGTGGTGTGGTCTCTTTTGCTATCTTAACTTTTATGATAGCCTGTGATACAAATATGAGAGTTGGAGCCCAAATGACTTCAGAGTCCTCATATTCTGAGTGTCTTAAGAATGCTATATGAAATAATCCACTATGGAGATAATTAATGAATGAGAATCAACACCCCAGAATCAAGGGCCATGTAAATCTGACTATCCATATGTGAACACCCTTGGAACATGACTACAGAATAGATCATCTTAAGAAGCACTCAGTGATAAACTTTTTGCTTAAGATGCCGACTGGTCCTTGTCTAAAACTAATTATTACTATTTCATTGCCGTTTTCCATATCTCAATAACCTGGAAATACCTTAGAGAGTTGCATGTTGGGAGAAATTAAATTGCTACTTAACAAAGGTTGACTTTAGTAAGGTTTTGAGATTTGTTTTGCATGAAATTGTTTAAATGCAATGAGAAAAAATGGTGTAGACCAATGACTTCCAAACTTTTCTGGAGCTAAGGGCCTCTTTATGATATTATAAACTCCTCGCATGGTAATATTTTTGATTACTTAGTCTATCGTAAACACACATATTGTTTGGTGGATTCTGGGAAATAATTATTTGACTCCAGTCTGTAAGTGGGCTTATACGACCTCAGCCACTTCATTACCAGAGAAGTGCAAACAACTTACTCTTATTGTGGGAAATGGAAGTATCTCCACAGCTTCTACTTCGAGAAACTTCTTTGTGTCTGGCTATTTCAGGAATATGTTCAGTATTTTGTTTTGTGAGTTCATCCTACTTAGGTCACTCATGTCAGCTCTAACCAGGAAATTAATTATAACACTGATGTAAGGTTCTGTGTATTTCCCTTTGTTGTTGTTGGTTGCCATTGATTGGCCCCTGATTCATAGCCACCCATGCACAATGGCAGCATTCCAGTCCTGTACCATCCCCAGGATCAATTGCAGATTGGACCTTTGTGATCCACGGGGTTTCTTTGGCTGATTTTTGGAAGTAAGTCATCAGCTCTTTCTTTCAAGTCATCTTACTTTAGAAACTTTGCTGAAACCATTTCCGATCATGGCAACACACAAGCCTCCACTGACAGACAGGTAGCGGTTGCGTGTGGTCGAACTGGCGGAAATCAAGTCCAGCTGTCCAGCATGGAAAGTGAGAGGTCCACCACAGGACCACCGCTGCCTCTCTTCTTTCCTTAATCGATGGTGAACACCTACTTTGTCCTAACAGAATGAAACCAAATGAGTGACACGGCAAAGTGTCCCTTGGCTGGCCCTCTGCTGGTCTTGTTTTCATTCTTACATGCAGACCAAGGGCCTCAGCAATGTCTTCAAAGTCTAGACAACAACTCACCTTAGTTGGCATTTGAGAGCAAAATTTTAACCTCAACAGGATCCTGCAGATTTTCTTCCAAAGCTGAGAGAGGAGATAGAATCACGTTTTTGAGCGGATATTACAATGTTAGCACTTCTATTGATTTCTTCTGGGGCACAAATCCTTCAACTTTCTGCCCTGTATTAGCTTCTGATATAACTGTTCCTGATTATTACTAGTTTAAAAAAAGATAGAGGAATTCTGTCATTTCAGCCCATTCAGCCCTGGCTGCAGAACATTGATGGCACAGCTGGAAAAATAGTCTGTTGCTTTTATTGAAAGGATGATCTTTCCTTTGACAGGAACAAAGCCCGTATTCTCTCTGGCAGAGCCCAAAAGACAGTCACTTTTAGCTTTAGAAAATCTACCAATTGAGAGCTGGTTTTGTGATGCAAATTTAGTGCCAAAGACTAAAGCTACTTTGAAGAGAAGTTGAAGTTTCTTGGCACTGGCCTGGAACCCTCTAGGATATTCTGGACAGATGTAGGAATTCTTGTCTTTCTTAGTTTTAAAGATTGCCTCGCACACACTGTACTCAGTATCTTTGTTAAGAAAGTTTAGAAATATAGTCCTTTGAACTTTAACCCTTCCTGAAAACAAGCCACCAGGAAAGATGTCAATATGATTCAGATTCCCTGGGTTTGAATGTTGGTGTGAATTTGAGCAAGGGCTTCATTAAACCTCAGTTTTTCCGTCTGTAAAGTGGGGAAGATAACCGAATCTAACTTGGGGGGTGGTTGTGACCCAGTGGCTTCCTTAGCATGGTATAGTAGTCCATGCAATGCTAGCAATTATTTCTATCACTAGCAAACTGTCTAATAGTTGTTGTTAAATGCTGTCGAGTCAGTTCCTAATCATAGTGACCCTGTATAGGGTTTCTGAGGAGTGGCTGGTGAGTTTGAATCATTGACCTTGCGGTTCAAACCGACCTTGAGGTTAAGTGCTTATCCTATGGCCACCACACCATGACTCCAATCTAATAGTAGCTGGCATTTTATATCAACTCGAATCTTTTTTTTTTTGACTTATGGTACGGTGCAACAGGATCAACACTGGACTGCAAACCACAAATCCAGCAGTTCAAACCCACCAGTTGCTCCTCAGAAACCCTGTGCAGGGTTTTTATGAGTCAGAACTGACTTGGTGGCAGCTGGCAACAACAACAATGTGTTCTTTTTACACTTTTCTCATTTTTTTTTTTTTTTGTGTGTGTGTGAGATGCTATCAATGTTCTCCAGTCAAAGACCAGCAAGAACATACCTATAGTGGAACATGTTGGGTTTGTTGTTTTTTTTGCAGAGAGGTGGAACATGTACCATGGGGAATAATGGGATATTTCAGTAGCAAGGTGTTAAATAGAACTTATTATAGGATTTAGGAATAAAGGCCTGATGATGCACTTCTGAAAAGAGCAGCCATTGAAAACCCTATTGGAGCACGTGTTCTACTGTGACACACGTGGGGTTGAAATTGATTTGATAGCAAATAGCTTATTCTTTTTTTCAACAATGGGCTTTGTGCCTTAGTTGGATGACTGGGGGGATCTAATCTGTAGGCAGGGGAGACCAGAGTGAGGACACAGCTATCATTGGTGAAAGAGAAACAGTCACTCATTTTGACCAAGAGAGGTGTGTTTGGCATTTTCTGGGTGGCAGAATGACTTTGTTTTTGTCTGTGCTGAGGAAAAAGTATGAAGTGGCCTTGCTTTGTCTTGTTTATAACGGTCTCAGAGTAGTCTTGTGTGAGGCTGGTGGTCTGTGAGCATGTTTATGTCTACTGGGACGCTAAAGTTTATCTGGGAGAGACAGGCCAGCATCTGAATGCCAGGGGCTGCTCTCTCTTCCTCCACCTTTACAATGAGAACATGGAAGAAGTGGGCCAGTGATTTAAATTAACATCACCTTCTCCATTAAAGAGTTGAATGGTATCCTAGCCAAGCTTTCAGAAAAAGTCATCCTTCATCTATTCAAGCAACACATTTCTTTCAGCATCGATTACCAGGTATTGTTCTATGTGCTGGGGCTCTGACAAGAGATACAATGTTTGTACACAAGAAGTCTTTGTGTTCTAATGAACGGAAACAAGGAAACAAATGAACAAACTGAACAAAATAAAATCTGAGAGGGCTGGGACTCAATGGGACTGGCTGTTTTTTCTGCTTCTCGTAAGTTTTCCGCCTTTGACAGGGTGGAAATTACCACAATTCTATCACCTGGGTTAGTGGAAAACTGTATTTTCAGCTTGTGATAAGTGCTCTGAAGCTAGTGCTTCTTGAGAAAATAGTGTCATGATAGGGAACATGGAGAAGCTGTTACTCCAAATGAGAACAACTAGAGAGGTGAAGCGCTGTGGGTTAATGCATTGGACTGCAGTCAGTTTGAACTGCAAGGTCCATGGTTCAAGCTCACCAGCGGCTCCTCCAAAATCCTATACAGGGTTGTTATGGGTTGAAACTGACTTAACAACAACAAGAAGAGAGGAACTAATGGGGATTTTGTGAACTGGCTGTGTATAGAATCCAAACCTCCTGCTTGTACCTAATGTCCTTAAATTAAAATTTCTCCTTGAATTATGTCAATTTGGCTTTCTTACTGTGCATACACACACACACACACAGACATCATGTCTACTGTACACACATAGACATCATGTCTACTGTACACACACACACAGACATCATGTCTACTGTACACACACACAGATATCATGCCTACTGCACACACACACACAGACATCATGTCTACTGTACACACACACACAGACATCATGTCTACTGTACACACACACACAGACATCATGTCTACCGTACACACACAGACATCATGTCTACTGTACACACACAGACATCATGTCTACTATACACACATACACCATATCTGCTGTACACACACAGACATCAT
>NW_006408540.1:23723699-23725361 GCF_000296735.1 Chrysochloris asiatica | reverse complement strand
ACAGACATCATGTCTACTGTACACACACACAGACATCATGTCTACTGTACACACACAAGACATCATTTCTACTGTACACACAAGCATCATGTCTACTGTACACACACAGACATCACATCTACTGTACACACACAGACATAATATCTACTGTACACACATAGACATCATATCTACTGTACACACATCATGTCTACTGTACACACACACACAGACATCATGTCTACTGTACACACACACATTTTTTTCACCAGGTGACATCCTGTTTGCCAAAATCCAAACTGCCAAGTTGATTCTATCTATCTATCTATCTATCTATCTATCTATCTATCTATCTATCTACCTACCTACCTACCTACCTACCTACCTACTACCTACCAACCTATATCTCATGGCAACCCCATGTGTGTCAGAGTAGAACTGTGCTTCATTAGGTTTTCAGTGTCTGATTTTTTTAAGTTGATAGCCTGTTTTCTATCTTACTTCCATGGAACCTTGGATCACCAAGATTTCAGTTAACAGCTGAACACATTTACCATCCGCACCACTTAGTAACAAAATTTTCACTGTTTTATTCCCAGTGGAATGGCAACCAAGGGTCTCTGCCTCCTTCTCCTGATCTCAGGCTCTTCCCTCCTGAATTTCTTTGGGGAACTTAAAAAATGTCCTCTTTCTCCTGAGGGGCAATGGAAACTGTCACTAGGAAGAATTCTTTTATCAGCTATGAACAAGACTGTTAACTGTTCATTCTAAGATACTTGCTTGCCAGCTGCCCACATCCCCTGTATGAACCTGTATAAACAAATATGGTTTATGTTTCCACAAATGATAGCTACAGTTCTAGGTCATCAGAATGTGCTAGTTCCTTTAAGTATTCATCTCAGAAAAGAGAACAAAAAACACTCAAAACTATTTCCCCCCTTAACTGGTGGTTCAAGAACATCTTTCTGATTGTCTTTGGATTTACTTATTCTGGTGGCTGCCTTTGTCAATTTTAAAGATCTTGCCAATATATTAGCTTTTTGATTCCTCTCAGTTGGAGGTAGGAATTGAAGGGGAAAATGAAACCCATAATCCCCAAACTTTTTGGGATACATTGGTGGTTGTGGTGGTGGTGGGTCATGGAGTTGGTTCCAACTCATAGCGACCCTCCATAGGGTGAGGCTGTCAATCCTTATGGGAACAGAACACCTTATCTTTCTCCTTTGGAACAGCTAGTAGTTTCAAATGACTGACCTTGAGGTTAGCAGCCGAACTCATAACCACTACGCTATGAGAGCTCCAAAATTATTCAGCTTCTGTGATCAGAGTTGGGCAATTAACTGACTTGAGCTTTACTACCCTTACCTTCCCTATCTTTGTAAGTGAGAAATATTGATGATTCAGAATTCTGAATGGAAGCTTGCCTGCCTAGAAAATTCAGTCTTGAAACCTTTAAGAGAAACTACTCAAAACCTAGAATCTTTCCCACAGTCAGTCTCTTATTTTAATTTCCAATTATTTTATGGCTCCTTGGAAGCAACACAATCAGAAGATAGTGGTCAGTTTTACTTTACAAATCCTTTTTTTGTCAGAAATGATTAAAGAGTCTACCCATCCATCTCCTCATTTCTTTTTGAGTGAGAATTATCTTCAAGAGACTTGGCAAGGAGCGCGTTAAAGGTG
>NW_006408540.1:23720217-23722499 GCF_000296735.1 Chrysochloris asiatica | reverse complement strand
CCCTTGGAAACCCTGTACTGGGTCGCTATGGGTCGGAACCGACTCGATGGCACTTAACAACAACAACAAACTCAGGTAAACAGTATTGCTTGATTTGGTCTGAGTGAAAGAGCTCAGTTGCACCTACTTTTTGTCCTAGACCATTAACCATTGGGTATTGACCCACTTGGCCATAGGGCCTGGAAATTTAGTTCTCTGTTCAGTGTTGAGGGACAGAGACGGTCAACATTAGGGAAGTAAAGGCAGTAGTAGTTAGTTTTGTTGTCCCTATTGATTCAACCCCAGTGTTTTGGTCTCTTTGGTCAGTGAGTGCTTCCCTTGGCAGTGGCAATGCCATCAACACCTGGTGAAGCAGAACATTCGAATACACCAAACAACTCAACAATTTACCTTCGGAGCCATGCATAACTGCATTCTCCTAAAAGTAGGAAAGAAGCAGCAGTCAAGCAAATTGACCAGGTTGTGATACTGATCGCCGGGTACCTAAAAGAAACTTCTCTCTCCCCTTTTTCCTCTCTCTCCTTTCCCCTTTTTCCTCTCTCTCCTTTCCCCTTCTTAATCTATCAAAGTGTGATACTTTGAAAATCTTCTCATCCCCTCCTGCCCACTTCCCCCACCCCACCAAAAGTTTAAGAAATCATTTCACTCACTGGATTTGAACTGAATTCTTGGAAATGACTAATATCTACTCTCAGCAGCTCTAGCAATAGACGCCAAGATGATAAATGAGAACCAGCCAAATGTTAATCACCCATGAGCCTGGAGGTATGATACGACAGAACTGAAATCTCTGTGGGGTGTTCCATTTAGTGTGGCAAAGGGGAATGAGCTGGGGGTTTGAAACCAGAGAACCTTGTTAGATATGGCAGGAACCTTATCAAAGTGTGAATGATTTTGGACCAGTTATGTAATCTTCCTGTTGTTGTTGTTGTTGTTAAGTGCCAATAGCGACCCTGTACAGGGTTTCCAAGGAGCAGCTGGTTAGTTGGAACTACCAGCCTTAACGGGCCAAACCGACGTTGCATTACCGCATTAACCGGCAGCACCATACCACAAGTTTGATCTTCCTGTAGTGTGGGACAATAAAAAAGCTAATTTCACTGGGTTGTTAATTAGTATTATATGGGAATGAAAAATATTAAAACAGTTTGTGTAATGTAAAGACTCAACAAATATTGCTTATGTTATTATTGTTGTTGTTGTTTTTAACCCAATTAAAGAGAAAGAAACGATTTTATTTGAAAGTTGATAGTTCCAAGAAGTAAGAGATGGGACTGTCATTTAGCCTTGTGATTCCAAGATATTAAAATGAGTGATTCTTGGATTAGAATAATTTGGATGGGGTGTAAGGGTGTCAAGAAGTCTGAACACCCGAAAGCTTAGGAATTTCACCCATGGCTCCTTGCATGGGTGTGTTTTGTTTTTTAAGTTTTTATTGTGGATTGAGTGAAAGTTTACAGGGCAGATCATCAGTGTTACATTCAACATATATACTTTGTTTCATTACAATGATTATAATCCCCTCTATGTACAATCATTTCTCTCTATTCATTTTAGCTCTTATTTATTTCTTTTTTAAACACTCAGGCATATATAATAATTTAAACCACCAGAGGACACATTCTACAAGTCTGCCTCCTGGCCACCAGCTCTCAGTCCCTCTCTTTCTACCTTGCATGGGTTTTAAAAGTGAGAATTTAGATTTCCTTTCAGTTAGGATCAACAAACCTTCGTTGAATTCCTTCTTCCAAGTACTGTTCTAGATGTTGATATTCTGAAATAAATGAGGCACTATTCTTTTCTTTTATGAGCTAAAGGAGAAGAACTAACCTAAGCAGAGAGTATTTTAATATACTGTAGTGATTGTTAGAATGGGAGTGGCCAACAGCAGTCTCTAGTTCTCTATCCAATAGAGATTCTCTTTCCTTATCTTGAGACTACTACCCATCTATCAGTTTGTCAGCTTGTGGTGATGCGCATGTTGCTACAATGTTGAAAGTTATGTAATTACTATTTCAAAGACAAGCGTGACCATCCATGGTAAACAAGTTTCAGTGGAGCTTCCAGACTAAGACAGACTAGGAAAAAAGTTCTGGTGATCTACTTCTGAAAATTATCCAGTGCAAATTGAAGGCTTTCATCTTCATCAGTATTTTAAGTACTTTTAGCTTCCAGAAATCAAGGGTATATCATCTATATATTGCAGGTTGCTCATGAGTCTTTCTCCTATCCTGATGTCACATTCTTCTTCATATAATCCAGCTTCTCATATTATTTGCTCA
>NW_006408540.1:23708386-23711647 GCF_000296735.1 Chrysochloris asiatica | reverse complement strand
ATTGTCATAAGTAGAAAGAAGCATAACAATACTATGCATTAAAAATATTATTTTCAAAGACCTTCAAGTGATATCTTAAACCTCTCTTTGATGTCTACATGTTATCTTCCCCCCCACCCCTGCCAAATTTTTGAAAGATGATTTGTTTTCTATAATTTTCTTGGAGTAGGTCTGAAAAATGATTGTATTTTAGGATAGAACATCTTAGGATATCACCAGAAAAAACATACTAGGTTATACTCTTTGTTGTTACTACACATTGTACTATGGCTCATGCACTGATGTTTTTTCAGTGGGAGAATTTTCACTTCACATCAGCCAATGCACCTCAAGTGTAACCAACATTTGACTGTGAATGGGGACTTGTGTGTTGCTATGATGCTGAAGAGGTTTCAGCGGAGCTTACAATCTAAGATAGGTTAAGAAAAAAGGTCTGGCAATCTACTTCTGAAAGTCAGTCAGTGGAAATCCTGTGGATCACACAGTTAGATCTGAGATGGATAATGGAGATGCAGAGGTTCACTGTGATTTGGGGCTGACTTGTCTGGCAGATAACAATGTTTATGAGAAGAGACAGCAATGATAATGTTTTCATTGCATCATTAAAGGTCAAGTTTGATAACATTGCAAGATTATGGGAAGAAATTTCTCAGACCAGATTTTCACGTGTAAACTCATTAATTCCTCCAAAGTTTAACACTAGTCAGACGTTGATTAATGTGTAGATAACCAGTGAATGTTGATATTGGCCAGTTGGGTAATTAACCATTACATAACATAACATGCGACTCTAGCTTCCATAAATTTTGGATATAATCATTCATCAACACATGAATGTTACCAAGGTTACCGAAGTCTAATCGTCTCCAGATTTCCTACTTTGGAATGATATTGTGCTTTCAGTAGTTGTGTTTTCAGTCCCAGGGTGAAACTTTTCCATCCTGGAGCTGAATAGCTTTGAGTTGCCTGTTTGTTTAAAATTGGAGACTAATTCTGAAGGCTTCAGGGGACCTGTGGTTTGTGTTCAATTCAGGAGGATGCTACTTGGGTCTAGACGGTGGCATGGTGGAACTGAAGTTGGAAACATTAAAAAGCTTTTTTAAAAAGACATTTTCTATGGGTGTGCAAAATTTTAACACCTTAATTATTGCTAAATCAACATATATTAAGATTTTAATATTTAGCATTCCACAATAGTCACTTGACATTTAGCAATGGAAAGGATCACCCAAGGAGTTTTGCAACTAGTGAAAAGACACACATAACTTTCTTGGGAGGAACTTGGAGGTAGATATCAATGTACACAGCCCTTTTCTGTACAGCTGGATGTTGTGGAAAGTAGAAGAGAATGGAAGAGTAATTTGATTGGGAAAATGCTTGTAATACCCAATCTATAATACAGATTTAGCTGGTCAATAGGACATTGCCGGTTTTAGCTGGCATTAATTCGGCCCTTGACTGGCATGGTAACTCCAGTGCACAAGGGAATAAAACCCTGCCAGGTCCTGACCCATTCCTGTGATCAGTTGCAGACAGACCTGTTGTGATCTATAAGGTTTCATTGGGTGATTTTGAGTACATTGTCTGATCTTTTTTCTTAACTCATTAATCTGGAATTTCCATTAAAACCTGCTTATCCTTATAGCAGCATGTAATCCTCCAATGACAAATGGGTTATGGCTACCCATGAGCTGCAGCGTCCAGGAGTTGAACCCAAGTCTCCTGTTTGGAAGACGAGAATTCTATCACTGTACAAGTTAAATTTAAAGCATCTTAAAAACCCTGTGTAACCTGACATGTCTAGAACTGAATGCAACATCTTTTCTACCTTCCTCGGCCCCCATTCTCCAGCCAGCTTCTCATCTTGATTCTCTTCCTCAATTAGTGGTGCTCACACATTCCCAGGTGTCCGGATACCATCTTAGATTCCTTATTCTTTGTTAACCTCATACTTGGCACAAAGTCTTATCAGTGTTACCTCCTACGTATTTCTCAAATGATTTCTTTTCTCTGAATGCACCAGCTTCATTAAATTACAACAAATGTTCCTGCCTTATCTCATGTCACTCCTTTTGCCTACCAAGAAAACATCTACTTATTTTTCAAATGTGCCCGAAGGACTGCTCCCCCGCCCCCCCCATTAAGATTTACTTGACTTCAACTCCTGAGGTGTATTGAAACAGAGTCTGGAGTCCACCCTCAGGCATTCTGGGATTTTTAAATGTCCACTCCCCGCCCCCCACCCCCCACCCCAGGTGATTCTAAAGTGAAGCCAAGGTTGAAAATCACAATAATAAAATAACCTCTTCCTTGTTTGTACCTCCTCTACTATCATTTATAACAATAGCTCTGAAGCGTGCTTGAACATTGGCATCACTGGGGAGTTTTACAAAATAAAAACATAGAGTTTTGGAGCTTGTGGTGGATTAAGTGTAAGGTAATCCCTCAATGATCCCAACTTTTTGATGTTCTTGTTCCTGTAAACCATCACCCCCCTAGAGTGTGTCTGGGACCTGTTACCAACAGGATATGGCAAATGTTACAGGGTTATGGTGTATGACTCATGATTACGCTGTTGTTATGTAACACTCATTGCTAGCCAACTTAACTCATTTCATCCTTGCTGGCTTTGAAGACTCAAGGTGCCATGTTATGTGAGGGACTATGAAGGGCACCATGTGGCAAGGAACTGAGAGAGGCCTCTGGTGGAGAGAAGCTGGGGTGTTCAGTTACAAATGCAAAGAAATGGATTCCGCTAACAATCCAAGTGGACCTGGAATTGCATTTATTGCAAGTCCTGCCTGCAGATAAGAAGAGCCTAGCCCTGGAAAACATCTTGGTTGAAATCTTGCAGAAGACCCAGCTAAGTTGTGCATTTTCCCAACCGACAGAAATTGTAAGATAATAAATGTGCATTATTTTAAGTTGTTAAGTTTGTGGTGATTTATTCCACAGCATAGAAAACCAATACAGGGCCCTGGTACTCCTTTTTTAATTTTTTTTTTTTTATAACATACGATATTGTAGTTCTCATTTTCAGTTACAGACATATAGACTGCTTCACTGTTTAAATGTCCAAATGAACTCTGGAATAGCATAACAGCCATCCTCAAATTCAGTAAGTTTAAACCTTAGAACCCCAAAGCTAGCTTTTCCACTTTCAAAGCCTTTATGTGACTGGAATGTGCCATTGCTGAGCATGCAGAGTAAACCTTTGGCATTTTAAGGGACTTCTGATTTGCTGGTGGCATTTAGATCTTC
>NW_006408540.1:23704515-23707441 GCF_000296735.1 Chrysochloris asiatica | reverse complement strand
ATCGCAGGTTGTTAATGAGTCTTCCTCCAATCCTGATGCCACATTTTTCTTCATAGAACCCAGCTTCTTGGATTATTTGCTCAGCATACAGGTTGAATTGTTGTTGTGAAGTGCCATCAAGTTGGTTCTGACCCATAGTGACCCTGTGCAGGGTTTCTGAGAAGCTGCTGGTAAGCTTGACCCACTGACCTTGCAGTTCAAATGGCTTTGCAGACTGGCGCATTAACCCACAGTGCTACACCAGGTTGAATAAGTATGGTGAATGAATACAACCTTGTTGCACACCTTTCTTAATTTTAAACCATTCAGTGTTCCCATGCTCTGTTCTAACAACTGCCTCTTGGTGCAGGTACAGAGCTTACCTTACAAAGTAGAAAATTCCAAGAGCTATTGTGAGAGACTCCTACTGATGTACTTCTGAACACATTTATACTTTCACACACAAAGAGTGACTACGAGTTGGAGCTGACTCTAAGGCAACTGGCTTATCGTCAGAGCGGTGGATCAGAGGGCGGACACAATCTTTGGAGTCCTGGGGTGGCGCTGTGGGTTAATGCGCCAGACTGCAAAGCCATTTGAACTGCAAGGTTGGCGGTTCAAGCTCACCAGTCACTCCTTGGAAACTCTACGCAGGGTCGCTATGGGTCGGAAGCGACTCGATGGCACGTAATAACAACAACATGTTGGAAACCTGGGTTAGGTTCTTAGTCAAGACACCTCTATGTAGCTACCACCCAAGTGGAGGCTTGTATGTAGAATAGGTTTCAGCAGAGCTTCAAACTAAAACAGATTAAGAAGGGCCTATGAACTACTTTTGAAAATCAGCGAGTAAAAGCCATGTGGGCCACAATGGTCTGATCCATAACGGGTCAAGGTGATGACGCAGGAACTGGCAGAATTTTATTCTACAATGCATCACAACAATGACAACAGTCATTGTCATCAGAAGACTGATTATGAAAGCCGTCCCTGTAAGGAGTCATCATCTTTGTTACTGATATGAAATCCTCCTACTGAGGTTTACAAACGGAGGGAAAGAAAATGATGCCAAGTGAACTCTCATTATGACTTCTTTAGGATATAACAACTGGAACAGATTTGTGGGTCTTGTTCCTAACCCACAATGGGATAGGTGTCTCTCAAAGTCAGAAGTTTCCTGTTGGCAGCTCTATTCAGACAAAGGTGTGGTAATCAAGGTAGGAGGTATGGAGAGGCAAGCCACTGGATGATAGGCTAATAGGACGAGTTCCTGGAAAAGGACATCATGCTTGGTAAAGTAGAGGGTCAGCACAAAAGAAGACCCGGAGATGGCATGACACAGTGGCTGCACTTCATTCTGTTGTACATAGGGTTGCTATGAGTCAGAAGTAACTTGATGGCACCTAACAATAACTTTGTAAATGGTATTGTTTTCAGAGTTCACTTTGTTGATGTGAAGGAATCTTACTGATTTTTGTATGTAGATTTTGTATCCTTCCACTTTGCTGACTCTTTCAATTAGTTTCAGTGGTTTTCTTGCTGAGTTTCTGGGATTGCCTGTGTGTAGAATAATATAATATCATCTACAAGTAGTCATAATTGAACTTTTTCTTTACCAATGGCTAGGACTTACAAAACAATTTTGAATAGGAATGGTGATAGAAGACATCCTTGTCTGGTTCCTGTTTACAGTCTGGTTCCTGCTTTCAGTCTCTTTTCATTAAAAATAACATTGTTTTTGCATATATGCCCTTAGTTATGTTGAGGAGTTTCCCTTCTACTCTTATTTTGCTGAGAGTTTTTTTTTTTTTTTATCAAAAATGGATGTTGGATTTCACCACATGTCCTTTCTGCATCAATTATATGACCATATAGTTTTTTTCCTTTGTTTCATTTATATAGTAGATTACATAGATCCCCCCCTCCCCATGCTCCTCTTTGCATATCTGGTAAGTATTATTTTTTGATATGGTGTTGGATTCTATTAGCTAGGATTTTATTGAGAGTTTTGGTATTTATGTTCATAAGGGATATTGGTCTATAATTTTCTTTTTTAGTGGCATCTTTGCCTGACCTAGGTATCAGAGTCATGCTTGTTTCATAAAATGAATTTGAAAGTATTCCATCCTTTCCTGTAGTTTGGCAAAGCTTGAGTGGAATTGGTGTCAACTCTTCTCTGAACAGTTGGTAGAATTCTCTAGTGAAGTCCTCTAGGGAAGGACCTTTTTGTCTGTTGGGAGTTGTTTTTATCACTTGTTCAATTTCTTCTTTTGTTATGAGTCTATTCAAATTTTCTATCAGAGTCTGTGCTAGTTTAGGTAAGTAACGTATTTCTAGAAATTTGTCCATTTCTTACTTTGACTAGTTTCGCTGTGATGTTACCCATGACGTTTCCCATTCGTGTGATGCACGTTTTCTCTTTCATTTCCTTTGTTACATTTGCCAGTGGTTTGTCAATTTTTAAAATCTTTTCAAAGAACTGACTTCTAGTTTTGTTTATTCTTTCTTTCTTTATTCTTTTTTTTTTTTTTAGTTCTGAGAGATTATAGGTTTTTTTTTTTTGTTGTTGTTATTTTTTTCTAATTGTTGGAGTTGTTGGGTTAAGGTATTGATTTTATTTCTTTTACTCTTTTTTTTTTTTGATGTGTGTTTATTGCTATAAATTGCTCTCTGTTGCTTTTGCTGTCTCCCAAAGGTTTTGATATATTGTGCTTTCATTCTCGTTTGCTTCTAGAAATTTAAAATTTCACATTGTATTTCTTCTACTATCCAGTAGTTTTAAAGCAGGATGCTACTTAGTTTCCATATATTTGATTGCCCCACTCTGATATCTCTATTATTCATTTTGTAGCATTGGAATCTCTGAAGATGCTTTCTATCATTTCAATATTTTAAAATGTATTGAGACTTACTTTGTGACTTAGCATATGGACTATTCTGGAAAATG
>NW_006408540.1:23664942-23704414 GCF_000296735.1 Chrysochloris asiatica | reverse complement strand
GATCAAGTTGGTTGATTGTGTTGTTGAGATCTTCTGTATCTTTGTTGTGTTTCTTTTTAGTTGTTTTGTCCTTCATGGAAAGTGGTGTGTTAAATTCTCCTATTACAACGGAGTTGTCTATTTCTCTTTTTTAATTCTGTTAGTGATTGCTTTATGTATTTCACATTCTGTAGATATTTATTATGATTGTGCCCTCTTGCTATATTGACCCTTTAATCATTATATAAAGCCCCCTCTTTTTTAAATCTCTTAATGCTGTTTTTTTTTCCCTTGAAGTCTATTTTATCAGAAATTAATGTTGCCACTGCTTTTTTGGTTGTTTTTGCTTGACATGTTGTTTTCTATCCTTTCATTTTTAGTTTTTAAAATCTTTGTGTTTACTATGTAGGCAGCATATTGGATGGGTTCTGTTTTCTTGTCTGTTCTGTCTCTTTCTTTTGACAGGTGCATTTAATCCATTTATATTCAGTGTAATTTATGATGTTGTTTTTGTCAAGTGCCATTGAGTCGATTCCAATTTATAGCAACCCTTTATAGGGTTTCCAAGGAGCAGCTGATGAGTTTGAACCGCCAACCTTGAACTTCAAACTGATCTTGCAGTTCAGTGCATTATCTTGCAGTGCCACACCAGGATGGATTTATTTTGGTACTAGACTGGATTATGAGTTAGGCTGCTAACCATAAGGTTAAAGATTTACAGACTTGGAAACACTATACAGCGTCACTATGAGTAGGAACCAACTCCACGGCACCATCATTACCATGGATTTATTGCTGTCATTTTTTGGTGTTTTTATTGTGGTGATGATGATTTACTTGGTCTGTATGTTTTTCTGTGTCAAGTTAATTTTGTTATCAGAGTTTCTTTGTTTTTGTTGACTTTGTGTTTACCAAGTCTTGGTGTGGCACTGCAGGATAATGCATTGAACTGTAAGCTCAGTTTGAACCATAAGGTCGGTGGTTCAAATCTACCAGCTGCTACTTGGAAACCATATACAAAGATGTTATGGATTGGAACCAACTCGACAGCATTTGACAACAACAACAACAACAACATCCTTGTGATTTTCTTCTTTCAGTTAGGAGGCTTATTAACTGTCTTTGTGGTTACCCTACCTTAGTTTAAAACAATTTGTATTAGCTTCATATCATTCTGATTTTCTCTCTATTTGGAGGTCCTGTAATGAGGCCATTTATTTCTGCGTTTTGCTTTATAATTGTCATTGTTTATAAATGAATGCCTCTGATTCTTTATTTCTGGTCTTGTAAATTTATTTTATTTTTGAGCATTCCTTTTCTGGTGTGGTTTTGATATTGTCATGTGTTTTAATCTTAGGTTATTGTCTGATGTTGTTGATTCTCTGTCCAAAGGACTCACGTTAGCATTTTTTATAAGTCTGGTCTGTTTTTACAAATTCCCTTAAATTCTGTTTATCTTGTTAAGTGCTGTTGTGGAGTTGGTTTCAACCCACAGAAACCCTGAATAGGGTTTATGAAGTGCTGCTGGTGAGCTTGAACCACCAATCTTGAGGTTCAAACTGACCTTGCAGTCCAGTGCATTATCCTGCAGCACCACACTAGGACTCCCTGTTTATCTGGGGATGTTTTAATTTCGCTGTCATATTTGAGGGACACTTTTGCTGGATATATAATTCTTGGTTTGCAATAGTTTCTTTTAAGGTTTTTTGTATGTCATCCATTGCCTTCTTGCCTACATGTTTCCTACTGAGAAATCATTTTTGTCTTATTGCTTACTCTTCGTAAGGGAATTTTGTTTTCCTTGAGCTACTCTCTAATCTTTGGTTTTTGAATGTTTAGATAAAACTCTTATCTTTGGTTTTTGAATGTTTAATAATGATATTTCTTGGTAACTTATCTTTTTGGGGTTTATCTTGTATGGGGTTCATTGAACTTCTTATATGGTATATTTTCATCTTTCATGATATTAGAGAAATTTTTGTTAGCAAATTTTCAACAATTTCTGTTTCATTTTTTAAAATCTCCTTCTATTCTGGAATTCTGATTACAAGTAAATTGTACCTCTTGATACTATCCCATATAATTCTTGGGCTTTCTTAATTTTTTTTTCATTTTTTTTCTAAGTTTTCCTCATACAAATTGGTGTAAATGGATTTTTCTTCTAATTCACTGCGCTGTTCTTCAGTTGATTTGTACTGTTTTGTCCTTCCAATTATCTCCAAAATTTTAGTGTTCATCTTCTTAATTTCTAATTACTGTTTTTGTGTGGTTTCTAATAGTCTGTTTGTTGTTTTGCTCTTGTATTATTTTCCTGAATCCTTTTAGGGTATTGTCTATGTTTCTTGAATTTTGTTTGTGATTTCGTTGAGTTCTTATTGTTGTTGCTTAGTGTCAAGTAGCTTCTGACTCATAGTGACTCTCTGTATGGTATCCAAGGAGTGGCTGGTGAGTTTGAACTGCCAACCTTGTGGTTATCAGTCCAGTGCTTATCCTACAGCCCCACACCAGAAGGCCCTGCATCTCTCCCTTTTGAATTTCTTATCAGATAATTTTTCTTTGAGGAGATTTCTTGGTTCTGTAGTTTGGTCACTTGATTGTACCACCATTTCCTGTTTCTGTATTTAATTTGAAGTTGTCAGTTGTCTCTGAGACATTTTAGAGTTATTGTATCTACTTGTTGATTATGTGTTGGTTTGTAACTCTGAGTTTTTGCTTTGCTCTGTTTTGATGTATCTGTGGGGGCAGGGCTGGCATGCCACTTGGGATGTTGGTTTGGCCACTCCCCTCCTGTCTCAGGATGGGTGGAGTAACTAGATTTCTAATGATGTTTATGCATGATTTCTAAGTATCCATTTATTTTGTCATTATGTGCATGGGGTAGAAGTCAGGCACACAGTCTGAGTCTGAATGTGTGTGTATCTCTGTTGGTAGAGGCCACAAGTCTGAGTGCTTCTGAGAGCATGGCCTGTCAATCACATGGAGGTTGAAGGCCCAGGTCTATGTGTGCTTGGGAGTTGGTGTGGTGGGTGAAGGAAGCATGAGCAAATCAGGCAGGAGGGGGATGCAGTAGGGATATTACTAGCCATTGGGTTGGGGGACCATCACCCATCTCATCAGAAAGATATGGTAGGGAAAGCAGAGAAAGTATTTCTCTTACTAGCGATTTCCTTCGTTCCCCCTCCCTGGCTCCCTCCTTGCTCTGCCAGTACCATGCCACTAGAGATCTCACCCACTTCACTACGTTTCCCTCTTCCATGCCCAGTTTATTTTCTGCTCACCTTGTTTCCCTCTGGATCTGTCTGCTTGTGTCTCTGTTTCAACAAGAATTTCATGAAGTTGGCTTCTTGTCACCTGTATATGCTGCTTTCTGTGGCTCAAAATGGCAGAATGCAACATGGGATCCCCAAACATCACTCTTCTCAGTGAATGCATTTGATCTATCTCCCTGTCCAATCAGTGCTTAATCCAGTTCTTTATCTTCTCATTTGATGCTTGGATTTCCAGGATCATGATCTGTATGCATCTCACTCAGCTTTTTGGGTCTCTGTTGCAGAGGGATTGCATGGACACCACCTTGTTTCTGATCTCAGATTTTTAAACAGTCAACTTTCTAGTAATTATCCCAACCTAGTTATCACACTTAGAGAGAAATCCATTAAAAAAAATTACACTAAAGAATAAAATATGCATTCAATAGGTTGTCTGCCACTGTAATAGATTAGAAACACTGAACATACATTGGAATGCTTTAGGTAAGATGGTGGAGTAGACAGATGCATTGAGCTGACCCTGTGGAACAAAGACATGAGAGACTGAGTGAAACAGATACAGGTGGTGATCCTGGAATCCTGGTCTTCAAAGGATAAGACAGAGGTGAACTAATTGCCCACTGGAAGAACCAGCTAAACAGGCGCATTGACAGAGAAGAAAAACAGTTGGATGGAAATCAAAAGGATAACATTTACCTGAGGACAAGGTGTTCAGAGGCATTGAGAAGGAGAGTGGAATGGAATTAGGAAGCACAGGGAGGAAGTGAAATAACTGTTGTTACATTGAGGGGATTACAATTACTGAAATGAAACAAAGTGTGTGATTTGTTAAATACAAAACTGATGATTTGCTCTGTAAACCTTCAATCCATTCACAATAAATAGTTTCAAAAAAACAAAACCAAAAAATGGGTGAGTTGTCAGCTGGTGTGGAGTGGTGCGGCCATGTTGAGTTTTGAAGAGCCGCTCAGGACTCAGTGGTCTGCAGGCACAGCACGAGGCCGGATGTGGTCGGTAAGGGGAGAGTAGGTCTCCCTCGTTCCACGCCTTCCTTGGTAACTAGGGGCGGATCCAATGGCAACCCTTCCTGCTCAGCCTTGACTTTGCCTCGGGTTAAGCGCTGAGAGTATCCCACTTGCTTCTGAAGGTTCCTGAACCTGCTCTGAATTACACAAATAGCAACTAAAGAACTGTGTTTACATTTTCATTCTCTAACAACAACAAGAATCACATACAAAGGAGCTCTGGTGGCTTACTGGATTAGGCATTGGGTTGCTAGCCACATGGTCAGCAGTTCAAACCTACCAGCCGCTCTGCAGGAACAAGACAAACTGCTGGAAAGATTTATTCTTGGAAATCATGTGTAGGTTGCTATGAGTTGGAATCGACTCAATGACAATAGTTTTGGCTTTTTGGCTTTAGTCATATACAAAGTGACTAAACCATGATGGAACCGTGTTAAGCGCTTGGCTGATATCTGAAAGGTCAGTGGTTGGAACCCAACAGCCACTCTCTGGAAGAAAGATGTGGCATCTGTTTCTGTAAAGATTGTTGTTGTTAAGTGCCATTGGATTGATTTCATTTTATAGAGACTCTGTAGAGAATTTCTGAGGAGCAGCTGGTGGGGTTGACCTGCCAGTCTTGCAGTTAGTAGTCCAGTGATTATCCTACAGTGCCATACCAGATTACATCCTTAGAAACTTCATGGAACAGCTCTCCTCTGTCCCATAGGATTGCTCTGAGTCAGAATTCATTCAGTGGCACACATAACAATGACAGCTACATAGAGAGGGATTCAGCATCAATTCCCTATTTAACCTTGGGCCACAGGCCTAATACCCTGGTCTCTACTTTGAGTCCACTGTCCCTGTGTGCTTGCGTGGGGATTGGTTCTTGTGACTTCCATGGGACTGAATGCATGTCCCCTGGGACTGGACCTGTCTTACTTTTATTAGACCTTCCCCTAGGTCCTTTCCTTGACTTCTGGGCCTTATAATCTTCTGAAAGGCCGCTGCTATGCCTGTTCTCTGTGTGGCCACCTGGAGTACCATATGTGCTCTTCCATGAGCCTGGATCTGTGCTCTGCCCCTCAGATGCAACTACTGTTTTTTGTCTTTTTGGCTACATTTTACTAACCATCTGTACTGAGTTTTCGGCACCTTTATTACACTGTTGCCTGATGCACTGTACAAGGTGGCTGGTATTATAGATCCCAGGCTTTCTAGTCCTTCTTCCCTTGCCCCCAGTTAGCTAGAGTAGGGGACTGTGTTGAACCTTAGGTAAGTTTTGATTCTCCTTCTCCCTTGTGAAGCCAGAGGAAAACAGACATGTCTTTTGAACTTACATATGTAGAAAATGAATATTTCTAAAAGAACTAAATTTAAATTTCTTTATATTGGGGTTTCTAAATCCAGCCACTCCTGTGTCTCAAAGAATCTGCCTCAGGGATAGTAAGTACAGAAACCTAATTGTTCTAGAAGCTTGAATGCTGATACTCCATTTGTGGCCTGTGTGTGTGTGTGTTAAACTCTAAACCTGTGTTTTCCTCTTTACTTTAAAGTCAAAAGTTGCACTTTATTTCTCATGGAGTGACAGATAAAGATAAAGATAAGAAAGTAGGATGAACCTATCCCATGTGCTAAAGGAACTGGGATCTGGAGAACAAATTGACGCATCTCCTTCCAAGAGGACGGTGGTTCCCACCAAGGAGGAGCAGGCCGTGATAGGTCAGTAGCTTCTCCTGGCATTGGCGGCTGGAGGAGGTGTAGGCTTGGCAACTTGGATAGGGCCACTCCATTGCAGTCTGGGGCTGTGGAGAAATGTGGACAGAAGTAGTGTCTTGTCTTGGGAGTGTGATGTAAACTTCTAGTCCTACTGTGCATCGAGTAGTACCTCTCTGCCTCCAGTCCAAGATACAGTTAGTGTACTTGTCTGCTAACCAGAAGGTTGGAGGTTTGAGTCCACCCCAAGACTTCTTGGAAGACAGGTCTAGAGGTAACTTCTGAAATATTATTAGCCATTGAAAACCTTATAGAGCACAGTTCCACTTTAATATGGGACAGTCATTGTTTCGTTGCTTCCAGTTCTGTAAATTCAGAGACAAGCATTAATTATTTGCTATGTTCTGGTGCAAGGAGCCCTGGGAGCATAGTGGAGTATGAGTTGGGCTGCTAACTGCAAGGTCAGCAGTTTGAATCTACCAGTCACTAATCTGAAGAAAGATGAGGTTTTCTGCTTCCATAGAGTTAGTTGACAGCCTCAGCAACTCTCTACAGGGTATCTGTGATTCAGAACCAACTCATGGCACACAGCCATCACCATCAACACCATGTCCTGATGACACTGTGGCATAAGCACTGGACTTCTAACCACAACGTTGGTAGCTCAAATGTACCAGCAGCTCCTTGGAAACCCTAAACGGATTACTACGAGTAGGAATCTGCTCAACAGCACTTAACTACCACAACAATAATATGAGTTGAAATCAACTCCCCAATGACAATGGGTTTGGTTATGGTTTCTCCAAATGAGACAAACATCCATTTAGTGGAGCTCTCCAAAACAAGGCTACCAAATCCCCCAAGTAAAACAATAGTGAAAAAATTCAGTCTCGAACTCCTTAATCATTAAGCAGCTTAAGCAGTGGAAGCATTTGAAACTGGGGCACAGTAAGTTAAATCTGGTCTAAAATTTGCTTTGTTTTTGACTTCTTCAATTTAAGAGACTCAGGATGCTTCTGGGGAGAGCCCTCCTACTCTTGCCGTTTGACCTTCCTTGGGTGTCCAGTGCTCTTGGGAAGTGCCACTAGGAAATGAGGGAGAAAGGGTCAAGCCTGGGAATTCAACTCACTTACTGAGCACTGTGGCTCTGTTGGATAAGCACTGGACTGTGAGCCACAAAGTCAGTGGTTCAAGCCCAGCAAGTGTTCCATAGGATAAAGATGAGGCTTTCTGCTCTTGCAAACATTTATAGCCTCAGAAACCCTGTACAGGGTTGCTGTGAGTCGAAACCGTCTAGATGATACTTACTAACGTAGCACCAACTGAGCACCAGTCCTGTGCTAGGTACTGGCAAAGATAAATAAGACATGGCTCTGAGCCTCTGGCAGGAAAGACAGACATACAGTTGTTGTTGTTAGGTGCCATCCACTTGGTACCAACTCGTAGCGACCTTATGCAGAGCAGAATGAAACACTGCCTGGTCCTGGGCCAACCTCACTACTGTTGCCATGCTGAGTCCATCGATGCTTCCACTTGGCCAATACATCTCGTTGGGGGATGACCCTCCACCCTCCACCTTACCAAACATGATATCCTTCTCCCGTGACTGGTTCCTCCTGACAATATGTCCAAAGTATGAGAGATAAAGTTTGACCATCTTGGCCTCCAAGTTGCTCTCTGGCTGCACTTCTTCCAAAATGCATCTATTGGTTCTTTTGGCAGCCCATCGCACTTTCAATATTCTCCTCCAACAACATAACTCAAAAGCATCAATTCTTCAACAGTCTTCCTTATTCACTGTCCAACTTTCACATGCATATGATGTTATTGAAAACACTGTGGCTTGAGTCAGGTGCACCTTAGTCCTCAAACTTTGCTCTTCAACACTTTAAAAAGGTCTTGTGCAGCAGACATGCCTAATGCAATACATCGTTTGATTTCTTGACTGCTACTTCTGTGAGTGTTGATGGTTGATCCAAGAAGAATGAAGTCCTCGACAACTTTAATCTTTTCTCCGTTGATAAGAATGTTGTTTATTGGTCCAGTGGTGAGGATTTTTGTTTTCTTGACATTGAGATGTAATCCATACCAAAGGCGGTGCTCTTTGACCTTTATCAGTAAATGTTTTAAGTCCTCTTCACTTTCAGCAAGCAAGGTTGTATCATCTGCATATCACAGGTTGTTAATGAGTCTTCCTCTAATCCTGATGCCACGTTTTTCTTCGTATAACCCAGTCTCTCAGATTATTTGCTCAGCATACAGGTTGAATAAGTATGGTGAAAGAATACAACCTTATCACACACCTTTCTTAATTTAAAACCATTCAGTGTTCTCATGTTCTGTTCGACCCACTGCCTCTTGGTCCAGGTATGGATTCTTCATGAGCACAATTAAGTGTTCCAGAATACTCATACTTTGCAATGTTATCCATAGCTTGTCATGATCTACACAATTGAAAGTCTTTGCATAGTCAATAAAGCTTTCTTTATGGATATCTGATGGATCTTGCTTTCAGCTAAGATCCATTGGACATCAGCAATGATATCCCTCATTCCATGGCCTCTTCTGAATCTGGCTTGAACCTCTGGAAGTTCTCTGTCAATGTATGATTGCAGCCATTTCTGTATTACCTTTAGTAAAACTTTACTCACATGGGATATCAAAGAGATTGATGATTTCTGCATTCCGTTGGGTCACCTTTCTTCGGAATGGGCACAAATACGGATCCCTTCCAATCAGTTGGTCATATAGTTGTCTTCCAAATTTCTTGGCATAGCTGAATGAATGCCTCCTATGCCATCCCACTTTCTTGAAAGATTTCAATTTTTATTCCACCTTGTTCTTTGCCAATTCCTACAATGCACCTTGGACTTCCTCCTTCAGTATCATTGGCTCTTGATCATACGCTACCTCTCAAAACAGTTGAACATGAACCATTTCCTTTTGGTACAGTGACTCTTGTGTATTCCTTCCATCTTCTCTTGATGCTTTCTGCATCATTCAGTAATTTGCCCAGAGAATCTTTCAATAACCAAGGTTGAGGCTTGAATTTTTTCTTCAGTTTCCCCAGCTTGAGAAATTCTGAGCATGCTCTTCCTTTTTGGTTTTCTGATTCCAGATTTTTGCACATTTTGTTGTAATATTTGACTTTATCTTTTTGAGCTGATTTTTGAAATTTTCTGTTTAGCTCTTGGACCTCTTCATTTCTTCCCTTTGCTTTAGCATCTCTACACTGGAGAGCAAGTTTCAGTGTCTCTTCTGACATCCATTTTGACATTCCCCAACTTAATGCTCATAAATATGGTTCTTGTTATTAGAAAATGTCATCAGCCAGCAACTATCTATATAAAAAATTATTGTGAGGTGCTGTTGAATCAGTACTGATTCATAGCAAATTATGCACAATAGAATGAAACATTGTCTGGCTCTGTTCCAGCCCCACAATCATTGCTACCCTTGAGTCCATTGCTGTTGCCACTGTGCTAATCCATCTCATTGGGGATCTTTCTCTTATTTGCTGATTTTCCACTT
Organism: Chrysochloris asiatica; assembly: GCF_000296735.1. Lineage (NCBI taxonomy): Eukaryota > Metazoa > Chordata > Mammalia > Afrosoricida > Chrysochloridae > Chrysochloris > Chrysochloris asiatica. Next base: position 23,694,915 of record NW_006408540.1, on the reverse strand, counting down.
TACCAAGCATGATGTCTTTCTCCAGGTCCTTCCTGATAATATGTCCAAATTATGAAAGGTGAAGTCTGGCCATCTTGGCTCCTAAGGAGCATTCTGGCTTTACTTCCAGCTCAGATTGATTTGTTCTTTTGGCAGTCCATGGTACTCTTAATATTCTCTTCCAACACCACAACTTGAATGCATCAATTCTTCTACAGTCTTCTTTATTCATTGTCCAACTTTCACATGCATATGAGGTTATTGAAAATACTATGGCTTGGTTCAGGTGAACCTTAGTTCTCAAACTGACTTCTTTGCTCTTCAATATTTTAAAGAGGTCTTGTGTAGCAGATTCCACATACAGATGACTCAATATAATGTGGAAATCATAAGACAATGTCATTAATATTACATATAAGTAAATTTTTTTTTGCAGATAATTCACAAATTACAGCAACAATACATTGACAGGGAACTGCCAGAATTTCAAGCTGTATTCAGGTGAGGATATGGAATGAGGGATATCATTGCTGATGTCAGATGGATCTTGGCTGAAAGCAGAGAACACCAGAAAGATGTTTACCTGTGCTTTATTGACTACACAAAGGCTTTCAGTTATGTAAATCATGACAAGCTCTGGACAACATTGTGGTGAGTGAGTATTCCAGAACACTTATTTGTGCTCATGAGGAATCTGTACACAGTCCAAGAGGCAGTTGTTTGAACAGAACAAGGGAACGTTGAATGGTTTAAAATTGGGAAAGGTGTGCACCAGGGTTGTATTCTCTCAGCATCCTTATTCACTCTGTATACTGAGCAAATAATTCGAGAAGCTAGATTATATGAAGAAGAATGTGGCATCAGGATTGGAGGAAGACTCTTAACAACCTGCAATATGCAAATGATACAACCTTGCTTGCTGAAATCGAAGAGGACTTAAAATACTTACTGATGAATATCAAAGACCACAGCCTTCAGTATGGGTTGCACCTCAGTGTAAAGAAAACAAAAATCCTCACCACTGGACCAATAAATAACATTATGATAAATGTAGAGAAGACTGAATTTGTAAAAGACTTAATTTTGCTCAGATCAACCACCAACATTCATGGAAGCAGCAATCAAGAAATCAAATACATACTGCATTAGGTGACTGTGTATTCCTTTCATCTTTTTTGATGTTTCTGTATCATACAATATTTTGCCCATAGAATCTTTCAATATTCCAAGTTGAGGCTTGAATTTTTTCTTTAGTTCCCTCAGCTTGAGAAATGCTGAGCGTGTTCTTCCCTTTGGTTTTGTAACTCCAGATCTTTGCACATTTCATTAAAACATTTGACTTTCTCCTCTCAAGTTGACCTTTCAAATTTTCTATTCATCCCTTTTTACCTCCTCACTTCTTCCATTTACTTTAACAGCTCTGTGCTGGACAACAAGTTTCTGAGGCTCTTCCATTTTGTTCTTTGCAATCTTTCTTGTCTTCTTACTGACCTTTCTATATATGATTCCACAACTCTTCTGGTTTTCCAAGAGTAGTGTCTAATTCATCAAATCTGCTCTTGAGATGATCTCTAAATTCAGGTGGGAATAAGTTCAAGGTCATGTTTTGGCTTTTATGGAATTGGTTTAATTCTCTTCAGCTTCAGCCTGCACATGCATGTCAGTAATTGATGGTCTGTTCCATAGTCTGTCTTGTTTTGGCTGATGATATGGAGCTCTTCCATCATCTCTTTCCACAGATGTAGTCAACTAGATTTCTGTGTATTCCATCTGGTGAGGTCCACGTATATAGTTGGCTTTTTTTTGATGTTTTAAAAAAGGTATCTGCAAAGTCATTGGTATTGCAAAATTCTCTCATGGAATCTCCAGCATTGTTTCTATTACCCAGGCCATATTTTCTAACGACTAATCCTTCTTCTATGTTTCCAACCTTTGCATTCCCATAACCAGTTATTATCAATACATCTTGATTGCATGTTTGATCATTTCAGACTGAAGAAGTTGGTAGAATTCTTCAACTTCATCCTCACTAGCTTTAGTGGCTGGTGTGTAAATTTGAATAATAGTGGCATTAGCCGGTCTTCCTTGTAAGTGTATGGACACTATCCTATCACAGACAGCATTGTACTTTAGGACAGATGTGTTCTTTTTGATGATGAATGCCACACCATTCCTCCTTAATTTGTCATTCCCGGCATAGTAAACCATGTGATTGTCAGATTCAAAATGGCCAATACCAGTCCATTTCAGCTTGCTAATGCCTAGGATATCAATGTTTATACATTTCTCTTCATTTTTGACAACTTCCAATTTTCCTAGAGTCATACTTCATACCTTCCATGTTCTGATTATTAATGGATGTTTACAGCTGCTTCTCTTCATTTTGAGTTGTGGGATATCAGCAAATGAAGGTCTTGAAGGCTTTACTCTATTTGCATCATCACATTCAACTCTACTTTGAATGCCTTCCAACCTGAGGCACTATATTTGACAATGCTCTGATACTCTTCATCATGTTTTAATATCCAGTATTCTGGTGCTATCTGATAGTGTCCCAATGCCATTCTTAAGGTTTTCAGCAACTAACTGTTCCGAAGTATTCCATCTCTCCTTCTTCCTAGTCTGTCTTCATCTGGAAGCTCAGTTGAAACCTGTCCACCATGGGTGACCCTGGTGGCATTTAAAATGCCTGTGGCATAGCTTCCAGCACCACAGTGACATACAAGCCACCACAGTATGACAAGCTGACAGACGCGTGGTGGGTACAAAAAAATACAGGTCTGCAATCTCCTATTCAGAAGTTTGAAATCTCAAAACATGAAATTGATGATTCTTTCCCCCCATAACTCATCTGGGAACAAAATTTTACTTGCAGTAACAAAAGGGTGAATATTTTATGATAGCATTTACATGAAATAGGCGCATACATAGAGACTAAAGTTTGTCAGTGTCTACCAGTGGTGACAGGGATGGAGAAAAAGGGCCTTAGTTTAGGTGGGACCAAGTTTCTTTTGGAGTTCTGGTGTGGTGCTGTAGGATAAGCAATGGACTACTAAACACAAGATTTGCAGTTCAAATCTACCAGCTGCCCCTCAGAAACGCTGTACAGGGTCCCTATGACTTGGAACTGTAACGATTGATCACTGAATTATACATGTTTAAACTGTTTTGTTATACATTTTTTAAAATCACAGTATAACAGTAAAACCAAACCAAAACCAAACCCAAACTATGAATGGATGTGAACCTACTTATATTCTTTATTTACCTTGTTTAGTGTGAATCTTCTTATGCTTTGCTTAAGAAATATTAATGGACTGTTGTCTAGGCCCCACCTGGGATGTCATGTTTTTTGGCATGTACCATATTTCTTTTCTAATCTCAAAAAAATTCCAAATTCTAAAACATATCTGGCCTCAATGAGTTAGGATAAGGAACTAAGCCAAATCAACTTGTAGCGTCGATTTTGACTCATGTGTGTGATGTAAGACAGAGTATAACTACTCCATAGGGTTTCAGATGCTGTAAATCTTCACAGAGGCAGGTTGGTTCTTCTTTCTCCTCAGGAGTTTTTAGACCATCGACCTTTCAGTTAACAGCCCAATTGCTGTTTAACCCACTGCATCACCAGGGCTCCTGCATTAGGAACTGTAATTGCTCCACGCTTCTTTCTCTGGGGGAGACCCTATTGCCAGGTCGCCTGATACCACTGTGGACAAGGACACACTATGCTATCTCTGGTGATTACAAAGCACTGTCATGAGCAGCCATCTCAATGAGCCTTTTCCCACGACTGATGCTATCATCCTCTCTGGTGTGAATCTCACAATTTCCTTAGGATTTTGGAATAATTTTCTTTCTTCACTGAAAGTGTTACCTTGCCAAGGACTTATTGCCTTTTCTTATTAGAAAGATTAATATCTCCCAGGTTTCTCCTTGTAGGTGCTGTTTAATCCTGGTATAGCTTGATTGTTTCTTTCAGAGCTCTAATTAGTCTGTGTCCTACTTAAACTGCAGGGGACTCCATTTGAAATATGAGGTACGGCGGCACCCAGGAGTCTGCCTCAGACACCGGGAGGTTCTCATCTTTAGACAAAATAGCCTTCTGCAGTCTTAAAATAAGTGTTTTTAAACAACGTTCATTCCCCTTTCTCTTGTCCTCCCTTTTTTTTTTTTTTTTTTCTGTAGAATAACATTGGCTTGTTTAAAGCTTAGCCTTAACAGGCGCCAAGTTCCCTTTCTTTGGGGATATACGAGCAAGCTCACAAGATTCCTGGAAATGCAGTTCTCTTGCAGGGAGAGGGGAGGCTGACTTGAGGTGGCCATCTTTTCAGTGAGCTTTAAAGGAAGAGGTGTGTGTATGGAAGATTGTAGGTCTCTTTTAGCCTTTTCTGACATTCTGACTTCTGAAATGTCAATCATTCATTTGAAGGGCCTGATAAGACTTTGTTAAACGTACCCTTGGATTCCAGACCTTTGTAGGAGGGGGGTGGGGTCCCTTGTCTAGTCCAGAGAAGTACATGGGCCCCAAAGAGGATACAGCCTGGACAAACAGAAGAGCAGGAAGCCTTTAGGTTTCTACAAAACAGCTGGAAAAGAAAAACCAGAATTCAAAGGAGCAAATACATTTGTATAATACTTTGTGTTGACTTTAGGTTCCACCTACAGTGGTTCACAGGAAACCTGGTTAAAAAGCAAAGCAAAGCAAAACAAAAACCAAATGTGATTTATTATGGATTGTAAAGAGAGTTCCTTTTATTAACTGAAATCTACCCCCACTACAAATGCACTCCAAAATAGAATTCTGTGTCAAGAATTTAGAAAATATGGGTCATCCCATAGAAGAAAAGGGAAACTCTTCTGTCATCTTGATACAAAGAAATGACACTTTTATCATCATTGCTGACATCTTTTATGCTTTTGAAACTACAATGGATTGATGTTTGCATGCAGTGTGTGTAGATTTGTTGTGTGATTGTGCAAGAAGCATGAGACCCCATCTACAATGTTGTAGCCCACTTTTCAACTTAAAAATATACCTGATGTGTTTCAGTGTGTTAATACATTCACTCCCCTCATGGAACCTGGCTTTACCAATAAAGTAGAAGAGGTCCTTAACAAAAGAGTGGGTGGTGGTGATTCTGGAGAGAGGTAGCAAGCAGGTGGCCACCCTTGTATCCTGTGGAAAGACAGACATTTGTCAGGACATGTTCTGCAGGGTCCAGAACATGATCTTCCCTGCATAAAGAAAGGTGTAAGACTTGAGTAAACATTTACTCAGAGAAGATAGCCAAATGGTCAGCAAGCATGTGATAAGCGTCTCAGCATTATTAGTTATTAAGGAAATGCCATTCAAAACAATAATGAGAGTTTTACCTCATGTCCAGCAGGGTGGTTTTTATCAAAAACAGGGGAAATAACTTGTTGGTGAGGATGTAGGGAGTGAAGTCCTCATCCATTGCCGATGGGAATATAAAATGGCGCCTGAAGTTGAGTTGAATTTCTGGTAGTTCCCTCTTTAATGGGTACGGAGTTTCTATTCGGAGTGATGAGAAGACTTTTGAAATAGATTGGTTGCACAAGATGGTGGATGTAATGGATGCCTCTGAGTTATAATCTTTAATCTTAAAAGTGATTAAAATGACAAATTTCATATGTATTTTACCACAATAAAGCTTAAAGAAATAGAGATACCCAAAACACCCTCCTCTCCCATAAAAGGGAAAGTTACAATATTTTAAATTTATACTTCAGGTAACTTAATGTATTTTAAACCATGTTTATATTACTTTATGGAAGTTAAATCCATTTGTAACTCCTTCCAAAAGAAAGGTACAGTTCAGACCATAAAACGCTTTCAGGATGTATAGTCTCTTCTAGTACAGTAATTTATTCTGAATATTAATTTTTGAATGTGAAACAAAATGCTAAGCAATTTTTTTTTTTTTTTTTTAGCTCTGAGGATAGTTACTGTAAACCTGGAGAGAATAACAGAAAGAAAAAGTTCTTTCAGTGTTTCTTGTTTAGGACTAAGCAGACTCAAGGAAACTGGTCATCTGGTCTTTGACTAATGGGCTTTCCTTGTCCCTCAGGAAGCGACCGAGAGGCACACTGTATGTGTTTGTTTACAACTCTAATTTATAAGAGTCTATTTTTCTCTAGGGATGGAGACCAGTCTCCTCAAAATGTGACTCCAGAGACAATGGAAGACAATGCAGGAGGCTGATGAGCAACTTTTGAAATCAGATTGTGCTGAATCGGTTTAATTTTGCCCCCTAGGAGTAGCTGTTGATCAAAATCCCACTGTTCAGTAGAAAAGCATTCAAAAGTTATTTATGAGATAAAATGGAAGATGAATGAAAAGACTATGGCATGATAGACAAAGAAATCATGCTTTAAATATTGCGAACTTCCCTTTCCCTACTCCTCAGCCTGTGTGCCACAGTGCAGCTTTGTGGAAAGAACAACGTTCTGGAGTTTAGATTCCTACAAAGTCTGAGTGAGACTTTAAGGGGCTTGTAAAATGTACAAGTGTGAAAACAGCGCCTTACCAGTCTTCACCTTTCACCATCCTCTCAGAGTAGGCTCTGAGCATGCATGTGTTGAGAACTAATGCTTTTTAGAGATGTGTTACCCTGCTCTGCAAAGCACTCATTGTGGGCCATGGGCAAGTTGTTTGATTTTTGAAGGTTCCTTTTCTTCATCTGAGAATGCCTGTGTTGTTGTTAAGTGTCGTCGAGTCAGTTCCGACCAATAGCGACCCTGTATAGGGTTTCCAAGGAGCAGCTGGTGAGCTTGAACCACCAACCTTGCAGTTCAAATGACTTTGCAGTTTGATGCATTAGCCCACAGCGCCACAACCAGGACTTTTAGATGCATAATAATCCTCACCTCACAGGTTTGGTATAAAGGTTGTTATTTGTTGCTGTGGAGTCGACTCTGTAGAAACACACACACACACACACCACGAACAACAATAATAAAATCCCCAAACCCAAATCCCATAACATGAGTCAATTCAGACTCATTGCAGCCCTGGAGGACAGAGTATAACACCCATATAGGGTTTCCAAGTTTAGAAGTTTTAGGGAAACTGACAGGCATGTCATTCTTCTGTAGAGTGGTGGGTTCCAACTGCTGACCTTCCAGTAAACTGTAGAGTGCTTAACACTTATGCTACCTGGACCCCTTTGTTGTTGTTTAGTGCTGTTGAGTTGGTTCCAATGCACAGCGACTTTGTATATGATTCCCAAGGAGCCAAGTCTGACTTTGCTGTTCAAACCAAATTTCAGTCCAGTGTTTATTCTCCAGCGCCCTAGGACTCCTTACAACAGAACAAAATGTCTGGTCCTGTTTTATCTTCATGCTCATTGGTATGTTTGAGCTCAGTGTTGCAGCTACTGTGCATTTTGAGTGTCTTTAATCTAGTGGGCTTTTCTCCCAACATTTTATTAGACAATATTGTGATGTGTTACATAGATTTCCACTGGCTGACTTTTGAAAGTAGATAGCTAAGTCTTTTTTCCTAGTCTCTCTTAGTCTGGAAGCTTTTTTCCTAGTCTGTCTTAGTCTGGAGGTAACCTGCCCACCATCAGTAACCCTGTTGATATTTGAAATACTGGTGGCATAGTTTCAGCCATCACTGAAACATGCAAACCGCCAGTTTGAGAAATTGACAAATAGGTAGTGGACCTGGCATTTAGAGGCTTAAATTGTTTAGTCTTTTCTTTGTTCTTTCTGCCTAAACTTGTTCAAAGAGACCCTCTCTTTGGAGAATTAGGGGACAGTGTGAGTTCTGTTCTGAACTCATCCTAAGAAATGTTAGGGCTAAGTAAGAATCCCTAATAATTTCATATTTTAACTCTTTGTTGCTGTGATTGCTTATCAGAAACAAAGTCATGGGAGATGTAGATGTAGCATGACATTCTAGGGGATTTTTTTTTGCTAAATTGCTGCCAGGGCAGGAAGGTGCTGAGCCCCACCCTCAAAGACTTTCCCTGGGCACATCCACACTGTTAATGAGGGACATTAGTGACTCACAGAGTTCATTGAGCTCCATAGAGGACGTAGAAACCAATTATTGCCTCATTTGTTGCTGTTAAGTAGTGTCAACTGAGGAGTGACTGGTGGGTTTGAACCACCTAAATTGCAATTTAGGCAGTCCAAGGGGATTTTTTGATTTGATGGAATAAAAATTGAAATCTTTCAAGAAAGTGAGGTGGCACTCACTCATCTATGCCAAGAAATTTGGAAGACAACTATCTGGCCAACTGATTGGAAGACATCAGTATTTGTGCCCATTCCAAAGAGAGGTGACCCAACAGAATACGGAAATCATCGGACAATCTCTTTGATATCCATGCAAGTAAAGTTTTGCTAAAGGTAATACAGAAACAGCTGCAAGCATACAATGACAGAGAACTTCCAGAAGTTCAGACCAGATTCAGAAGAGCCTGTGGAACGAGGGATATCATTGCTGATGTCCAATGGATCTTGGCTGAAAGCAGAGAATATCAGATGTTTACCTGTGCTTTATTGACTACGCAAAGGCTTTCAGTTGTGTGTATCATGACAAGCTATGGGCAACATTGCAAAGTATGAGTATTCTGAAACACTTAATTGTGCTCATGAGGAATCTGTACCTGGACAAAGAAGCAGTTGTTTAAACAGAACATGGGAACAATGAATGGTTTAAAATTAAAAAAAGGTGTGCGACAAGATTATATTCTTTCACCATACTTATTCAACCTGTATACTGAGCAAATAATCTGAGAAGCTGAGTTCTATGAAGAAAAATGTGGCATCAGGATTGGAGGAAGACTCATTAACAACCTGCGATAGGCAGATAATACAACCTTGCTTGCTGAAAGGGAAGAGGACTTAAAACATTTACTGATGAAGATCAAAGAGCACAGCCTTCGGTATGGATTACATCTCAATGTAAAGAAAACAAACATCCTCACCATGGGACCAATAAACAACTTTCTTATCAACGGAGAAAAGATTGAAGTTGTCAAGTACTTCATTCTTCTTGGATCAACTATCAACATTCATGGAAGCAGCAGTCAAGAAATCAAATGACGTATTGCATTAGGCAAATCTACTGCACAAGATCTTTATAAAGTGTTGAAGAGCAAAGATGTCAGCTTGAGGACTAAGGTGCACCTGCCCTAAGCCATGGTATTTTCAATAACCTCATATGCATGCGAAAGCTGAACAGTGAATAAGAAAGATTGTAGAAGAATTGATGCTTTTGAGTTATGGTGTTGGAGGAGAATATTGAAAGTGCTGTGGGCTGCCAAAAGAACCAACAGATCTGTGTTGGAAGAAGTGCAGCCAGAGTGTTCCCTGGAGGCCAAGATGGCCAAACTTCGTCTCTCATATTTTGGACATTTTGTCTGGAGGGAGCAGTCACTGGAGAAGGATATCATATTTGGTAAGGTGGAGAGTCAGAGAAAAAGTGGAAGACACCCAACGAGATGGATTGACCAAGTGGCAGCATCGATGGACTCAAGCATGGCAACAGTAGTGAGGTTGGCCCAGGATTGGGCAGTGTTTCATTCTGCTGTGCATAAGGTTGCTATGAGTCGGTACTGACTCAATGGCACCTAACAACAACAACAAATTGCAATTAGCAATCTAGAGCTTATCCTACAGGGCCACACCAGGACTCTATTTAGACTCCAGTCAAATCTTTTTTTTTTTTAATGAGCACAAGTAACGGCTGAATTTCAGAGGGGAGCTAATTAGAGTCACTCAATGACCCAGTAGTAGCATGGATCTTTAAAGATTTGTGAGGTATGTGAGCTGTCCCCACTGAATAATAAAGCCCTTCAATAAATCCATATTAAGACTCTCAAACATGCTGTTGTGACAAAAAAAACAACACACCCAATCAGTCCTTAAAATGATGTTAGGAGGATTTATTCATGAAAAAAGAGATAAAAGGTACATTCAAATGCAGGGAGACTCCAACTAAATAGGTTCTAACAAAGATAGATATAGTCCAGGAAACAAAGAAACTATGATACAGTCATTTCATTGGCTAGCTTTTGGTTGAGGAGATAATGTGGATGATTAGTGGTGGGGATTGAGTTTTTATTGGCTAATTGAATACAGAGGCTTACAATGTTTGATTACAGGGTCTAATTACAGAGATTTCTGATCATAGTCACATAGCCTTCTGGTGGTGGTGGTTATGTGCTGTGGAGTAAATCCTTCTGGGACCAGAAAGCCTCATCTGTCTCTGGTGGAACCACTGGTAGTTTCGAGTTGCTGGCCTTGAGGTTAGCCGCCCAACTTGTTACCACTATACTATCAGAGCTCCTTAAGGAGGAATCATAAGCACGTCACTGGTTGATCTAAATCAACTCTAACCAGATATATTAGGGATTTATGATAACCATTCTAGTGCTGTTATCTTCCTTCAGGCTTCAACTAACCCAAAGATTTGGGGGTTGTGTTCTCAAACAGCCGCGGCAAATCAAACACTCATTCCCACAATCTGTCTGAGCATAAGCAGTTTATTAGCAAAGTGAAAGCACATTCTTGAAGGAGAGACCAGGTCTATCTCTGTGGAGAGAAGACCCAGAGAGGATCTCAAGTCTGAATTATTGTTGATTCGATTCTAATATGTCATAATAGGAGAGAGGAATATTCATGGATTTTCTGGGAATGGGAGGGGAATTTCTGGAAATGGGGCACCCTTTCTTGTCCTAATTTGCTCCTGGTCTGAGCTGTTATGACCCCTGTGTGTGTGGGATTTAGTATTAAAATGAAGTAAGGGGCATCCTTTGGTCATTAGCTCCCTAGACTGCGCATACTCCAAGTCTAGACAGTCCCTTGCCTCAGGTTTTCCTTCTCTTGTGGTTAACGTCATTAATCTGATCTGATTGGTTGACCTTACCTGGTGAGGTCCCCTTGGCCCCTGATCCGGTTCCTGACTCCCTGCCTTCTTACTCCTAGGCTGTCCCTATCAGTATCAGTACCTCCTTTCCCAGGAATTGCTTATTAAGACAAATCCCTTTTAAGTTGTCTGGGAAACTTTAGACAAGGCTGGCTTCAATATCCTTTCAAAACAATTATCTTTATTACATCCTTGTCTTAAAGAAGTTTTTCTTAGGTTCACATTACACAACAGATACCTGTGCCAAGATCCCCTTCCTTAGAATGCATTTCTTTCACATCCTGGTTTAACCACAAAGAGAAACACTTCTTTAGTTCTGATGGCTGCTAGCAATTAGGAAATCAAGTTGCAGGTGCCTGTGAAAAGTCTGGGTTGACTGTGGAATGCAGCTGAGCAAACAAAGAGTTCTGGGCAGGCATGTAAAAAGTTAATTCAGTAAAAATTGAAGTTAATTCAATCACTTATTGTTGTTGTTAAGTGCTGTGGAGTTGATTCTGACCTATAGCAACCCTGTATAGGGTTTCTGAGGAGGAGCTGGTGAGCTTGAACCTTGCAGTTCAAATGGCTTTTCAGTCTGGTGTATTAACCCACAGCGCCACACCAGGACTCCTCTAGTCAAAAGACTTTATGAACTTTTCTTTTACAGTTCCTTTTTATTTTTAATTTATTTTCAACTTTTTACTGTGACATGAGTGAAAGATTACAGAACCAATTGGGTTTCTATTGGCAATGTATACACATTTTGTTTTGTGACATTTATTGCCACCCCTACAATGAAACAGACTCCTCCTACTTCCTCCTTGTGTTTACTGTTTCCTCTCGTCCTCCTCTCCTGTCCATCTTGGCTTTCTGAGTTTTATCCTTGGGCAAATGCTGCCCTTCTTATCTTGTAGGGTTGTAAGCAGTGCATACCTCCCTGGTGTAATTGTTCACCTTGTAGGCTTATCTATCATTTGGCTGAAAGTTAGGTGTCTAAAGTTAAGTCTAGAGGGTTCTACCAGAACAGTAAACTCATTTTTTGTTTTATGATTTTGATATTTGTTTCACATTTCCCCCCCACACTCTACCCAAGCCCTCTTATTGTTATCCTTTTCAGAAGGGTCTGCAGTGGTAGCTGAGCATCATCTCCTTCTCATCTCAGGATGTGAAGGCTGGGGTTCATATGGTCCATTAGTTCTTTAGTCTAATTGTTTCTGTGCATCTTTGATTTTCTCTACTCTTTTTGCTCTGGATGGGGGTAGAGTTTCTTTTTAGCAAAACCATTGCTTTGGTAAAATTTAAAATATAACATTATGAAGTAATGATCTAGGGTTGGGTAGTTGGTTTGGTAGTTTATCTTTTTTCTTTCCATATATCTTTTCAAGGAGACCAGGGTGTCAATGATTAATCACTTTGTTGTTAACTGATAGGTCAAGTGTTTGAACCTATCCACTTGTTCCAAGGGAGAAAAATCTGATGATTTACTCTCATAAAGATTACCCTTGGGGTAGTCTACTTAGTCACATGGGTTCACTAGGAGTCGGGATCCACTCGGTGGTATACAACAACAATATAGTTTTGCATCTTAGATAACCAGCTAACATAGGGGACAAAAAAGATGTTGCAACTTTTGTTTCCTGTCATGGAGGGTATGTTAATGAAGTGCTAACAGGAGGGCACTTGAGAAATTATTTGGGGAAAAGTAAGTACTAAAAAAAATGTAGAAAGGCAAAGCCAACTTAAGTTTTTTGTTTTTATCTTACAGTGACTATCTGTTGTTGCAATTGTTGTTAAATGCTTTCTAGTCAGTTCTGATTCATAGTGACTCGGTATAGGGTTTCTAAGGAGTGGCTGGTGAGTTCAAACTGCTGACCTTGCAGTTCAAACTGACGTTCTGGTAAAGTGCTCATCCTACAGAGCCACACCAGGACTCCATAGTGACTGTATATATATACATATATACGTATGTTGGTGGTGGTGGTTGACTCATTGCCATCCTGTACAGGGTTTCCAAGGAGCATCTGGTGAGTTTGAACCGCTGACCTTGTGGTTAGCAGTTCGGTGCTGATCCTACAGTGCCACAACAGGAGTCTATATACTGGGAAGCTATGAGGCAGGAGCCCGGGTGTGGTGCTGTAGAATAAAGCACTGGACCACAAGGTCAGTTTGAATGTTGGTTCAAACTCACCAATCACTTCTTGGAAACCCTATACAAGGTTGCTATGAGTCGGGACCGACTTGATGGTAGTTGGTGATGATAACAACAACAACAACAACGAGTCAGCACTGACTGGACGGCACTTAGAAACAGCATATATGTACTACATTCACAACGTGGTGCAACCACACTTACTGTCTGTTTCCAAAAGTTTCTTATCACCTCAAAAAGAAACTCGGAGTCCCTTAAGCCATGGCTTTCCATTTCCCTACTGTCATAAAGCTACTTTTGTCTTGATGCATTTGCCTATTCTAGATGGTTTATATAAGTGTGTCATGCACTATTTTCCCCACTGGCTTGTCAGGAACTTTCATAAGGATTCAGTGAATCCTATAGAGCAGTTCTGCTCTGTCACATGCTCTCACTGTGACTCAGAATCTACTTGACAGCATCCAATGCCAGTGAGAACAATATTTGTGTAGTCAGCTTTTAAGTTATAAATACTTTCTCACTTGATATTTCCCTAAACAAACAAAATCAAACCCACTACAACTGAGTTGATTTCAATTCTTGTTGTTAAGTGCATGCCATCGAGTTGGTTTTGACTCACAGTGACCCTGAAGAGTGTTTCCCAGGCTTTTAAACCTTCATGGGAGCAGAAAGTCTTCATCTTTCTCCTGCAGAGTGGCTGGCGGACTTGAACCACGGATCTTGTGGTTCATAGTCCAGTGTTTATTGTATAGAGCCACTGAGCCCCCACCAATGTCTTATAATCACAGTATATATATGTTATACCACAGGAACTCTGGTGGCACAGTGGCTTAAGCATTGGACACTTAACTGGAAATTAACTTTGAACTGCCAGTTCAAACCCACCAGTCGCTCAGCAGGACTGTCTGCACCTGTGAAGATTTACAATCTCAGAAACTCTATTTAGGGTCAGCCCAGGATGGGACATTGTTTCGTTCTGCTGTGCATGAGGTCACTATGAGTTGGTTCCGACTTGATGGAACCTAACAACAACAACAACAACAACGCGAGCCTTGGTGTGGCACTGTAGGGTAAGCACTGGACTGCTATCCACAAGATCAGTGGTTCAAACCATCTAGCTATTCTTGGAAAACCTATACAGGGTTGCTATACAACCCTATACAACAACATTAGGATACTGGTGACTCAGTGGTATTGTAACGCTCTCCTTCCATCATGGAGACCAGGGTTTAATTTCTGGCCATTGCATCTCATGAGCCTCACCGCCGGTCTCATTGGAGGCTTGTGTGTTGCTATGATGCTGAACAGGTTTCATTAGAGCTTCCAGGCAAAGACAAATGAAGAGGAAATACCTGGGGATCTACTAAAAATGAGCCAGTGAAAACACTTTGGATTACAATTGTGTGATCTATAGCTGATCAAGGGATGGCATATGACCAGGCAACATCATTTTGTTCCATTCTGCATGCACTTGCTATGAGATGGGGGTCAACTTGGCAGAAGCTAAGAACAGCAATATGTGTATATACCATAAAAGGGGGATTAAAAAAGTTTGTGAAAAAACTTTATTATCTCTCGGTTTCATTTTTCTATGACTTTTTTGAAGCCCCCTTGTATATATAATTTAAAAATCTGCTACTTCCTCCCATCAAACCAAATATCTGGCTTGAATCCTTTGAAAATTGCCCCCCTAAAGACCTGGAAGGGAGCTCATTTGCACATAGTGCAGAATTAGTCATTGTAATTCTCTAGGCATGCTCACAACTTGGCATGTTTGGTTTTCTATCTCAATTTTCAGCAGGTGTTTCTTAAGGAAGAAATGCTTTCGTTTGACAAATTTCCTTGAGCAGTTCTGAGTCATATTGTGTTATCTTAAATTGCTCTCGTGAGTTAAATACTGTGCTGTCACCAAGAAGAATTTTCAGTTTCTTTGGGGCTTGGAGATTGTCCAGATGCTCATTGAATATAGATACCTGGCATGTTTTTGTCTCATTATCAGAATGAGAATGAATCCACCTCAGACTCTCATTTTGCAAGGTACAGCCTCTGAAGTAAGGATTCTTTTTTTTTTTTTTTTTTTTTTTTTTCTGAGCTGGTAGACTAAAGAGAAAATTTTAGGAACTTATAAAACTGAAGTATATTTTAACCTTTCCACAACAAAGAGCCTGCAATTATAAATAAATCACGTGTTAATCTTTATTGTTAGGTGCTGTCATGTTGGTTCCTACTTATCACAACAGAACAAAATAGTGTCTGGTCTTGTTCTATCATCCTCACAATAGTTGTTATGTTTGAGTCCTTTGTTGCAGTTACTGTGTTAATCCATCTTGTTGGAATCTTCCTCTTTTACACGGACTCTCTACCAAGCACAATGTTCTTCTCTAGGGATTATTGCCGTTGTTAAGCGCTTGCGAGTTGGTTCCGACTCATAGAGATCCTGTGTAGAGTTTCCGAGGAGCACCTGGTGGGTTTGAATCTCTGACCTTTTGGTTTGAAGTCCAGCACTGAACCTATAGTGTCATACCAGGAGTCTACTCTTTCAGGTCTAGCCCCTCCTAATAATGAGTGCAAACTACATGAGATGAAGTTTTGCCATCCTCACTTCTAAGGAACATTCTGGATGTACTTCATCCAAGACAGATTTATTGTTCTTCTGGCACTCATGGTATATTCAATATTCTTTGCCAACACTGTACTTCAAATGTATCAATCCTTCTTCAGATCTTCCTTACTTATTGTCCAGCTTTAGAATGCATATAAAGTGATTGGAATTACCACAGCTTGGGTCAGGCATATCTTAGTCCTCAAAGTGATATCATTGCTTTTTAACACTTTAAAGAGGTCTTTTGTAGCAGATTTCCCCAATGCAATCTGTCATTTGATTACTTTTGTCTGCGGCTTCCAGAGTATTGATGATGGATCCAATCTTTTCTTCATTTATCACAATGTTTCTTGGTCTGATTGTGAACATTTTTGTTTTCTTTATATTGAGGTGTAATCCATACTGAAGACTATGGTCTTTGATCTTCATCAGTAAATACTTCAAACCCTCTTTGCTCCCAGCAAGCAAGGCTGTATTATCTGCATATCACAAGTTAATGAGTCATCATCAAATCCTGATGCAACATTCTATTTCATGTAGTATATTTTCTCAGTATACAGATTGAATAAGTATGAAGAAATGGTATAATCCTGATGCATAGCTTTCCTAGTTTTAAATCATTCAGTACCTCCTTGTTCTGTTTTAACCCTCGCCTTTTGTTCTATGTATAGATTCCTGATGTGGTGCTGCGGGTTAATGCACTGGACTGCAAGGTCAGTTTGAGCTGAAGGTCATTGGTTAAAATCTACCAGCTGCTCCTCAGAAACTCTATACAAGGTCACTATGAGTTGGAACTGACTCTATAGCACTTAACAACAACAACAATAAGTGTTTTGGAATTCCCATTCTTTGCAATGTTATCAATAATTTATTATGATCCATACAAATGCCAAACACAAGTAAACATCTTTTTGATATTCTCTACTTTCAATCAAGATCCATCTGCAATGAGCAATGGTGTCCCTTATTCCACATCCTCTTGTGAATCTGGCTTGCCTTTCTCTATTGATGGATTTCTGCAACCATTTTTGAATTATCTTCAACATAATTGTACTTGCGTGTGATATTGACTTATTTTGTGTGCTAATTTCAGTGAAGCTTGGACTTCTTCCTTCAACACTATTAGTTTTTGATCTTGATCATTTGTTACCTCCTGAAATTGTTGAATGTTGATCAGTTCTTTTGTGCAGTGACTCTGTGTATTCCTTCTATCTTTGCTTTCTTTTAAAAATTTTATTGTGCTTTAAGTGAAATTTACATAGAAAATTAGTTTTCCTTTCAAGAATTCATACACATGTGTTCTCTGACATGGGTTACAATCTCCATAAAGAGTTATTGTGCCGGTGTTCCCCACATTTCCACCCTGGTTTTTGTGCCCTCCTGCTTTCTTAATTTCGTTTTTTGGCAAATGTTGCCCTTTTCATCTCACACTGTTGAATGTTCAGAGGACCACCTTCCTCACAGATATTATTGTTTATTTTACAGGCCAGTCTATTATTTGGTTGACAGGTGGCCTCCGGGAGTGACTTTAGTTTTATGTTAGAAGGGTGACTTAGAGCAATAGTTTCAGAGGTTTCTTCAGTGTTTATCATATCAGTAAGTCTAGCTTTTTTTGTGTGGGAATGTAAGTTTTGTTGTACATTTTCCTCTCATTTAAACTAGGATCTTCTACTACATTTCTGGTCGGTGTGTTAGTTGGGCACCATCCATTGCTTCTGGTCTCACTCTAGAGGAGGCTACCATTCAAATGGTACTTAGTCCTTTGGACTAAGTGCTTCTTTGAGTCTTTGGTTTTCGTCACTCAGTTTTACTCCAAGTAGAAAGAAACCAGTAGTTGTATCTTAGATGGCCACTCCCAAGATTTTAAGTTCCCAGATGCAACTCATCAAATTAGGATGCAGATCATGATTTTTATGTTCTATGTTATGCCAATTGATTTAGATGCCTCGGAAGACTTTAAGCCCAGTAGCTCAGTCATGTGAGGTGTTTGGTTATGTCTAAGAAGTGTCCATATCTTCCCCTATGTGCTCTCTGATATTTATGAATATATATGCAACACATATATACCATATATACATATACCAGCCGCTCCGCGGGAGAAAGATGAGGCTTTCTACTCCCGTAAAGATTTACACTCTCGGAAACCCTGTACAGGGTTGCTATGGGTCGGAACCGACTTGATGGCACTTAACAACAACAACAATGCAGCACATACAAATATGAATATAGAAAAATCCATAGCCATATCTATATGTGTATGCACATCTATTTAGCACACATATCTACTTATGTATTAATTAACAGATTACTGTTTGCTATTACTATTGTTGTAGGATTGTATATGTTATAGTATTTATCGTAGTCTTCCTTTACCTTGGTCACCTTGTGCTGCTTTCTTCCATATTGTTTAATGCCTTGCCGATGACCAGAATTAACATGTATCTGGCACTGTAAGATAATGGCTAAACTACAAGGTCAGTTTGAACTGCAAAGTTGGAAGTTCAAACCCACCAACCACTCCTCAGAAACCCTATACAGGGTCACTATGAGTCAGAACCTACTTGATGGCACTTAATAACAAGAAAAACAACAACAACACAGAAGTTTTCATGACTACTACTTCTGTGTTAATGAAAACAACCCTATTCATGACTACTACTTCTGTGTTAATGAAAAAAATAGGCTCATTAACATAGAAGTCATAGTCATGAAATCAAACAACGTACTGCATTTGGCAAATCTGCTGCAGAATTCCTCTTTAAAGTATTACAACACAAAGATGTCACTTTAAAGACTAAGGTGCACCTTACCTAAGTCATGGTGTATTCAGTCACCTTACATGCATGTGAGAGCTAGACAATGAATAAGGGAGACAAAAGAAGAAGTAATGCCTTTAATTATGGCATTGCAAAGAATATTAAAATACCAGGGATGCCAGAAAAAACAAACAAATCTGTGCTGAAAGAAGTACATCTAGAATACTCCTTACAAGAGAGGATGTACTTAGTTTTCTGCTTTAACAAGCAGATATTTATTATCTTCCTATTTAGGAGGCTAAAAGTCTGAATTCAGGGTATCAGCTCTAAGAGAAGGCGTTCTCTTTTGGCTCTGGGGGAAGGTCCCTGTCTCCTTTTAACATCTATGGGCGCCGGTGTTCCTTGGAGATCTTCACATGTCTTGGAATCCATCTTTTCCTGAGTCTAGATGGTTCTCAGTTTAGAAACTCTGGGTTCAAAGGATGAACTTCACTCCCAGCCCTTCCTTTTTGGTGATGGTAGGAACACTTCTCTCTCTTCCTGCTTTCCTTTTTTATCTCTTGTAAGATAAGTCCTGGTTTGGTTCTGTAGGATCAGCACTGGACTGCTAACTGCAAGGTCGGCAATTCACACCCATTGACTGCTCCTTGGAAACCTTATCCAGGGTTGCTATGAGTGGAAGTTGATGTGACTGCACTTAACAACAACAATTACTACAACACCAGGCCACTGCTCAGAGAATCTCCCCTTAGATTAGGGCTGTACCAGAAATGTAGGAAGAATGTTGCATTCCACCCTTGTATCTCATCCTCTTATAAATAACTAGCTAATCACAGAATGGAGGCCTGGTGTGGCGCTGTGGGTTAATGCTCTAGACTACATAGTCGATTTTAACTGCAAGGTCAGTGGTTCAAGTTCACCATCTGCTCCTCAGAAACCCTATACAGGGTTGCTATGGGCCAGAACCGACTCGATGTCACTTAACAACAAATCTAAAATAAAAAAAAAGCTCTGTGTAGCAAAGTTAAAAGTTGTAAAATAAATATAATTAGAATACCAATTATAAAAGAAGAGGATAGTAAATAGAAGAAAAAAAGAAATATTTGAAGAAACCATAGCACAGAGCTTCCCCAAACTAATAAATGGTATAAATCCACAAATTCAAGACAGTCTTCAACCCTTAGGCTTCAGGAACTATAAAATCTAGGAACACCATAGTCAAACTGCTAAAAAACACAGGCATTAAGAGCTCAAAATTAGCCTTAGGTAAAACATATTATCTTCAAAAAAGCAGTAATAGGTTTAGACCTGACTTACAGATAAAAATGGAAGCCAGGAGACAATGTAATTATGTTTTGAAAGGATGAAGATAAATAACTGCTAAATCAGAATTCTTTACCCAGTAAAAATACTATCTGAAATAAAAACCACCTGATTAATGATAAAGGCGCCAATTCAGTGCAATGGGTAAAGGATAATTTTCAATCAGTCATACTGAGGAATTAGATCACCATATGGGACTTTTGGTGTGGTGTTGTAGGATCATCACTGGATTGTGAACCACAAGGTTGGCAAATCAAACAAAGCTGCTCTGCAGAAACCCTATACAGGGTTGCTATGAGTCAGAACTGACTTAATGGTACTTAACAACAACAACATTGGGAAAAATGTAATTTTAACTTACTAACTCACACCACACAAAAATAAACTACATAAAAATGTCGACATGCAAAAGATGAAGGAATAATTTTTTTTTTTTATAGAAGAAAACATAGAACAGTTTCATTATTTAGAGTATACGTCTGACATATTATCAGGAGGGACCAGTCCCTGGAGAAGGACATCATGTTTGGTAAAGAGGAAGACCCCTCAATGAGATGAATTGGCACAATGGCAGCAGTTATGGGCTTAAGTGTTGGAGGAGAATACTGAAAGTGCCATGGGCTGCCAAAAGAACCAATAGATCTGTTTTGGAAGAAGTGCAGCCAGAGTGCTGCTTAGAGGCCAAGATGGCCAAACTTCGTCTCTCATACTTTGGACATATTGTCAGGAGGAACCAGTTGCTGGAGAAGGATATCATGTTTGGTAAGGTGGAGGGTTAGAGGAAAAGAGGAAGACCCCCATTGAGAGGGACTGGCCAAGTGGCAGCATCAATAGACTCAAATGTGACAACCGTAGTGAGGTTGGCCCAGGACAGGACAGCATTTTGTTCTGCTGTGCATAAGGTTGCTATGAGTCCATACCGACTGGATGGCACCTAACAACAACATGGGCTTAAGTGTAACCATGATTGTGAGAATGGGCAGTTTTTGTTCTGTTTTGCATAGAGTGACTATAGGTGGGAGCTGACTTGATGGTACCCAAGAACCACAACAACAGCACTAGTACTTGGCTTAAAATCAAGCCATGGGGAGTTCAGTTCCAGACCTGAACTCTTTATCTGACCAATCAGCCTGGTCATTTTTATAATTTTGAATTTTGTTCACTATTTACTTCCACTATATCTAGGACATTTTCAAGCAGTTGGTAGTGGTAGCCAGGCTAGGGTGTATTGTTAAATACTATTGAGTTGGTTCCAACTCAGAGGGACTGTGTGTAGAGTTTCCGAGTAGCAGCTCGTGGGTTTGAACCACCACTTTATGGTTCAAATTGATCGTGTGGTCCAGTGCATGCCATGGTGTTCCCTGAGACTATGGTCTTAAACCCCCAGACCCAGAGACTCACTCTCTCAAGGTTTTTGGTGCTGTAGAAGAAGTTTTCATATTTCATTCATGGATATATTTTCAGCAAACCCATGTACAAGTATCTTATGTCAAACCTATGTATATTTGGGAGTGTACTTCTACTCTTCCTCCCACATCCATGTATCTCCCCAGAGGTTACTGTTATTGTAGGATTATTTATGTAATAGTATTTATTTCTGTTGCCTTTATCTGGTACACTCCTCCTTGTGTCTTCCCATGCCTTCATCATTCTTCTGTTAAACTCTCTCTAAAATTATATATTGTCTTAACTTTCCCCCAATAACATGTGTCTACTTTCTAGCCAGGAGCTCTGGTAGCATAGTAGTTATGAGTCAGGTTGCTAACCTTAAGGTCAGCTAGTTTGAAATGACCAGCTGTTCCATGGGAGAAAGATGAGGCTTTCTGCTCCTGTAAAGATTTACAGCCTCCGAAACCCTGTACAGGGTCGCTATGAGTTGGAACTGACTTCACGGCACACCACCACCACCATCACTTTCTAGCCAGTGAATTGTTAATTTCTTCCCTAGTTTAAGACAATTTATTCTATTTAAAAATCTACTTGACTTCCTTGCCATTTGAAAGTTCTTTAACTACATGATTCCATCTTTTTGCTTTGTAGTTGTCTTCATTATCAATTGCTATCTTTATTTCCCTATTTTTAGTCTTGTAGGTTTGTTTTATTTTGTATGCTTTTATATCTGGGCTGACTTCTAGGTAGTATTATCGTGTATGTTAACTTCAGGTTGTTGTCTGATTAGGTTGGAAGTTACTTAAAATACAACTGTAGAAGAGCTGCCTTCTCAAAGTAGAGTTGACCTTAATGATGCAAATGGAGTAAATTTTGGGACCTTAATTGGCTGAAGGGCACAACTTCATTTGATGGGGCACAACTTAAAATGGGAACACTTGAAAACATTAATTATTGGAACATAGAATGTATGAAGTATGAACCTAGGAAAGTTGGAAGTGGTCAAAGATGAAATAGAATGCATAAAGATAGATAAGCTAGGTGTTAGTGAACTGAAGTGGACTGATATTGGCCATTTTGAATCACACAAACATATGGTTTACTATGCTGGGAATGACAAATTGAAGAATAATGGTGTCACGTTCATCATCAAAAAGAACATTTCAAGATCTATTTTGAAGCACAATGTTGTCTGTGATAAGATAATATCCATACTTCTACAAGGCAGATCAGTTAATTCCACTATTATTCAAATTTACACGACAACTACTAAAGCCGGTGATGATGAAATGGGAGAATTCTATCAACTTCTTCATTCTGAAATTGATCAAACATACAGTCAAGATGCATTGATAATTACTGGTGATTAGAATGTGAATGTTGGAAACAAAGGAAGGATTGGTAGTTGGAAAATATGGCCTTGGTGATAAAAATGATATTGGAGATCACATGATAGAATTCTACAAGGTCAATGACCTACTCATTGCAAATACCTTTTTTGAACAACATAAAAAACACCTATACACATGGACCTCACCAGATGGAATACACAGAAATCAAATTGACTACATTTGTAGGAGGAGACTAAGCTCAATATCATCAGTCAAAAAAGGCCAGGGGCAGACTTGGAACAGACCATCAATTGCTACTATGCAGCTTCAGGCTGAAGCTTCAGAAAATAAGCACAAGTCCATGAGAGCCAAATATGACCTTGAATATATCCTGCCTGAATTTAGAGATCATATCAAGAACAGATTTGATGCAATAGACACAAAGACCGAAAGAGTTGTGGGATGACATAAAGAACATTATACAGGAAGAATGCAAAAGTTCATTAAAATGACAGGATAGGAAAAAAAAGACCAAAATGGATGTCATAAGAGTCTTTGATACTTGTTCTTGAGCATAGAGATGCTAAAGAAAATGGAAGAAACGAGGAAGAAAAAGAACTGAACAGAAAATTTCAAAGGACAGCTCGAGAAGACAAAGTCAAGTATTCTAATGAAATGTGCAAAGACCTGGAGTTAGAGAAACAAAATGGAAGAACAAGCTTAGCATTTCTTAAGTTGAAAGAACTGAATAGAAAAATTCAAATCTTAACTTGAAATACTGAAGGATATTGTGGGCAAAATGTAGTCCTAGTGAGGCACTGTAGGATAAACCTATCAGGTGCTCCTCAGAAACACTAGACCAGGATGCTATGAGGTGGAATAGACTCAACTTCACTGAACTACAAGCACATTGGCAAAATATTGCTTGACACTGGAAACATCAAAAGAAGATAGAAGGACTATATAGTCACTGTACCAAAAGGAAATGGTTAATGTTCATCTATTTCAAGACATAGTATGTGATTAAGAACAGATAGTACTTAAGGAAAAAGTTCAAGCTGCACTGAAGATATTGGCAAAAAACAAGGGTCCAGGAACTGATGGAATATAAATTGAAATCTTTCAGCAAACGGATGCAGCGCTGAAGGCACTCACACATCTATGCCAAGAAATTTGGAAGACAGCCACCTGGCCAGCAGATTGGAAGAGATCCATATTTGTGCCCATTCCAAAGAGAGTTTATCCAATGGAATGAAGAAAGCATTGGACAATATCATTAATACCACATGCAAGTAAAATTTTGCTCAAGATAATCCACCATCTACAATGGTATATTGATAGGGAACTGCCAGAGGTCCAAGTGGATTCAGATAAGGACATGGAATGAGTGATATCATTGCTGACATCAGATGGATCTTGGCTGAAAGAAAAGAATACTAGAAAGTTGTTTACCTGTGCTTTGTCAACTATGCAAAGGCTTTTAACTGTGTGAATCATGGCAAGCTATGGATAATATTGTGAAGAATGGGTATTCCATAACACTTAATTGTGCTTGTGAGAAACCTGTATATAAACCAAGAGGCAGCCATTTGAGCAGAACAAGGGGACACCTTTCAGTTTAAAATCAGGAAAGGTGTGTGTCTGAGTTGTATTGTTTCACCATACTTACCCAAGCTGTATGCTGAGCAAATAATCTTAGAAGAGGAATTATATGAAGAAGAAAGTGGCATCAGGATTGGAGGAAGACTCATCAACAACCTGTGATATGCAGATGATATAAGCTTGCTGCTGAAAGTGAAGAGTACTTACAATACTAACTGATGAAGACCAAAGACTACAGCTTTCAGTATGTGTTGCATCTCAGTGTAAATAAAATAAAAATTCTCACCACTGGATCAATAAATAACATCATGATAAATGGAGAAAAGATTGAAGCTGTCAAAGACTTCATTTTGCTTGGATCCATTACCAACACTCATGGAAGCAGCAGTCAAGAAATCAAATGATGTATTGCATTAGGCAAATTTGCTGCACAAGACCTCTTCAAAATGTTCAAGAGCAAAGATGTCAGTTTGAGGACTAAGGTGTGCCTAATGCAAGTCATGATATTTTCAATAGTCTCATATGCATGTGAAAGTTGGACAATGAATAAGGAAGACTATAGAAGAATGATACATTTGATTATGGTGTTGCAGAAATATATTAAAAGTACCATGGACTGCCAGAAGGTCATATCTCTGTTGGTAGAAGTACACCTAGAAGTCTCCTTAGAAACCAAGATGGTGAGAGTTTGTCTCTCATGTTTCAGACATTTTATTAGGAGGAACCAGTCCCTTAGTAAATTTAAGGGCCAGAGCAAAAGAACCCCAACGAGATAGACTGGCACAGTGGCAGCAGCAGTGGGTTAAAGAGCTCCATGATTGTTACAATGGTGTGGGACTAAGTAGTATTTCGTTCTGTTGTGCACAGGGTTGCTATGAGTTGGAACCAACTGGACAGCACCTAACGACAACAACAATAAATAATTACAATTGAACGAGAGAACATAGACTTAATGAATATCTAGGAGTCCTGGTGTGGCACTGTGGGTTCATGCACTAGACTGCAACGTTGATCTAAACTGCAAGGTCAGTGGCTCAAGCTCAAGAGCTGCTCTTTGGACACCCTATACAGGGTCACTATGGGTCAGAATCAAGTCGGTGGTATTTGACAAAAGCTATTCACTCAAATAAAGATCCCAAAACATGTAAATCAAACTTTAACGGTATAGAAAAGAGAAATAGATGAATCGACAACAACTGTGGACTCTACAATAATTTTGGTAGTGAATAAGAGAGAATTTTAGGTGGGGTTCAGAAATCTGCAACTAAAAAATATTCTTAGTGCTTCTGGTCAGTGGAAGAGCATATGGGAATCTTTGTTTTGTATTTCAAGGTATGAAGATCTCTTAAAAATATAATAAAAGGAGACAATGTTGCTGTTGCTGTTAAGTGCTGTTGAGTTGGTTCTGACCCATAGTGACCCTGTATAGGGTTTCCAAGGTGCAGCTGGTGAGCTTGAACCACCAAACCTGTGGTTTCAACTGACTTTGCAGTATAGTGCATTACATTAGTATACCACTTTTTATGAGGGATAGAATAATTAGAAAGAAACTCAGCAAAGACACAGAAGAACTAAACAACAAAATCAACTTATAGAGACATATGAGTTTGTTGAGCTCACATCTCTTGGTCCAAAAGCACAATATACAGTCTATCCCAGCACACATGGAGTGTTGTCTAGAACAGACCATACATATGCTAGGCCACAAAGCAAACTTCAATACATTTTAAAAACTTTGAACTACTACAAAGCATTTTTTTTTGTGTGTGTAAATCATAGCACTATAAAATCAGGTGTATGCCAGGGTTGTATTCTTTCACCATACTTATTCAATCTGTATGCTGAACAAACAATCAGAGAAGCTGGGTTCTATGAAGGAAAACATGGCATCAGGATTGGAGGAAGACTCATTTACAACCTGTGATGTGCAAATGATACAACCTTGCTTATAGAAAGCAAAGAGGACTTAAAATACTTACTGATAAAGATGAAAGACTGCAGCCTTCGGTATGGGTTGAATCTCAATGTAAAGAAAGCAAAAATGCTCACCACGTGACCAATACACAACATCCATATCAATGGAGAAAAGATTGAAGTTGTCAAAGACTTCATTTTGCTCAGATCAAGTGGTGGCGCTGTGGACTAATGTGCTAGCCTGTAAAGTTAGTTTGAATCACAAGGTTGATAGTTCAAGCTCACCAGTCGCTCCTTGGGAACCCTAAACAGGGTTGCTATGGGTCAGAACCAACTCAGTGACTTTTAACAATAATAGCAACAATCATCAACACTCATGGAAGTAACAGTCAAGAAATCAAACGATGTATTGCATTAGGCAAATCTCAAGCACAAGACCTCTTTAAAGTGTTGAAGAGCAAAGATGTCAGTTTTAGGACTAAGGTGTGCCTGACCCAAGCCGTGGTATTTTCAAGGACTTCATATGCATGTGAAAGTTGGACAGTGAATAAGGAAGACCTTAGAAAAATTGATGCATTTGAGTTACGGTGTTGAAGGAGAATATTGAAAGTGCCATGGAGTATCAAAAGAACCAATAAGTCTGTGTTGGCAAAAGTACATCCAGAGTGCTCCTTGGAAGCCAAGATGGCCAGACTTTGTCTCTCATACTTCGGACATATTATCAGAAGGGACCTGTCCTTGGAGAAGGACATAATGTTTGGTAAAGTGGAGGGTTGGAGAAAAAGATGAAGACCCAATTAGATGGATTGGCACAGTGGCAGCAGCAATGGACTTGTAGCTAGATTGTGAAGTTGGCCTAAACTGGGCAGTGTTTTGTTCTGTTGTGCATAGGGTCACTATGAGTTGGTACCAAGTTGAGGGCACCTAACAAAAAAGAGAGAGACCCCCAATGAGATGGATTGGCCAAGTGGCAGCATCGATGGACTCAAGCGTGGCAACAGCAATGAGGTTGTCTCAGGATCAGGCAGTGTCGTTCTGCTGTGCATAAGGTCACTGTGGGTCGGTCGATGACACCTAACAACAACAACATAAAATTAGAAATCAACAACAGAAAGATCAAGGAAGAAAATAAAGCATATAGAAACTGAATAATACCCTATTTAAAAACTATGAGGTATCTTTAATAATTGAACTTAAACATTACTAGAATCAAACATTAATGGAAACAGAAACTTTGGGACACAGCAAAAACAGTGATCAGAGGACAATTTATAGTAATAAATACACACATCTAAAAAGAAAGAACCAAAATCAGTACATTAACTCATTGTCTCCAACTATTAGAAAAAGAGCAGCAAAATAAGCCTATAGTTACCAGAGAGATAAGAAATTATAAAGATTAGAGCAGAAATAAATGAAACAGAAAATAGAAAAAATAATAGAAAGAAACAGCAAATCTAGAAGTTGGTTCTTTGAAAAGATTAATAAAATCAACAAATCATTGTCAAATTTAAAAAAAGGAAAAGAAAGAGAAGACGCAATAATATGAATAAGAAATGAAATGGGGAATGTCACTGAAATAAAAAGGATAATAGCTGAATACTATGAAAAACTATGCTCCAAAAATTAAAAACCTAGACAAAATGGACAAATTTCTAGACACTCATTACTTACCTACTTAAAACAGAATGAGGTAGAAAGTTGAACAAGATCATAACAAAAGAAGAAATTCAACAGGTCATGAAAAATTCCCAACAACAAAAACTGCCCTGGCCCAGATGGCTTCACTGGAGGGTTCTACCAAACATTCATAGAAGAACTGATATCAGTTCTACTCAAATTATTCCAGAATATAAAAAAGGAGGGAAAACTCCCAAAGTTATTTTATAAAGCGAGCATAGACTTGATACTAAAGCCAGGTAAAAACATGGCTGAGAAAGAAAATTATAGACTAATTTCCCTCCAGGTGTGGTTCTGTAGAATAAGCACTGGACTGCAAGGTCCATCTAAACTGCAAGGTCTGTTGTTCAAACCTACCAGCCCTCCTTGAAAACCCTATACAGAGTCACTGTGAATTGGATTTGGCTTGACGACACTTAACAACAACAACAAACTACTATAATAAAAATAAAAATTAAATTAAAAATGTATTCAGAATATTGAGAAAAACAATATCTTAAACTTAGAAAACCCCTTATAAGTAAGAGTATTATATATTCACTTTGTTGTTGTTGTAATTTGCCAGCTATTTGATTCCAACTCCCAGAAACTCCAGCTGACAGAGGAGAAATGCTCTTTGGCTGTACAAAATCTGAAGGTCTTCCTCTAGCAGTATTTCTGGGTGGGTTCCGATCACCATCCTGTTGGTTAGCAGCTGAGAACTTGATTGTGCCAATATTCACTTTGTTGTTGTTGTTAAGTGCTGTCGATTCGGTTCCGATGCATAGAGACCCTGTATAGGGTTTCCGAGGAGCTTCTGGTGAATTTGAACTGCCAACCTTGTGGTTCAACACAACCTTGTGGTCCAGCATATTATCCCACAGCACAGGCCCAGAGAGACTGTGCAGGTTCCCATAGCTAGTAAGTGGCAGAGGCAGGGATCAAACTCATGCTTTTTGATTGCAGAAACCTCATATTGCAGGTTTTCCTGTACTATTTCAGGCTCTCACTTCTCATTAACATAGAGCTTAAATTTGGCACGGCATCCTTCATTAGGCATGACTGAGTTAACTGAACAAGCTAATGGTCCTGAAGTCTCGATTGCGCACTTGGCTTGGTGGCACTCTGAGGAACAGAGGTGAAGATTCAGGTGAGTTTTGATGCAGTTTTGAAATCTACAGCTTTTCCTAATGGGTAAAATGTTTCTCATTAGATCATCCCAAGGCACAAGGAACTGATCTCATCACTTTACAAATGTTCTCAATTTGATTCTATACACCTGGGAAATAACATTTCTATCTGTTCTCAGGACATGATTGCATTAAACCTTAATGATGTACCTGTCAAGGGGATTCTACACGAATGTTTTAATTGAGTGTCAACTATACCGCTGGAGCACTCTTCTAGATTGGCTTTTTCAAAAGGCTATAAATGTTAATGAACTCTCAGTTCTCTTCTATTAGTTTTGCATAAAAACCTACAGCTGTCAAATCTATTCCAACTCATAGTGACCCTGCAGGACACAGTAGAACTGACCTATAGGGTTTCTGAGACACTAAATCTTTAGGGAAATAGACTATCATAGGCTTCTTCCATAGAGTCCCTGTTGGGTTCGAACCTTTCAGTTAGCAGTTGAGCTCTTAACACTGTGCCACCAGGGTGATTTACTTGTACATGGTATTGATTTATATTCTCTCCCCTCCACAAGGATTGGACATCACTACAATTCCCCTTGGTAACTAGGTTTTTTGGTGTGCCCTTTGGCTCGAATTCCTGGCAGTGTCATTATGATACCTGCAATCTGCAAAATTCAATGGCAGCTCCAGTTAAGTAAACAAAAATAGAATTATGCAAAAAATGAAAACTTCCCTGGAGTCAGATGGTCGATTTCCATTCTGCATAACATGTGAGCCCCTGCAATGTGGCAAGTGTCAAAATGTTTCTTAGAGGACATCTTCAAGGATTGGTAGACAAAATGAAATATTGTTGTGCTGTTGTTAAGTTCTATCAAGTTAGTTCCAACATATAGTGACCATGTAGAGGGTTTCTGAGTGATGGCTGATGGGTTTGAACTGCTGACCTTGAGGTTAGCAGTCCAAAGCTTATCCTACAGCATGACACTAGGACTCTAAATAGTCCTATCAATTTGATCAAAATAATTTAGATTCTTGGGTTTCAGATTTATAAGCTCACTGGAATTTTATGCAAAATGTTGCATGTACTATGCACACTTTGAGAAAATATGATCATAATTTCATCATATTTTTGAAGAGTTCCATGACCCAAAAAAGCATAAAGGAAAGTCACATGGAATCCTATAATTAGGTTCTTCTTGATGGAAATACAGGGTTTATGTAATTGTTGTTGTTGTTAGGTGCCATCGA
>NW_006408540.1:23657497-23664202 GCF_000296735.1 Chrysochloris asiatica | reverse complement strand
GTCCTCTTCACTTTCAGCAAGCAAGGTTGTATCATCTGCATATTGCAGGTTGTTAATGAGTCTTCCTCCAATACTGATGCCACGTTTTCTTCATATAACCCAGCTTCTCAGATTATTTGTTCAGCATACAGGTTGAGTAAGTATAGTGAAAGAATACAACCTTGTCGCACAACTTTTTAAATTTTAAACCATTCAGTGTTCACATGTTCTTGAACAGAACATGGTAACTGTGTAATGTTGTTGTTAAGTACCATGGAGTCGGTTCCTACTCATAGTGACCCTGCACAGGATTTCTGAGGCTGTAAATCTTTATGGGAGCAGAACGCCTCATCTTTCTCCCATGGAACCACTGGTAGTTTCGAACTGCCAAACTTGAGGTTAGCAGCCTGATTCGTAACCACTACACTACCAGAGCTCCTTAACTATGTAATAGGCATTAGTACATTTCTGACTGACAGAGAGAGAATTATCTGTCATTTGACTCTGATTCATGGTGACCTTATGCATAACAGAATGAAACATTGTCTGGTCCTGCTTGATCCTCTTAATTGCTGGCATGCTGAAGTCCATCCTTGTGCTTACTTTACTGATATATTTCACCAGGAGTCTGTTCCACCCTCGTTGGTCCTCTACTCATCAACCATAGTGCCCTTCTCCAGTGATACATTCCTCTTGATGATGTGTCTAAAGCAAGAAAATCAGACAGTATTCTGCTTTGATGTGTAGGATTTTCATTGGCTAATTTTCAGAAGTAAACTGCTAGGTCCTTCTTCCTAGTTTGCCTTTATCGGAAAGTTCTGAGGAAACCTGTCCACCATGGGTGATCCTTTTCATATTTGGAATATGGGTAGTATAGTTTCCAGCATAACAGCAACATGCATGTCACCACACTCGAGCACATTGACAGATGAGTGTTGGTGTTAATCTTTAAAGGGCAGTATTTGATTCTATATGGTAACATCTTCTGGCAATTCATTGTCTTTGATATGTTCTCAGAATTCCCAGAGATTTTGCTCACAAGCTTTAAGAGACTTCTCTACAAATCAGAACCAAATAACAAGATTTTAATTTTATGCAACTGAATTGTGTTCTTTGACTTTAAAATGGAAGTAATAAATGCCTACACTAAAGAGAAAGTGTTATTATCCTCTACTTTATCAGCAATTTATAGCACACAGTGAAATAGTCATCTAGTGCCATAGAATGACTTATTTAGCTGTTTTTGTGTGTGAGTGTTCTCCATAATTTTACTGATGGTGATTTGCATACAGCAAGTGCTCAGTATATTTTATAACCTGATTACAGTTCAAACCAGTATTTATTTATTTAAAATTTTAATTTTAATTTTTTCTATTACTCAATAAGGAGCTCTGGTAGCATAGTGGTTATGAATTGGGCTGCTAATCTCACAGTTAGCAATTCGAAACTACCAGCTGTTCCGTGGGAGAGAGATGAGACTTTCTGCTCCTGTAAAGATTTATAGCCTTGGAAACACTGTACAGGTCACCATGAGTCAGAACTGACTCCATGGCACATAACAATAACAACAACAACAACAATAACAACATTACCTAATAGTTTTAAAATAGGATGTTATTCAATTTCCATGTATTTAATTCTTTTCTCCTTAATCTTCCTACTGTTGATTTTTAATTTTGTATCAGTGTGATGTGAGAAGATGCTTTGTAGCATTTCAGGATTTTAAAATTTGTTGGGGCTTGCTTTGTGGCCTAGCATATGGTCTGTTCTGGAGAAGGCTTCGTGTGCACTGGAAAAGAGTGTTTATTGTGCTGTTGTTGGGTTGAGTGGTCTGTATAAGACTTTGAGGTCAAGTTGGTTGATTGTGTTGTTTAGTTCTTCCATGTCTTTGCTGAGTTTGTTTCTAGTTGTTCTGACTTTCATCAAAAGTGTTATATTAAAAACTACTATTATTGTAGAGCTGTCTATTTCTTCAATTTTATTAGAGTTAGATTCATGCGTTTTGAGGCTCTTTCATTGGGTGCATAGATATTTATCATGGTTATATCCTCTTATTCAACTGACCCTTTAATCATGATATAATGGCCTTCTTTGTCTCTTATGCTGGTTTTTTTTTTGCCTTAAAGTTTATTTTATCAGAAATGAATATCACCACACCTGTTCTTTTTTGATCATCTTTGTTAGCTTGATGTATTTTATTTCCATCTTTTGATTTTTAGTCTGTTTGTCTTTGTGTGTAAAGTGTGTCCCTTGTAGACAGCATATTGATGGATCTTCGTTTTCTTATCCATTTTCCTACTCTTTGTCTCTTGACTGGGTCATATAATCCATTTGTGTTCATTAAATTTAGTGTAATTATCAATAACTATGAATTGATTGTTATCGTTTTGCTGTGTGTGTGTGCTTTTCCCCTTTGTGATGCTTCTAGTTTCTTTGTTCCACATAAATTTCTGTGCTGTGTTCATTTTATTTGTGGGTTTTCTCTTCATTTTCTTCATAGTTGTTTTCATGTTCACTAAATATGGTTTTCATGTATTTTAATTTGATAAGAAGGTTTATTAATGTTCTTTGAGGATGCCCTGTAATTTATTCATTTCTTTCTAAGCATATAACAGTCTATTCTGCCTTGAAATCTACTTAACTTCCTTTGCATTTGGAGGTTTTATAACTACGCTATTCCCTCTTTTTACTTTGTAATTGTCTTCATTATGGATTGATATCTCTCATTCCCTACTTTCAGTCTTATAATTTATGTTTTACTTTGGAGGCTGCCATTCTCTGGGTTGACTTCTGGGTGATGTTGTCATGTATGTTAATCTCTTGTTGTTATTCATTGTTGATTCTCTCTCTGTCCAAGGAATTCCCGTTAGTATTTTTTGCAGAGTTGCTCTGGTTTTTACAAATTCCTTTAATTTCTGTATATCTGGAAATGTCCTAATCTTACTGTCATATTTGAGGACGCTATTGCTGGGTATGGAATTCTTGATTGGCAATTTTTTTCATTCAGAGTTTTAAATAGGTTATCCTATTGCCTTCTTGCCTGCATAGTTTCTGCTGAGAAATTATTGATTCTCTTTTCTAGGTAACTTTACATTTTTCCCATGTTGCTTTCAGGATTCTTTCCTTGTCTTTGGTTTTGAAAGTTTGATTACATTAGGTCAGGGGTAGGGAATATCCAGTCTGCAGGCCATATAAGGCCTGAAAAATCATTTGGTCTGGCCTTGCCAAGGTAATCGTAGTTTCAGCCATCACATTGTTGTTGATGTGTGCCATATAGTCAGTTTTGACCCATAGCAACCCTACATAGGGTTTCTGAAGAATGGCTAGTGAGCTTGAACCTTGTAGTTACTTCAAGCTGACCTTGCAGTCCAGTGCATTAACCCACAGAGTCACACCGGGACTCCAGCCATCACATTTGTTGTTGTTATGTGCTGTGGAGTCGGCTCTGACTCATAGTGACCCTAAATAGGTTTTCCAAGGCTGTAAATCTTTTTAGGAGCAGAAATCCTCATTTTTCTCCTGTGGAACAGCTGGTAGTTTCAAACTGCTGACATTGCAATTCGCAGACTGATTTGTAACCATGATGCTAAATGTTTGACCAAATGTAGCAGGCTAACTTTTAAGTTGATAATTCTGTATAGCCAATGAATGATGTTATATATTTTGGCAGGAAAAATGTTCCTTACCCCTGCTAAACAATTTTATTTAGTGAGTTGTTGTTGCTGTTTTAAGTGCCATGAAGACAGTTCCAACTCACAGCAACCCTATATAGGGTTTTTGAGGAGTAGCTGGTGGGCTTGAACCATTGACTTTGTGATTCAAACCAACCTTGCGATCCAGTAGTTGCTACTAATGGCTTCACCTTTAAACATTCTGGAAGCATTTATATTTTCCTGACGGTTTTTCTCTGGACTCTAGTTTGCTTTTTGATTTCTGATAAATTCTTTTGGTGAACGAAAGTACAGTGAAACTTGCGACAATTGAAACTCATCAGGACTGTCTTGTTCCAAGTCTTGAAAGTTCTTCACTTTTGATAGGGTACAGTCTTACCACATTTCTATTGTTCTCTATTAGTGAAAATGGAAGAGCTGAGGATGCAAAGAGGTGACCAGAAAAGTTCAAAGGGAATCTCAAGAAAACAAAGCCAAATATTATAATGAAATGTGCAAAGACCTGGAGTTAGAAAACCAAAAGGGAAGAATATGCTCAACATTTCTCAAACTGAAAGAACAGAAGAAAAAATTCAAACCTCAACTTTAAATACTGAAGTATTCTATAAGCAAAATCCTGAATGCTACATAAAATAGCAAAAGAAGATGGAAAGAATAGAGTTACTTTATATGAAGAAGGACATGGTATCAGGATGGGAGGAAGACTTATTAACAACCTGCAATATACAGATGATACAACAAGATATACAGAGGTCTTAAAATTCTGATGAAGATCAAAACCCACAGCCTTCAGTGTGAGTTCCACAGCAATGTAAATAAAACAAAAATCCTCACCACTGGACCAACAAATAACATCATAATAAATAGAGAAAAGATTGAAGTTGGACTTTGTATTTTATTTCATGTCTCCTCATTTTCAATCAATAAAGAGTAAATTGGCAACAAAACAAAACAAAAAAACAAGCATGGAAGCATCAGTCAAGAAATCAAATGATATATTTCATTGGGCAAATCTGCTGCACAAGATCTCTTTAAAGTGTTCAAGAGCAAAGGTAAAAGTTTGAGGACTAATGTGTGCCTGACCCAGACTATGGTATTTTCCATAGCCTCATATGCATGTCGAGGTGTTGGTGATGGTGGTGTGCTGTGGAGTCAATTCTGACTCATGATGACCTTGCATAGGGTTTCCAAGGCTGTAAATCTTTACTGGAGCAGAAAGACTCATCTTTCTCCCATGGAACAGCTGGTTGTTTCTTACATGCATATGGAAGTTGGAAAATGAATAAGGAAGACCATAGAAGAATCGATGCTTTTGAAGTTATGGTGTTAGAGAAGAATATTAAAAATTCCATGGACTTCCAGAAGAGAAAACAAATCTGTGTTGGAAAAAGTACAAACAGCATGTTCCTTAGAGGCCAGAATGGTGAGATGCATCTCTCATACTTCAGACATATTATCAGACGGGGCCTGTCCCTGGAGAAAGACATAATAAAGTGAAGGGTCAGTGAAAAAGAGGAAGATCCCCAACAAGATCTATTGGCACAGTGGCAGCAGCAATGGGCTCAAGAATAACAATGATTTTTAGGGTGGCACAGGACCAGGTAGTGTTTGTTCTGTTGTACATAGGGTCATTATGAGTCAGAACCAAGTCAACATCACCTAACAACAACAATTTGTGAATATATTTTGAGTTTTCCTTCTCTGACAGATTTCTGCCTTACACAGGTTCTGACTTTTACAGGATTTACTGTATTAACTTTTATGAGTGCAGTGTGGTGAAATATTTAATATGCCTTTTCTAGCCATGTACTTGTAACTCCTACCAAATTACTTTTTCTTGATGGGTTGGGTAAGACAGTGGGAAAAGATGCTGATAGAATTATATGGTTCAGTTGTGAATGATTGTTATCACTAATTGTGATTATCAAAACTTGGAAATACAATGAGGGGCTTAGTCAATTTTGCCATCCTGGTGATGTGAATGGGTGGAATACTCCTTTACTTGACTAACCAAGATCACCTCCTTCTGATCTTTGGGTTTTGGTACTTAAGCACTGACCTGACATGTCAGCTTTTACAGCCTTGTGGGTCAATAGCCTGATTTGACATGAATGAGGTGAATACTCCAGGCTGGATCTGAACTGTGGATGTTGGACTTGCCAGTACTCATCTGTCAGTTTGTCATACTGTGGTGGTTTGTGAGTTGTTGTGATTCTGAAAGCTATGCCACTGGTATTTTAAATACCGTCAGGGTCACCCATGGTGGACAGGTTTCAGATGAAGACAGACTAGGAAGAAAGAGTGATGAACTACTTCCAAATATTTAGTCACTGAAAACCTTATGAATAGCAGAGAGACACTGTCAGACATAGTTCCGGAAAATGAGCCCTTCAGGTTGGAAGGCACTCAAACTGCAACTGGGGAAAAGCTGCCTCCTCAAAGTAGAGTTGACCATGATGATGTGAATGGAATAAAGCCCGTGGGAGAAAAGCCTGTGGAACCTTCATTTGCTGATGGGGCAAAACTCAAAATGAAGAGAAATAGGTGTAAACATCCATTGAAAATTGGAACATGGAATGTACAAAGTATGAATCTGGGAAAATTGGAAGTTGTCAGAAATGAAGTGGAATGCATAAACATCAATATCTTAGGCATTAGTGGGCTGAAATGACTGGTATTGGCCATTTTGAATCTGATGACCACATCCTTTACTATGCCAGAAATGACAAATTAAAGAGGAATTGTGTTGCATTCATTGTCAAAAAGAACATATCCAGACCATTCAAGATCTGTTGTTGTTGTTGTTAAGTGCCGTCGAGTCGGTTCTGACCCATAACGACCCTGAACAGGGTTTCTGAGGCTGTAAATCTTTCTAGGAGCAGAAAGCTTTCTCTTTCTCCCACGGAGCAGCTGGTAGTTTCAAACTGCTGACCTTGCGGTTCGCAGCCCGATTCGTAACCACTACGCTACCCGAGTCAAGATCTATGATAGGATAATATCCATGAACCTACAGGGAATCCCAGTTAATACCACTATTATTCAAATTTATACACCA
>NW_006408540.1:23653363-23656000 GCF_000296735.1 Chrysochloris asiatica | reverse complement strand
GATTCAGAAGAGGCCATGGAACCAGGGATATCATTGCTGATGTCTGATGGATCTTAGCTGAAAGTAAAGAATATCAGAAAGATGTTTACCTGTGCTTTATTGACTATGCAAAGGCTTTCGATTGTGTGTATCATGACAAGCTATGGACAACAATGCAAGGTACAACTATTCCGGAACACTTAATTGTGCTCATGAGGAATCTGTACCTGGACCAAGAAGCAGTTATTCGAACAGAACATGGGACCACTGAATGGTTTAAGATTAAAAAAGGTGTGCGACAAGGCTGTATTCTTTCACCATACTTATTCAACCTGTATGGCCAAACTTCGTCTCTCATACTTTGGACATATTGTCAGGAGGGATCAGTCATTGGAGAAGGATATCATGTTTGGTAAGGTGGAGGGTCAGAGCAAAAGAGGAAGACCCCCAACAAGATGGACTGGCCAAGTGGCAGCATCTATGGACTCAAGCATGGCAACAGTAGTGAGGTTGGCCCAGGATTGGGCAGTGTTTTGTTTGGCTGTGCATAAGGTCACCATGAGTTGGTACCGACTCGATAGCACCTAACAACAATAACAGCCTCCTCAGCCATGTGAGACATTTTCTTTACGGCCCTTGAGATCTGTGAGAACTTGAAAATAACTTCAGAACCCTGGGATGTGGAGGAGAATCCTAACGAGATGAGTACTAGTTGATATCAGGGATAATGGAGCAATATAGAACTTTATAATATAGAACAAGATATCTGAGATATCTTAAACTCCATCTTGGAGAGACCAGTGCCATGCTGATCCTTCTAGAAGAAATTATTGTTGTAATGAGGTCCCAATTATTGTGTATTCTTCTATTCATCCATTTGTTGTTGTGTTTGAAAATGTCATTGAAAAAAATTAGGGACCAAAGTTTGCTCCTATCTTTTCTTCCAAGAATTTTATGATTTTGGATGCAATATATAGGTACTTGATTCATTTTTAATTTGTTTTTATATATGACAGTAGATATGGAGGTTGTTTCATTTTTCTACCCCTTTTATATTTTGTGAAAGGATGGCTCAAGATAGATTTTACACTAATCCTGTGTCGTTAATATAGCAAAGACAATTGATTCCCAAATGGGATTATAACCACAGGCAGAGAGGTTAGGATTTATAACACATATCTTTTTGGGGGACACAATTCAATTCACAACAAAGGATGATGATGCTTTTGGAAGACGAAGAAGGAGGTGATGGTGTGAAGCCACATACTTCTTGTTTGTGAGAAGAGAAAAACTTTTCCTTGCATATTTCTTCCTTTTTGGTCAGTTTCGTCAGAGCTATGAGCTTGAGTTGTGATGTTTCTTCAGCAGT
The DNA here is from genome assembly GCF_000296735.1 of Chrysochloris asiatica. Lineage (NCBI taxonomy): Eukaryota > Metazoa > Chordata > Mammalia > Afrosoricida > Chrysochloridae > Chrysochloris > Chrysochloris asiatica. The sequence continues at coordinate 23,654,652 of NW_006408540.1, read as the reverse complement.
GAGGCTCTGGTTGGTTAATAGAGAACCTCTTTTTTCTTAAGACTGTGTTGACTTATCTCCTGGAAACTTGACCCTGTGATGTGTTAGGGCCGAACACACAGGTGAGCTGTCATTATATACAGAGTTTTGACTCAGTGTCAAGAGACATAATATTTCAGTTTGTTGAATTTTCAGGGCCATTGAGTAGAGAATTAGTCTTACCAAAATTACATATCTAGGACAAATTTAGGTGAAGTGCAGAAACAAGTGCTTGCTTACGCATAAAAGACTTTATTATTTCTGTCATCTTCATGCTTTAAATAGTCATGAGAATAATTGTCCTAGGGTTCTGACAATCACTAATCTTAGCAAGATGAGCAGTGGAGGATTATATAATAATAAGAACTAAATAATAGCCATTATATATAATGTACTAGTCACAAATACTTTACATAAATGCATACCTTTTATGTTCACCACAGTTGCAATCTCTAAGAAGAAAATTACGTTTCAAAGACATTAAAAGATTACTATTAGTGTGAAAGCTAGACTTCAAACCTAGTTCTGACGTTCTCCAAAGAACGAACTCTTTCCACTGTACTAGAATATCTTCTTCCTCACTACATAAGACTTGCTTGCTTTAAGAAGGTAAACACTTGTATTCTATGTGGAGCTGACTCTATGGCACCTAACAATGTATCTCAATTATTTGTTTATCTGAAATTCAGTCTACATTTTATCTGACATCCTTATCTCTAGTTTTCTTCTCAAATAGACCCAAAAGACAGACCAGCAAGATTGCTAGCCAAGGAGATAATGAAATTCTGGTGGGCACTTCTTCTTGTAGGACTTGAGGTGGGGAACACTGAATAAAGAAAGGACAAATGCTGTCATCATGAATCCCGAATTTTCTCTGACTTGTCCGTCCAATTGCTTCTTTGGTTCTCAGGTTTTTTGTTTTATTTTCATGATTACAGGGTTTATTAGGAAAGTGAATAGGGTACAATTCAGAATCAAAAAAGCTCAGGACACCTCTTGTCTGCTATATTGCAGGCACACACCTTGCTCTTGTCTTTGGCCTCTCAGCCATGTGATCTCTTGGCCTCTTCCTTGCTCAGACAACCTTACAAAGCTCTTTTAAGCAGTCTGTGAATGCCCAAAGGGTACATTCTTCAAGCCAGTCTCCTGTCCATAGGTACTCAGTTCATGGGTCTAGAGTCAGAAGTTTCTCTGTCTCTCCACGCCACCACCTCTGCTGTTGGGTCTGTCGTCGCCTCTGCGATCATTCTTTCTCACACTTTACTCATACT
>NW_006408540.1:23651150-23652390 GCF_000296735.1 Chrysochloris asiatica | reverse complement strand
CTCCCCTCCTTGCTACAAAATGTCTATCTTTACATTTCCAACCCTTACAATCAGTCCTGATAACAATTATTCACTTTTGTAACACAAGAGACCTATCCGCATCTCCTTTCATCAGCCCCGCCTAGACAGATTATATACTACTCAGTGGAGAGTCTACCTTCCTCCACGTTCTCTGGATCTAGGATCTGCCTTGAAAGCTTGTAAGCCAGTCACTTCTTGTCTTTGTAGCACCCCCACTTTGGATAGCCAATGTCCAAGTTGCCCATCCCTGTCTACTATGTGTATGGAGGGTGTGGGAATGATCCTTGCTGTAAAGATTTGTTCCCTCTTTTGAGCTATTGTATCCATAAGTGTAGATCAAGTTCATCAAATTGTATAAGATTACTATATTTTTCCCTCTTCTTTCTTCTTATAGTTGAGCTCTGATCATCCAGTCATTGATGACAGGGCTAGTGGGTATTATCTGCAAGTGTGGATGTACTTGTATATATGCCTTCTCTCTTTTCTTATCAGCTGGACACTTCACTCTCCACTCTAGTCCTCTGTGGCTATGTCACTGACTCTGGGTCCAAAAATCCCCAGGTCTTGCAACCAGGTCTCCACCTAGGTTCACAGGAGTCTATTGAATGTTGTAGGGTTTAGCTCGCAGCTTCATTGCTGTTTTTCCCCTCACTTCCCTTATTGGTGATGGACGTGGTCACCAATCAGAGCGTGTATTTCCATTGAGTCTTAGTCTTGGAATGGGGTTTGCTCTGAGGAATCCACCACTTGCCTTGATGTCTCCTGGGTGAGGACCTTGCTGGTAGTAATCTGTCAGTCTGTCTATACTGTTTTGTATTTTTCCTGTCTGTCTTTCTTTCAAGAAGCATCTTCTTTTCTTCTAGCCACTCCAGGATGGTCTGCTTGTCCTTTCAAGTGGAAATTTCCCATCTCTGAAGATTCTGGATGCTGTTCAGGATTCCACCTATGGTCTTATGTAATGAAGAGGCTCAGTAAAAAACCTTCTTCACTGGGCACTTTGTAGCTTTTAGGTATTCCGATCAGTTATAGGCAGAAGATGAACTTACAAGCTTTCTATGGTGATATTTCTGGATATTCCTTTTTCTCCCCCTCAAGTGTCTGTTTTATAATGATATATAAGGGAAACCAAGATTCAAAAGACAGCCAAGCATCTTAACATTATTTTCCCCCTTTTCCCCATTCCAACCATGTCTCAATCCCTGTATCCCAGAGCCCTGTT
>NW_006408540.1:23627688-23647520 GCF_000296735.1 Chrysochloris asiatica | reverse complement strand
TGTAACTTAATATGAGTATGACTGTAATGTCCTCTCTTCAGCTTCTTGTCTTCAAAGCTGCCTGAGAAATTTCAAGATGCCACTGTTGGTTGCTATGCTGTGCCTTAGGATTTCATTTAATTTTCAGCATGTTTTGTTTTTAAACTCTCTTTCCCTCTCTACACCCCTGTCCTGGCCTGTCCTGTATTAAAAACACACACACAACAGTTCAGGGCCAGCTCTTGGGCTGAGAGTATCTGTGTGCCTGTGTGCGTATATGTCAGAAGAACCCACCAGTGGTGAGGGTGGAGGGTGTTCACTCGCTCAGACACCCCTTCTAGTCACCAGGATGGAGGTGCACAAAAAGTGAGGGGACCAATGAACAGCAACCAAAAAAAAAAAGGAAAATCAGAACAAAGCAAAACTGATGAAGTGTATTGTGCACCTTTGCTCCAAGGTTCCTGCGGCATTTTTCCTTGGTGTGTCTGCTTCCCAGCTTGGTCTTGCCCAAGTTGTCAGCTCCGGGCCACCGTGCCTGGCAGATTCAAAAGTATATGATTTCTCACTTCAGCTTCAAGTTCCAGTAGCTATAGGCCTTCAAACTTTAAAAATATTCGCACCTATGTGGTTCCAAGTTTTGGAGCTCTTCCCTGGATCTGCTTTGCCTGGTAGTCTGTGGTATTGCTGAGGGCGAACATCACTGCACCTCCACCCTAGCTGCTATTAAGCCTCCTAGGTTTGCTTTTACAGGTAGTGAATTTGGGAGTGGGTAATCCACTTTTTTGTAGGTTTTATGGGGTGCCTGTTTGAAAGTACCACTGAGTAGTACTAGAAGTTAACATACTTAACTGCTAACTGAAATGTTGGAGGTTTGAGTCTACCAAAAGGCATTTAGGAAGAAAAGCCTGGTGATCTATTTCCAAAATATCAGTCATCAAAATACTGTGGAACACAGTTCTACTGACATGGTGTTGTGATCATAAGTTGGAATTGACCAGATAGCAACTATTTTATATGAATGCCTGGCCCAATTGTGTGTTATGAATGCTTTCTTAGCAAAATTTTGTATCACAGGCTCCAAATCTGGGGAAATGTGAACAAATCTCTTTGCTATCCTGCTACCCACATGTTGCACAGTGGCATGAGGCAAGTCCCATGTTGTCTTTTCTAACTTTGTGATTTAACTTGTGCTTTAGGGGGAAATGCCCCATATCAACATTCTATACAGACCCTTTTAGTAAGTTTTGAGTAGGAGAAAGACAAAAGAACATAATCATCCCAGAATGAGGGAAACCATCAGCATGATAATACAGAGTAGAGATGCTGGAATGGAGTCCAAAGATTCACACCCATCGAGTTCCTTATATATATTGTTGTTGTTGTTGAGTGCTGTTGAGTTGATTCTGACTCATAATGAACTTATATAGGGTTTCTGAGACTTAAAAATTTTTCTCAGGAGCAGAAAACTTCATCTTTCTACCATTAAGCAGTTGGCAGACTCAAATCGTGGACCATAGGGACAAAGAAAATCATCACCAGTTCATGATTGGTGGCAGATCAATCCATCACTTTCCCAGGACTACAGGAGCCACAAAGATCTTTAATTGGGATATGTTCACAGTGGCAGATTAAGGTGTGGTTACAGAATTGGTTCTGGGATTTTGCCCACTTGACAATGCAGTGGTCAGGATATGACTCAGGACCATGTGGCCCTGATTTATAGCCACCAAGTCCCTAACTTTTAACTTACAACCAGATAGCATGTGGCTACTTTGGTAAATCACTAAGGATACAGGCAAGTTCCTTGGCTCTCCATGCAAACCCGAGGGCAAAACTGCCTTTCCTTGGACCTGCTCAAGGCACTGAAATTAACTTCCAAACTCAATCTTCCTGAGGACAAAATGGCTATGTTGCTGATTAATGGTCCAAAAGAACACAAGTGGAGTCTGAACCCCTGTCAAGTCTCAAAATGGGATTTTGGCTCTCTCAGTAGACAGAGGGCTTCCCAAAACCAGTTGCTTTAGAATTTTAACTCTAGTACATTTACTTTTGTTATCCTAAGACATCATTTGTTTTGCAACAGCATGTGGTTTTAAAATGAGTCAGTTTTCCACCTGGTGAAAATGAATAAACTTAACCTTATTCAGCTTCCCTCCCTTTTCCTTGCTTAAATATTTTAAAACATTTTCCTTGGTGCCTTTCTAAGAAGTTGAGTCTTCATCAAGACATCTGTTCTTGACTAGGTAAGATATTGCTAGGCTTTGAGGTACCTACTGTGTGGTCCACCTGCCCTCCTAAATATATTTTTTGCCTGCTTGCTTTTTTCTCTGGCCATCAGTATGCTGAGCAGTGCCCACATTCCCCAAGTAGAACCCAGGCAGCATTTCCTTGGTTTTTCACATTTCAGTCCGTCCCAGGATTGACCTGGAATGAAAAAAACTCCTTTCTCTTAGGATGTGCCCCACCTTTGTGGGCAACCACGTTTTCAATAACTTATCACTGGGCATGTGGGTAGGAGGGCATGATACAGAGACCTGGACACTGCAGGCAATCTGTGACCATTTCAGATCATTTTCAAAGGCCCTCTTGCTGATTTGACTGTGAAATATTCCTTGCAGTAATATTTCTTCAATCCTTCACATTTCAGGTAAAGTATATTTTAATACTACATTTTTGGTCAAAATTTGCATCAAAATCACAATAGGATTAAATTATAAATCTTGCCTTTGAAAATACTGTCTTCCCTGTAAGACTAACTTGCAAAGATGCTATTCATTATACCGTGCTGAAATTCTACATATTCTGTTAAAACCATTGTTTTTCACCAGAATTTTACTCAAAAGTCTCTTGAAAATTTCATTTCATTCTCAACACAGCAGGTATTCTGCACTTTTCTCTTCAGAATTCTTTTATTAGTTTTTTTTTTTTTTCCTACAAATTAGCTTAACAACATGGCTTTTCATCACAGTTGGCTAAAATATTGCTTTTTAGTGGAATTTAAACTCATTTTGAGGAAAATAATTTTTTCAAACTAAATTTCAGATAAAAAATAAGTATATATCAACTTGTCCAACTGACAAGTGTTCAATTAAAAAATGTTTTGATGATCACATTCCAAGGTATTCAGAGATTGGTTCTTTTTTCCTTGGCTTTTGTTAATGATTTACAAAGAAATTTTATATTTACAAATAGATATATCCAGAATGTTCTGTGTATATTGATGTCTTAGATTATTCATGATGTTATTCTTGTCAAAAGACCCATCTGTCCTTTGATGAAATTCTCATAATCCAGCTGTCTTGTCCTCAGTATTGCTTATTCTCCTCACACCCTTAAATACATCCTCTGCCCTACACAGATAACTCGGTGATGTCATATTCTGATTTACATTCTTCAAGTGCTTTCTATCAAGAAAGTAGGTTTTAACCTATGTTTTGCAGGGCCCTGGGGTTCTGTGGGAGATTCAGAGATTTGGGTTGAGAACTAGGGCAAGCCAAAAGGAGAGTCTGGGTCAGAGGGGCTTCACATTTCTAAATTTTATGTGAATCTTGACAGCTCTGATCGTATCTGGTATATAGTTTCAGAGTTTCATATAAATCTTCCTTTATAAAGAGGTTTCTAAGGATTTTTTTTTTTAAAGTTCCCTTTCTTTGAATAGTTTCAAATGTTTTTTTTCCCTAGTTTAAACTGCTATATATTCTAGAGGACAGTTATGGTCATATTTCCTTCATTTTGTATTCTAAAAGAAAAGTAACAAAATGAGTTGGAATTCTCACATGCTGATTAGGAGGAAGTTCAGTATCTACCTTTCATAGTGTCACTGATATTTTATAAACTCTAGGAACTTCTGTAGAATCCTGGTGGGTGCTGTAGGATAAGCACTAGACTGCAAGGTTGGTTTGAACCACCAGGTCAGCAGTTCACATCACCATCTGCTCCTTGGAAACCCTATACAGGATCGCTGTGAGTCTGAACCAACTCAGAGGCACTTAACAACACTAGGGGAACTTCTGTTATCAAAAAAAAGTTGCGGTTAGTTGGGGGAACAATAAGATGGGCTAGATTTTGTCATTATTTCGTATAGCCACAAGGTGTCACTGTGGACAACTGGTCATTTTGACAAAGCTGCTGGACCACTTCTGACTCAGGTTTGTGCAAACCACTGAGAATGTTTGAAGGGTAGCCTGAACTAGTGCACAATCTCAGTCTTTTGGTGTCATGCTTAAAGGAATCCCACACCTAAGGCCCCAGGAGTAGAACTTTTATTTTAAAGTTTTTATTGTGAATTAAGTGAGCGTTTCCATGGGAGAACTTCGGTTTTACACCTACCATTTCATTGCAATGGTTACAGTCTCCTCCATGCATCATCATCATTCAACAGTATTTGCTTCTATTCCCTCTGTTTTTTGTTTGTTTGTTTGTTTTTGGCTGTACACAAAAGCACTTAGAAATATAAAATAGTTTAAACAACCAAAGGACACATTTTGCAAGCCTGCTTCCTGGCTGCCAGCTCTCAGTCCCTCTCTTTCCATGACTCTAGAGTCCTCAGCTGCTCTCTTTCTCCATGTCCTCATTTCTGCCTACATCTCTGGTGTTGCTGCTTCTCTGGATGAGGTCCTACATTCTACCGTTCTCTTCTCCCTTGACAGTCTTAGGGTCCTCTGTTCCTGGACTGTATTAAGACTAACTATTACCCTTTTTTTGTTACAAAACTTCTACCTTTACAGTTATGACAGTCGCCAATAATCATGATAACGATGACTATGGAATCATATGAATCTTCTCCCCATCTCCTTTCACCAGACCCATCTAGACAAGATGAAAACTATTCAGTGGGGGTTCTACCTTCCCCTGCCGCACACTCTGAAACTAAACTCCCTCTTGAAAATTGTAAGCCAGTCCCTTCATGCCTTTATAGCCCCCCATTTTAGGTAGCCAATGTCTAAGTTGCCCGTCCCTATCTACCCTGTGTACGGAGGGGATAGGACCGATCCTTGATGTGAAGACCCAGGAGTATAACTTTTGACATTCAGTTCTTTCTGGATCATCTGCAGTCATCTTCCAAGGCACTAGAAACTTCTTGAACACTGTGAACTGGCTCTGGTCTGAGCACATTATAACACAATGCCTAATTTCTCTCTGTCAATCCTTATTCTAAGGAGTTGGAAAGTTTTCATTCTTTAACATTTGAATGACAAAGGACCTTGCAGAAAAAAAAAAAAAAAAAAAAAAAAATGAGACCAAAGCATCCCTCCCGCAGCACTCTCTCCTCAGCTGGGTTCACTAATCCATTGCAATGGCCATACAGGAATCAGACACCATACTCAGAGTTATGGAGTTTCTTAGGAAAGTTAACAGGTTACAATGCAGGGTCAGAAATGTTCAGGGCACAGTTCTTCCAGTCAGGACAGCCTCTCCTCTGCCATGCCCAGAGGTAAGACCCTCCTTGGCCTGGCCTTTTTTCTACCCCAGCAATGATACAAAGCTGATAAATGCACAAAGGACTCTCTACTCCTACATAAGCCTCAGCCTGAGGCTAATCAGTTCTAGTTCTGTGGGTCAGTAAACTTATTGTTGTTAGGTGCTATAGAGCCAGTTCTGACTCACAATGACTTTATGCACAACAGAATGAACCACTACCCATCTTGTAGCAACTTCAAAATTTTTATTATGCTTGAGGCCACTGCTGTTGCCACTGTGCCAATCCATCTCGTTGGGGGTCTCCCTCTTTTTCACTGACCCTCCATTTTACCAAGCATGATGTTCTTCTCCAGGGACTGTTCCCTCCTGATAATATTTCTGAAGTATGAGAGATGGAATCTGGTCATCTTGGCTTTTAAGAAGCATTCTGGTTGTACTTCTTCCAACACAGATTTGTTTTTCTGATATTTTAAATTTTTGTCTCCAACACCGTAACTCAAACGCATCAATTCTTCTATGGTCTTCCTTATTTCCTTATTCACTGTCCAGGTTTCACATACACATGAGGCTATTGAAGATATCATGGTTTGGGTCAGGAGCACCTTAGTCCTCAAACTGACATCTTTGCTTTTGAACAGTTCAAAGAGCTCTTGTGGAACAGATTTGCCTAATGTAATATGTCGTTTGATATTTTGACTGCTGCTTCCTTGAATGTTACTAGTGGATCCAAGCAAAATGAAATCTTTGACACCTTGGATCTTTTCTTCATTTATTACGATGTTATTTATTAATCCAGTGGTAAGAAATTTTCTTTTCTTTATATTGAGGTGCAAACCATACCGGAGGCTGTAGTTTTTGATCTTCCTCAGTAATATTTTAAGTCTTCATCCAATCCTGATGCCATGTTCTTCTACATATAATCTCAGCATACAGATTGAATAAGTATGATGAAAGAACACAACCTTAGCACACACCTTTCCTGATTTTAAACCATTCAGTGTTCCTTTGTTCTGTTTGAACTACTGCCTCTTGGTCTATGAACAGGTTCCTCATGAGCACAATTAAGTGTTCCGGAACACTCACACTTCACAATGTTTTCCATAGCTTGTCATGAGCCACACAATTGAAAGTCTTTTCATAGTCAATAAAGCACAAGTAAGCATCTCTCTGGTATTCTCTGCTTTCATCCAAGATCCATCTGACATTAATGATGACATCCCTTGTTCTAAATCCTCTTCTGAATCTGGCTTGAACCTCTGGGCAGCTCTCTATCAATGTGCTACTACAGCTGATTTTGAATTACCTTGAGCAAAATTTTACTTGCATGTGATATTAATGATATTGCCCGATGATTTCTACATTCCATTGGGTCATCTCTCTTTGGTATTGAGTGAAAGTTTACATGGCAGATCATCAGTTTTACATTCAACAAATCATATGGATCTATTCCAATCAGTTGGCCAAATAGCTGTTTTCCAAATTTCTTGGCATAGATGAGTGAATGCCTTCAGTGCTGCATCAATTTGTTGAAAGATTTCAGTTTGTATTTCATCAGTCGCTGGAGCCTTGTTTTTTGCCTTCAGTAAGTACACCTTGGATCATTGGCTCTTGATCATATGGTACCTCTTGAAATGATTGAACACCAACCATTTATTTTTTGTATAGTGACTATATATGCCTTTCATCTCCTTTTGCTGTTTTATGTATCATTCAATATTTTATCTAAAGAGTCCTTCAGTATTGCAAGTTAATGCTTGAATATTTCCTCAGTTCTCTCATCTTGAGAAATGCTGAGTGTTTTCTTCCTTTTTGGTTTTCTGACTCAGATCTTTGAACATCTCATTATAATATTGACTTTGTCTTCTTGAGCTGACCTTTGACATTTTCTATTCAGTTCTTTTACCACCTCATTTCTTTAATTTGCTTTAGGAACTCTACACTGGAGCGCAAGTTTCAGAGTCTTTTCTGACATCAATTTGTTTTTTTCTTTTATTCCTGTCTTTTTAATGACCTTTTGCATTCTTCCTGTGTGATGTTCTTGATGTCATCCCATAACTCTTCTGATTTTTGGTCTTTAGTGTCAAATACATCAAGTCTGTTCTTTAGATGATATCTAAATTCAGATCATATTTTGGCTCTCATGGATTTCTTTTAATTTTCTTCAGCTTCAGCCTGAACTTGCATATGACCCAATGATTGTCTGTTCCACAATCTGCCCAGCCCTTGTTTTGGCTGATGATATGGAGCTTTTCCACCGTCTCTTTCCACAGATGTAGTCAATTTTATTTCTGTGTATTCCATCTGGTCAGGTCCATGTGTATAGTTATCTTTTATGTTGTTTAAAAAATGTATTTGCAGTGAAGAAATCATTGACCCTGTAACATTCTATCATGTGATCTCCAGCATTGTTTCTATCACCAAGGCCATATTTTCCAACTAGTGATCCTTTGTCTTATTTCTAACCTTTGCATTCTAATTACCAGTAATTATCAGTACATCCTGATTGCATGTTTGATCAATTTCAGTCAGAATAATTTGGTAGAATTATTCAATTTCATCATCATTTGCTTTAGTGGTTGGTGCATAAATTTGAATAATAGCCATATTAACAGTTCTTCCTTGTAGGAGTATGGATATTATCCTATTACAGATGGCATTATGCTTCAAAATAGATATTAAAATGTTCCTTTTGATGGTGCATGTGATGCCATTCCTCTTCAATTTGTTATTTCTGTCATAGTAAACCATGTGATTGTCAGATTCAAAATGGCCAATACCAGTCCATTTCAGCTCACTAATGCCTAAGATATCGATGTTTATGCAATCCATTTCATTTTTGACAATTTCTAATCTTCCTTGACTCATATTTCATACATTTCATGTTCGATTATTAGTGAATGTTTACAGTTGTTTCTCTTTATTTTGAGCTGTGCCTCATCAGCAAATGAAGGTCCCAAAGTCTTTACTCAATTGCATCATCACAGTCAAGCCTACTTTGAGGAGGCAGCTCTTCCCCAGTTTTTTGAGTGCCTTCCAACCTGAGGAGCTCATCTTCTGGCACTGTATCTCACAATATTCTGGTGCTCGTGATCATGTTTCAACATTCTATTCTCTGTGCTATCTGACAGTGTTCCATAGCTATTCATAAAGTTTTCAGTGATTAAATATTTGGAAGTAGTCAATTTCTTCTTCTTCCTAGTCTATCTTTGTCTGGAAGTTCAGCTGGAGCTTGTGAATCTGCTGGGATTTAAAATATTGGTGGCATAGCTTCCAGAATCACAGCAACACACACACCACCACAGTATGACAAATTGACAGATATGTGGTGCACAAGTCATTGTTGTTGTTGTTGTTGTTGTTGTGTGTCATGAAGTCGGTTCTGACTCATAGCCACCCTGTATAGAGTTTCCGAGGCTGTAAATCTTTACGGGAGCAGAAAGCCTTATCTTTCTCCCGTGGAACAGCTGGTAGTTTCGAACTGCTCACCTTGTGGGTCACAGCCCGATTCATAACCACTACGCTACCAAAGCCATTAAAGATATGCAAATCAAAACTCAATGAGATACCATCTCATACCAGCATTAACAGTGAAGTTCAAAAACCAGAAAATAACAAGCTGGATCATGTGGAGAGATTAGGACCCTTCTATTTTACTGGTGAGATTGTAAAATTGTTCAACTACTCTGGAAAATGGTATGGTGCTCTGTCAGAAAGTTGGAAATAGAAAAGTTTATGATCCAGCATTTCCATTACTTTGCATTTATCCACAAGTAATATGAATCAGAACATGAGTACAAATATGCACATCAATATGCATCACAGCACTATTCACAATAGCAAAAAGAGGGAGACAGCCTATCTGCCCATCATTGAAAGAATGGATAAGCAAACTTTGGTACATACACACTATGGAATACCATGCAACCTTGAAGAATAATGATGACTAATCTGCAAAACATCTCATAACATGGATGAACCTCGAGGACATTATGAAGAGTGAAATTAGTCAATCATAAAAGGGCAAATATTGCATAAGACCATCATTTTAAAAGTGTAAGAAAAGATTTCTATACTAAAAGAACAATGATTTGAAGGTTACCAGTGTTGGAAGAGAGGAGAGAGTTATTCACAGGTTAGGGATAGACACACAATAGTTTGGGTGATGGGGAGGGCAATATGCAAGGAGGGGATGGCAATACACAAGAAGAGGGAGGGTGGTAGATGAACAATGAAGATAAGACTTAGGGAGGTATGCATGGGCTAACTGGAATAGAAGTAAATAGGGATGTATATACAACCTTGTAACAATAGTGCTCTGTGATACAGGGATTGAGACTTAGTCTGAATGGGTAAAAGAGTGGAAAAAATTGTTTACAGGCTTGATTATATTGTGGATATTGGTTTCCCCTGCCTACTTTTATACAATAGACATGCAAATGTGATATAAATTAATATTGCAAATTATGATTATAGAAAGCTTGTAAGCCCTCTTCAGCTTAGCAAAAGGGGAATTACAATTTGCCCAAGAAATAGGTTTCTTGTTAAGTCTTTGTAGAATAAAGGGCCTTAGGTGGAATCCTGAGCCCCACCCAGAAACTTCTGAAGTGAGATATTCCCACTTAAAAGGACATGTAGACCAACTTAGAACAGCTAGTACAGAAGATATTTGTTGAAACAAAGACCAGCAGAAAAAAAACAGGTTGTTTGGCTGTTAGAATATCAACCAAGTTGTTTGCCTTGGAAGCATCTAGGCATCAGGGTAAGCCCCCTTCCAAGACTAAATGAAACTCAAAGGGAACACACAAGCATTATGCTCACTGGTCTACTTGTGAGTGGAAGTAGGGGAAATGCAGCAATGCATTCGGCCATGTTCCATTGACACCCATTGACCTTGAGGTGAGAAAGAGAAGAGGAAGGGCTGGCTGGTCTAAAGTTTAGGGAGATGTGTGAACTCCTGAGCCCATGGACACTGACCTAGCCACTGGGGGCTATTGTTGAGAGTGAAGCAGCCAGCTAGTCTGAAGTGTGGGGAGGTGAATGTTAACTCCCAAAACTGTAGATAGTACTTATTTGACCTAGCTTGGAAGGCTAGCTGACCAGAACTTGACCAGATGAAAATAAAGAAGACTGATATTGTGAGCAAGCGTAAATTGATGTAATTTGATGAACTGGACCTTTGCTTATGGATGCAGTTTCTCAAGTTCCAATCAAAATGGAAGAATTTTTCATATCAAAGATCAAGCTTGTTTCCTCAGTGCACTGGATTGATGTTGTTGTTATTGTTAGGTGCCATCAAGTTGGTATCGACTCATAGCAATCCTATGCACAACAGAATGAAACAATGGGTTGATTGTTGTTGTTAGGTGCCATCGAATCGGTACCGATTCATAGCGACCTTATGCACAGCAGAATGAAACACTGCCGGATCCTGGGCCAACCTCACTATTGTTGTTGCCACGTTTGAGCCCATTGATGTTGTTGTTGTTGTGAAGTGCTGTCAAGTCAGTTCTGACCCACAGTGACCCTGTATAGGGTTTCCAAGGAGCTGCCATTGATAGGGATGGGCAGTTTAGACTTTGGCTATCAAAAATGAGGGACTATAATGGCACAAAGTGTCTGGCTTACAAGCTTCCATGAATGTGCTTATTTTCAGAATGAGAACAGTAAGGTAGAAGCCCCACTGAATAGTTTTCCTCTCTTCTAGATGGATCTGGTAAAGAACATGAGATCCTAACCAGAAAAGTGGTAACAGCAGAGATGGTGGCAGAGGCAATGGCATCGAGTGACAGAGCAGCTGGGGACTCTAGGCCCAGGGACTGAGAAAGGCTGTGTGCCTGCAGGCAGGAAGCTGGCTTGCAAAAATGTGCCCTCTGGACATTTAAATGAAATAATACTTTATGTTTTGTAATGTACATCAAATATGTTTGCTTTGTACATTTGTGAAAAATAAGATGTAAAAGGGAAGCCACAGGGTGGAAGCAGGATAACTGTTATTACAGGGAGGGGAGTGTAATCATTGAGATTAAACAAAATGTATGATTGGTTGAAAGTAAAGCTGATGATTTTGTATCACTCAATTCACAATAAAAAGTTAAAAACAATAAACTTAGACAGATATAAAGTCAAAATTATTTTATGTTTTGATAAGTATAATAAGAGTAAAGAACTATAAAAGAGCATATGTTAAGTTAGTTGGGGTCAAGACCGTGACGGGTCTCATGAGTCATGGTACAAGATTACATTTTATTCTTTAAGCAACGGGAAGTCAGACGAGACCTTTTAGCATGAGAAAAATATGACCAGATTTGTTTTTAGGAAGCTGATTCCAGAGGCTGTGTGAAAAGATGAACTGGGGTAGAAAAAGATCAGTGGAAGGGAGGCTCTCCTAGTCAATCATTTTCTGGGGTAGAATTGATAGATATTGGTGATGCTATGGAAATTAAAAAAGAAGAGAGGACAAGGATGACCCTAAGAACCTAGATATCATAACTTCATAGATGTAGTAGAGTTCAGAGAAATACAAAATTTTAAAAGAATTATATTATTCTGTTGATGTTTGTCTTAGACCAGGTTTTCTAGAGAAGCAAAACCAGTGACACATATATTTGATGTTAAGTGTTGTTGAGTCAGTTCCAATTCATAGTGACCTGTATAGGGTCTCCAAGGAGCAGTTGGTGAATTTGAAACAGACCTTGTGGTTCAAACCAACCTTGCAGTCCAGTGCTTTATCCCACAGTGCCACGCTAGGTCTGTATATGTATGTATGTATGTATATACATATATGGAGAGAGAGAGAGAGAGAGAGAGAGAGAGAGAGAGAGAGAGAGAGAGAGAGAAGTTTATTTTCAAGAAAATGTCTTACAGTTGTAGACTCCCATTGTGAGTCTTTCCTGCATGTCCATTATATTGGGAGCTAGCCACACTCCCAAGGAAACAGCTTTTCAATAGATTATCTGCTCATAGCCAATCATCATAGAGTTAACTATGCCTGCTCATAACCAATCATCATAGAGTTAACTATCAACTGCCCAACAACTGGGAATCCTGGCTCAATCAAGTTGACACAGAACCTCACTATCACAATGTTGTTGAGACTATACACAGCAAAACACACACCAATTCACCAGTTTCCACATGTACAATTCAGTGACATTGATTATATTTTTTGAGTTGTGCAACCCTTCTTACTTTTCTTTTTTGAGCCCTTTCCTCCTTCATTAACATAAATTCACCATCTCCCCACCTCCACACCTGGTTCCTATCTAACCGTTTGAGATGCTACTGTCAATTTGATTCCATATAGATCTTTTAAAAGCACACTGCTTAAGACCGGCATTCGTTACTAGTTAAGCTAAACTTTTATTTGGTTTTAACTTCTTTACTACTTCAGGGGCTATTTATTGGCCTAAGTATAAAGATGCTCTCAGGGCAATAATTTCAGGTGTTTATCCACCTTCCATGGCTCCAGAAAGTCTGGATTCCATGAAAATTTGAATGTCTGTTCTGCATTTCCCCCCTTTTGATAGGATTCTTCTATGAAATATTTGATGATCTTCCCAATAATGGTAGCAGGGCACTGTCCTGTTCTACTGATCTTATGGCAAACCAGGCAGATGTTTGTGGAGGCAATTAGTCATGCATCCTCCTATTCCTGACTCCTCTTCTTCCTCTACTGCTCCAAACCAACAGAGAACAATTGTGCTTTAAGTGCCTGCTTGCAAGCTTTGAAGACCAAAGGCATTACGCAATACAGGAATTAGAATGGAAGCACTCACCATGTTTTTAGGCCAATTAGCTGAGATGTCTCATGAAACCATGACCCCAAAGATCCAAACCAAGGCACTAAATCTCATGAGATGTTTGGCCATGCATAAGTTGTATATGAGGCTCAGCAACTTTATGTCTTTGTTGTTGTTGTCATTGTTGTAAACACACTAGCAGTGCGGTGAATTATTTAGTCTTTTCTAGTCATAGTCTTTGTTGTTGTTGTGTGCCGTGGAGTCGGTTCCAACTCATAGTGACCCTGTATAGGGTTTCCGAGGCTGTAAATCTTTACGTGAACAGAAAGCTTCATCTTTCTCCCATGGAATAACTGGTAGTTTCGAGCTACTGACCTGGAGATTAGCAGCCCGATTCGTAACCACTAAGTTACAAGAGCTTCTTAAAGTCTTTGTAACTCCCACTAAATGACATTTTCCTTGGTGAGTTTAGATTAGAAAATGGGGAAAGATGCTGAAAGGATTATGGGATTTAACTGTCTGTGAATAATAGTAGAGATCATTGGGATTGTAAAAACTTGGAATGCTAATGTAAATTTAAATCAGCTATCTCAGAAGCAGGACTGGGTATTTCACTGCCATCAAGGAAGAAGAACCAGGAGTGGATTGTGTCCTTTGGACTCCTAGATCCCTGTGCATTGAATCTCCTCAACCCAGGGACAGAAAGCTGTGACACCATAGGAGTGGCATGAGGGGTAGAAGCAGCAGAAGAGAGTCTAGGGCACAAGACAGAGTGGTTGACTTCCTGTCCCATGGGGCAAGTAAAGGCGAGTGTCTTTGGGCAGGAGGCTTGTTTGTGGAGTGGTATGCCTCCAGGCACTTAATTGAGAAGCTAGGTTTGCTGATCTATGGAGCTAGAGCTGAACACCTTTGGCTGAGGATTATGGTGGAGTGGTGTGCCCTTCAGGCATTTATCATTAGCATTAAACAAGTTATATAACACTGCTGCAGCAAGGCAAAAGTCAGATCAATGGACTGAGGGCCCAAGAGAAGCCTGCCTGTGGCCATGGCTGAGGAGAGGCTGTCTTGACTAGAAGAACTGAGCTCCAAGCTTGAATTGTAATCTGTTAACTTCCCTAATAAAGTCCGTAAGTGTGAGTGTGGTGTCTGAGTTCTGTGTGGCTGTTGCAATGAATTCTTGAACCCAGCTGAGTGGAGAGCGCTGTGGGAGGAATGATTTGATGCTCATTTTTCCTCAGTACTTATCACACAACATTTGCCAATTCACTTTTGACAGGTGTGTCACTTATTGACAGCAATTACAATAATTGGTGATGTAACAAACTCTACCCTTATCCCTCATTTCCCCCCTCCCTCTCACCCCTGGTAACCACTGATTTACCTTATTTTCTATATATTTGTCTCTTCTTTTTTAAATATAAGTAAGGTCATACAACATTTGTCATTTTGTGCTTATTTCATTCAGCATGTTTTCCAGCTCTATCCATATTGTAGTACATATCAAGACTTAATTTCTCCTATTGCCTGAGAAATTGTCAGCTCTGGTAGCATAGTGGTTATGAATTGGGCTGTGAACCATAAGGTCAGCAGTTTGAAACTAGCAGGGTCTCCATGGGTCGGAATCGACTTGATGGCACTTTACAACAACAACAACAACAACATTGTTGTTAAGTGCTGTCTAGTCAGTTTGGACTCATAGCACCCCTATTTAGGGTTTCTGAGGAGTGACTGGTGGATAATTGTAGTTAGTTTGATTTTTTTTTTACTGGATAATTGCAAAATCTGAGTCTGGTTCTACTGCTTGGCTTGTCTATTCAGGCTGCTTTTTGTCTTAGCATTTTTTTGCGGAAAACTGGACATGATGTGTTGGGTGAAAGTTACTTAATATGAGAATTTTTGTTTATCTGGCTGTGTAGGCATGGCTGTAACTATCAGAAGCTAACATTTCTTTGAATGCTCTTGCTTTTGCCTCCTTACTGTCTTTGGGTTGACCCAGAGACTCTTTCTTATAGAAAGTCTGAGTCTTGAAGTTTTCTCAGATGCAATTCTCTATTATTTTCTAGAAACTTGATGTGCTGTAGAATTGTGGAGAAGGAAAAACTTTGTATAACCCTATGATTAGATCTTAATCTTTATTAGGCCAGCATCCCGGAGTTTTTACCTTCACAAGTAACTTCTCAGCTATTTTCTGCCCCCAATCTGCTACCCTTTAGACAAAATAGGTAGGTTAAAGGGCTGCGGTGTTAAAGGTTAAAGCCTTTCCATGTCAAAGGCTAGAGGAGATTAGAAGTGGCAATGTCACTTCCCTAGTGTTGGTGGTTGTTATTGTTAAGTGCTGTCTAGTAGGTTCCAAAAGGAGCTCTGGTAGCATAGTGGTTACAAATCAGGCTGCTAACCTCAAGGTCAGCAGTTCGAAACTACCAGTGGTTCCGCGGGAGAAAGATGAGGTGTTCTGCTCCCAGAAAGATTTATAGCCTCAGAAACTGTGCAGAGTCACTATGAGTCAGAACCGACTCCATGGCACAAAACAACAACAACAACAACAACAAGAAGTAGGTTCTGAATCATAACAACCTGGTACAGACTTTTTGAGGAGCCCCTGATATGTTTAAACTGCTGACCATGTAGCTAGTTGTTAAGTGCCATGGAGTCAGTTTTGATTCATAGCAACCCTGTATAGGGTTTTGAACTGCTGATCTTGTGGTATAAACCAACCTTGTGGTCCAGTGCCTTATCCCACAGTGTCATACCAGTTAGTGCTGGTGTTATTAAGTGCTATCAAGTTGGTTCCAACTCATAACGACCCTGTATAGGGTTTCTGAGGAGCGAGGGGTGAGCTTGAACTGCCAACTTTGCAGTCCAGCGCATTAACCCACAGCACCACAGTGCTTATTTTACAGTGCCATGCCAGGATCCCAATGTTGTTGTTGCTGTTAAGAACCATCAGGTTGGTTTTGACCCATAGCAACCCTTTATAGGGTTTTCAGAGATTGGCTGTGGGTTTTGATTGCCAACATTGTGGTTATCAGTCCATCCCCAATATTTGCTAGGCTTTAGTGAAATAATTTTCCATTAGGGAAGGCCTTTATTAAGGAGCTAGAACCTTCTAAACGTATTTCAAAATTACTTTTCTCCTCCTCCTGCCAGAATCACAGATTTTTCTCTGATTTTCATCCTGAGAACTGTGGAACTCTTGGTAAAACTCACAAAAAAGTGAGATTCTCTTTAAGACTGGACCCCAGAAGATTTTATTTCTCAAGCTAGTCCAGCAATTAATCATTTACCCTTTAACATTTCCCACCAGTGGAATTGCTGGCAACAGTGTGGTTTCTGCTTCTCACAAGCTGGAATCCTCTGTATCTGCCCAACTTTCTAATTTTCTAGGTGTGGTTGGCCCTGTGACCTCAATTCTTTGATGGATCTAAGAAGAATTTTTGATTTTTCTATTCGTTCAGTTTTTGTCTTGTGAGGATGGGAGTGATGACTTCCAAGCTCTTTAAATGTTGGATCAGGAATTGAAAGACCCTAAAATAATTTTTAATGTCAAATTGCAACATGATTTTGGGAATTTAACTCAGAAAGAGTACTAACAATTGTGTAACATTGTTACAACAAAACATTCTCTGCTCCAATCCACATAGAGATTTTCTGCCAGCTAGTTACTGCCTATATCTACAAACATAAAAACCAAAAAACATAGTAGGTTGAGTATGAGCCTTTTATCATTCTGACAAATAATATTTATTAATCCTTACATAAACAAATGGAAAAAAGTACCATATATATAATATGAAGAGACATCAAAAAGTTTGTGGAAAAATGAAATTATCTTGTATATTATTTCTAGTAACATTTTACTTTTTACAACATTTATCAAGATTATTGTTAGTGACCTTCTATAGGGTTTTCAAGGAGTGGCTAGTGGGTTTGATTCACTCACCTTGCAGTTAGCAGTTCAGTGTTTACCTTACAGTGTCACATCAGAATAGTCATTATTTTGATCAATTGTGTGCTGCTAATGATCATTTAATCAAGAAAATTAACTCATGGAGGCAAATAAAAACAAGAAATTATATATTTTTTTCTGACTATGATAGGGTTACTAATAAAATCATAAAAAATTACATTAGGAATTAATTTTGTAGGAAAAATAAAATGAAATAAATACAAGTTCAAGAACAAAACAGGAATGATATAAAATTTCCAACTATTAAGGGAATTTGTTTATGTATTTTAAAAATATGTGATGGTGAATATTATACTAGTATAATATTTTATACAATTTGTATATTTAAGAGTGATTGACTGGTTTTATGAAAATATCAGTATTTACAATATGTTGTAAATGGCATCTTCTATAAATCTTAGACATAAGATGGAAAATTTCAGTGGTCAACATAAAACAAATGAAGAGGAGACCCAAGTTCTTGACATTATTTTTAGAGATACACTATTGAAACGTCTAGAGACCATTGGTTTTATCAGTCAAATATAAGCTAATGGGTTAACTGGCAGCTCCCAAATATCAGAGTCTTACAGCAAAGAAAGTTTGCTTCTTGTGACCCTACTCTTTGCCCTCTTCCTTCCAGGAACCAGTCCAAAGACTAGCTTACACCTTCTGTGCTTGTGGTAGTGGGGAATAGAAAGAATGGTCATGTGTGGTCACTCTTAAATCTTATGCTTGGAAATGTCACCTGATTTCCACTCATATTTGAAAGTCCAAAGTAAGCCACATGGGACCCACTGGAAGGGGCAGCAAATATCTGGGAACAAATATAAAACCTATCATCATAAATGGAAAAATTCATGGAGGTCAACCTATAAATAGGGAGGATCTAGGTGGTGCCAACAGTTAATGTGCTTGGATGCTAACTGAAATGTTGGAGAGTTGAATCCACCCAGAGGCACCTTGGAAGAAAAACCTAGATGTCTGCTTCCAAAAAAGCTAGCTACTTAAAACCTTATGGTGCACAGTCCTGCTATGACACACATGTGTCCCTACGAGTTAGAATCAACTTGATGAAAACTGTGTTTTTTTCTGTAATAGGGCAATATATGGACATTTCCTGTGGAAAAAGAGTTGGGCAAAAGACAGCAATAAGGATATGCTTCAATATGAAAGCAGAGATTACTGTCATTGTTTAGTGTTGTTGAGTAGGTTCTAACTCCTAGCAACCCTATATAGGGTTTACCGAGGAGCAGCTGGTGGATTTGAACTGCTGACCTTGTGGTTTGTATTCTAGTGCTGATCCTACAGTGCCACAACAGGAGTCCAGAAGCAGAGATTTGTTAGGTACCATTGAGTTGGTACCAACGCATAGCGACCCTATGCACGACAGAATGAAACACTGCCCGGTCCTGGGCCAACCTCACAACTGTTGTCCATTGATGCTGCCACTTTGCCAATCCATCTCACTGGGGGGTCTTCCTCTTTTTCTCTGACCAAACATGATAGCCTTCTCCAGCGACTGGTCCTTCCTGACAACATGTCCAAAGTATAAGAGATGAAGTTTGGCCATCATGGCCTCCAAGGAGCACTCTGGCTACACTTCTTCCAACACAGATCTGTTGGTACTTTTGGCAGCCCATGGCACCTTCAATATTCTCCTCCAACATCATAACTCAAAAGCATCAATTCTTCTACAGTCTTCCTTATTCACTGCCCAGCATTCGCATGCATATGAGGTTATTGAAAATACCATGGCTTGGGTCAGGTGCACCTTAGTCCGTCCGCAAGCTGACATCTTTGCTCTTCAACACTTTAAAAAGGTCTTGGGCAGAACATTTGCCTAATGCAATACGTCATTTGATTTCTTAACTGCTGCTTCCATGAATGTTGATAGTTGATCCAAGAAGAATGAAGTCCTTGACAACTTCAATCTTTTTGGACATAATTTAAGATGCTCTTCTGAAAAACAGGGTTTAGTTACTCAGACCAGGCAGTTTTCCGACTCATTCCTAATGATTTCAGCTGATGTCATTTAAATACTTAATGGAACCAAACTTTGAGGCTGCTGACATGTAATGAGGATCATGTCTAATCAATAGTAAATTCTTTATCAGACACTTCTGAAATTTGATGTTTTGAGTTGTCAAGTTTGTTTCATCTTTGTCTTTTCAATAAGTACAATTTTACCATTTGCTTCGTGGGAAATGATTTATTCATGTATTTGAAAACAGCATGTTAACAGATTGCCAGGGAAAACGATAAGTTCTGTTTTGAAATCTTACGTTTCCCAGTGCAACTAACATCATAGAAACCTTATGGAATTCTAAGATGACAAGTTTAAGGATCAGTCCATCACCCAAGTTTTCACGCCAGTCTGTACCATAAGCTTCCAATTGTCAAAGCTGTTCTGTCACTCCACATATTTTAATGTAGAATCTCACCTCCTACAACTGAGTTAGGCATTTTTGCCACATGAAAATTTCATATGAATTTCCCAGAATTATTTTGTGTTTAAAATATTTAAACATTTTGCCCTTTAATTTCAATATGTAGTAGTAGAATGCTAGATTTTGATTTGAAGAAAGATTAAGAACAAATATGATCATGAACTGTTATCTACTTATTCTTTTTTTTTCAAGTTTTTATTGTGAATTATGTGATAGTTTACACTGGAGAACATTAACTTTACATTCATCCTATCGTATATCATTTCATTGCCATGATTACAATCCCCTCCATGCATC
>NW_006408540.1:23625127-23626568 GCF_000296735.1 Chrysochloris asiatica | reverse complement strand
TTTTTTTCTTTTCTAGGTATTCAGTAAGCACTCATTAAACCAGCCAATACAGGTAATAGTGATATCAGCAGTTTGATGAAGAAGGGGAGATTGGTTGGGGAGTTGAGGGTCAGAAGGAAAAAAAATTGAAATTGTTTTAATGAGTTGATAATTTTTCTTTAACGTTACAGAGCAATGAGAGGGTTGAAGAATAGTTTAAGATAATTCATTTTGCTTGTAAGTCCAATCAGAATGGAAAATCAGGTCATGAGACTCTGAGGGTCTACTGTTAGGCTTGAAGTCTTTCTCTGAAGCCTTCTCAGATCTTTTCCTGGTGGCCTTGATAGAATGTCAGTGCTCTGCATTATATCCTGGAAATTTCACATACAGCACTAGAATCAGGAACATTTACTTTTTCTGCTTTATAAAGGAAGTGAAATAACTGCTTGCTAACCAGTCTCTACTTAAAATTCTCCCATTGAACTTTAGAGAAATTTATTGATTTTTTAGTTCCTGGGTGCTGTTAGTTATTAAGCATCGGACTACTAAGCAAAAGGTTAGCAGTTCAAACCCATCCTCTAAAGTAAGACCTGACAATCTGTTCTGAAAGGTCACAGTCTTGGACAACCTATGGAGCACAATTTCACTCTGTACATTTGGGGGTACCATGAATTGAAATGGACTGTAGAACAAACAAAACATCCAAAATTAATGGCTAAGACACTGATGACCTTGAGATGAGAGAGAGAAGAGGATAGATTAGCTGGTTTGAAGTTTAGGGAGATATGGGAACTCCCAAACCCAAACACACTGACATAGCCACTGGGGACTAGAGTTAAGAGTGAAGCAAACAGTTGGTCTGAAGAGCAGGGGGGCATGTGAGAACTCCCAAACTTGCAGATAGTACCCATTTGACCTAGCTTGAATTGCTTGCTGACCAGCATTTGACCAGATGAAGATAAAGAAGTATGATATAGGAAGCAAACATAAGTGGCTACAACCTGATCAACTGGATCTTTGCTGCCCCCCAAAAGACAATTGAATAGGGAAGGATTCTTCATAGCAAGGATCAAGCATATCTCCTTAGTACACTAGGGCAACTTAGACTCAACTATCAAAATTGGGGGGCTATAAAGACACAAAGTGGCTGGATTTTGAAATCCATGAAAGCTTGTGCTTTCATGAGGGTGCTTAGTTGTCAGAATGAAGGGAGAAAGAAACTCTACTGAGTAGTTTTCCTCTTGTTCAGATGGGTCTGTCTGGTGATGAGGGGGATAGGATTTTATGATTCAGTTGTGAGTAATTACTATCAGGTCTAACGGTGATTGTCACAACTGTAAATATAGAAGATGTGTAACTGAAAGGGGGAGCAGTTAATCTGTCATTTCAAGAACAGAGGACACTAGGCTCATCAGAGGGAAGAATATGAGAGGAGCGAGGGATCCAAACCAGAAAAGTGGCA
>NW_006408540.1:23614347-23624622 GCF_000296735.1 Chrysochloris asiatica | reverse complement strand
CTCCTGCAACACCATAACTCAAAAGCATCAATTCTTCTACGGTCTTCCTTATTCACTGTCCAGCTTTCACATGCTTATGAGTTTATTGAAAAGACCATGGCTTGGGTCAGGTGCACCTTAGTCCTCAAGCTGACATCTTTGCTCTTCAACACTTTGAAAAGGTCTTGGGCAGCACATTTGCCTAATGCAACACGTTGTTTGATTTCTTGACTGCTGCTTCCATAAGTGTTGATAGCTGATCCAAGAAGAATGAAGTCCTTGACAACTTCAATCTTTTCTCCATTGACAAGAATGCTGCTTTTTGGTCCAGTGGCTGTGCTCTTTGCTTTGCATCAGTAAATGTTTTAAGTCCTCTTCACTTTCAGAAAGCAGAGGTAAATACTGTTGGCTGAGGATACATGGAGGGGGTTGTAATCATTACAATGATTTGCTGAAGGCAAAACTGTTGATCTGCCCTGTAAACCTTTACTAACTCAATACACAACAGAAACTTAAAAAACAACAACCCCCCCACCTCACAAAAGAAATGGCTACTATTATTTTAAAAGTCACTCAACAGAAAATGATGGAATTGGATCAAGAAGGTAATTCTGACTGTCTATGTAGATTTCATTTTCCTAAATGATAATGTTAATGGAAGATGATCAAATTTCCACCCTTTAAAGAATTGTCTCCATTATATTACTCTCTAGCAGTCTTCATGTGGTTTGACATGGAGCTAACTGATGGTCTTACTTTTCCCATTAGTTGAGCTGTGGTGTCACAATGGTTATGTGCTCAGCTGCTTACTAAAAGGTTGTCAGTTTGAATCCACCTAGCAGCACTATGGGAGGAAAGGCCTGGTGATCTGCTCCTGTAAAGGTGGTTCTGGTTAAGTGCCATTGAATTGGTTCCGATTCATAATGACTCTGTATATGGTTTCTAAAGAGCATCTGGTGGGTTTGAACCACTGACTTTGTGGTTAGCAGTTCAATGCTTATCCTACAGCGCCATACCAGATTATAGTTTAGAAAAACTCTACGGGATAGTTTTATTCTAGTACATGGGGATTAATAGGACTCAAAATTGATTCAACGGAAAGCAAGATAACCCATTTGTTAATACAACCTAGCTGTTTCTAACTTAATATCTAAATTAGATTTCAAAGAATCTTAACTACTTATACTATTAAGATTGTTGGGTTGGGGTAAGGACTCTTCATCACTATTCTGAAAATAAATTGAGCTTATTTTTTCTTTGAAAGAAAATAGATCTAGTCAACACAAGGTTAATAACTTATTTTGGAATTAATCAGTTTGAATATAAAAAGTTAGTTTATAATTGTCTTTAAAACCGAAAATAATGTTTTTGGTGTTGTGAAGTGCTGTTGAGTCAGTTCCAACCCATAACAACCCTGTATAGGGTTTCTGAGGAGCAGCTGGTGAGCCTGAATTACTGACCTTAAGATTCAAGGAACGCAGCAGTCCAGTGCATGAACTCACAGCGCCACACTGGGACTCCGTGTTGTTGTTGTTCAGTGCCTTCGAGTTGGTTCCAACCCATAACGAACCTGAATAGGGTTTCCTAGGAGCAGCTGGTGAGCCCGAACTGCTGACCTTAAGATTCAAATAAACTTTGCAGTCCAGTGCATTAACTCACAGCGCCACACTGGGACTTCCTGTTGTTGTTAAGTGCCATAGAGTTGGTTCCGACCCATAGCGACCCTGTATAGGGTTTCCAAGGAGCAGCTGGTGAGCTTGAACCGCCAACCTTGCAGTTCAAATGGCTTTGCAATCTGGCACATTAACCCACAGCGCCACACCAGGACTCCATTAAAAGAGGGTGGTATAAACTTCAGAAGTAGGAGGGGAATTGTTATGGGCTGAATTTTGTTCTCCCAAAATATATGTTATAATTCAAACATCTACATTTGTAGTTATCTTCTCATTTGGGAGTGACTTGTCCTTGTTATGGTAATGAGGCAAGATTAGTGTGAAGTGTGTTCTGGGTTAGTCTCCTAAAACAGAAGAGATCAGACAAACATTTGAAAAGGGAGATGGTGGAAGAGAGATGTCAAACCACATGAAGACTGCTAGAGAGCAGAAGCTCAGAAGAGCAGAAGCTCAGAAAAGAGCAGACAAAGAGAAAAAGCCTTTCCTTACAGCTGACACCCTGAATTCAGACTTCTAGCCTCCGTTGTTGCTATTGTTAAGGGCCAGAGCAGCTGATGGGCTGTCTGTTATAGCAGATTATTAAAACAGGAATACTGAATTTCTTTTGTAAACTTTTTGATGACTACAAACAACATTTATCCAATTTAAACCTAGTATTGGGTTGTCTTCCCAAGTCCCCAGCAGGGAGCGATGGAAAGAAATGCTGTTTAATTGGATTGTGGGTCTATGACCCTGGCTCCTTTCATTAATTCAGTGGAGAATCAGCCAGATCAGTTTGGTGTCTTGAAAACAAAACAACTCCTTGACTAACTAAATTTCTCACTTTTAAAATTGGTGTTGTCTTATTTGTTGTTGTTGTTGCAACTCTACCACATTAGATAAGAAATTCTGCAAACCATAGGAAATATTTACATCTCCCAAAAAGTCAACAAGGCCAAATTGGGAGCCCTTGAACATTGTGGAGAAAGCAAAATTGGATTCAGTTCTTCCACTTCTACTTAAAGCTCCCTCCTTTTCTTTACTCCTGGTGACCTAATTGCAGTTTACACTCCCATCAGGTATGAAGCCATCTATTCAGGGTTGCAATCCCAGAAAGCTAGGAACCCTGTAATCCTAGCGGACTTGCTAATTAGTAATGACTCTGGGCTCTCAGCTTCCAGGGGATATTTGAATTCTAATGGAGCGTTAGAAGGAAGAGAATCACTAATGATTATATTTCATGTAGCTGGTGAGTAACATTTTGGGGGTTAGGGAATTCTACCCCATGCTGTTGTCGTTAAGTACCATCAGTTCCAACCCATAGCAACACTGTATAGGGTTTCCGAGGAACGGCTGGTGAGCTTGAACCTCTGACCTTGCAGTTCAAACCAACCTTGCAGTCCAGCGCATTAACCCACAGCGCCACAGGAACAGTTTATCTGTACTGCTATGGAGACTGGCCCATGCAATGAACACATTTGTTAAAACACATAGATAAGGTCATATAACATAACAAACTATAAACAGTGACAATGTTAGTTCAATTCTTCATTTAGATTGCCATTATTATTCTCATCTGATTTTAGGGAAATGAAGATAAAATTAAAAAATTCGCAATGTATACATGAAAATCTAGAGAAAGGAGGGCCAAGAACATATTAAACCACATACATTAGTTGAGTAATAGTCCTGGTGTGGCACGATAGGATAAGGTCTGTTTGAACCTCAAGGTCAATGGTTCAAATCCACCAGCTTTTCCTTGGAAACCCTATACAGGGTTGCTATGGATCAGAACCGACTGGACAGCACTTAACAACAACAACAACAATATGTACCAGACACTGAACTCAGGATTTTCATGAGCAAAATAGATAACAGTTCTTGTTTTTGTGGACCTTTGCAGGCAAGTGGTGGCAGTTAGAAGTTAATTAAATAAACATATATAATAAATACAGTGAAGAGGAGTAGAAAATATTGAAGTTGTCAAGGATTTAATTTTGTTTTATCCACAATCAATGCATTCAAGAAATCAAAATGACATATTACATTGAGCAAATCTACTGACAAAAATTTGTTTCAAGTGTTCAAAGCAAAGATGCCACTTTGAAGAGCAAAGTGCCTCTGACCCAAGCCATGGTATTTTCAATGACCTTAGATGCATGTGAAAACTGGACATTTAACAAGCAACCCCAAACCCACTGCTAGAGAGTGGATTCCAACTCATAGTGACCCTGTGTAGTTTCTGAGACTGTAAATCTTTATGGGAACAGACAGCCTCATCTTTCTCTTGCAGAATGGTTGTTGGGTTTGAATTGCTGACCTTGCCATTAGCAGTCCACTGCTTATCCTACAGTGCCACCAGGACTCCTTGGAGAATTATTGATGTCTTGGAATTATGGTGCTGGTGAAGAATATTGAATAAAAGAATGCTTCCAAACAGTTGCCAAAAAATTGAATTAAAGAATGTTTCCATGAACTTTTAAAGCTGCCACACACATATTCCATGTACTGCCAGAAAAACAAACAAATTTGTTTTGGACAAAGTACACCCAAAATAATCCTTAGAAGCAAGAGTAGCAAGACTTCATCTCATGTGATTTGGACATGTTATCAGGACTGGTCCCTGGAGAAGGACACCATGTTTGGGAAATGAGGACGACCCTTAATGAGATGGATTGGTACAGGAGATGCACCAATGGGCTCAAACACCACGGTGATTGTGAGGACGGCACAGGACCTGGTTGTGTTTTGTTCTGTTGTGTATACTGTCTTTATGAGTTGGAGCCAACTCCATGGCAGCTACCAATAAGACAGTCATGGAATCTCTGGGTGGTGTAAACAGTTAATGCACTTGACAGCTAACTGAAAGGTTGGAGGTTCAAGTCCACCTAGAGTCACCTCAGGGGGAAAAAAAAAACATGAAAAAATCAACCATTGACAACTATGTAGTACAGTTCTACTCTGACATATGTGGAGTTGCCCTGAGTTGGGGTCAACTCCATGACAACTGGTTAAGACAATCACAAAGGAAGTCTGTCACTTTTCTCACATTATGTAGTAGCATATTAACTATGGTTAACTTCATGGACTCTGGAGACAATGCCTGAATTCAGATCCTTTTTCTGCCTCTTATTAATTGTATGATCTTGGAAAAATTATTTAAAGACTTTGGTACCTCACTTTCTTCATCTGTAAAATGGGGATAATAATAGTACCCACTTGATAGAGTGGTTGTGAGGGTTATATCAGTTTATATAGAGAAGTGATTAAAACAGGACTTTAGCTATTATTATTGAGAGTTAGAGAGAGAACTTCATAAATGAAATTGACCCTTGAGGATAAATAGGAGGATAATTAGGAGGAAGCCTCATGAAGAGGATTGGGAAGTGAACTCCAGGTGGAGGGAGAGCTCCAAGGCAAGACAGAGCTTAGTATGTTTGAGAAACAGAAAGACGTTACCAGGAGTATGCCAAAGGTTAGTGGACTGAGATGAGACTCAAGAAATGGGCAAAGACCTGATTATGTTGAATTTCAAAGACGTATTTAAGGATTTTAGATTTTATTCTAAGTACAATGTGAAGCTTAGGCATGTTTTCTACTGCAAAAATGACATAATATATATAACGTTTGCTTTACAAAGAAAACTCTGGCTACCCATTAGAGAACAGACTGACGAGATGGATGGGAAGACCATTTGTGGACTATGTCAGTTGTCTAGGTGGTAGAAGATGGTGGATTTGGATGATGGCTGTGGGGATGGACAGAGGTAGTTAGATTCAAGATTTAGTTTAATATAAGAATGAACACACAATATTTGCCCTTTTGTGACTGACTTATTTAATTCAGCTTAGTATTTTCAAGGTTTATCCATGTTGGAGTATGTATCTGGATTTCATCTCTCTTTATGGCACAGTAATACTCCATGCTGTGATCCCAATCATATGAAATATCTAGAACAGGCAAGTGTATAGAGATCATTGTCTGGTAGTGGTTACCAGTGGTGAGCCAGAGGGAGCAGGGAAGAGGTCCTCACATTTCTTAGGGGGTACTGAGCTTCTGGAAGGTAATGCAAAAACTTGGAGATGGATAATGATGATGTTTGAACAGCATGGTGACTACAATGTCAGTCCACCTGTTAGAAATAAACCCTGATGGCACACAAAAAGACTCTCAACATGACTAAATTACCTCGGCAAGGCAAAATTTACTTCTGCAGAAGGGTGCATGGAGCTGTACAGGAACAGGGTAGTAAGCACACTGGACAGGTAGTCCACTCAGGTTATTCCTTATGCGAGCCGTAAGGTTGTGTCTCACCCCACTGGCTAGGGCTTCGACCACACAGACGTGTTCTTTCCTGGTTGGCTAATTCAAATTGCTAAGGTGCGCATTGTCCTTACTTGGTTGGCTATTCCAAATTGCTAGGGGAGCTTAAGGAAGTTAAAAAGTCCCTACTCACTTTAGGAAGTAGTAAAAATGAAAAAGAAAGGTCATCCAAATACAATGAACAGGATTACAATAAATTTGAAGAGAATACACTCATTCCCACAATCTGTATGTATAAAAATGTAAATTTGGCACATATTTGCAAATTCACATTGCACGAAAATCCCAGGATTGAATCATAAAAGTCGTCATCATAGTGGCTTGGAGCTGAAAGACCAAAATATGCTCTGGACAGGTCCAGGGTGAGTAAGTTTATCTGGGTGCACTTACAGCCAAGGCAGCTCTCAGGAGCCAGAAAAGCAGAGAGTACTAGTTTTCACTGCTGAGTGGAGATAAGGGATAGCTATAGGTAAAGAAGACAAAAGTGGCAGTGTGCCAGATTATATAACATACTAAGTTACAGACTAGGGGGAGGCCACACATTTACTTGTTTCTTTTTACGTATCAATAAGGTGCTAGACCTGTCTCTGGACTCATCTTCGCACATGAAAGTCCTGAATGGGGACAAAGATGTTTATCAGCATTTTTCACACACACACATGCACACACACACACACACACACAGTGTCTTCATAAAGTTCATGGAAGATGCTTATTATGAAATAAGCTATGAATGGATTTCAATTTTTTGCACCACAATAAACTTGTAATAACTTGTTATAACATGCACGAGCAGGATCTAGTTTGAAGCACTAGAAGGATAAGACAGTTTGAAAACAGTCTCTAACCAGAGCAACAGAAATTCTGCTAAAATTGAAGCAAGAACAAACATCAAATTCATGGTGTAACTTGGGGAGAAAATGGTGCAGTTATTGATACTTTATGAAAAGTTTATGGGGACTATTGTCCAAAGAAATCAACAGCTTACAAATGGATAACTCACTTTAAGAAGGGACAAGTCAATAATGAAGATGAAGTCCATAGCATTAGACTACTTACAAAAATTTGTGAGGAAACAATCCTGTTCTTGCGCTAATTGAAGTGGACTGATGATTAACAACAGAAATAATAGCCAACACCACAGACATCTCAATTGGTTCATCTCACACAATTCTGACTGAAAAATTAAGTTGAGCAAACTTTTTGCTTCATGAGTGTAAAAACTTTTGCACCCAAATCAACTGCAGAGTAGGGCTTTCAATGGAAATTGTAAACAACCAGGATGAAGATCTTGAAACATTTCTTGGAAAAATTGCAACAGGAAATGAAACATGTCTTTATTAGTACCATTCTGAAGAAAAGCAATGGCAACCAAGAGCTAGAAGTGGTCCAGTGAAAGCAAAAATGGGCCACTCAACTACAAAGGCAAGAAGTGACTGGCTTACAAGCTTTCAATAGGGAACCTAGCTCCAGAGGATACAGGGAAAGGTAGAATCTCCACTGAATTGTTTCTAACCTGTCTGGGTGGGGTTGATAAAAGGTGAGGGGGATAGGACTCCTGTGGTTCAATAGGGAATGATGCTATCAGGTCTGACAGTGAGTGTTGGAAAGGTCAATGTAAATGTTTGGTAATAAAAGGAGGGGAATGGTTGACTTTGCAGACCAGGAGCAGAGATCCCTGGAATCATCAAGGGAGAAAAGCGAGTCTGGGACCCTAGGGCTAAGGAGGGAGGCAGAGAGGATGACATGGACAGAAGGAGCGGCTGAGGATTCTGGACTCAGGGAGGGAGAGGGGCTGTGTGCTGGCAGCCAGCAGGCAGGCATGGGGGGTGTACCCTTTGATTGTCTGATGATGCATGCAGGGGATTGTGATCATTGCAGTGAAACCAAATACGATAGAATGAATGTAAAGGTAATGTTCACCCACGTAAACTAACACATAATTCAAAATAAAAACTTTTTTTTTTTTTTTTAAAAAAAGGCCCAGTCAAGAGCAAAGTTCTGGGCAACAGTTTTTTGGGACACTCAAGGCTTTTTGCTTGTTGACTTTTGGAAGAGCTAAAGAAAAACATTGTTGTTGTTAAGTGTCATTGAGTCAGTTCCGACTCTGAGGAATGGTTGGTGATCTTGAACTGCCAAGCTTGTGGTTCAAATCAACTTTGCAGTCCAGCATATTGACCCACAGAGCCACACCAGGATTCCTAAAGAATAATAACATATGCTTATTTTGAGAGCGTTTTGAGAAAGCTACCCAAAGTTTTACAAGTACAACACCCAGGAAAGCTGCACTAGAAAGTCCTTCTTCACCACAGCTCTGCTCCTGCTCATTTTTTTCTCATCTAACAAGGGCAATTTTATGGGACTTTCAGTAGGAAATCACTAGGTGTCCATCTTACAGTTTTGATTTGGCTCTTTCTGACACCTTTTTGTTTCCTAATCTTAAAAAATCTTTAATGGGCACCCATTTTCCTTCAACTAATAATGTGAAACCGAGTGCACTGATATGGTTACATTCCCAGGACCCTCAGTTCACTAGAAATGGACTGAATGATTGGCATCATTACTTACCAAAGTGGCTAGAACTTGATGGTGATTGTGTTGAGAAATAAAGTTAATATGTTTAAAAAAATGTTTTCATTCTATTTTTTTTTCACGAACTCTTTGAAGTCCCCTCATACATATGTATATTTGTTGTAAAGTGCCATCGAGTCAGTTCTAACTCATAGTGACCCTGGCTAGGATTTCGTTTCCAAGGAGTGGCTGGTGGGTTTGAAGTGCTGAATTTGCACTAATGTCCAATGTGTATCCTTTAGCACCACATGTACACACACACACATGCAAGAGGGTAAGTCAAAATGTATTGGTGTAAAAGTATAAAGACATTTATTAAACAAAAATATCAAAATGTGAAGCTGGATTATCTCTTGACATGTCCTCCTAGGTCCTACACTTCTGAAGGTGGCATTTCTGTCTCTTTAATTCTTCTCCTCCAAATTCTGTGCTCTCTGACTAATACCATGACCAAATGGCAATCTTAACATCCTCCATATTACTTTTCAATTAATAGTCTTTGAATTTAGGATGTAAAAAGAAGTTTAAAGGGGCAAGATCAGATACGTGGGGTGGATGAGATAAGATTTCTGAATGAAATTCTCATAAGACAGCCCTTGTTACTCT
The DNA here is from genome assembly GCF_000296735.1 of Chrysochloris asiatica. Classification (NCBI taxonomy): domain Eukaryota; kingdom Metazoa; phylum Chordata; class Mammalia; order Afrosoricida; family Chrysochloridae; genus Chrysochloris; species Chrysochloris asiatica. Next base: position 23,615,491 of record NW_006408540.1, on the reverse strand, counting down.
TGAAGAATGAGTTGGTGCATTGTTGTGATGGGAAAAAAAATTCCTCAGTACAACTTTCCCGGCCTTTTCCTCACCAATACAAGTTTTAATTGTCTTAAAACTTCTTCCCAATAAACCCTTGTGAACATCCTTTGAAGAAATCTATCAACATCACCCCATGGGAATCCTGCAAAACAGTTGCCATAACCTTCTGAGATGACCTCTCTGCCTTGAATTGAACTGGTACAGTAGATCTCCTTGGAGGCCACTGTTTTGACTGGACCTTTCTCTCTGGACTGCATTGCTAAATTCAAGACTCATCTCTTGTTACATTCATTCCACACATTGTCTTCATTAACTTCAAAGTTTCTTACAATGTTAATAAAAATATCAGTTCTTTTAGCTATCTGTTCTTAGTGCAACACTTTTGGCCCCCCTGGAGCTGAAAACTTGCAGAGGTCAAGATGTTCTCTTAAAATTGAAAATAGTAAAACAAAACAAAACAAAAAAGTGAATTATGTCAGGTCCAAACTTCAGCAGCGATCACATCAATGGTAATTCTACAGCCTTCTTCTACCAGTTTCTGGACTTCACTCACAGTTTCTTCACTCATCAACGTTATCAGCCTTCCCTCTCTTGACTTTTCAGTATGGTCTTCCCGACCTTCCATAAAATAGCTTTTTTTTGCTACTGTGTGTGTGTGATAGTATTCCCATAAACTTGTTGCAAAGCCTCAATGATTTGAGAATATATCCACTTGGGTTTTGTTTAAAAGTTGATACATTATCCCTCACCTTGAAAAGTATTTTGTTTACCATGGCACAAAAGCCATCCTTCACCCCCCCACACACCACCCCTGAACACACCTTAACAAGATTAAGACAATTGTAGTATAGAGAAAACTTGTCTGCAGCTCTCCACTGATTGCAGAGACATGTTTAAGCACATTACATGCATGAACTAGAACCCTAGTAGCAGTTTTTTTACTAACTGTCATTCATGGATATATTTACAACATATACAAAGGCATACATAGAAATATTCTCTGCCAAGTCTATGTAAGGTTTTGAGTGTAGTCCTTTTTGCTTACTCATATCTGTGCAGAAAGTGAAGGGGACTTAAAACATTTACTGATGAAGATCAAAGAGCACAGCCTTCGGTATGG
>NW_006408540.1:23609574-23612477 GCF_000296735.1 Chrysochloris asiatica | reverse complement strand
AAAACAAAACAAAACAAAACAAAACAAAACAAAACAAAACAGAAGAACAAAAGTATTTAGTAGTTGAAACATAAAATACACCTTAACTCTTCCCCACTGTCCATAAAGCAGACCAAATGGGCATGGTACGACAGTTAGGGAGTGAGCCCACAAGAGACTGAGAACAAGGAAGCTCTTTCTTAGTACTTCTCTAATATCTATAACAAGATAGCTTGTGACATCTTTAGTCCAACCTTGAAACCAGTCTGTTTTATATGTTACTCTCTGCAACCCACCTTTTAAGTGTTTTCTCACAGCGGCATATTTCGGATTCTGATAATGTCTTCCTTGTAAGTCAGGTTTCTGAATTTACTTTCTCTTTATGTTTTTGAATGCTGGCAAAAACTTACTAAGTGCTTAATCAATACCTGCTGGTTTAGGACCGTATTGCTTTCATTTGATGAATATTCCTGCTATTAGTTGAGAATGCAGTTAATATTTTTGCTGTAGGCAGCAGGGTGACACAAGGTTACTTTCCATCTGTCATGCCTGGGGTGGTTGGGCACAAGAGTTTCACTCTTGGTCACAGAATAAAATATACCTAAATTTCACAATAGTGAACCTTCTGTGGAGTCTGTATCTGGCTGAGGGGTTATGAGTTCCAGGCCAATCTGTTCCCCAGCAGTTTTTTCCCTCTCTACCCTTTTCAAAGGGCAGGGCCCCTCATCTCTATGGGAATGTACTCAGCATTTCTTTGTGAACCTGATTTATCATTGAAAACCCATAAACCCTTATTGTAATAGGTTCATATTTTCATGTTGAAAGCATTGGGCTTATGATACTTCCCCATTTCACGACACATTGTTTTACAGCATGACCTTAAATGATCCTATGCACCAGTAAGGGCAGGCTAATTTTCCCTGTGACCTCATCTAAGTTCCATTTTCCAAAGAACAGCTTCCACATCTATCTCTCCTTGCTCTTTTGGACAGTTACATAATGGGCCTATCAGCCAGCATCTAGGCAGAAGAGAAAAACCATGCCAAATATTTTCACAGAGAATTTAACATAAAGAATTGCTAATTAGGGAAATGAAAGGCAAAAACAAACAAACAAAAACCTAAGCTCCCTAAGTTATCATGGAGTTAGTGGCACGTTTCTGACCTTCTCTGTGGAAGACCCAGGCTGGATTCCCGCTCCTCATGCCCAACCACCACCGTATATTAGTGGAGGCTTTTAGGGGAGCTTCCAGACAAATAAATACTAGGAAGAAAGGTCTGGCAATTTACTTTCAAAAATTAGTTAACACAAACCCTCTGGATTACAATAATCCAGTTGACAACACCCCAGGATGGTGTAGACTCAAGTAGTGTTTCCTTTTCTTGCCCATTGGATTGCTGTGAGTTGATGGCCAAGTCAAAAGCAGTTAAAAATAACATCATGGAGGTAGCAACTGCAGGAAGCTGCTAACAGAGTTCGGGCAGGAGAGACACAGAGGAGTGATTAAACCTTAGGAACTTAGGAGAAACGTCTCATGAAACAGAAAGTCAGGATTCTGAGAAGGAGCCTCTGCTTCACTGGTACAAGTGAGCCTGAACTCAGAGAAGATGCCCTGACTTCCAAGGCAGGGACACTAGCCAGCTGGTGTTGGTGTCTTTTGGGAGTTGTGAATGCTGGGGAAAGATGCATTCTGTATTCAACTGCTGCTATGAAAAAACCTGCAGCAGTTGGAGTGAGGAAGCAAAGCAGGGGACGGAAACAGCCTTGCAATTTCCCTCTAGTCCCCCTACTTGGAAAACCTACCAAGAAGGAGCTGTCCAGCAGGGAGAAGCTCAGTCCCAGGTTCAGACACAGCATACAGAGGGGTGGGCTTGCAGTTGAGAAGCATAACTTGATATCTGGCACAAAGAGCCATGGCTGTAAAATGCTCTCATTTGGAAAGTGCCTTTTGTCAAGTTCTGAAATTTGAAAGCAATATGCATATTGTACACAAAGAATCACTGTGAGCAAGGTGTTCTATCACTTTCAAAGCATGCTCATGAAATGTTTAATACATGCTTCTTTCTTTCTTTCTTTCTTGTTTCTTTAAGTGACAGTACGTTACTGAACACAAGCAGTTCCACTTTGGTGGGTAAGCATGTCAGGACTGTATAACCTTGTGCGGTGTTTTACCATACGCTCATGAACTCTTCAACACTCCACTTTTCAAGTGGTGTGGAGCCCAGTTTCCCTCCTCCTGAATGCAGGTTGGCTAAGTTACTTGCTTCTAACAAAGACCATGTGGTGGAAATGATGGTTTGTGACTTCTGAGATAAAGTCATAAAGGCACAGTGGCTCCAGCCTGGCTATCTTGGATTGCTCTGTGGCGGGGGAGTCAGTCACCATTGTGAGGATACTCAAGCAGCGTGAGGAAAGGCTCATGTGGGGAGAAACTGAGACCTCTTTCCACAACCATCAGCAGCTTGCCAGGCAGCACTCAGAGTCAGCTGTCAGCTGAAGCAACTCTAGTCAACACTTGACTATGTCATGAGACACTCTGAGCCAGAACTGCCCAGTTAAGCAGCTTCTACATTCTTAAAGCTGTAATGACAAATTTTGTTGAAAGCTGCTGATTTTTAGAGTAATTTATTATGTAATTGGTACACCTTGACTTTGGAAGCCGTAGAGAATTATCAGTGTTTAAAAAAGACTCATTGTAGACACTTGAGGGGGAGAGAAAGGAATAGCCAGAAATATCACCGTAGAAAGCTTGTTAGTCCGTCTTCTGCCTATAACTGATTGGAATACCTAAATTGGATACAACTTGCCCAGTAAAGAAGGCTTGTTAGTCCGTCTTCTGCCTATAACTGATTGGAATACCTAAATTGGGATACAACTTGCCCAGTAAAGAAGGCTTCCTGCAGAACCTCTGCATTGCATAAGAC
>NW_006408540.1:23593052-23609114 GCF_000296735.1 Chrysochloris asiatica | reverse complement strand
ATATGCGCAAGAATATCCACACTTGCAGATAATACCCACTTGACCTGGCTTCAATGGCTGGATGATCAGAACTTAACTAGATGAAGAAAGAAGAGGAAAAGAAAAAAGAATAATCTGATACAATTTGATGAACTTGACCTACACCTATGGATGCAGTAGCTCAAAAGAGGGAACAAATCTTTACAGCGAGGATCATTCCCTCCCCCTTGATACACAGGTTAGGCAGGGATGGGCAACTTGGATATTGGTTATCCAAAGTGGGGGGCTGCAAAGGCAAGAAGTAAATGGCTTACAAGCTTTCAAGAGGGAGCCTAGATCCAAAGGGCATGGAGAAAAGTAGACTCCACTGAGTAGTATCCAATCTGTCTGGGCAGGGCTGATGAAAGGAGATGGGGGTAGGACTCTTTTGATATAATAGTGAATAATTCTATCAGGACTGACTGTGAGGGTTGGAAATGTAAAGGTAGAATGTTTTGTAGCAAAAGGAGGAGAGTGGTTGACTTTGCAATCTAGGAGCAGAGGTTCCTGAGACCATCAAAGGAGAAGAGCAGAGTGGGGAACCCTACCCAGAGAAATAGTCACACCAGAGATGGAGGCAGAGACAACGATGTGGAGAGATGGAGACCTAGAGAGGGAGAGGGTCTATGTGCTGAAGACAGAGGGTCAGGCTTGCGGGGTATATACACTTTAGTTGTTTGATGATGCATGGAGGGGATTGTAACCATGGCAATGAAACAAAATACAATAGAATGAATGTAAAGCTAATGTTCTGCCATATAAACTATCACATAAGCGTAGTGGTTACGAATCGGGCTGCGAACCTTAAGGTCAGCGGTTCCAAACTACCAGCCGCTCCACGGGAGAAAGATGAGGCTTTCTACTCCCGTAAAGATTTACACCCTCGGAAACCCTGTACAGGGTCGCTATGGGTCGGAACCGACTCGATGGCACTTAACAACAACAACAATTCACAATAAAACATTTTTAAAACAAAATAGAAAAAGACTCATTGTCCTCATTTGGGCTATTGTAGCTGTTTAGTGCTATTGAGTATGGAGTGTGTTCCAACTCCTAGAGACCCTGTGTAGGGTTTCTGGAGAGTTGCTAGTGGGTTTGAACTGCTGATCTTTTGGTTGGCAGTCCTGTGCTTATCCTACAGTGCCACTCCAGGATTCTTCATTTGGGTAGATGTGTCTTTATTTTGCAGACTGATCCGCAGAGTTTTCTTCAGTGGTTGATTTTTGAGAAAGTAGCTCTCCAGGCTTTTCTTCCTAGTTCTTCTTAATCTGGAAGTGCCACTGAAACTTATTCAGCATTATAGCAACACACAGTCTCCTCTGACAGACAGGTGGGGGCTGAGCACAGAAGGCATTGGTTGAAAATGAATCAGGACTTTTCACATGGAAGGTGAGAATTCTACCAATTAAGTTGTTGTTGTTAAATACCCTCCAGTTAGTTCTAACTCATAGTGACTTCATAGGATTTTCAAGGCTGTAGGTGCAAATAGCCTCATCCTTCTCCCGGGGAGTGTTTTGTGGGTTTAAACCACTAACTTTGTGGTTTGCAGTCCAGTGCTTATCCTTCAGAGCCACCATGCTAACAAATTAGTTCCAGGCAATATTATGACAATCGATGTCACTTTAAATGGAAGAATTCAACCTAAGGCCCAAAGGGCAATTTCAGAGATCCTCAATTGTTTATTTTAAAAATGATGAAATTTCTCTTGTCCCCAAATCCCTGAAATGAGGGGCATTCCAAGTGTGCTGATGTTTATATTCACATGATGTAACCGCATTCCATGGGAACAGACCTCATGAATCAAGGTAAAAGCATGAAAATGCTGCCATGTCAGGCAGTCAGGCATTCATTTCCTTTTGTCAACAGCTTCGCTTTATTGTTGCCCATATCGGATGACAGAAGGAAGCATCACACCTGCTGAGATAATTGCACTCTGTCTTCCCTGCAGGAAATAAAAAAGATCTCCTTTATCTTTTTATTTCTTTAAGCATGCACTTCAAAGTATAGTTCTGCAAAGACTAAAATGTCAAAAACATGACATTTCCAGAGCAATAAATTATCCAACTTTTGAGCTCAGTCTAGACAAGGTGGGCTGGTGGGCTGGTCATGTCACACAACAGTTTCATACGTCACACTTTCAAGTGACTCTCTTTAGGGACTCTGCATCAGGGTTTGGAAACCTGTGGTTTGTTTGTTACAGAACTTCCTGAGAGGCTCCTGTCTCATGAAGCTAGAGGTGAAGCAGGAGACACCTTTCTTCTCCATCCCCTGGACTCAGTGATGCTCAGTTTGCATCTTGAGCAGAGAATAGTGTCTCTTCTGCACATGGGCGTTATGAGGTAAGGAATTGTGCTTTCCCTAACTTCTTGTTACAAAAGAACATGGTGATGCAACTCTTCCCTTTGACTATAGGTCTTTTGGAAGCAGGTCACATGGACAGTTATTTTCAGTTTAATACAAGATAAGGATAGAAACAACAGGGAGAAGGCCGTGTTCAAGGGGAAGAACAAAGAAGAATGAGGGTAAGTCAAAGAGTATTGCCATAAACTCATAGAACTCTTTATTAAACAAACATTTTCAAAATGTGAATCTATTGTGTATCCTCCAGGTAAGTCTATACATTTCTGAAGGCAGTGTTCCCATACTCCTGAGAATTCAACATTCTTTGATATATACCACCTACAAATAGCAGTTTTGACATCCTTGAAGGACTCAAATGTTCTTTGAGTTTGGGGAACAAAAAGGAGTCTGAATCGGGCAAGATCAGGGCTGTAGGGTAGATGGGTAAGGTTTTCTAACAAAATTCTTATAGGACAGCCCTTGCTACTCTCGAAGAATGAGAAGGTGCATTGTTGTTATGGAAACTAAACTAAACTAAACTAGACTAAACCCCTTGGCACAATTTTCTTGACATTTTTCTCACCAAGGCAGTTTTAAATTTTCTTAAAACTTGTTCACAAAACCCTCAAATGATTGTTCAATGTCCTAGAAAATCTATCAAGGTTACTCTTTCAAAATCTACACCCCCACCACCTCCCCAAACAGCCACCATAACCTTCTGAGTTGACCTCTCTACCTTGAATTTAACTGGCCCAGCAGATCCCCTCAGAAGCTACTTTTTTGATTGAACTATTTCTTTGAAGGTGCCCTAATGAGACTAAGACAAGTGTAATACTCAAAGAACTTATCTACAGCCATCCTCAGATAGCAGAGACATGTTTATTTTTTTTTACTTACCCTCATATGTCCATGTTAGTACTGTATGGGAGCTAACAGTCAGAGGTATGTGCAATTAGAGCAGTCTGAAAATGAAGTCCTAACTCCATTTCAAACTCTTGACATGGGTCTAGAATCCATGTTGAATCCTAAAAGCTGCCTTTTCTAAACAGCTGTTTCTTTAGTCTTGACTGTGACCTAACCATATACACTAAGGGTCTTTCCACTAAGGTCAAACATTTGTAGTATGTGATACTGATACCTGAAGGGTCTTGGGTCTAATAGTACTGGTAAGTCTTTACAATGGATCCTATGAAACTGACATGATTGGAGGAAGAAAAATCTGTCCTGTTACTGCCTGATAACCACCCTGTAAACTAAACTAAAGGACATATACCTTTAACCAATCACACAACCCCACTTATGTGTTATCTACTGATCCTGGCTAAATTCCCACTTTAGATACCCCACTTTTGACTTCCTTGATCATCTTTCAGTCAACTTTTAGTTGCTACTGTAACTACAAAAATGTATTTTCCTCACTGTCTGGTGAAGTGGCCAGTTTCCCTGTGAATGTGGACATCTTCCCTGTCTATCTAGACAGTCTCTATCTCTTAATAAACCTCTATATCTTTTACTTTAAGAGGAATCCATGAGGTTACTTAAAGGAGCTCTGGTAGCATAGTGGTTACTAATAGGGCTGCGAACCTTAAGGTTAGCAGTTTGAAACTACCAGGAGCTGGTCCCTTCTGATGTGATGTCCAAACTATGAGAGATGAAGTCTGGTCATGTTGACTTCTAAGGAACATTCTGGTTGTACTTCTTCCAACACAGGTGAAAGTGTTCAGGTTAAAATTCTCTGCCAAAAGAGGCATTTGACTTTTAATAGAACCATTACTAAGAAGTTTGGATAAGCAGGGTAAGATATGCAAGACACGTATCCAGGGGCTTCTAGGAAAGTGATTTAATTTAAATTTTGATAGTAATAAAAGTTTTAATTGCAAAAGGCAGAAGCTTAAGTTATAAGGAAGGGGGTTTGTCACTTCTGATCATTATGACGAATAAGGAACTAAGCGTTTCATACCTGAATGTGTTTATATAATTACATAATTTAAGAAATTTATTTTGGAAATTAAAGGCTTTACATTTTAGAGAGTTTAGCTTATGTCTAAGCCGATAAGGTTTAGTCTTTAATGATGGTTCTGATACATTTGAAGTTTATTGTTGTTGTTAAGTGCCACTAAGTCATTTCTGATTCATAGCCACCCATATAGGGTTTTCTGAGGAGCAGCTGGTGGGTTTGAACCACTGACCTTTCAGTTAGTGGTCCAGTCAGTACTTATCCCACAGTGCCATACCAAGAAGTTTAGGCTTACACTATTTTGCTATTGCTCAGTCATTATCCTAACTAGTTTACTGCTTCCCTGAAGCTTTCCTAACTGTGAGGTTACCTTCTCTCCTTTGCACTAACTAAATATATTGGGTATTTGCAGGAGTTTTGAAATGCTGAGGCACTAGCCTTCTTTTCAACTATTCAGGTGCCTAATCTGTTTTTATAAAATCTTGGGGTGGTATTGTAGGATAAGCACTAGACTGCTAACCTCTCTGCAATTCAACCCACCAGCCGCTCCTTGGAAACCCTATGCAGAGTCACTATGAGTCGTAACTGACTTGTTGACACGTAACAGCAATTCCATTTTTACTGAGGTTGAGACATTGTTCACCACTTGTCTGTCAGTTGTACTGTGGTAGTTTGCATGTGGCTGTGATGCTGGACACTATGCCAGTGATACTTCAAATACCAGCAGGGTCTGCCATGGTGGACAGGTTTCAGTGGAGTTTCCAGACTAAGACAGACTAGGAAGAAAGGCCTGGAGATGAAAACCTTATGGATCACAACAGAATAGTGTCTAATATAGTTCTGGAAAACCAGACCCTTAGGTTGGAAGTCACTTCAATACACACTGGTCTCAACACTGGACTCTAGCATGCAACTATCATGAAGATAATGCATAATGGTGTAATGTTTTCCTCTCTGGTACATGGATCACCATGAGTTAGATCGGCCTCGGTGGCAACCATTTAGCTTTCAGTCCATGTAAATGGTATGCAACTGATTTTGCTACAATCGAAACAACAATCAAATATATATGTGCAGGTATATATGCATATGTTTAGGCATATAGGAAGGGACTTCAAAATATTTGTGGCAAAATGGAATTAAAATAGAATTTTCCCACAAACATTCTTGCTGTTGTTGCGTACCATTGAGTCTGCCCCGACCCATAGCAACCCTGCACAGGGTTTCCAAGGAGCAGCTGGTGAGCTTGAACAACTGACCCAATGACTGCAAAGTTCAAATGACTTAGTGGTCTGACGCATTAGCCCATAGCACCACACCAGGAGTGGTTAGTGGGTTTAAATTGTTGACCTTGTGGTTAGCAGCTCAGTCTGGTTCTTATTCTATAGCATCACACCAGTACTTCACATGTGTGTTGGTGTGGATATATGAGTATACATGTGCGTGTACATATAGGTGTATGTATATGTAATGCATATGTATATGCATGTATGTGTGTATACGTATATATCCATATATATATAATAAAACATGCAGGGGATACAGTTAGGAAGATTATTTAAATATAACCAAACACCTTTCGGGATTGGTTTTCTGGATTTGAAGGTTTAGGAACCATAGTCTCGCGGGACAATTTAGTCAATTGCCTTAATGTTGTTTGTAAAGTTTATGTTCTGTATCCTAGTTTGGAGAATAATGTCTCAGGTCTTAAAAGCTTGTGAGTGGCCATCTAATGATATAATTATTAGTCTCTACTTTTCCAGATCAAATGATAAAGAAATAAACTAAAGAAGAAATTAGTCTATAGGACTAATAGTCTATGGGAACCACAGTGTAATCTACTCTGAGACCTGCCACCACTCCTGGTCGTTCTGATTAGGGGCACAACAAATAGCTTCTTACAGAATTGGAGAAAAATGAGGGACAGAACCTCAAATTCTTTAAAAATATCCATACTTTCTAGACCAATTGAGAGTGGAGGATTCTTTAAGACTATTGCTCTGAGACAGTCTTTAAACCTTAAACAAAAACACCTTAAGCCTCTGAGATCACCTTTTAGCTAAGTAACATATTGGCTCACACAATAAAGAATTTCATCTACGAGTATTGTGCTTCTTTAAAAAATAATCTATTATGAGATCAAATGGCCAACAGTTATTTTATAACAAAGATAAGATGGCAAGAGACAGGGAAACTAGATTAATGGAAACAAAGCCACCAGAATGGAAATCGAGAAAGCTCACACATTATAATGAATGTAACCAATGTCACTGAACAATTTGTGTAGAAATTGTCCAATGGAAACTTAAACTGCTTTGTGAACCTTCACTCAAAGCATAATAAAATAATATATATATATTTTAAGCTTTTTATTGTGAATTCAATGAAGGTGTTTCCATATAAGATCATCAGTTTTACATTCAACAAATCATACTCTGCTTCATCTCAATGATTGCAATCCCTTCCATGCAACAAGTTGTCCCACTTCCTCCCTGTGGTTCCTAGTTCCATTCTACCCTCTTATACCTATCCCTTCTCAACTTTGTCCTTAGGTAACTGTTACCCTTTTGATCTGGAATGATTTACCATTCCATGTTTTTGTTCTCTCTATGAAAGTATCTACTACTTGGTTGAAAATTGGGCCACGATAGTGAGTTCCTTTCCAGACCTGAAGAATGTATCGAGGACCGTAGTCTCAGGTTCTTCCAGTTTCTTTCTGACCAGTAGGCCTGGCCTTTTTAAAAAACAATTTTAAAAATAATTTAATAATTTTGAGTTTTGTTCCACATTTTCTGCTACTCTACCTGGGACCTGACTGATTGATGTTCACGTGTTCCATTGGTCCATTGGACTCATTGATGCCAAGCATAGTCAATTCTCATAACTCTTCTTTCTTCTGTACATGGAGAGATTATCAGTACTTGCACCTTAGATGGCTGCTCATGAGCTTTTAAGGACACAACTAACCAAGGATTCCTGGTGTGGCACTGTAGAATAAACACTGGACTGCTAACTGAAAGGTTGGTGGTTCAAACCTACCAGCTGTGCCTTGGAAACCCTATACAGGGTCACTATGAATCAGAACTGACTTGCCGATACTTACTCACTAAGGTAGGATGTAGAACAGTGTTTTTTGAACTGTTACGCCAGTTGACCATGGTGTTACCTGAGACTTTGTTTCTAAGCTCCCAGGCCCAGCAACTCATTGCCTTAAAACATGTGATAGTATCTAAGACGTTTCCATCATGATAGTATCTAAGACATTTCCATCATTTTGCCTGCTGTATGCACCACCACATTTATAGGTGTGTTTGCAGCAAAGGTTAATGCCCCTGTACAAATATCCTTTCAGTTCCTTAGATGTTTGTGGGTATACTTCCACTCTTCCTCCAATACACCTTTAGCCTGTATGTCTGTCCATGTACTTACTGCTGTTCCAGGGTTGTTTGTATGACACTGTTTATTTCTATCCCCTTTAACCCTGCACACTTCCCTGTGTCTTCACCTGTCTTCATCCTTCTTCTGCCAGCCTCCCTGTTATTGCATATTGCCCTCATCACCCAGGTTAACATGTGTCTGACCCCCAAGCCAGTGAATTACTTTTCTTTCCTTCTATCCCTGGTAACCATCAAATAATATGAAAATCTTTTGAGTTTTTACGATAATAGTCTCATAAATATTTGTCTACTTATGATTGGCTAATTTTACTCAGCATCATGTCCTCTAAGTTTATCCATGTTATAAGGTGTTTCACGGATTGTTATTTTTCTTTGTTGCATAGTGTAGTGCTGTGGGTTAATGTGCCAGACTGCAAAGCCATTTGCAAAGCTAAGGTTGGTGGTTCAAGCTCACCAGCCACTCCTTGGAAACCCTATACAGGGTCGCTATGGGTCGAAACCAACTCAACGGCACTTAACAACAACAACCACCAGTCTCTTTCTGACCAGTAAGCCTGTTTTTTTTGTTTTTGTTTTTTCAATTAAAGAAACAATTTTGAGTTTTGTTCCACATTTTCTGCCACTCTATCCAGGAACTTCTAATGTGACCCCTTTCAGAGCAGTTGGTAGTGGTAGCTGGACATCATCTAGTTCTTCCAGGGTGTGGAGACCATGTATTCCATTAGTCCATCGGACTGAGGTGTTCCTTTTGACAATAAATGTGATGCCATTTCTCTTCATTTTGTCATTCCTGGCATAGTGGTGGTGGTGATGGTTGTGTGCTGTGGAGTTGGTTCCAACTCATAAGATTTCTAAGGCTGTAAATCTTTATGGCAGCTGAAATCTTCATCTTTTTCTCATGTAACAGCTGGAGGATTTGAATTCCTGACCTTGCTCCTGGCATAGACCATATGATTGTCCCAATCAAAATGACCAATAGTAGTCCTAATACCTAGGAGTTTGATCTTTGCTCTATTTTATGTTTGACAACTTCCAAATTTCCTAGATCCATACATAGTACATTTCACATTCTGATTATTAGTGGATTTTTATAGCTGTTTCTTCTCATTTTGATTGGTGTCACATCAGCAAATGAAAGTCCCAAAGCTTTTATCCATCCATGTTATTTGTTAAGGTTGATTCCTACTCACGGTGATCTTATGAACAACAGAATGCAATGCTATCCCATCCTTTATCATCTTCATCATCACCTGCATGTTGGAGTCCATCCTTGTGACTGTGGTGCCAGCTCACTGAAGGTCTTCCTCACTTTCATTGACCCTCCACTTTATCAAGCATGCTGTCTCCTCCAGGACTGATCCCTCCTCATGATGTGGGCAGTGCACTGTTGTGATCCGTAATTTTTTTTTTAAAACAAATCCATGAGGTTTTCATTGGCCAATTTTCAGAAGTAGATGATCAGATCTACCTTCCTAGTTTGTCTTTGTCTGGAAACTTCCCTGAGATCTGCCAACCTTGGGTGCCATTACTGGTATTTGAAATTCTGTTATCAGTTAACACACAGTCACCACCATGTGACAAACTGGCACTTGGTAGAAATTAATATTTAGTCAGAACTTTTAAGGTGCCTGATACTTCCCCTGAATAATAACATACTACTGAGATTTTCTTATTAATCCTGTTTTAAAAGCAAATGCATTGAGGTTACTTGCCCAAAATTACTCAGTAAGTGGATGAATCAGAATTTGAATTCAGGGTTGGTTTGACTCCAGAGCTTAAGTTTACTCACCTAGTCAGTATACTGGACAGAAACAAGTTGCATTTGAACACAGAAAACAGATGGACTCAGAGCTGAGACTCTGGGTTAGGAAAGAAGTAGATAAGGTAAGTAGAATAGATTTGAAAGGATTTTCAGATGGCCTTGAATGGCAGGCTGTAGATTTTGGACTTTATCCTGAGAGCTATGGGAGCTCAGATGATAAAAATCCATCTGGAGTTGTGAGGAATGGAAGGGAGTGAGAAGAGGCTAGGCAGAGAAAGCACTTGGCAGGCTCTGGTAACCATGAAGCTCAGTGATAAAGACTCCAGCCAGGATGCTATAAATTTTAAAGTGGATGATAAAATATCATGAATCTGTTTCCTCACAGCTATAACCTCTAAAGGCAATTTTAGGTTAATTTGAGAAGAGAATGTAGGTCGTCCCCTCTTTTTTCTCTGTCCTTGGCTGAAATTTTTATTCACCATGTAGGCTGCTGGGATATGGGCCATAATAAAGGTGGGAAACAGGAGATACCCTTCCCTGAAGTGCCTTTGACTGCGACTTGCTGTGACTTTAATATTTGCAGGGATAGAGACACTTCCTGTTGCTTGTAAGTTGCAATCTTATTTCATTGTGTGTGATAGGACTATTTATAAAACTTGCATGAATTTTTCCAGATAAGCAGAAAGTAAAGATTAATTTAGAAAGTCTAAATAGTCTATTATTGCCACAACTTCTCAGAAGTCTGACATGATTGAAATTGGAGGACTGCCTATGTCCAGAGAGGCTCCTATTATAAAGAAATGGTCCAGGAATGAGGAGGCAGATCATTACTATTGAGAAATGATTGAACAGTTGTACCTATATGTTTATATTTATTCACATTTTATTTAAATTATGACATATTCATAATATATGATTGATGGCTTATTTTTAAAGGGCAAATTCATCACTTTTCTCTTTAATGTTCAAGAACATATGATAGCTTTCCATTTCCCAGAAAAAAACCTTGAATGTTTATATACAGCCTTTTTCTTTACAGCCATCACCATTTTTTCCAAGTCTCTTTCATCACCTCAAACAGAAACTCTGTACCCATTAAGCAATACTCCTCATCCGCCACCCGCAGCCTCTGGTAATCTACTTTCTATATTTGTGCATTTGTGAATAGCATTATTTTTTATAGAAAAGGCTTAATTTGGCTGATTACGTATCATGTACTGAACTGTAAGGAGCTCAAGTTGGGCTGCTAACCTCAAGGTCAGCAGCTCAAAACTACCAGCTGTTCCGCAAAAGAAAGATGAGGCTTTCTACTGCTGTAAAGATTTACAGCCTTGGAGACCCTATGTAGAATCGCTATGAGTTGGAACCGACTCCACAGCATCCCCTTCCCCACCCAACTACCATTATCAGCATGTACTGAACAATCTCTGTCTGGGGAAATCCTTGATGCTATAGTTGTGTTATGAGTTGTAGGGATAAAGCACAGGGAGAACATGTGAACTGGAAAAGTGCTTGAGTAGCAAATCTAAAGTCCTGCATGCTGGCAAAGGCCCTTTCATTAGTCCAGATGTTACTAGTCCAGGTGTTACAAATCCCTTTCCTACTATGCTACTCAGGAAAACTCCTAACAGACTTAATCTGCTTTTGCCTTCCCTATATCCCTCAGGACAAATCACAGCATGTGAAACATGACGGGCTTTGATTTTCTTTTTTCATATTCTGCATACATTCTTTTTTAGTTTTTTAAGGTTTTTATTGTGGATTGAGTGAAAGTTTACAGGGCAGATCATCAGTTTTACATTCAACAAAACATACACCTTGTTTCATTACAATGATTACAATCCCCTCCATGTACCATGAAGCTCAGTGATAAAGTTAACAGTATTTCTCTATTCACTTTAGTTATTAAAACAACAGCAACAACAAAACCCTCAGGCATATATAATAATTTACACCTCTAAAGGGCACATTCTGCAAGTCTGACTCCTGGCCACCAGCTCTTAGTCCCTCTCTTCTTATAAATCTAGAGTCAAGATGCCATTGTTGGTCATTATGACATAATTCAGGATTTAATTTTTGGCCTATTTCCTTTTTAGTCTGCCCATCCGGCTCCACAACCCCATTCAGGCCTTTTTCCTAGTGATAAACAGTTCAGGGCTGGCTGTTGCCATTTTGCACTACAGTTTGGTTTTAAGTGGAAACTGTCTCTTTAAATTTTGAGGAGATCTGTGCACATGACTAGTATAACCCTCTGGGGGAGGAGGTGGGTTGTCCATTTGCTCAGGCACCCCCTCTAGTCACCTGAATGGAGGTATACAGACAGCGAGGGACCAATGAACAGATACAAAAAAAAATGAATGTCCACACCTTTATCTCCGTGGTTCTATCAGAAATCCATGACTGCTCTGATCCTTCCCCTGCTTGGTCTCACCCAAGATGGTGTATCTGGGAGAAGCTGAACATCTTGGATTAGAAAGTACTAGATTTCTTTCTTCCGCTACAAATGCCCCTAGCTTTAAGCCTTCCAACCTTCTAAATATTCCTTTATATGTGGTTCAGAGTTCTGGGACAATCCCCTGAATCTGCTTGGTCCACTATTCTGTTTTGTTGCTGATGGAGCTTCTCATTGCACTTCTACCCTTTCTGCCTTCTTGTTTATTCTCCAGAGCTTTGATTTTGAGACAGGACTTCCATCATAGGAGAGTCAAGAACACAGGAAACTTGCCAAAGCTAATGTTGCATATCTTTTGAGACAAGACCATCAATTAAGCTACCTGAAAAGGACAATAATGCTGTTTGGTGCAGCCCAGGGAATTAAACCTAGCCACACTAGGCCAGCAAACCTAACCTGGATTCTGCCAAGTACTTTGAACTGGTTCATTCTGGTTCAGTCCCAACCTGAGACTTTGCATTTCTACCTGAGTCACTGGTGTTACTAGGATTGGGGTTACCCACTGAAGTAACTTATGGTGCACCCCCCACCCCACATGGAATTCCCCTCTACCAGACCATTGTCAAGTGCTATGGAATCGATTCTGATTCCTAGTGTCCCTGTATAGGGTTTCTGAGGAATGATTGCTGGGTTTGAACCATGGGATCTTGTGCTTAGCAGTCTACTGCTTATCCTACAGTGCCACAACAGGACTCCTAGTCAGTAAGGTTTATTAATTTCAATCATAGAATATGTGATAAATATGCCTGTAAGTTGCTTAAATGTAATTTTTTTTTTTTTTTTAGATTATACGAACACTACAGAATTGCTTTGTAAAATATTTCTACATTAACTTGTTGTTAAGTGCCATCCAGTCAGTACCAAGTCATAGCAATCTGGTGTAGGGTTACCCCGGAGTGGCTTGCTTTAAATTACCAACCTTGTGGTTAACAGTGCAGTGCTTATCCTACAGTCCTACACCAGGACTCATACAGTGAATTACAAGTATTATTAACCACAACATTATTCATAAATGAAAAGCCTTTTATTTTTGTATTTCATCTCCCCAAAAGTTATTGATACAAGTTCAGAAATACTAATTACTACCAAATTGTGGACTCCTGATGTGGTGCTATAGGATAAGCACTAGAGTGTGAACCACAAGGTTGTCAGTTCAAACTCACCAGGTGCTCCTTGGGAACCCTGTACAGGGTGGCTATGAGTTGGAATTGACTCAGTGGCACTTAACACCAACACCACTACAATATTGTAGCCAAAACACCAGGAGAAAACCAAAATCCACAGAATCAGCAATTATAAGACCGCTGGCAGCAATGAAAACAATTCATGCTTATATGCAAATGAAACCATGTGGTTCGAAGCATCGTTGTAATTGGATAATAATGACAGCTTTGACCAGAGCACATTCGATAGTTCAAAAAGTAAATTATTGTAGTTTTAGCCATGTAGGTATATTGATACATGTAAACCAGGCTTACAAAAGTGTTTGGTGTTATGACTAACTGTTGTTGTTGTTGTTATATGCCGTGGAGTTGGTTCCGACTCATAGTGACCCTGTATAGAGTTTCTGAGGCTGTAAATTTTTACGGAAGCAGAAAGCCTCAACTTTCTCCTACGGAGCAGCTGTAGTTTCAAACTGCTGACCGTGAGGTTCACAGCCCGATTTGTAACTATGCTACCAGAGCTCCTTTATGACTAACTGGTGGGATACATTTATAACAAAATCATTTCTACTGATTTTGCACAGAATCAAAGGGGAAAATAAGCAATTAAATAAAAATTATTTAAGTTTTCACTACCCCCACTGTGGTAGTTAGAATAATGCCTTCCAAAGCTGTCCATGCCTTAATCCCTAAACTTTGTGAATATGTTGCTTTATTTTTAACCTCTAGTCACTTTATTATTTATTTTTTACATTTATAAAACAAAAAATATATATTAATTAAAATGCCCTAAGGCCACATTCTGCCAGTCAGCCTCCTGCTCGCAGGTACACAGCCTTTCACAGTCTACAGGCCTAGTTTGGAAGTCTGTGGTTAAATGTATATATATTTATAATTGTTATCACCCTGGTTATCAGCAAAAATATTTAACTTTGAAAAAAAATTTATAGACAGACGTTTTGACAGTGTCGTCTACAGTAGTATGTTGTTGTTGTTAAGTGTCGTTGAGTCGGTTCTAACCTGTAACGACCCTGTGTAGTGTTTCCAAGGAGTGGTTGGTGAGCTTGAACCACCGACCTTGTGTTTCAAAGCAGTTTTGCAGTCCAGTGCATTAACCCACAGCGCCACACCAGGACTCCTCATATCCCCTCTAAATCCCCCTAGTGACACTGCTAACCCTATTATTGATATACTGAATCAGATGAGAATCATCTGGGGATCTTGTTAAAAATGTAGACTGAACTGGTTGGAAGCCCTGGGTCTGCCTAAACTGTCTTTCTTATATTCATAAACTGTGACCAATTAAGTTTTCACAAATGAACGCTAGAGCAGGAAGAAGGATTCAGTTCATTGCAAAGTTTGCTAAAAATTTCAAAGCTACCAAAGCACCACTATATTTTCCCAGTAACACAGTGAGAATATTTGGGACTGTTTCAAATTGGAAGCAATTGTCAAACATGGATCTCAGCCCCAAACCCTATAAGTCCAAGTTGTCCTGGTGCTAATTCACATCCTGATCAGTCAATGGAGACAACTCAAGATCCCACCTGGACCACCACTGCTTCCACCCCTCCAGTACCTGGAAGCCTCACAGCAATGTTGGCGCGTCCATGCAGGTTTGCCCTCCATTGCAGGGCTTCATGCTTCCAGACCACCCATTCTCTTATCCCTTGTTTTCCGGGTCCTGGTGTGACCCATTTTAGCCCATCTCAGCTTTTTGGAGGAGTAAACCAGCTTCCTCCAAGCTACTCTGGTCTCTCTAGGGCCAGTGAAGGCCTAGCAGAACATATCACCTGGGGTGTGGACCTGAAATTGGAAGGGGTTGGACATTTGCAGTCCTTTTTACCTGCAGTGTTCTTCCTCTTGGGTTCTTCTGGTACTTTCCATGTTGCCTGCAAAAAAAATGACACCAACCATCCCTCCCATAGCATTTTCTACTTCTCATCTGGGTTTGAGAATGCATTATAGTGACCATCCAGAACTCAGACACCAGACTCACAGTTATGGGTTTTATTAGGGGCATTGTTGTTGTTGTTAAATGCTTTCGAGTTGGTTTTGAATCATAGTGACCCAGTATAGGTTTCTGAGGAGCAACTGGTGAGCTTGAACCGCTGATTGTGCGGTTCAAACTGACCTTGAAGTCCAGCACATTAGGGACATTGTTGTTGTTGTTTAATGCTGTTGAGTCAATTCTGACCCATAGCAACCCTGTATAGGGTTTCCGAGGAGCAGCTGGTGAGCTTGAACCACCAACATTACAGTTCAAACAGCTTTACAGTCTGGCACATTAACCCATAGCGCCACACCAGGACTCTATTAGGGACATTAATAGGTTACAATTCAGGGATTAGAAATACTTAGGACATAGTTCTTTCAGTCAGGACAGCCTCTTCCCAGCAAAGTCTGCAGGTAGGTCATTCTCTGGTCCTTGGCCTCAGTCACAGTCCCGTTGGTTTCTGCCCTGTTCCAGTAATATCACATAGCTTTTTAAGGGATGCTGATAAATGCTGTAAAACACTCCACGCTGCTTCGGCCTTAATAAAAATACACTTGGCTCTGGCTCCATTGGCCAACAAATCTAGCTCCCTGAGTAAGTTCCTGGAGGCATCCCTTTCTACAAGCTAGCTTCCTGCCTGAAGACACTAAGCTTTACTTGTTTCGTGGACCTGTAAGCTCACTGCTCTGCCTTGTGCTCTAGCTCTTGGTTCTGCTGCTGTTCCTTTAATGTCACCGCTTTCTCTTCTGTCAAGGAAGTGCCATACCCAGGGATCTCAGGGTCCAAATGACATGCTTCTCTCCTGGCTCTCCTTACTTGACTGTAGTAAGAGTCCCCCTTCTGCTTCTGGGATGGCTCATTTTATACCCACATTAGAGTTCCAAGTTTTCACAATTAGCCCCATTAACAATCACTTACAACTGACTCATATACTCCACCAACATCTTCCCCCACCTTCTTTACCCAGATCTAGCAG
>NW_006408540.1:23586891-23592322 GCF_000296735.1 Chrysochloris asiatica | reverse complement strand
CTTCGGACATATTGTCAGGAGGGACCAGTCTCTGGAGAAGGATATCATGTTTGGTAAGGTGGAGGGTCCCAGAAAAAGAGGAAGACCCCCAGTGATATGGATTGACAAAGTGGCAGTATCAATGGGCTCAAGCATGGCAACAGTAGTGAAGTTGGCCCAGGATCAGGCAGTGTTTCGTTCTGCTGTGCATAAGGTCGCTATGAGTTGGTACTGACTCGATGGCACCTAACAACAACAACTGGCTAGAAAAGACATGAAATAATTCATTGTTCCCACTGCCCAGAATTATTACCAAAGTATAAACAGTTGCAGGTTCTCATACCACAAGTTCTGGGGCAATAAATGGAGGAGATGCTTTCAGAAAGAGATACAGTATATACTACCTGGATCAGGTAAAGCAAGGTATTAGCGCTGCAGCAAATGGAGGTTCCAATGGCGTTGCTGTGTTAATTCACAGCACAGTAATGGGTGCTCAAAATGGCAACCTCATCCGTCATCAATAATGAATGATGTCTAGATATACTACCAACGAAAATATGGATGTACAGCATTTTCATAAAGAGTTCCATAAGAATAGCTAAAATAGAATAAAATTTGCAGTTTTAGAGAAAGTTTACCTGTAAAATTCAGTTATATGGAACACCTTATTTCAGGATGATGCCAGGTAAAGACCTAATCAATTTCAGATGAATTGTTTGGCTAAAAGTCTTCCAGCCTTATGCATGCTTCTATTCCAGCTCAGAAGAATGATAGCAAAGATTTAAAAATGAAGTAATCTGCATCTACATAAGAAGGTGTGGCAGATGCTGGTAGCTGAGTCCCCAACAGCTACTCCACTCCCCATTCTTCCTGATGCCTTTAATGGGGTTACTTCTCATAGATGAGGATAAAACATTTTGGGGTGGCCTCCCATGCAGTTAGGGCTGGTGGACATGTAGCCAATTTATGTCTAATGAGATGTAAGGGAAACATTTTTCCTCCTAGATAAAAGAAGATTGAACCCAATGGAGACGTGCCAGGAAAGTTCTTTCACCACCCTTGTCACCACCTTTATTCCTGCTCCTGCCTTTGTATGGAACTGTGATTCCATCTACTGTAGTCATCTTGCAGTCCTGAAGGAACATGCCAACTCTATGTTAGGAGGGCAGAGGAAAGAAATGAAGAGGTTAAAGAGCTGAACAGAAAATTTCAAAGGGCAGCTTTGAATACTTAGAATACTTTGAGTACAAAGTCAAGTATCATAATGAAATGTTCAAAGACCTTGAATTAGAAAACCAAAAAGCAAGAACATGGTCAGCATTCCTCAAGCTGAAATAACCAAAGGAAAAATTTTAACTTGAAATATTGAAGGAGTCTATGACAAAATATCGAATGATGCAGAAAGCATCAAAAGAAGATAGAAGGCACACACAGAGTCGCTGTTCCAAAAAGAAATGGTCGATGTTCAGCCATTTCAAGAGGCAGCATATGATCAAGACTCAATGGTACTGAAGGAAGAAGCCCAAGCTACACTGAAGGTATTGGTAAAAAAAACCAAGGCTTCAGGAATTAACAAATTAGAATTCTTTCAACAAACTGAGGCAGCACTGGAGGCATTCACTAATCTATGCTAAGAAATTGGAAAGACCTGACCAAATGATTGGAAGAGATCCATATTTGTGCTCATTTCAAAGAGAGGTGACCGAACGGAATGCAGAAATCATTGTTGCTGTTGTTGAGTGCTGTCGAGTCAGTTCTGATTCATAGCAACACTGTATAAGGTTTCCAAGAAGCAGCTGATGGGTTTGAACTGCCAATCTTGTGGTTTGCATTCCAGTGCTATCCTACAATGCCACACCAGAAATCATAGAACAATATTAATATCACATGCAAGTAAAATTTTGCTGAAGATAATTTAAAAATGGCTGCAATAGTACATCAACAGAGAATTGCCAGAAATTTAAGCTGGATTTAGAAGAGGACATGGAACTAGGGATATTATTGTTAGCTCAGATGAGTCTTGGTTGAAAGTACAGAATACCAGAAAGATGTTTACTGATACTTTATTGACTATGCAAAGGTTTTGACTGTGTGGATCTTGACAAACTACGGATAACATTGCAAAGAAGGGATATTCCAAAACACTTAATTGTGCTCACGAGTGACCTGTAAACAGACCATGAGGCAGTTGTTTGAACAGAACAAGGGGATGCTGATTGTTGTAAAATCAGGAAAGTTGTGTTCTAAGGTTGTATTCTTTCACCATACTCATTTAATCTGTATGCTGAGCAAATAATCCGAGAAGTTGAATTATATAACAAAGAACATGGCATCAGGACTGGAGGAGGATTTATTAACAACCTGCAATATGCAGATGACATAATGCTTGCTGGAAGCAAAGAGGACTTAAAATACTTACTGAAGAAAATCAGTCTTCAGTACAGGTTGCACCTCGATGTAAAGAAGACAAAAATCCTCACCATTGGATGAACAAATGACATCATGATAAATGCAGGGAAGATTGAAGTTCTCACACTTCATTTTGCTTGGATCCACCATCAGCACTCATGGAAGCACCAGTCAAGAAATCAAATGATGAAGTGCATTAGGCAAGTCTGTTGCACAAGATTTTTAAAGTGTTCATGAGCGAAGATATTAGTTTGAGGACTAATGTGCACCTGACCCAAGCTGTGGTATTTTCAGTGTGGCAGTGTAGGATAAGCACTTGACTGCAAGGTTGGTTGGAACCTCAAGGTTGGCGGTTCAAATTCACCAGCTGCTCCTTGGAAACCCTATGCAGGTTCGCTATGAGTCAGAATCAACTCAATGGCACTTAACAACAGCAACATATGTATATGAAAGTTGGACAATGAATAAGAAAGTCCATGGATGATGAATTTGAATTATGGCGTTGGAGAAGAATATTGAAAGTACCGTGGACTACTAGAAGAACAAACAAATCTGTGTTGAAAGAAGTATAGGCAGAATGTTCCTTAGCAGTCAGCATGGTCTATCTCGTACTTTGGACATATTATCAGGAGGTCCCATTCCCTGGAGAAGGATGTTTGATAAAGTGGAGGGTCCAAGTAAAAAAAGGAAGACACCTGACTAGATGAATTGACATAGTGGCAGCAGAAATGGACTCAAGCTTAGTAACAATTGTGAGGATGGTATAGGACTGGGCAGTCTTGTTCTGTTGTGTATGGGGTCACTCTGAATTGGAAGTTACTTGATGGCACCTAACAACAATAACGTGATGCTCTTGTGAGAAAAATGTGTGGAAATCAGCTTCCATAAAAATTTAGAGCCATGGAAACCCTAATAGGGTGATAAGCACTGGGCTGTGAACCCTCAAGTTCTGTGTTTCGAGGAAGATGAGGCTTTCTGCTTCTGCCAAGATTGAAAAAGCCTCAGAAACCCTCTGCATTAAGAGTCGGAATGGTCTCAAATGCATAACACAAACAACTCTGCCCTATAGACTCCTAACAGGAATCAAAATTGACTTGATGGCAGTGAGTTTTTTTGGGTCTGATATTCAAGATGGTGTTCTAATAGGTCATACATATTTACTTATATATTATATTATATACTAATAGGTCATACATATATACCTTCCAATAATTCTACTAGTATCAGGTAGTGTAATAGCTAGTCTTCATTGTGGTCCCCAATGATTTCCATCTCCTTACAGTGTACCTAGCTTGTGTGACATGTCATATTGTCGAAGGGATGATATGCCACTTCTGAGGTGAGACTATCAAAAACTGCAGCTTCCACTTTGGTGAGGAGCTGAGGACTCCATCCAGCAGCCAGCCAGAAGTCAAGACCTGTCATCAATCCAGGAATGAACTTGCTTAATGAGTTCAGCCTTGACTATCAGCTTGTCTGCAGCCTCATGAGTGAACCTGAGACAGACTACCAAGCTAAGCTTCTCCTGGAATCTTGACTCACAGAAACTGTGGGATAACAAATGTTTATTGTTTGAAACTTCTAGATAGGGAGATAAATTGTTACCGACAATTATTATTACTACTGTTACAGATGAAGAAATGAGGCACAAAATAAGTAACTTCCACAAGTTTATACAGATATTAGGGGGTGGAATTAGGGTGCAAATGCCAACCAGTTTGACTAAAGAATCCATGTCTGTAACCTCTACACTTGATTGGCTCTTTGCTTTTTTTTCTTTCCGTTTTATTGTGATGAAATATATATTACACAAAATTTGCATTGTAACCATTTTTTAAGTCTACAACTCAGTGGCATTCATTACAATTCATGCCCTGGATCAAAAGGTTGCTTTGAATGGCAATGCCTGAAGACCAGTTGCTCCTTAGAAACCCTATATAGTGTTGCTATGAGTTGGAACCCATTTGATGGCACTTAACAACAACACCAAATATTATGTACCATCCATCTCCAAAAGTTTTTCATCACCTTTAACAGAAACTCATACCCTGTAAGTAATAACTCTCTGTCCTGCCCCTTTCCCAACCCCTGGTAACCACCGATCAATTTCGGTAACTATACATTTGCCTGTGTTACATATTTGATATATGTGTAAGTGGGATTGTACAATATTTGTCCTTTTGCAACTGACTTATACCACTTGGTATGTTTTCAAGGTTCATTCGTGTGGTAGCATGTATATGAGTATCATTTCTCATTGCCTGGTGGTACAGTGGTTAATGTATTCAACTAAAAGTCAGTGGTTACAACTCACTAAGCACACAGTAAGAGAAAGCTGTGGCAATCTCCTTCTGTAAAGATTTACAGTCTTAGCGATAGTTCTTCTCTGTCCTTTGTGGCCACTCGAAGTTGCAATTGACTAGATAATAGTAAGTTTGATTTTTCAGTATTGGTATAAATGCATCCCATTTTGTTTATCCATTCATCTGTTGATGGATTCTTGAGTTGTTTCCACCTATTGGCTATTGTGAATAGTGGTACAACGAACATTGGTGTTCACAGAACTGTGAGCCTCAACTTTCAATTCTTTTGGGTATGTGTATATGCCTAGGAGTGGAAATGCTGGGTCCCATGGAGTGCAGTGGCTCTCTAGGATAAACACTGGACTTCAAACCATGAGGCTGGCTATTTGAGTCCACCAGCTGCTCTGTGGGAGTAAGATGAGGTTTTCTCCTCCTGCAAAGATTTACAGCTTCAGAAACCATATACAGGGTTGTTATGAGCTGGAACAAACTCCATGGTACTTAACAACACCAGCAATAACAACATGGCCATCCTATATTAACTTGCTTTTTGGTATTTTTGCAGAAATGTACTATTGATAATTCTCAGTGTGGGAGAAGTGGCGTAAGTCTGTCAATACCATGGGAGGAAGATATGTTCTGTTGCTCACGGTGGGCCAGCAATGCTATCTTTCTACATTAAGGACACTGTGTCCATAGGACTCACGGTGTGTGGCGCTGTAAGATAATGCACTGGACCA
>NW_006408540.1:23584827-23585976 GCF_000296735.1 Chrysochloris asiatica | reverse complement strand
ATGGCACTTCACAACAACAACAACAACCATGTACATTGTTTCTTTTTACCCTTACTTCTTCTGTCACATGAACAAAATAAAGTGGTCTGGAATTTTCATTCTTTACTTGTTATCCAAAATTTGTTATGATTCACAGAGTCAAAAGTCTTTTCATAGTCAGTAAAATACAGGCAAACATCTTTCTGGTATTCTCTGTTTTAAGTCAAGATCCATCTGACATCTAATGATACCCTTTATTCTATGTTTTGAATTTGGCTTGAATTTCTGGCAATTCCCTGTTGGAACCTTTACATCTCTACATAAAGAATAGTATTGCCTTCTATTTTCACCAGCCACGCTCTACTCTGGAATGCAGAGAACCTTTCCATACATCGTTACATTGGATTTTCACAACAACCTCATCAAGTTGGGCAGTTCATATCCTAAAAGAGGCTTTAGAGAGGCTTCAGGATTTCTTCAAGGTGGTCACTGCTGATTCCTCACGGTTCCATACCAGGTTTTATATTCAGACCTTATGACCCTAACCCTAATACTTGTTAAATTATGGTTCCTGGCTTTGTCCATTACCATCTTCTTTCAAGAAAATTTCAGGACATTAAAAAAAAAGATATTGAGGAATACCCAATTAGCAACATTGAACTATCTAATAGCTTAGAGTTGACAATAATGATAATGATCAACCAAACAAACAAACAATTTTTGTTGAGTTGATTCTAACTTAGAGCAAATTTATGGGACATAATAAAACTGCCCCATAGTGTTTCCAAGGCTGAAATTATTACAGAAGTGACTGCCCCATCTTTCTCCTGGGAGTGTCTGGTGGATTCCATCTGCAGACCTTTGAATGATTAACCCATCTTGTAACAACTGTGCCATCAAGACTCCAAATAATAATAATAATGTTGTTGTTGTTGTTGAGTGCTGTTGAGTTGGTTCCTACTCAAGGCAACACGGTATAGGGTTTCTAAGAAATGACTGGTGGGTTTGAATAATCAACCTTGCAGTTAGCAAGTTGAGTGCTTATCTTATGACACCACACCAGGACTCGAGTAATAGTAGTGGTGGTGTGCCGTGGAATAGGTTCCGACTCATAGTGACCCTGTACAGGGTTTCTGAGGCTGTAAATCTTTACAGGAGTAGAAAGCCGCA
>NW_006408540.1:23572486-23577042 GCF_000296735.1 Chrysochloris asiatica | reverse complement strand
CAGTTCTGTCAGGTGTCCATGGCTGCTCTAATCCTTCTCCCACTTTGTCTTGCCCATGATGGTGTCTCTGGGAGAGCTGAGTGTCTTGGATTAGAAGTACTAGATTTCTTCGTTCTACAGATTCCCCTAGCTGTAAGCCTTCCAACCTTCTAAATATTCCTTTATATGTGGTTCAGAGTTCTGGGACCATCCCCTGAGCTTGCTTGGTGTCTGGTATTCTGTGTTGTTGCTGATGGAGCTTCTCAATGCACTTCTACCCAATCTGCCATCTTTTTTGTTCTCCAGAGTTTTCGATAGTTTTTGTACTGAATTACCAAACCCAGCAGAGAAGTAGAGAGTGGCGTGAGAGTCAGTTGGTGTTAGAATTACTAAAGAAGGTAGGAGGGTGGAGGTATGTCTGATGTGTGCTCCATAGGAATTGACCTTGAACTCAATGCCTAGCCTATTGTCAATGACTAACTCCAGGTAAATGCTAAGTAAAAGGCAGTCATTATGGTCATCCTTTTACCCACGTCTACGTATCAAGTGTTGTTGTTGTTATGTGCCGTGGAGTCGGTTCCGACTCAAAGTGATCCTGTAGAGGTTTTCTGAGGCTTCAAATCTTTATGGGAGCAGAAAGTCTAGTCTTTCTCCCTTGGAACAGCTGGTAGTTTTGAACTGCTGACCTTAAGGTTCGCAGCCCGATTCATAACCATGTTACCATGTTACCATGTTACCAGAGCTCCTTTACGTATCAAGGGAGTCAGGGCCAAATTATACTCTGCAGACTTAGTGGACCCAAGGTAACAAGTGTGAAGCAATGCCTGAAAACCTATGTAAAAATCCAAGAAAAGATCAATAATGAAATTACAGTTTAATTACACTCAGACCCACTTGCCTGAAAAAAAAAAAAATGCTAAAGAAAGAAATAGGAATGATCATGTCTCTTCAATTTGAACTGAATAAATGTTCTGTCTTCCCCATAACATTTCTAAGGTGTTGTCCCTGGAAAGATCCTTTGATGACATTTTCAGGTGACTTTGGGAGTGTGAATTAGTGAGTACATTCTTGATGTATTTTGCTATCGCCTGTTCTTCTTGTTAGCTGCCATTGAATCAGGCAACCCCACGTAGAACAGAAGTAAATATTGCCCAGTTGTGAAACATCTTCATGATTGGTGGTATGCTCAAGGCAATTGTTTTAGCCACTATGTATTTTGAGTGCTTTCCAACCTAGGGGGCTTCCTTTCTAGCACACTATAATTGATTAATTTTCACAAGTAGATCACCAGGCCTTTCTTTCTAGTCTTTCTTAGTCTGGAAGCTTTGCTGAAAGCAGTGTACCATGAGTGACCCTGCTGGTATTTAAACTACTAATGTGGCATAGCTTCCTGCCTCATAGCCACATACAAGCCGTCATAGTAGAACAGAGTGACCAGTGGTGGATATTGTTTATAGACCATGGGAATTGATGGGTGTTAAAGGGTATAAATTCACTCTTACACGTCTTGCCTTTCTATGGGATTCAGATAACTTTTTGTAAATCTAGTTATGCTATTTGCAACAATTGCACCTTAAAAGTGGAAAAGATTCTTACATACAAGCACACACTCAACCGAGGGTAAGCACAGACTTTCCTGATAGAAACCAGCCTGGGAAAGCATAATGAGCCCTCCTTGGTGGTGCTGTAGCATATAAGCACTGGACTGTTAACCTCAAGTTTGGCAGTTCAAACCCACCCAAGGATTTTTTTTTTTTTAAGATTTATAATCTCAGAAAACCTATGCAGAGCCGCTATGAGTTAGAACTGACTCTCTGGCCTTGAGTCTGGCTTGGAGCTGGGAGAGATCATGCATAGTTCAGTTGTGTCAACCCAACTATCTTCTCTGAAACCCTAAGTTCTTCACAGACTAGTTTGAGTCTTGTTTTTTCTTCTTTCCTAGTTAATATTTGGGGATGAGAATAAGAACTGAAATGAATAGAAAATAGGTAATGTAAATAACTGGATCACCCACCTTTGAATACTTAGGAGTTAGCTATAAATACTGTTTCATAATTATGTAGACACATCTGAGTGATTTATACCAGCAGTCTGTGAAATGTGACAGGAGAGATGTTCCCTGCACCTGTTTTGCTTCCTCTTTTGGATTTGGCTCTGTTAATAATAAAGTTTATGAAACTCAAAAGAATTTCCACTGACAAAATCACAGGAGGCACAAATGCCTTGGAGAGGGGCACATTTTAAGAGGTTGAATCCACATTTGAAAGGAATCTCTGTTAGATCAGACCATTTCGTAGACAAGTACACTACTGAGAGTTGCTGTAACTGAGCCTGGGAATCTTGAGGTGAAAAAATTCCCTACATAAGAAATCAGTATGGTTCAGTAGACAATCTACTAAAGAGTTTAACAAACCCACCTCTCCCTAGCAAGTAGCTTGGAAGGAGTTATTTTTGAAATCACAGGAATGTTTTGATGTTTTGAGTGCTGACTCTATGTTTTTATAAAGTGACCTGAGACAAAAATCTGACCAAGAAAAAAGTCTTCATGTTTGATGGAAGATTACTCAGTCATGTGGGAACAAACACTTGAGGAAGCAGAACTCCTTCTATTTTTTTGTTGCATTCCATGTTTCTTCCCAGCTTGTGTGCAGCTCTTGACCTCCACTGAGATGACCAAATACCTCCCTGTTCATTCCATTCATTCATTATATATTACACACCTCTCCTCATTTCCACTGGGCAGCATGCTGGCTGATGGCTGAATCAAGGTGGAGACCAGTGGCCATGGAGTCGATCCCAGCTCATGTGTTTCAGAGTAGAGCTGTGGTCCCTAGGTTTTTCAATGGCTGACTTTTCAGAAGGAGATTGTCAGGTCTTTCTTCCAAGGCACCGCTAGGTGAACTTGAACCACCAACCTTTAGGTTAGCAGCTGGAATGTTCATTGTTTTCACCACCCAAGGATTCCAGAGAGAAGAGAGCCAGCCAGTGGGAATACACACCTTGAACTCTGCCAACCGTGTCTGAAGGAACATGGGAAACCTTATTGTAATCCAGATTAGCATCACCAGTCAAGGAAGGGGCCTGAACTACACCAAAAGGTTAAAACACCCCAATCTTAACTAAGGATCTGGCCTCACAGAAAAACCAGTAGTGGAATTCAATTCTCAAAATGTCATTAAAATATGGCTCTCAAGATATAGGGATTATTTTGCGTTATTTGGGTAGGTCTGAAATTCCAGGGAAAGGCAGAGGGAGATTTCTGATGGAGAGAAGAAAAGACACAAGTAAACCAGTAGCCATTGAGGAGATTTTGACTCATGGTGGCACAATATGTGTTGGGGTAGAATTCTGCTACATGTGGTTTTGGATGGCTGATTTTTTCTGGAAATAGATGGCCAGGTTTTGTTTCCTTGGCACTTTTAGGTGGATTCAATCCTCCAACTTTTCAATAACCAGCTGAGCACTTGAGCAGTTTATACCACCCAGGAACTTCTGAAGATGAAAAGCCATGAAGAAGAGGAACAAGTGATGTGGCCAATCTCAAAGATTGAGACTGGAGTGCTGCAGTCACCAGAAGTTGAAGAGGCAAGGAATGATTGTTGCTGGCACCTTGATTTGGATTTCTGGCTTCTAGAAGTGTGAAAGGCTAAATTTGTGTTGTTTCTAACTGCCATATTTGTGGTAATTTGTTATGGCAACCTTAGGAAAGAGATACAGCCTGCATTTATCTGCATATGCTAAAATATAATGATAAAAAATTTCAGTTTTGGAGTGCTTAACCTCTCCCGTGAGTCCTATTTTAGGCATTGCTCTAAACAATTAATAACATTGTTATTAATTTGTTATTACTTGTTAACTTGGTTACTATTGTTACCATTCACTGCTTGGAGTCCTCAGCTGGTGAGACTCTGCTAACCAACCTTGAATAGAATAAGGTCAAGTGTCACTGAGTTGAGATTGAAGAGTTTAGAAAACTGGGTCTTGTAGACCCAAAGTCAGTTGTCCCTCCTCCCCAACCTTTAATCATTTCTTAAAGGAAGACAGACAGGAAGGTGAGGTCAGAATTTCCATTAAATGTGGAAGATGTTAATTAGGGAAATAGGCAAAGAAGATTGTCTCATTACCTGGCAAATTGATTTTAGTTTAACAGCAACTTGGTGGCATAATATAAAAAAAAAATCATGACAATGTGTAGTTTAATACCTTCTCTGCAGGAATGTGACAAGTGTCACAGTGAAGACTGCACATCATTTGGAAATTAAATGACACTTGTATATGGAAATATTGAATTACAAGTTAGAGACTTTGCTTGACATGGAGAAGTGAATAAAGTGTCCAAGGGTTTATTTGCAAGTGATTTGTGGTGAATAATTACAGACCTAAGTTTGCTTTCTGTTTATGTGTATGCATGTTTGTTGGGGTGGGAGGAGGTGGTGGCAGTGTCTGGATCCTGCATCTGGCTAGTCATCCAGACCTCAGCCAATGGCTGGCTTTACCGCTTGCTGATCCTGGGGGTAGTGATCCTATGCAGTATTTTCCTTTTGTGACTAACTAATTTCACTCAACATAATGTCCTC
>NW_006408540.1:23568548-23571283 GCF_000296735.1 Chrysochloris asiatica | reverse complement strand
TTTCCTTTCCATATAAAGTTTGTAATTATTCTTTCCATCTCTTTGAAGAATGTTGTTGAAAGTTTCTGAGATTTTTTTGTTTTGTTTTGTTCTCCTAACAGAGGGGAAAGAGAAATGGGAAGCAGTAAATTTCTGCCCAGAGTGCCATGTATTACTTCTGCTACAATAGATTGGTTGGGAGTGTGTCGTATGGTCAGATTTGATGTCAGTGGTAATGTAACTCCTCCCAGGAGGGACAGATAGTATCTGAGATGATAACACAGTCTTCCACAGGAATTTTCCTAGAAGATTCCAGACAAGAAGGGACTCATGCTCTAGTTGTTTCACGTGTTCTTGGGCATTTTAGAGGTTTCTGTGAGCGACTCATATATAAAGCTGTCATAGTCCTCTCCAATGATCATGTTTGAGGTTTTCTGAGCTGTTTGAAGGAAACCTGACTTATCCTATTGTATCTTAAAAACAAGAAGTGGTTCTTTCTGGCTCTGTACAGAAGGGATGAAAAGTCTCCCGTTATTGTAAGAATGAGCATTGGTAGCTTCACCAGTACTGGAGAGGCTATCCCATTGTCCACTTAGAAGAGCTAGAATCCTGTTCTCTGAGTGGAGGTAAATAACAGATGGTGTTTGAAGCCTCCCCTCAGGACACCAGGGAGCTCATGCAGAAGAAAATTGTATTTCTGATTTTTATTTCTAAGTTATTTTCTCTCCACCCATTAAAACTCTCTACTTTCTTATGAATTCCTGGTGTTGCACTATAAGATAAGCACTGGACTGGTAGTTGCAAGTTCAGTAGTTCAAACCCATCAGCTATACAGTGTTGCTATGAATCAGAATCAGCTTAACATCACACAACAAGATGCAAAATGAAATAGATTATGTCTTAAAATTTTGAGATAAGAACTTTGGTTCTAGAGCCCATGTGGTACAAGTTCTGTGTCTTACTGCATGAGAGAGTGAGGAATAATAGCTTTCTGATAAAAGAAACCTGTCCACAGAGATGATTTTTTTACAAAGCCTATTTTTGTTGTTGTTGTTGGCAAATCAAAGATGAAAATTACATTGAAAGGTCATGGAATTAATCTTTCTCTGAATAATGACGGTAAAGATGCAATTAAAAAGACAGATTTATACCTGGAAATACATCTATTGAAGGTACCATGGTTCTTATTTGAGTGTTAGGTAACTGGTCTCACATAAAAACAGTCCTGATTTAAAAAGCTGAGAGTTGTGGTTGTTTCAGGTCAGAGTTGCTGGTCACCCAGAGACGGCTGAGTTCTGTTCCACAGGAAGCTCAAATTAATCAGGATGAGCAAAAATAGAAGCAGAGATGCTCTTGTTCATTCCCACTTTATCACAATTTTATAAATTGTCAATTCTAACTGTAATAAACATAATATTTTTTCATTGCTGTAACTAGATCTGGTCCATTCCCCTCTTTTCCCCCTGTAAACTTCTATAATTATTCAGTGCTTTGAGTGATAGGAACAGGCAGAGCGGGAAAAGCTTCCTTTCTCCAAATGACTATATGGAATTTTCTGGAATAGATAAAAGGGAATGTTTAATCTTTGGAAATCAGCTACTCAAATGTAAACATAAGACATGGTTCTATTTGTCACATGATTACAAAAATCAAAGTTAACTTGGTCCTCAAAGATTAAGGAAGGTTTCGTGTAGCCTGCCATTACCAACCCTAGTACTTGACTGTAAGATAATAGCAAAGTTCTATGAAGTTTTGTTTAAATACTGTTTTGGGCCCACATTCAACTAAGAAAAAAGAAGAATGAGTGGAAGATTTGTGTCATCTCATTTTTATCCTTTTTTATCAGGAAAACAAGAGCTGCCCATTCTGCTTTTATCTCATTGACCAGAACTTGGTTCCAGGACCATTCTAAACTGCACAGAGTTTGGGGTGTGTGTGTGAATATTTGTAACTGGCACATTGCCTCCCTAAGCATTATGTGTTCTGTACATAAGAACAGAGGGTGAAAGGATATGGACAGCTTCTAAAGAGCCCTGGTGTGGCGCTGTGGGCTAATATGCAGATTGCAAAGTCATTTGAACCATAAGGCTGGTGGTTCAAGTTCACCAGATGTTCCTTGGAAACCCTATACAGGGTCGCTATGGGTTGGAATTGACTCAATGACACTTAACAACATTATTCATGAAGGAACCCTGGTAGCATAGTGGATTACAAGCTGGGGTGCTAACTGCAAAGTCAGTAATTCTAGTCTACCAGTAGTTACATGGGAGAAAGACAAGGCTTTCTGCTCCTGTAGAGATTTTGAGCCTCTGAAACTCTAGACAGGCTTGTTATGAGTGGGAACCGATTTGGTGGTTCACAACCACCACCTCCATCACCACTATTTATGAAGCACTTCTGGTGGTGCAGTGATTAACTGCTCAGACACTCACTCAAATTTTGAATATTCAAAACCACTCGGTGTTCTATAGGAGAAAGATGTCGCAGTCTGCTTTCACAAAGATTTACAACTGTGGAAACCCTATGGGGCAGTTCTACTCCTGGAGTTGCTATGAGTCAGAATCAATGGGATGGGTTTTGGTCCTACTACTCATGATTTCATCAGTGAAGACAAGGCCAGGGGCAGACTGTGGAACAGACCATCAATTACTGATATGCAAATTCAAACTGAAACTGAGGAAAATGAAAACAAGTCCACGAGAGCCAAAATATGATCTTGAATTTATCCCTCCTGAATTTAGAGACCATCTGAAGAA
>NW_006408540.1:23564582-23566653 GCF_000296735.1 Chrysochloris asiatica | reverse complement strand
GCATGGGGTCACTATGAGTCGGTTCGGACTCGATGGCACCTGACAACAACTCATGACTTCTTTCTTTTCTGACATAATATGTGTTGAAGTTGGTGAGTAGAAATGAAGAGTTGGTTGAGAATCTAGGGGAAAGGATAGAAAAAGGATGAAGGGGCGTCCAGAAAGAGGAATTGGTTTTAGAGGAATGGATCTCCTTCTGTTTTTAGTCAATTTCATTTATTTTTACTGCAAGTAAATTCTCATTACCCGTCTAATAGAGAAGAGAGGAGATAAGGATTCCTGTGGGGGAGGATCCAAGATGGTGGCCTAAGCAGATACATTATCCAGACAGTCTACCACAGTCTACCACAAAGACTGAAGAAAGCAAGTGAAATGGATACGCATAACAATGCTGGAACCCAGAGTTTCAAAGGAAACAATAAAGGTATAGATCAAATACTGATGAGAAAAATAGATTGAAAACCAAACCAAACAAAAAAAAACCAGTGAACAAGGGTCCGGTGAACTATCAAATGAGATAGCACCACCATTGCTTCCAATGATCCATTTGGAGCAGGAACCAGAAAACTGACTCCATTTGCCCAGTAGTGCACCCACAATCACCAAGTAATCAGCAACCAGACAAGGGTGACCTACCCCCTTACCTTGCACAACATCCCTGAGACCAAGAGGGAACAGTCCTCTTGCCCCTACTCACCTGGAGGTTGACCAACCCTGCCACCTCACATTCTGATCACCTCCTTTTGCTCTTTAAAAAAATTGTTTTCTGTTTAGTTCTTCTCTTCAGCCCCCATTTTCTTTTTTGTCCTTTTGTTTCTTCCTCTTCCCTTGTCCGTTTTCATTTATAGAATTCTATAGCATGGGCATTCCACCTCTTCCCCTGCCCTCACATTGTTGGCAGTGCTGGCCTTGCCCCTCCCTGGTTCCAGGTGTGTACTCATGCAGAATGGAGCAAGGAGTTCCTGCCCAGCCCTGGTGTTTCACCAGGATGGTGCTGTCTGGTTTCCTTTTTTTAAAAAGGTTTTCTTTCTTTTATCATCTTTATAGTTCTTCCCTCTTTCTCCCTTGTTTTTCTCTTCTTTATTTTTCTCTTATCCCCTCCATTTTTTTCCCCTCTTTTCTTTGACCCCAAGGAGAGGGTACCTCACTAGCTCAGGACCAGCATCACCTGCTCCTGCCCCTATGTGGATGGTGGTGTGCACTGCCCTGGCTTGAACTCCGCATTTCTGTGCAGTTGTATTTAGTAGCTAACACTTGTACCAGTTTTAATTTTTGTTTATTTCTTAGCTTTTCCCAATTTTCCACCTTGGCTTTTGTTTTTTGTTGGTTTCTTCTTCATTTCCCTAACTTTAATTTATATTTTGATTTGGCTGAGCAGGTGACCCCTGACTTCCTGGTCACCTCCACATTGAGTAGCACCCACCCTTAACTCTCTGCATTCAGCATTGTGTACTTCCATGGAGCAAGCACTGCATTTCTGCTACAGCTGGGGTTTTTGTTTGTTTTGCAGCTAGCACCAATACTGGGACACATTTTTTTTTCTCTCTTTTTTATTCTTAGATAACTAATTTCCTCCCTTTACTTTTCTTTTTTTCCTCTTTTGCTCCCCCCACCCCTTTTTTTTCTTTCTCCAGAAGTCGGCAGCCAACACCCATACCCACCACATCTGTCACCCAACCAACTGGGCAAGTGTCACTACCTGCTCCAGCCCTGCTGGATTGATGACAGACAGCAGCCAACACCCTCCCCACTATCTGCCCTCAGCTGCTCTGAATAATCAGGAATTAGAGACTTGTGCCCACATCTCACTCAGTACCAATCTACTCTGAGATGATGTGCACCTCAGTGCTGCCTAACTTAACCACCAGAGTCACATACCTACCCTGCTACCGGATATAAGAAAACAAAACAAAGTGAAAATGAGACTGAAGAAAATGAACACACAACTGGCACATTTATACAATTTAGCTACAATGTCAACAGGCAACTTCAAATCATACCAAATAACAGACAAGATGACTCAAACAAATGACCAAAATATGTTGTTGTTGTGACTAAATGCCTTCAAGTT
>NW_006408540.1:23562743-23563958 GCF_000296735.1 Chrysochloris asiatica | reverse complement strand
GGGGGGCAGGCTTGCAGGGTATATACCCTGTGGTTGGTTGATGATGCATGGAGGGGATTGTAACCATGGCAATGAAATGTAACCATGGCAATAAAACTAATGTTCTCCCATGTAAAATATCACATAATTCACAATAAAACATTAAAAAACAAAACAAAACAAAACCCAGCATTAAGAACCCAGAAGTAAATCCATTCATATACAGTCAATTGATCTTTGACAAAGAGCCCACACACATTAAGTGGGGAAGAGATAGTCTCTTCACAAATGGTGCTGGCAAAACTAGAAGCCCATTTGCAGAAGAATAAAACAAGACTCATATTTCATACCTTATACTAAAGCAAATCCAATGTGGATTAAAGATCAATCTATAAAGCCTAGACTTGTAAAGATCATCAATGAAAAAACAGGGACAAACTTAGGGGCTCTAATGCATAGTATAAATATACTATCAAACATTTAAAAAAACACAAACAGTAGACAATGAATACATGACTGGAGCCTTAAAATAATTAGACACTTTTGTGCATCAAAGGATTTCACCAAAAGAGTACAAAGGGAGTCCAAAGATTGGGAAATTTTTTTTTTTTTTTTTGCAATGATATATCAGACAAAGAACTAATATCTACATTTAATAGGAAACTACAATACCTCTGTAAGAAAAAAACACAAACAACCCAATTAAAATATATGCAAAGGACATGGACAGACACTTCACCAAAGAAGACACACAGGCAGTCAAAGAAAAAGAAATATTCATGATCATTTGCCATTGTTGTTGCTGTTGTTAAATCCCGTCAAATTAGTTCTGACCTATAGTAACACTGTATATGATTTCCGAGGAGCTTCTGGTGAGCTTGAACCGCCAACCTTGTGGATCAAACTGACTTTGCAGTCCAGTGCATTAACCCATAGTGCCACAGAGATGCAAATCAAAACAACAATGAGATATCATCTCACACCAGCATTAATATTGAAGTTCAAAAAAAACAGAAAACATCAAATGCTGGCGAGGGTGTGGAGAGACTGAAAGTCTCCTACATTGTTGGTGAGACTGCAAAATGGTTCACACAAAAAGTAATACTATGCAATAACAATATTCTTCATTGTTGAAGAATAACAATGAATCTGTGAAACATTTCATAACATGAATGAACCTGAAGGAAATTATGCTGAGTGAAAGTAGTCAATCACTGAAGGATAAATATAAATAAA
>NW_006408540.1:23557407-23562560 GCF_000296735.1 Chrysochloris asiatica | reverse complement strand
AAACATTTCATAACATGAATGAACCTGAAGGAAATTATGCTGAGTGAAAGTAGTCAATCACTGAAGGATAAATATAAATAAATGGGGTTATTATTGCAAAAATTTAATAAAAATTTTCATGTTAAAGCAAACATTCTTTGATGGTTACCATTGGTGGGAGGGAATGGAGAGTAATTCACTGCCTATAGGCTAGATACATGTTAAGAGGAGTCCTGGTGTGGCACTGTGGGTTAATGAGCTGGACTGCAAAGTCGCTTTGAGCTATAAGGTGGAGGTTCAAGCTCACCAACTGCTCCTCGAAAACCCTATACAGGGTCATTATGAGTCAGAACTGACTTGACAACATTTCATAACAGCAACAATCCCACACATTTATAAGTATTTGAAAGAGGATATTTGTATATGAGTATTTATCTTTCCTGCAAACACAACTCTGAATGTGGTGGAGCATATAGCAGGCAAAATGATGAAAACTTCTTAGATATTATCAAACATCTTAATGCAATGAGATGCTGGGCCCGGGGGCTCAGGATCGTAGTCTCAGGGGATACCATGGTCAATTGACATAACACAGTCCACAAAGACAACATTCTACAACCTACTTTGGTGAGTAGTATCTGGGGTCTTAAAAGCTCATGAGCAGTCATCTAAGGTACTCTGCATGTTTGCAAAAAAGAATGATGAGAATAAAAAAGTCTTGGAATCAATTAGTTCAATGGACTAATGAAGCACATGAGCATCAATCTCCATGACTTTGAGACTGAACTAAATGGTGCCCAACGATCACTACCAACTGCTTGAAAGGGGTCACATTAGAGGGTCCTGGATAGAGTGGGAGAAAATGTGCATCAAGACTCAATATTATTTTTAAAAAAGGAAAAGAAAAGAAAAATACTGGGCTTACAGGTCAGAAAGAGATTGGAGAAAACTGACACTATGGTCTTCTACCCTCATTCAAGTCTAGAAAGGAACTTAGACTCATGGCCCAATTTTCAACCAAGCAGTAAATAGGTAAATTGGGTGGTCAACAATGCTAGTAACATACACTCACCATGGAATGGCCAGTAATTCAAAATTAAAAGGGCAATAGTTTCCTAAGGATAAAGTTGAGAAGAGATGGGAAGGTGGGTGGAATGGCAATAGGAACCTCAGGGAAGAAGTCGGATAACTGCTGTTGCCAGGAGGGGATTGCAATCATTGAGATGAAATGAAGTGCATGATTTGTTGAATTTAACACTTAAAATACCTTCACTCCATGATAAGCATCACCAGTCTCAATGGAAAACTATTTAAAAGATCTGATTTTTCTCCTTCTAAGTCATGTCTTTGAGTTCTAGTCTGTTTCCATGGTAACCTAGTTGGAAGTTTCTGTGGCAACTAAGTGGTGAGAACTTGTCCCACTATAAGCAACCCTTACTATTGGAAAATTGCCAGTGGCTGATAATGTTTCATTTCTAAAAAGTCACAAAGCACCTCATTAGAGCTGAATTATACCCAAACTTTTCCTTAGTTTAGGCCCTCACAGTTCAGAGCTGGGGACAGTACTGTTCTCTACTTGTTTGGACACTACCCACTCCGCCTCTAGTTCAGATTCTTTATGCTGATATGACTGGAGTTCCAATTCCCTGATTCTTTGGGAACACAGATGGTTAATGGCTGCCAAACTGGTCATTGTAGGTGACCTTGTGTGCCCACTATAACCCAAGTTCTGTCACAACCTTGTGATTTATTGGCCATCAAGGCTATGCATTACCAGCTGATCTGTAACTATAAACGAATAAAGTTCTCTTCGTGCTCATAACCCACTTCTGCACAATAAGAACAGGAAGTTAAAGAGGAGGAATGAAACTTAAGAACACCAATTCTTCATTGCCTGATGTTCCGTTCTCTGGCAGTTCATTGTAGAGAACGGCCAGATCACAAGGCCAGTTGTAAGGCTACCTTGAAACCTATATTTCCTAAAAAATTGATTTGTAACAGACACCCAAGGGAATTTAAGAGAGTGACAGACAATAATTAGCCAACAATATCTCTTTCTGGATCTATTTCATTATTTATTCTTTTCTTGCAACTGTCAGAAGATTTTTGTGTGTGCATTCATTTAAAAGCATCGGCAGGAGTGAGGAGTAATCCATTTCTCAGTTTATCTTCCATGGTGGTCTCCCAGAAGAATTGTCCTTCGTGTCCTGGAGAGAAACAGACTTCAGGAATCAGCACATCAGTCATGAGATAAGAAGTCCCCTCATAAATATGTTTCAAATCCACCAACTGCTATATCCCTTCACCTTTCTCTTCTAGAGGAGCCCTGGTAGTATAATGGGTTATAGTTAGACTGCTAACCAGGTCAGCAGTTTGAATCTACTAATTGCTCCTTGGGAAAAAGATGAGACTTTCACTCCTGCAAAAATTTACAGCCTCAGAAACTCTATACAGGCACAACCACCATCACCATCCTCTTCCATCATCATCCTCTTTTAACCCCCTTTCTTTTCTTTCTTATGAAAAACTCTTCTTCCTCCTCCAGGGTTGACAGAGAGAGAAAGATGTCCCCTAGAGCTGGCATCCTGATTTTGGACTTCTAGATTCCTATACTATGAGAAAAATAAAATTCTGCTTGTTAAAACCATCTACTTGTGATATTTCTGTTATAGCAACACAAGATAACTAAGATTGGTAGGAAGTAGTAGTCACAGTAGATGGAAGAATATTCCCCAAAGTTTATATTCAATCCCTGAAACATTTATTGCTTTAAATGGCATAGACTTTTCACATGTGATTAAGTCAAGAATTTTGAGACTGGGAGATTATCTGAGATTATCTACGTGGGCCACCGATACAATGCATTCTAATAGCAGGGTAGCAAAGGAAGTTTACACACATGCAGAAGAGAAGGTGGTATAAAGACAGAGAAGAAAGAGATTTGAAGATTGGAGTGATGTGGCTGCAAACCAAGGAATGCTAGCAGGCACCAGTAGCTGGATGAGGCAAGGAATGGATTTCCCTCCAGATTACAGTCCTGCCAAAACCTTGATTTCTGTCCAGTGAGTCTGATTTTGGATTTCCTGCCTCCAGAACTGTGAGAGAAAAATATTTTGTTCTTTGAAGTTACCAAGATTGTGGTAATTTATTACAGCAGCCTTAGGAAACTAATGCAAAAGGGCTTTGGCATTTCTTTCAATTGCTCTCTGTGAGACACTGTGGAAGATGATACAATTTCTCCTAGGATAGTCACAGACCTAGCATTTATTAGTATCTTGATTGCTTGGTACTTGATTAGTAACTTGATTGTACTGAATAAAAAATAGTAATATAGCTTGTTCCCTGAGCTGCTGATAATTCTCTAATTTTATATTTGATGCAATTATTTTTTTCTTATGGATAGTAAAAATTCTTGAGTAGAGGTACCTAACAACAATGTACATATATGTGTGTGTATAAAGGATTCCTGGTGGTGCTGTGGGTTGGGTATTGAGCTGTTAATCTCAAGGTCAACAGTTCAAATCCACCAGCTGTTCCACGGAGAGAAAGATCAGATTGTCTACTTCCATAAAGAATGACAGTCTCAGAAACTCTATAGTGTCATTTTGAATCAGAACCAACTAGATGGCAGAGGGTTGATATGTATATATCATATATCTATGGAGTCCTGGTGTGGTGCTGTAGGACAAACACTGGACGGCAAGGTTGGTTGAATTACAAGGTCATTTGAACTGCAAAGTTGGTGA
The DNA here is from genome assembly GCF_000296735.1 of Chrysochloris asiatica. Taxonomy (NCBI): domain Eukaryota; kingdom Metazoa; phylum Chordata; class Mammalia; order Afrosoricida; family Chrysochloridae; genus Chrysochloris; species Chrysochloris asiatica. The sequence goes on along the minus strand of NW_006408540.1, from coordinate 23,558,835 downwards.
TTCAAAATCACCAGCGGCTCCTTGGAAATCCTGTATGAGGTTGCTATGAGTCAGAACCGACTGGAAGGTACTTAACAACAACTATATACATATATATGAGAGTGAGTAAAAAATTCTCCACACTCTGGTTATATTAAAATGCCGTCCATATCCATGGCTGATGACAACATTGAACGTGCATGTGAAATGATTCTGTCGAATAGACAAGTGACAATGGATTATGTGGCAAATCACTTGCAAACCAGCCATGGCTCTGCCTATGAAATAATCCATGACAGACTTTGGCTTTGAAAAGATTGTGTGAGATGGATACCAAAACAACTCATAGAAGCGCATAAACAGATGTATTTGGACATCTGTAAGCAAAGTTTGGACTGATACAGGAAGGAAGCTAAATGTTTATTTTTTTTAAAAAAATCACTACTGTTAATGAGACATGGATTCATCACTATAAGCCTGAGTAAACGGTAGAGTATGGGATGGAGACATTCTCAATCGCTGACCAAGAAAAAGTTAAAAAGTCAACTATCAGTCGGAAAATTGATGCTTACAATTTTATGGGATTCTCAAGGGCTAGTATTGGAACACTATCAGGAGAAATGTTCAACAATTAACAGTGCTCATTACAGTGAGATGGTCACTGAAAAGCTGAAGCCTAAATTTTGTATAAATGCAGATAACTGCTATCCAAGAGTATTATGATCTTGCATGACAATACATGTCCACACACTTCTGCCCACTCTGTTGACACGCTACAAAAAACTTCATTTTGAGGTGTTAAAGCATCCTCCCTGTAGTCCTGATCTTGCTCCATCAGACTTTAACCTGTTTGGTCTCCTGAAAGCAGCCTTTGAGGACAAAGATTCATCTTTGATGAAGAAATGAAATAGTGGTGCATTTGTGGCTTGCAGCTCAGCCTAAAACATTTTTGAATAAGGCAACACAAACACTTGTTGACAGATGGGCAAAGTGTATTTAAATACAAGGAGATTATGCCAAAAAGTTGACTCTACACAATTCTACATAAATTCTACCACCAGAGTGAGAATAATTTTCGACTCACTCTCATATATATGGGGAGCATGATGGCTCTGTAGCATAAACAGTGGACTTGGAACCACAAAAGCTGGCTGCTTGAGACCACCAGCTGCTCTGTGAAAGACAGATGAGACTTTCTGCTCCTGCAAAGATTTACAACCTCAGAAACACTGTACAGGTGGCTATGACTTGGAAAAGACTCAATGGCACTTAACAACAACAGCAACAAATTGTTGTTGTTGTTAAGGGTTTATGAAGAGCAGCTGGTGATTTGGAACTGTCAACATTGCAATGAGTAGTCTAGTGCTTATCCTACAATGCCACACAAGGCTGTTTAGTGCCATCAAGTTGTTTTCACTCCTAGAGAACCTGTATAGTGTTTCTGAGGAG
>NW_006408540.1:23544861-23554402 GCF_000296735.1 Chrysochloris asiatica | reverse complement strand
ACTCTTTATATCTATATATAACTCTCTATATATCTATATAATGAGCTCTGGTAGCTTAGTGGTTATGAATCAGGCTGCTAACCTCAAGGTCGGTACCAGCTGCTCCGCGGGAGAAAGATGAGGCTTTCTGCTCGCGTAAAGATTTGCAACCTCGGAAACCGTGTTGAGGGTCACTATGAGTTGGAACCGACTCCACGGTACTTAACAACAACAACAACAACAACAACAACATATATCTATATATAACTAGACAATAAATAAAGAAGGCTGGATAAGAATTGATGCATTTGAATTATGATGTTGGCAATGAATCATGAATGTACCATGGACTGCCAGGAGAACAAGCCAATTTGTATACCAGATACTCTTTAGAGTGAGGATGGCAAGCTTTCTTCGTCTCATGCACTGTGGGCAGGTTATCTTCGTGGACCCTTCTCTGGAGAACATCATGCTTGGTAAAGTGGAGGATCAGTGAAAAAGAGGAAGACCCTCAATGGTATGGACTGACACAGTGACTGCAACAGTGGGTTCAAACACAGCAACAATTATGGGGTGGCACAGAACTGGGTGTTGTTTTTTTCTGTTGTGTATTGTTGTTGTTGTTCAGTGCCATTGAGTTGGTTCTGACTCATAGAGACTCTGTATAAGTTTTCTAAGGAGCAGCTGGTGAGCTTGAACAACCGATCTTGCAGTTCAAACAACTTTGCTGTCTGACACATTAACCCACAGCACCAGTCACTGGAGAAGGATATCATGTTTGGTAAGGTGGAAGGTCAGAGAAAAAGAGGAAGACCCCCAGCGAGATGGATTAGCCTAGTGGCAGCATCGATTAACTCAAGCATGGCAACAGTAGTGAGGTTGGCCCAGGATCAGGCAGTGTTTCGTTCTGCTGTGCATAAGGTTGCTATGGGTTGGTACCAACTCAGTGGCACCTAACAACAACAACAACACATTAGTATTTTAATTTTATGTAAATTGTCTTAATGTGTATTTAATTTTTATTAGTTCATATGAAGTTCTTCTAGGTTCATCAGCCCTATCTGTGACTCTGGCAATAAATGATGCTTTTTCCCTTTAAACTTTATCCAGAATCAGGAAGTAGGTAGAGACTTGGCTGCCTGAAGTGTTTTGTGAGCTGATTATAACATGAAATTTCCCTTGTCTAGGCCTTCAAAAGTCTAGACTAAGCCTGTCTTAGTTCCATACTTATGGGAAGATTGGATTTTATAAAGATTTTATGAAATACTTCTATAAGAAACAGTTGGAAGTTGTGTTCCTTTCCTTGAGTTGACATAACAAATGACCACAGACTGAGTGACTTAACAGAAATTCATTTTCTCACAGTTCTGGAAGCCTGAGGTAAAAAATCAAGTAGCATTGGTTACTTTAGAGACCGAATAAGAATCTGTTCCAAGTCTTTCTCCTAGCTTCTGGTTCTCAATTTGTGGTATCCCTTGACATGTGGATGCATGAGTCCAATTTCTGCCTTTGTCTTCACATGGCATTCTTCTGTCAGTATGTCTTCTTTCGTTCTATGTCTGCTCTTCTTAGAAGAACACCATTTGTTGTATTTAGGGTCTACCCTAACCCAGTTTGACCTCATCTTAAGTTGATTACATTTGCAAAGATCCTATTTCCAAACAAGGTCACATTCACAGATACTAGGGGATAGGACTTCAACATAATATTGGGGAACACAGTTCAATCCATAACCCAGGCATGAGCTATATTTAGCATGACACATCATGACACTGTACAATTTGAGCTATTATTTCAAATATAGTTTCTTCTTCATGGAACCTTCTCTGATTGAGCTAACCTAATGCAATCTTCACCTCTTTGAATCTTGTATAGAATGTTTGACTGATGTTCACATCATCTGTTAGTTCATTGGGCTAATTGTTTTCATGTGCTTTAGATATTCATCTTTCTTCCTTGCTCTAGACAGTGAGAGACCAATAACTCTACCTTTGATGGACGTGCACAAGCTTTTCAGGCCTCAGTTGCTACTCACCAAAGTAGGATGTAGAATATTGTCTTCAAGGACTATGTTATGACATTTGACCTTTGTGTCCCGAGACTTTGTTCCTGAGCTTCCAGACACCATGACTCATTCTTTCAAGGTATTTGGTTATGTCTCTGAAGTTTTCTTAACTCTGCCACCTCTATGCTCCACCATAAGTTTGGTGTGGTGCTGTAGGATAAGCACTGGACTACAAGGTCAGGTTGAACTGAAAGGTCGGCAGTTCAAACTCACCAGCCGCTCCTTGGAAACCCTCTACAGGTTTGCTATGAGTCAGAACTAACTCAATGGCACTTAACAACAACACATAAAGTTCTCTACCACACTCATTGATATATTTGCAGCATAATATCTTTCAAACTTATATATATATTTGTGGGTATACGTCTATTCTCCTTATACCTGTTCAGCCTGCGTGTCTATCCATGCATTTACCCATACATCACTGCTACTGCAGGATCGTGTCTATAACAGTATTTACCTCTGCTACCTTTAACTCTTGCAACCCCTGGAGTCTTTCCTGGCCTCCATCGCTCTTTCTTTTATTTTTTTAACCAGTCTCTCTCATCTTGTGTATTGTCCTCCCCCTTTACCCAAATTAGCATGTGTTTGCCCTCTTCATCTCCTCATTTTAAACTCAGATGTGATTAGGTAAAGTATCCACATTACACTGGCATGACCTCATTAACAAAATAAAGAAATGCTTATTTCCAAATAGAATTACATCCACAGTTATAGGAGTTAGAATTCCAACACATATTTTGGAGAGACACAATTTAACCTGTAACATCATTCAAACACAAGTATGTTTCTTGACCAATAGAGAGCAAGTGAGCTGCCCCTCCAGTGTACTCCATCAGAATCCAAGCATGCCTCTACAGTAGCCCTGATCATACTGAAGAATAATTGTACTTGCTAGTCCTATTCACAAAGAGCTCTGGTAGCATAGTGGTTACACGTTGGACTGCTAACCTCAAGGTCAGCAGTTCGAAACTACTAGCTGTTCCACTGGAGAAAGATGAGGCTTTCTGCTCCTGTAGAGATTTACAGCCTCGGAAGCCCTTTACAGGGTCACTATGAGTTGAAATGAACTCCACGGCACATCACCATCACCACTACCAGTCCCGTTCTCCCATGCTTAAATAGACTTTAAGTATCTTGACAACAGAGAGTATGCTCTATTTACCTTTGGATATCAGTGGCTTACACATTGTCAATCATATAAGGTTCAATAATGTTTACCGAGTAACTGGGTGACTGAAATATTCATAGGTAGCACATTGTTTCTTTATGGAGTCATTTGTGATTAATAATCTTTATTTACCCAGTGCTCTAAACAATGTCATTTTGTTTATGTGTTTGGCTATCCCCTGCATTAAATCACAAAATTTGTCATTATACTGAAGGATAAAGAAAACTCCATTCCCTGCTAGAAAGGTAATCAACTAAATTCCAATAATAGATGTCGTGACTTACAAAACATTAAGAAATATAAAGGGAGTTGAAATTAAGTGGAAAAATGCAATCTTCTGATTAAATTGCTTGGAGAAAACACTTTGATTTCCCCCAAATCAAAGGGTATTATCCAGTGTGTTTCTGCTGCTGAGAAGTTAATTATTATTGGGCAAAGGAGATTAATATATGATACATTGCCAGAAATAATTATTTGAAATTGTTGAGGAAAAATCTCTTTTGGTTTAGATTTCGTTGAGATGAACTGGCAGTGGAGAGACTCAGCCCAATTTTCAGGGTTATTTACCTACACAAATATGTCACTTTTCAGTGTGACTATTTGCAAATTCTCTACAGGTGACTTGAAAAAGAAGACTTATCATTTAAAATCTTAAACAGCCAGTTTCTTCTGTGAAAACAAGTCACCTCTGTGACAAGAAGGCACTCCCAGAGAACTGGTGGGAGGATGCTGGCAGTAACCCCCTAGAGGACACTCAAAAATGTCCTATCATTTCACAGGATCAGAGTGACAATGGCGTATTGAGTGGGAGATGAGGAATTGTATGTTGTGAGTCATCTGGAACCATTGGAGGAACTAAATTACTTAAGGCATATTATAAGCATGACTAAAAGTGGTTTAAAACATCAAAACTGTAATATGGAAGACTAATTCAAAACAGGAGTTTTCTTCTATTCTTCTTCCCCTTCTCTCTCTCTCTCTCTCACATGGATGTCAGAAGAGACACTGAAACTTGCTCTCCAGCATAGAGATGCTACTAAAGCAAACGAAAGAAGTGAGTAGGTCCAAGAGTTGAACAGAAAATGTGAAAGATCAGCTTGAGAAGATAAAGCCAAATCTTACAACAAAATGTGCAACGATCTGGAGTCAGAAAACCAAAAGGGAAGAACACGCTCAGCTTTTCTCAAGCTGGGGGAACTGAAGAAAAAATTTAAGCCTAGATTTTGTTATGGAAGGATTCTCTGGGAAAATTATTGAATGATGCAGAAAGCAACAAGAAAAGATGGAAGAAATACAGAGTCATTGTACCAAAAGGAAATGGTTGATGTTCAACAGTTTCAAGAAGTAGCATATGATCAAGAGCCAATGATACTGAAGGAAGAAGTCCAAGGTGCATTGAAGGAACTGGCACAGAACAAGGCTCCAGGAACTAAAGGAATAAAAATTGAAATCTTTCAAGAAAGTGAGGCAGTACTGGAGGCATTCACTCATCTCTGCTAAGAAATTTGGAAGACAACTATCTGGCTGACTGATTGGAAGAGATCTGTATTTCTGCCCATTCCAAAGAGAGGTAACCCCATGGAATGCAGAAATCATCAGACAGTATCTTTGATATCCCATGTGAGTAAAGTTTTACTAAAGGTAATACAGAAATGGCTGCAAGCATACATTGACAGAGAACTTCTAGAGGTTCAAACTGGATTCAGAAGAGGACGTTGTTGTTGTCATTATTAAGTACTGTGGAGTAGTTTCCAACTCATAATGACCAACTCATACAGGGTTTCTGAGGCTGTAAATCTTTACAGGAGCAAAAAGCCTCATCTTTCTCCCATGGATGGCTGGTAGTTTTGAACTGCCAACCTTGAGGATAGCAGCCCGATTCATAACCACTATGCTACCAGCACTCCTTAGAAAAGAATGTGGAATGAGGGATATCATTGCTGATATCCAATGGATGTTGGCTGAAAGCAGAGTATATCAGAAAGATGTTTACCTGTGCTTTAGTGACTCCGAAAAGGCTTTTGATTGTGTGGATCGTGATAAGTTATGGACAACAATGCAAAGTACGAGTATTCTGGAACACTTAAGTGTGCTCATGAGGAATATGTACCTGGACCAAGAGGCAGTTGTTCGAACAGAACATGGGAACACTGAATAGTTTAAAATTAAGAAAGGTGTTCGACAAAGGTGTATTCCTTCACCATACTTATTCAACCTGTATGCTGAGTAAATAATGTGAGAAGTTAGGTTCTATGAAGAAAAATGTGGCATCAGGATTGGAGGAAGACTCATTAACAGCCTGTGATATGCAGATGATACAACTTTGCTTGCTGAAAGTGAAGAGGACGTTAAGTATTTACTGATGAAGATCAAAGAGCACAGCCTTTGGTATGGATTACATCTCAGTGTAAAGAAAACAAAACTCCTCACCAGTGGACCAATAAACAACATTCTTATCAATGGAGAAAAGATTAAAGTTGTCAAGGACTTCATTCTTCTTGGCAAAACTATCAACACTCATGGAAGCAACAATCAAGAAATCAGACAACGTATTGCAGTAGGCAGATCTGCACAAGACCTTTTTAAAGTGTTGAAGAGCAAAGATGTCAGCTTGAGGACTAAGGTGTGCCTGACCCAAGCCATCGTATTTTCAATAACCTCATATGCATGCAAAAGCTGGACAGTGAATAAGGAAGACCGTAGAAGAATTGATGCTTTTGAGTTATAGTGTTAGAGGAGAATATTGAAAGTGCCATGGCTGCCAAAAAACCCCAACAGATCTGTGTTGGAAGAAGTGCAACCAGAGTGCTTCTTGGAGATCAGGATGGCCAAATTTTGTCTCTCATACTTTAAACATATTCACAGGAGGGACCAGTCTCTGGAGAAGGATATCATGTTTGGTAAGGTGTAGTGACAGAGAAAAAAGAGGAAGTCTCCCAGTGAGATAGATTGGCAAAGTGGCAGCATCAATGGACTCAAGCGTGGCATTGATACTGAGGTTGTCCCAGGACTAGGCAGTGTTTCATTCTGTTGTACAAAAGGCTGCTATGAGTGGCACCTAAGAATAATAATAACAACTCTATATAGGGTTTCCAAGATTGTAAATTCTTTATGAGAGCAGACAGCTTCATCTTTCTCCTATGTAGCAGTTGGTGGGCTTGAATCACCAAGCTTTTGGTTAGCAGTCTAGCGCCTAACCAGCAATACAACCAGTGCTCCTTAACAACAAACAGATCAAATGATGGATAATAAATAGAGCAAAAGTGTGGTCGGCACCAGGGCAGCATATTCTGGGAGCTTGCTAGAAATGCAGAACTTGAACCCCCAAGTGATTTTTAAGCACAGTAGTTTGAGACGACTGCCTGAGGCCATCTCATTTCCTGAGCTATTATCCATTTTGTCCCTCAGTTTTTCCATCTGTAAGCTGGACCAAGTGGCATTAGCCATTAGGTTCTTCCTCTTGATCTTGAAGAGACTCTGAATCAGAGGTGACTCCTGGAAGAGAGAGAGCCATGTCTGTGTCAGAAGCTTGTCCAGTGCTGGGCTGAATGCCAACAACTTTACATCAAAGCTCAAGGCAAACTGTTTTGTTATCTGATGATCTATGTCATTGCAATGCCATGCTGTGATGGCAGAGGCCATTTGTAGTCATTCTGGGCACCATGGAACTGAGGTCCATGGTGAGAAGGGGTGGGTTAGGTCAGGGGAGGTGCCGTGATGGAAGAGGGGCAGGCCTTTGTCAGAAGAAATGAAGGGACCAGTGCACTGGAGCTTGGCTAAGCAGTGATTTAATAGGGACACATCAGGACTCTCTGACAAACTGTGAAATTCAATATGGGAGATAGCATGTTCCATGTGATCCAAGGGACACGTAAAATGAAAATGGAAACCTCAATGGAAGATTTTCCAGAAGTGCTGGACAAGGTGTGTGGTCTAAGTGTGTGGTTGTGGGGGCAAAAAAAGGGGGGTGTTGTGATTCACAACATCTCTTTACCCACTCTCTGTTTGGCTTGGAATCTCTGGATGGTGTAAATGGCTGACTTTTGGCTTCTAACTGAAAGGTTGTAGAATCGAGTCCACCTAGAGGTACCTCATAAGAAAGGTTGGGAGATCTACTGAAAAATCAACCCTTGAAAGCCCTGTGGTGCACAGTTATGCTGTGACACACTTGGCGTTGCCATGACCCAGGATCAACTCAACACCACACTCAGTTTCCTTTCCCTTTAGTCTTTACTTACCACCACTAAATCACTCCTGGTCTTGCTGTACCTCAGACTTTTTCAGGTAAGCCAACCAAAGGCTTCAAAGTCTTTATCTCACTTTACCCTTCATCTTGCCCTCTCCAAAAATAGCACAGTACCAGTCACAGGTGTCTTCTCTTCTGACTAAGCTCTTATTTTAAAAATTCCATCTCCTGCAATTTTTAAAATAGGAGTTAAAAATGTGCAGAGGAACCAGAAATGACTGAAAGGCCAGTGCTCCAAATGATGCAAAAAACACACAAAAAAACCAAAAACAGAGCAAAGAACAAAACAAAGAAAAGGCACCAGGCAAATCTAGGATAGGTTAATCAGACTGTGTGACTTGTCACTCTATTGGGAATTTTGTGAGACTGTGATTTCAGTCATTGCTGTTGACCATTTAAAGCAAACATATTTCCCAGGTGGCTTCATACAATAAACAGTGGACTGTGAACCAGAATGTCAGTGGTTCGAGCCCACCACCCACTCCAAGGGAGAAAGATGAAGTTTTCTAATCAACAAAGATTTAAAGCCTCAAAAATCCTATACAGGGTCACTCTGAGTAGGACAAACTTGACGGTATTAAATAACAACAAACCATCTTTAATACAAAAAGGATTGACGTTAGTCCCTGTTATGAATTAAATTATGCCCTTCCAAAATGTGTTGTAAATCCTAACCCCAACTCCACAGCATTAACAACAACAACAACATTCTTGTGGTGGAGTCATGGTGTGGTGCTGCACCACAAGACCTTGTGTGCTGGATTACAAGGTCAGTTTGAACAGCAAGGTCAGCAGTTCAAACTCACCAGCTGCTCCTCGGAAACTGTATACAGGGTTGCTAGGGGTCAGAAGGGACTCAACAGCAATAATACTTGTGGTTAAAATAGCATTTGGGAACGTCTTTTCTTTGTCATGCTAACGAGGCAGTGCTAGTGTGTTATTAAGTTGTTAAGTGCCATAGAATAGATTCAGACTCATAGTGACCCTGAACAGGGTTTCCAAGGAGAAACTGTTAGGTTTAAACTGCTGACCTTGTGGTTCGCAGCCCAGTTCTTATCCTACAGCATACAGAAGTCCAGTGTTAGTACAGGGCATGCTGTAAGCTACTCATCCTTGGGATACAGATAGTCCCTGATTCACAGTGTATCAAGTTACAATGAACTACACTTTGACAGACCTTTTTTTTTGTACATCTTATCATTAGCAATATAGGCTATATATAATGTTGCAGTGCACAATTTGCTGATGTTATCTTTTTAGTTGCTCACTCACAGATGTTCAATTTTATGATTCAATGTTCAAAACACTGCTGTATACATTCAGTTTCTTAAACTAGTTTCTTAAATTATATCCAGGGCATCAGTTGTTTGAAAGCATGGATCCAATGCTAGTCATTTTGGTACAGCCAATAGACAGGTTTGGTAAACAATGGGAGGTTACTGCAATGTATGAAGAAGAAAGAAAAGGGCCAGACAGAACATTCTCACTGTTTTTCTCACTAAAAATGCTATCACTATTTTCAGAGAAAGCCCATATAATCTGGAACCTTCCAAAGTAGAGTTACTATGGCAACTGGCTAAATGTCAATGTCATCCAACTCTGCTTCATCATTGGAGTGATTTATTACTTAGTGATTGATTTTTTTAAAATGTTTTACTGTGAATTATATGATAGTATACATGGGAGAACATTAGTTTTACATTCATCCTATTGTATAAGGAGCTCTGGTAGCGTAGTGGCTACGAATCGGGCTGCGAACCACAAGGTCAGCAGTTCAAAACTACCAGCTGTTCCATGGGAGAAAGATGAGGCTTTCTGTTCCTGTAAAGATTTACAACCTCGGAAACCCTGTACAGGGTCGCTATGAGTCGGAATCAACTCCACTGCACATAACAACAACAACAACAACATTGTATATTGTTTCACTGCTATGGTTACAATTCCTTCCATGTATCATCAACCAACCACAGGGCATACCCTGCAAGCCTGTCCCCTCGGTCATCAGCACAAAACCCCTCTCCCTCGCTGGGTCTAAAGTCACCAGCCGCTTCATCTCTCCATGTCATCGTGTCTGCCTCCA
>NW_006408540.1:23527874-23544095 GCF_000296735.1 Chrysochloris asiatica | reverse complement strand
CCCTCACTTACCCTTATCGGTGATGAACATGGTCACCAATCAGATAGTGTATTCCCATTGAGTCTTAGTCTTGGGAGGGGGTTTGCTCTGAGGGGCCTTGATGTCTCCTGAGTAAGCAACTTGCTTGTTCTTGTAGTAACCAGTCAGTCTGCCTGTATTGTTTTGTATTTTTCCTGTTGGTCTTTCTTTCAAGAAGTATCTTCTGTTCGTCTAGCCACTCCAGACTGGTCTACTTGTCCTTTCAAGTGGAAATTTCCCTTCTCTGAAGATTCTGGGTGCTGTTCAGGATTCTACCTATAGTCTCAAGGTTGGAGGTTCAAATTCGCCAGCCGCTCCTCAGAAGCCCTGTACAGGGTTGCTCACTATGAGTTGAAATGACACTTAACAATGACAATGGCACTTAACAATGACAAATACACATACACACATATACTAGGGTGAGTCAAAAATTATCCACACTCTGGTTATTTTAAAATGCCCATCCGCATACACGGCTGAAGACAACGTTAAGCGTGTATGTGAAATTATTTTGTTGAATAGATGAGTGATAGTGGATTATGTAGCAAATCAGCTGTGGCCACCCACTTTTGGTATTTCTGTTATAGCAGCACTAAATAACTAAGACTGTTGCTGTTGTTAAGTGCCTTTGAGTCACAGCAAAGTGACACTGTATAGGGTTTCCGAGGAGCAACTGGTGTATTTGAACTGCTGACCTTGTGGTTTGCTGTCCAGTGCTGATCCTTCAGAGCCACACTAGGAGTCCTGAGAACTAAGATAGTCTCTGTAAATTTAGCTTTATTGTAGGAATACTATATAAGAGATCTCCAATTTATTCATTGAGAAAGACATTTTCTCTGATGTAGTAAAATCAACTCTGAACCTGTGTTTGGAAAGCTGTGGTTCAGTTCTGACTTACAAGCTAGATGCCCTTATGAATGTCACTTAGCTATTCTGAGCATCTGCTGTCTTCCAAAATCTGGTTCTCCCTTCCTTTAGGCACATGGCTGCCCAGTGCAAGACTACATTCCTCAGCCTCCCTCACAGGGCTCTTCAGTGAGCATCTTACTGTAATGAGCACTGTTGATTGTTGAACCTTTTTCCTAATAGGGCTCTGGTACTGGCCCTTGAGAATCCCAGAAAAGTGTCAGCGTTAATTTTCCAGCTGATGGTTGACTTTTGAACATTTTCTTGGTTGGTGGTTGAGGATTGATGTTTCCATTTGCTGTTTCCTCTCAGGCTTTTTAAAGAAACAAAAGTTTCTTTAAAAAAAGATCATTACTGATGAAGAGACATGGATTCATCACTACAAGCTATAGGTATAGCTATAGATATAGATATAATATAGATGATCTAGATATAGATGATATATAGATACACTCTACCACATGGTCCATTTGAAGCTTAAGCTTAAATGTTGGATTAACAGCAGAGGATTGCTATCCAAGGGCTTTGTGATCTTGCATGACAATGCATGTCCACACACCTCTGCTCACACTGTTGACACTGTGCAAAAAACACCATTTGGAGGTGTCAAAGCACCCTCCCTATAGTCCTGATCTTGCTCCATTGGACTTTCACTTGTTTGGTCTCCTGAAGGCAACCCTTTGAGGATGAAGATTCACCTCTGATGAATTACTGAAGACAGTGATGCATTCATGGCTCAAAGCTCAGCCTAAGATATTATTTAATAAGGAAATAAAAAGGCTTGCTGACAGATGGACAAATTATATTGAAAAGCACAATTATGATTATGTTGGAAAATTATGTATTTGTCTTTTCCAAAAGTTTATTAAAATTAATTCTATAGCCAGAGTGCAGATAATTTTTGACTCACCTTTGTGTGTGTGTGTGTGTGTGTGTGTGTGTGTGTACACACACATCATATAACTTAACGTTCAGAACAGCTATTAAGTAGATACTATATCTCCAACCTTACAAACAATCACAGGTTGAAACTAAGCTGCTATAATAGACAAATATGTTGTTGTTGTTGTTAAGTACTGTTGAGTTGGTTCCGACCCATAATGAGCCTGCATAGGGTTTGCAAGGAGCAACTGTGAGCTTGAACCACCGATCGTGCAGTCCAAACCAATTTTGAACTCCAGCACACTAACCCACAACGCTACACCAGAACTCCAATAGACAGATATAGAGCAGATTAAAGAAACTGGACATGTGTTCCTCTTACACTTTATAGTCTGGAGCTTAGAAACTTAAGTTGGGAGGTCAGCTGTACTTGGCAGAGTCATTTAGGCTCCAGATTCCTCCACTGTGTTGCTCTGCCATCTGCACCATAGAAGCTGGGCCTAGGATCCAACCCCAGGGAAGGAGAAGGAGAGAGTCCAGGGTAAGCATTTTCCTCACATATCACATCTCCTTACTTTCTACTGGTGACAATTTAAGTCATGAGACTGACAGATCTTCCTACTCTGATGGGAGAAATGGGAAGATATGAATAGAAACACATTATGGCCAAATGCACGGGTTTTGGATTCAGGTTGCCTGGGTTAAAATCCAAGTTCTGCCACATATCCCCTTACCGGACCTCTTGGCACTGTTTCCAAGATTAAAAAAAGGTAACCCTGTAAGCCTCAATAGCCACACATCAACCATATTCCTTACTTTCTTACACCAAATGTGTTGCATGCTCAAAGAAACCTCTAATTCTCCAAGCTCCTCTTTCTTATTTTCTTTCCCCAATTCATTTTTCTGTTCCTATACTCATTTAGCCATCCAGTCTTATGAGAATAATAATAGTACCCACTTCACTGGGTTGTTGTGAAGATTAAATGTATGCTCTGAGGACTGATGCAGATCTGGCACTTAGAACAATGCCTGAAACATAGGAGTCATTTAATAAGTGCCATTATTATTAGTTGCAGCATAGTGAATTACTTCATATGGCTCTTGTAGTGTTTGTAACTTCCACCAAACAACTTTTTTTCTGGATCTGGGTGGGAGAAGATACTAATAGGATGATATGACTCAGTTGTGAATGACTGTTAACAGGTTTAATTTGATTGTAAAAACTTGGAATTCTAATATGGGTATAAAATGAGTCATCTCAGAAACACTACCATGAAAAAAGAAGAGCCAGGAGTGGGCATGTCCTTTGGACAATGAGATTCCTGCACACTGAAGCTCCTCAGCTCAGTGACAGAGAGCTGTAACACTAGAGAAGCAGAAGAGTGAAAGAGAAGCAGAATCAATAGCCAGAGCTCTAGATAGAGTGATGGCCTTCTCAGTCTATCGAGCAAGTAAAGCTGAGTGTCTTTGGGCAGGAGGCTTACTTGTAGAATAGAGTGACAGCAGGCATTTAACAAGGGAGCTAGGTTTGCTGGCCCACAGAACTAAAGCTTCAGGTTGGGGTTTATAGCAGATTTGAGTGCCATTTGGGCATTTATAAGCAGCCCTAAAAGAGCTTTGTAACCTTGGTTGAGCAGGGCAGAGGCCAGGCCAAGGGACTGGGGGCCAGAGAGAGGCCTTCCTATGGGGAGATGCTGCCCTGACTGAAAGAACTGTGCAGTGAGCATTTTCTTTCCTGCATTGTACCAGTTAACTTACCTGATGAATCCCATAGCTGATTCCTGAGAGGAACTAGGGAAAAAAATGAAAATTTACCTACAAAGGAGATCCAATAAGACTAAGCTTTGATTTTTTAGTAGAAACCATACATGCAAGAAGGTAATGGGATGATACATATAAAACTCTGAGAGAGAGAAAAAATGCCAACCAAGAATCATATACCCGGCAAAATTGTCCCTCATATGCAAATGTAAAATTAAAGGAACTTGTAAAAATCAGACCACACTAAGCTTACAGGAAATACTAGAGGTAGTTTTTCAAATAGAGAACCAACAGCATGAGATTAAATGACACCACCACCCAGTTATCGAAGTATCCAAAGTAAAACAAACCCACAAAACTGAAAATGGGAAGCCAGAGATATCAATCTGTTACAAAGACAATTACAAAAACTAGGGAATAGTGTAGTTACAGAACCTCCAGCTGGAGAGGAAATCAAGTAGATTTCAAGATAGAACAGATTGTTCTAAACTTGGGAAGAAATTAATACACGTATTACTTTGGTGAAGTGGAAAGCAATATAAAATAAGAGGGAGGTTGGCAAAAAATGATGGAGGCAGGAAAGGACATTTGGAGGAGAGCAAGAGTTACAGGCAATGGAGGCAAATATTATTGTATACACAATCCTGCAATGACCATGACTTATGAGTAGATGATAGATAAGTGAGCTGGACAGCTGTGGGAGGGAGAGTGGAAGACTATGCACAAATATACATAGATTTGACAGCAGATATTTGTACATGGGCATTTACCTTTTCTGTGATATAGATCTTTGAATGTGGTAGAACACATAGGGGCCAAAGTTATGAAAACTTTCATAGACATAACCAAACACCTTAAGGGAATGTGTCATTGGGCCTGGAGGCTCAGGACCATAGGCTCAGGGGGCACTAAGGTCAGTTGGCATAACATAGTTCACAAAGACAATGTTCTACATCCTACTGTGTTGAGTAGATCTTAAAAGTTTGAACAGCCATCTAACACACAATCATTGGTCTCTCCTTGACTGAAGGAAAGAAGAGTTATGAAAACCAAAGGTGTGTTAAAACAATCGGTCCAATGGACTAATGGGTCACAGGAATATCAGTCTTCACAACTCTGAGACTAGAAGAACTAGATGGTGCCTTGCTAGCACTACCATTCGCTCTGAAAAGGATCACATTAGAAGGTCCTAGATAGAGTGGGAGAAAATATGGAACAAAATTCAAAAAAGATCAGGATTATTGTCAGATAGCACTTGTGGAACCTCTGAGAGACCCTTTGTCCCCCTTCAGGTCTGAAACTGAACTTCCCTTCCCCCCCCCCTCCCCCCCATGGCTCAGTTTTCAGCCAAACAATAAACAAGTCCATAAAGGGAACAATAACACTAGTGAGGTAGGTATACCTTAGAATACTCCACCATTTGAGATTAAAAGGGCATCATTTATGCAAGAGCAAATTCAGAGGAGTTAGGAAAGAAGGAAGAATGGACTAGACAATGCAAGGAGGAAATAGGATAAGGGATATCGCATTGAGACAGGAAACAGTGAAATGAAACAAATTGCTGAATGTAAAACTGGTGATCTGCTCTGTAGACCTTCACCTAATTCACAATAAAAAGTTAGAAACAGAAAAAGTGCAGTATCAAACTTGACAGATTGAATGGAAAGGACTTGGAAGGAAATTCTTGAGACAATAATGGTGTCCTTTTAAAGAAATGCTTTTATATACAAAGGACAATCTGTGCAGACATTTAAAGTGAAAAAAAAAAAAAAGACAAAAAAGGTGATTTAGAAGGGCCGCACTCATTGTAAAAAGTTTTGGGAAGGCCTTGAGCAATTTCTATTAGATATTTTCCCTTTGATGACTGCATGAGAATGATATATGAAAGAAATCTACATCCAAATAAATCTAAAATAAATTCACATAAATTGAAAATAAGCAGTTTTAAGTGAAAAGAATACATTGCCTTATAGTTTAATTTGCTTCACTTATTTTTCAGTGCTCCGTAACATAATGATGCATATTCCAATTCACTTTACTGACCCATTTCCAAGACTGGGAAATGATAACATAGGAATTGCCCAATCTCTGACATTTTAAATCTGACCGAATTCTTTACTCCTCTTACACCATAGAGGTTGTGGCCAAAATGAAATTGCCAGTTTTACCAGTTTCTTTTTATTTTTAAAATTTTTATTTTTCAAGTTCATTGCTGTGTTCCCGTACTCATTTAGCCATCTAGTCTAAACCTTTGTCTTAGTTTCCTAGTGCTGCTATAGCACAAATACCACAAGTAGATGGCTTTAAGGAATGGAAATTTATTTTCTTGTAGATCTGAAGGTTAAAAATCTGACTCAAATCTCGTCAATCTACTTCTGAAAGTCCTACAGTGAACACCCAATGGTTTGCAGCCATCAGCTTTGCAATGGATGATGAGTGTTTCTATCCATTGTGCATGGAGTCCTCATGCATCAGCAGACAAGAACAACAATGCCATTCTTTCCCTCTTGCTAATTATGTTGTTGTTAAGTGCCCGTTGAGTTGGTTCCGACTCATAGAGATCCTACATAGGGTTTCTGAGGAGCAGTTGTTGAATTTGAACTGCTGATCTTGCAGTTCAAAATGACCTTGCAGCCCAGTTCTTATCTCACAGCACCACACCAGGTGTTCATTTAAGGTTTTGACTTCAGTTTTAAACCTTCTACTTCGCAGAATTTTCTTACACAGAAAAGAAATTTGCTTAGGTATTTATCATTTTAATAAATACATTCTGTCTTTGTTTCATAGGTCTACTCTAACAAAAATATCACAAAATGGGTGACATTAAAAAACAGGAATTTATCTTCTCATGTTATTGTTATTAAGTGACGTTGATTAAGTTCTAACTTATCATGACCCTGTATAGGGTTTCCAAGGAGAGGCTGGTGGGCTTGAACCATCAGCCTTGTGGCTAGCAGTCAGTGCTTAATCTACATCACCACACCAGGACTCTTAACAGTTGGTGATCCATGGTTTTCTTGGGCTCAAGAGTACATCTGCTTCAGTGTTCACTATGAGTCTCCCCCATATGTGTCTGTCACCCCTATATATGACAGTACTTATGGGGAATTAGGGCTGGGGACCACCTTTCTTGGGTAGAGGACAGTGATAGTTCATGAGGGAAACCTGGGTTTGCACTTTATGTGCAGCTAAGGAGCTCTGGTAGCGTAGTAGTTACGAATCGGGCAGCGAATCTCAAAGTCAGCAGTTCGAAACTACCAGCCATTCCATGGGAGAAAGATGAGGCTTTCTGCTTCCGTAAAGATTTACAGCCTCGGAAACCCTATACAGTGTCACTATGAGTCGGAACCGACTCCACGGCATATAACAACCACTCATCTATCTGTGGAGGCTTGTTTGGAGGCTGTGATACTGGACAGTCCAGACTAAGATGAATTAGGAAGAAAGACCCCGTGATCTACTTCTGACAATTGTTGTTGTTAAGTGCTGTTGAGTCAAACCGACTCATAATGATCCTGTATAGGGTTTCCAAGGAGCAGCTGGTGGGCTTGAAGCGCTGACCTTGTGGTTCAAAGTGATCTTGCAGTCCAGTGCATTAACCCACAGCACCACACCTTGAAAATCCTATGGGTTTCAATAGTCCAGCCTGCAACTGATCAGGAGGATGGTGCAGGACCAGACAGTATTTGGTGTCATTGTGCATGTCTTCTGAGCCCACTCAATGGCAGTAAACAACAATAGCAACTACTTTATTCACATAACAAAAGAAATGGCTTTCAAAGAAGACTGCCAAGCCATTTGAACTGCAAGGTTGGTGGTTCAAGCTCACCAGTTGCTCCTTGGAAACCCTATACAGGGTTCCTATGGGTCGGAACTGACTCAACAACACTTAACAACAACCACTTCAATCCATAACACACCCAACCACTGTCATCTACCCTTCCTTTCACATTCAAATGCCTTAAAAGAGATGTTCATTGTCTACTTGATCACCTGCCAGTCATTCTTCAGACTTCCACTCTCCATCATTTTATCAAAATTGCTTGAGCTCAGGTTGCTAAGGACGTCTTCATTTCTAACTCCCCTTGGCATCACCAGTGTTTGCTTTACTTGGCCTTCTTGCAGCCTCTCTGCACCTTCTATAACCATTCTCTCCTTTTTCCTATCTCCTTTCACAGCAATGGCCTGAGGCCTTAGCACCTCTCTCCTGGACCCATACAGTTCTCTCCTCACAAACTGCCAGTTTTTTCAGTCTTCTACACAGTTCCTAAGGAGCTCTGGCAGTGGAGTGGGTTATTCGTTGTGCTACTAACTGTGAGGTCAGCAGCTCGAATCCAGTAGCTGCCGTGGAGAAAGATGAAGCTTTATGCTCCTATAAAGATTTACAGCCTCAGAAACTTTGAATAGGGTCTCTATGAGTCAGAACTGACTCAATGACACAGAATGACACCAACATAAAGCTCCTAAAGGGTCTTTGAAATGAAAGTTGCATCGTGTTATTGCTTCATATAAAGCCAGTTGCTAGGTTCCATAGTAACTCAAGCCTCTAAGCACATCATAAGAGGGCTAATTCTGAAAATTAGCCCGTGGTGACTGATTCTCGAAGCCCATTTCCCTGACAATCCCTTTCATGTACCTTGTGTTCTACTTAGACTAGAAAACTTGCTGTTCCCTGATATCCCACAACATTACTTGCACACATACATTGTAGTTGCATTAACTCTTTTGCCCATTTAGCAATACCTATTTATCCTTTGAGACCCAGTCCAAATGTTTTCTCTTTTATGAAGTCTTCCTTTCCCACCTAGACAGACAAGGGTTTCTCACATAAAACTGCATTTCTATGATTGAATTCTTGGTGTGGCACTGTGGGTTAATGCGCTGAACTGCAAAGTTGGTTTGAACTACAAGGTTGGCAGTTCAAGCTTATCAGCTGCTCCTCAGAAATCCTATACAGGGTTGCTATGGGTTGGAACTGACTTGACAGCACTTAACAACAACAATGGTACCATGTGACAGGATAGGGATGCCCGGTGTAATCTTTAGGCTGTAAACTTTGTATGAGCAGATACAGGTCTTCCTCCCATGGTGCTACTGGGGGCGGGGTTCAAACCACCAGCCTTTCAGTTAGCATCCGGGTCTTAACTGTTATGCCTCCAGAACTCTTTTAAGCAGCATAGTAACTACTATTCAGTTTTTCATCTCCAATCAGTCAGTGAGTTAGGAGTGACAAGACTTACCGCTGCTTGTTTTTGTATCCCACTGTTGGTCTATAATCCAGTTGTCATTGAGTTGATCCTGATTCATGGTAAACTCACATGTGTCAGAGTAGAATTGTGTTTCATAGGGTTTTCAATTGCTGATATTTTGGGAGTAGATCACCAGACCTTTTTTTCTTCCATTTTTTTTTCTTTAAGTTCTTATTGTGAATTGAGTGATAGTGTACATGGGAGAACATCAGTTTTACACTCATTGTTTTATTGCAATGATTACAGACTCCTCTGTTCATCATCATTCAATAGTATTTATTTCTATTTCCTCTATTTTTCTGTGGGGGATGTATGCAGAAACACTCAGGAATATATAATCATTTAAACAACCAAAAGGCACATTCTGCAAGCCTGCCTCCTGGCCACCAGCACTCAGCCTTTCTTTCTATGAATCTAGAGTTCTCAGCTACTCCCTCTCTCCATGTCCTCATCTCTTTCTCCATCTCTGGTGTCGCTGCCTCTCTGGATAGGGTGGCACATTCTGCTCATGCTCTTCTCCCTTGATGGTCCTAGGGTTCTCTGTTCCTATAATGTAAGATTAACTACTCCCCCAATTTTGTTGCAAAATGTAAATTGCTACAATTTTATGAACTTGACTTATACTTATGGATATGTTGTTGTTGTTAAGTGCCATCGAGTCGGGTCCGACCCATAGCGACCCTGTACAGGGTTTCCGAGGGTGTAAATCTTTACGGGAGTAGAAAGCCTCGTCTTTCTCCCGCGGAGCGACTGGTAGTTTCGAACCGCTGACCTTAAGGTTCGCAGCCTGATTCGTAACCACTACGCTACCAGAGCTACTTACTTATGGATATAGTAGCTCAAAATACCAACTGAGATGGAAGGAGTCTTCACATCAAGTATCAATCCTAACCCCTCTGTGTAGAGGGTTGATAGAGATGGGCAACTGTATAGTTGTGACAGTTGCAATTAGTCATGATAACAATTATTCACTATTGAATCATAAAAATCTTATCCTTTCACCAGGCCTGTCTAGTCAGGACGAAAACTAGTCAGTTGGGATTCTACCTTCTCCCACACACTCTGACACTAAATTTCCTCTTAAAAACTTGTAAGCCAGTCACTTTGTGCCTTTATAGCCCCCTCATTTTAGGTAGCCAATGTCTAAGTTGCCCATGTCTATCAACCCTCTGCACAGAGGGGATCGGATTGATACTTGATGTGAAGACTCCTTCCCTTTCAGTTGGTATTTTTAGCTACTACATCCATAAGTATAAGTCAACTTCATAAAATTGTAGCAATTTACACTTTATCAAAAATTGTTTTTTATCTTTCTTGAGTTGAGTTCTGATCATCAAGCCATTAAGGCTAGGTGAAATGGGTACTATCTACAAGTTTGGGTATTCTTGTGCATCTCCCCTCACTTCATATCAGCTGGATGCTTCACTCTAGACCCCCATGGCTATGTCCTTGTCCAAGGGCTCAGGTGTCCCAAGGTCTCATCACACTTGGACAAACCAGCCCTTCCTCTTCTCTCTCTCATCTCCAGGTTGATGGGAATCTATGGAATGTGGTCAAACTCAGTTCATATCTTCATTGCTGCCTTTCCCCCTCTTCCACTTACCAGTAGACTAACGTGATCACCAGCAAATTTATATACCTGCTCATGTGTTCCCTTTGAGTTTCAGTCTTGGAGGGGGGTTTGTCCCGAGGGACTTGATTGCTTGCCTTGATGGCTCCCTGGACCAGACCTTTCTTTCAAGGAGGCTTTGGGAGGAATCAAACCAGCAATCTTTTGGTTAGTAACTGGACATATTAACTGTCTGCACCATCCAGGGCTATAAAAAGCAAACTGAAATCCACTGCTATTGAGTTGATACTGACTCATAGTGACCCTATATAGAACAGAATAGAACTGCTCCTTAGGATCTCTAAGACTGTAAATCTTCACGGGACAGACTGTCTCATCTTTTGCAGGGTTGTTTTTGTTGTTAAGTACCGTGGAGTCGGTTCTGACTCATAGTGACCCTGCACAGGGTTTCTGAGGCTGCAAATTTTTATGGGAGCAGAAAGCCTCATTTTTCTCCCGAGGAACAGCTGGTAATTTAGAGCTGCTGACTTTGTGGTTAGTAGCCCGATTCATAACCACTATGCTACCAGAGCTCCTTATTACGTTGTTAAATCATAATGACTGTCTACAGGCTTTCTGAGGAGAACTGATGGGCTTGAACCACCAAACTTGTGGTTAGCAGTCTAGGGCTTATCTTATAGGGTTCTTTTCTTGTTGCTGTTAAGTACTGTTGACTCGGTTCTGACTTGTACCTACCCTGTATAGAAATTTCAAGGAATGGCTGGTGAATTTGAACCACTGACCTTACAGTTCAAATCGTCCTTGCAGTCGAGTGCTTATCCTACAGTGCCACACCAGGGCTCCTATAGGGATATGTTGTTAGCAAATGACATTGAGTTGGGTTCGACTCATAGTGACCTTGTATAGGGTTTTCAATGAGCAGCTGGTGAGTTTGAACCACCAATCTTGTGGTTGAAACCAACATTGTGGTCCAGTGCCTTATCCCACAGTGATACTGAATGCTTATTGCATGAACAAGTGAAAGATTGAATCAAAGTACTAGAGATCCCATTTATTGATGGTATTTACTCTGCCTCTTTGCTGACAGTTTGTTTCTGCTTCTGAAATTTGAGCACACCCTTCTGGATCCACAGCAAATTGTCTTTTCCCTGGGAAACCCTTCCTGAGCTGCTCTAGTTAGAGGGGACTCACCTTCTCTTGGGCTGCCATACCACTTCTTTTTTGGTCCCTCCAGCAAGGAACCAAAAACCAGTTAAACCCTTGACTAGCCAACTGTTTGCAGTTTGAACCTACCCAAAATCACCTTGAAAGTCAGACCTGATTTCTGAAAGATCACAGCTTTGAAAACCCTAGGAACACATGAATCAGAAACAACAATAACTAACAGCAGTAACAACACCGTTTATGCACTTATCTCTTGGGTCTCTCTTGCTCACTATGAGTCATTTTTACATTACCTGAGAGAAGGAATTTTCTTTTCTTTTTTGTTGTCATTTCCTAAATGTGCAACACAATACCTTGTACGTGGAAAGAACTTGACTAATGCCTATTGAGTTAACATGGTTTTAGCTTGGCAGTGAAGAATTCTTCATCAAAAACACAAAGGCATCTGTGAGTCTAAAATGGTGAGAACTTTATGTGGGAGGAGCACACTAGTGGCAGACAGGCAGGCCATTCAAAAAATTAGAAACAGAATAACTGAAAGACAAAGAGCCTCAGGTTTGAAAAACCCATATCTACAAAGAACGCTTCTCATTGAAGTATTCTTTCCCTTAAGGGAGTGTGTCTATTACCCTCCTGGCCTGGGGCTGGGAGAAAACTGGTCTTTTCGCTAATTTTATCTAAACTTGGACTTTGGGGCTAAACTCTGTGAAACTTCTAAGAGGTTGTTTGTAGAGAGGAGAGAGTGTGATTACATTATGAGATGAAACCCTGAGAGGAAATGTGTCTCCTTTGCCTCAGTTCCCTTGGCTACAACATCATGGTTGAGAAGAGCTCTTTTATCACTCCTAGAAGCCTTCATATTCCAGTCTTGGGTTAAATTAAGCAGGCCTGTAGAGGAAGGAGAGCCTGTCTTGGTAAAAACAATGAGCTTATATGGTATAAATGGAGCTTGTGATACAGCATATGCCTTCAGTAGTTAGATGAGCTCAGATCTCCTCCTGATTCTTGGCCACTCTCCAACCAGAAGAAGAAGGGGCCCATTAAATATCAAATATGCCAAAGAGCAACACTTCCTTTGATTTTCCCATGTGACACCATAGATTTCAATACATTATTATAGTATGTTTTCATTGTGTGTGGTTTCAAAAACTGCCTTCATTCTTTAATATAAGACTGTAATACCATCTCCATTCATGTGTCCTAAGGGAAGGGAAGCTGGGCTGCCATCAGAACCCTGACCACATTGGGGAAGGTAGGACAAGCACTGAGTACCCCACTGTTTGTTCACTGTTTATTGAAGGACTTAGGTCCAGATAGGTTAACTTTAGGCTTCTAGGTCTTGAGAATGTTAACCAAAGTGAGCCACATGAGTAAAATGTTGCTTTGTGGCCCATGAAGAAGTAATCATATCTAATTTTAAAAATAACTCTCAGTAAATTAAAGAACAAACAAACAAGTTGCCATTGAGTTCATTCTGACAGTAGAACTGTGCTCCCTAAGATTCTTGATGGCTGGGGAAGTAGATTTTCAGTCAGGCCTTTCTTCCAAATTGTTTGCACCACCCTGAGACTCTTATGAAGTTGGAACAGCTGGTAAAACAAGATTGCATCTGGGTATAGTCTTAAAAGGATGATTGGAAGCTTGTTAGGATGGTGAAACTTCATCTCACATACTTTGGCCATGTTATTAGGAGGGACCATCCCTGGAAGAAGGCATCATGCTTGGTAAAGTGAAGGGTCATTGAAAAAGACGAAGATCCTCAATGAGAAGGATTGACACAGTGGCTTCAACAATGGGCTCAAACTTAACAATCGTAAGTATGGAACAGGCCTGGGTGGTGTTTCACTCTTTTGTACATAAGGTCACTTTGAGTTGGAATTGACTTGAAAACACTTACAGCAATAACAGAAGTTTGCTGGCTTATGGCTGGTAAGGTAGAGGGATAAGATTTCTGTCACAGTGAATAGCTAGTGCAAAAGTGAAGGTGTAGATCATAGGTGAGTGGCAAGAGATGAGCTGGACAGAAGTAAGTCAGATCACAATGCTCGATGACCTACTGTTTTCATTTATTTTTCTGTTAGCTGTTGTTGTTGTTAAGTTCCGTGGAGTAGGTTCTAACTCATAGTGACCCTGTACAGGGTTTCCGAGGCTGTAAATCTTTACAGGAGCAGAAAGCCTCATTTTTCTTCCATGGAATGGCTGGTAGTTTTGAACAGCCGACCTTGAGGTTAGCAGCTTGATTCGTAACCACTAAGCTACCAGAGCTAGCATTCTATTATAAAAGTAGTAATTGTTCATGGTAAAAAAATTCAAAAGGTACAAGAGTGTATCAGGTGAAAATAAACGTTCTTCACACTCTAATTTAACTAAATTTTCAGAGAAGTCAATCACCATGAATTGATTTACACATTTCCTTTCAGACATTTTCAGCGTGCATACCTGTATGTGTATGCATTCTGTATGCATATTCGTGTAGTCTCTATTTTGTGAGTAAAGATATACTCTACACATTCCTGCAATCTGCTTTTTTTCCTTTTAGGAAAAAATATTTTTATATAATTTTTCATTTTTATGTATAATTCCATTCAATTTGTATTTGGCCTTCTTTTTATTTGTTGTATGGACTTTCTATGAGAAATCATCAAAACTTATTTAATCAAACCGATTGATATGTATTTTGGTGTTTTCAGTTTACTTTTTATATGGCAACCATTGCTGCAAACAATATTCCTATGTCTTTGTGTAAATACGTGATATGCATTTGTGTGATAAATCTGTGTGACAAATACCTGATATATATATATATATATATATATATATAAACAATTCAAGCTCTAACCTGAGATATTAAAGGATTCTATGGGCATAGGTTGCTATGAGTCAGTACCGACTAGACAGCAACTAACAGCAACAACACTGGCAAAATATTGAATGATGTAGGAAACATCAAAAGAAGAAGGAAGGAATATGTGAGTCATTCTACCAAAAAGAATTGGTTGGTGCTCAGCCATTATAAAAGGCAGCGTTTGATCAAGGACTGATGGTAATGAAGGAGGAAGTCCAAGCTGCACTGAAGGAACTGGTGAAAAGCAAGACTCCGGGAATTGATGGAATACAAAATGAAATGTTTCAAGAAATTGATGCAACACTGGAGTCAATCATTCCTATTATCCTGTTGATTTCTTTTGGTTCCATTGTGACATAGCCCATGTGGTTTCTGATGCGAGTTATTTTTGTCCTCTCCCTCTTTTCTTTTGTTAGTTTTACCAATGGTTTGACAATTTTATTAATCCTTTCAAAGAACTAGCTTCTTGTCCTGTTGATTCTTTCTATAGTATTTCTGTTTTCCATCTCATTATTTCTGCTCTTATCTTTATTATTTCTTTCTTTCTTTTTTTTTTGGTGACTGTAGTTTCCCTCTGTTGGTCTGTTTCTAATTGTTGGAGATGCTGTGTTAATTCGGTTCTTTCCTCTTTTTGGGTGTGTGCATTTATCACAATAAATTGTCCTCTCAGCACCACTTTCACCGTGTCCCAAAGATTTTAGAATGTTGTGTTTTCATTCTCATTTGTTTCTAGGAACTTTGTGAATTCGTTTAATTTCTTCTTTCACCCAGTCACTTTTCAGAAGGGTGTTATTCAGTTTCCATGTATTCGACTTTATTTCCTTGGTCTTCTTATTGTTGATTTGTAGTTTTATAGCGCTGTGGTCTGAAAAGATGCTTTGTAGTATTTTGATGTTTGTAAATTTATGGAGGCTTGCTTTGTGACCTAACACATGGTCAATTCTGGAGAATGTTCCATGTGCACTGGAGAAGAATGTATATTGTGTTGTTGTTGGGTTGAATGCTCTGTACACATCTATGAGGTCAAGTTGGTTGATTGTGTTGTTTATTTCCTCTGTAACTTTGTTGAGTTTCTTTCTGGTTGTTCTGTCCCTTTTTGGAAGTGGCGTATTAAAATCTCCCATTATAATGGTAGATTTATCTATTTCTTTTTTCAATTCTTGTAGGGTTTGCTTCATATATCTTGGTGTTCTTTCATCAGGAGCGTTGATATTTATTATGGTTGTATCATCTTGTTCAATTTACCTTTTGATCATGAGATGGTGTCCTTCTTTATTTCTTATGCTGGTTTTTGTCTTAAAGTTTACTTTATTGGAGATTAGTATTGCCACTCCTGCTTGTCTATTGCTGCAGTTATCTAGGTACATTTTTTCCCATCTTTAACTTTTAGCATGTTTTTGTTTTTGTGTGTAAGGTGTGTCTCTTGCATGCAGCATATTGAAGGGTATTGTTTTCTTATCCATTCTGCCACTCTCTGTCTCTTCACTGGTGCTATTTCCTGTCGGTTTCTTCTTAGTTTTCATGTTTGCTTGTTATACTTGGAAGTTCATTTTCATGGTAAGTTGTGAAGTACTAACTTTCTTTGGGATTGCCTTATAGTCTATTTACTTTTATCTCCATTTAAAACAATCTATTGTATCCTGTAATCTACCTGACCTCCTCACCACCTGGATCTCTGTTCCTACATTTTTCCTTTCTTTGACATTGTTATTTTGATCTTTGGTTGACCTCCCAGCTCCTTTGAGTTCACTGTTGTAATTTTGTTCTGTTCTGGACTCTGCTATCTGTCGTCTGAGTTTCACGTGGTGTTACCATGACTGTCAATC
>NW_006408540.1:23522977-23526108 GCF_000296735.1 Chrysochloris asiatica | reverse complement strand
CCTTGGACCGATGGGGCTCTTTTTCTCTGTGCTGTGGGAAAGCTGTGGTCTCAATGCTGGACTTTTTTGGGGGTG
The DNA here is from genome assembly GCF_000296735.1 of Chrysochloris asiatica. Taxonomy (NCBI): domain Eukaryota; kingdom Metazoa; phylum Chordata; class Mammalia; order Afrosoricida; family Chrysochloridae; genus Chrysochloris; species Chrysochloris asiatica. Next base: position 23,526,033 of record NW_006408540.1, on the reverse strand, counting down.
CACACTCACCCACCTGAAGGTGTCCAGGAAGGGCAAAGAAGGCGCAACAGGGAAGAGGAGGGAAAAAAAAAAAAAAACGTGCAGAATCCCCACAAAAAAAAAAAAAAAAAAACGTGCAGAATCCCCACACACTTCCTTTTGCAAATGTAACTGCATCACTTTTAGTGCCAGTTCCCTGTGCTGGTCTGGCTGTAGCCCCGCCCTCTGACTTCCACCCTGCAGGATGGCGGTAGAGGGAGTCCCGTGTCTTGACCGATTTTTCAATTGCAATGTTTTCCTTTATACCATGATTTTTCCATTGGCAGTTGTGGAAAACTGATGCCCTCACCCTTATGCTAGATCCAGAGCTCTGGTGCAGTTTTGTGAGAGCCGCATCTCTAGGTTTTCAGTCCCTCCTTCACGGAGCCTGTCCTACCTGACTCTGCTTTGCCACCGCCAAACCAGAAGTCCGCAAGTGGACTTTTGCTGAAGCTAATTAAAAATTGTTGTAGTAGTACATGACAGGGAGTTGCCAGCAGAAATTCAAGCTGGATTCAGAAGAGGACGTGAAGCTAGAAATATCATATTGTACCACTTGACATTGTGAGGTCACCGAATAAAACCAAGTGAAGATTTAACTGCAAAGGTGGCTTTTCTCCCTTCTTTGAACCCTTCAATTCATCTCATCAGATATAATTTAATTATTTAGTCTTTGAATACTCACTGGGGTATTTTGGATTGGTCTGTTAAAAGATTTTTTATTTATTTTTTATGTGCCGTAGTGTAAACTCTGACTCATAACAACCCTGTATAGGGTTTCCGAGAAGCAGCTGGGATTTTGATCCATGGTTAGTAGTTCATTTCTTATCTTACAGTGCCATTAAAAGATTGCTTAATCTTTTAATGTCAAATGCCGTTGAGTTGATTCCGACCCATAGCGACCTTGCATAGGTTTCCAAGGAGCTGTTGGTGAATTTGAACCGCCGACCTTGCAGTTCAAATAGACTATGCGGTTCAATGCATCAACCCACAGCACCACACCAGGGCTCCATTAAAAGATGATATAATATGTCATTAAAAAGCAACCACGGTGGTTTTAGCACATGTTTGAGTACGGAACCTAAGATACTTAACAATTAGCTGCTTTCTTCAACTGCTTAGAGATGTCTGAAATGTTCCAGAGCCCAAGAAAATTTAAAAAGGAAAGCATTCCAAGTCTTTCCATTTTCTTCCCTCGCTCATTTTTACTGAATTTCTCCTTGTTTAGCAACATTGCCAACAAAAGTCAACTTGCATGTGAATTATAAGTAGAGATATAGTTCTGAGGTTGCCAAATTATGCTGTTCGTAGATTTATTCATGTTTTCCCAGATCTCTGTTAGCTGATGGAGACACAGTGCTTAGAGGCTTCTGCTACTTCTCCATTTAGTGTCTGTATGTTGGCTGGAGAGCATTGAGTTAATCACTGGCTAATTCTACGAGCGAAGCATCCCAGGTGTTTCCTTAATTCTCACAAAGCTTGTGTTCTATTATTTTATTCACTTGGACACCTACTTTCCTCTTTGCTGACTTGAATAATGCATTAATACCTAATCTCTCCTAAAGCACTGCCCATCTCCTGGCTGTAAATCCGGGATTAAAATACAAAAAGTCCTGCTGACTACAGTGAATTCAGCTAAGGAATTTTGATTAACAGCAAAAACTGGGTTTCAATGCCTTGACTGTTTGAACTATAATCTGCGACTACATAGTAAAATAGCCCAATCACAGTGTGCAAACAAAGAGAGAGGGTTGTGGGGGTGAGAGTTAAGGGGGTTGGCAAAGACGATAACTAAGCACTCCAAGTCTATTCCCTTCTGCTATGGTTCAAAAACTACTTCCTGCCACAGCAGCAATGAGTGAAGCTACAATTTTAAGGTGAAGCCAGCTTGGTCCTTCATGTTGATTTTCTTCCAGAAGCCCAGAACTTTGGAACCAGACATTGCCTAGAACCTCAGATTATGAACATTATGACATCATCAATGGCATTTCAATCAGTCGTGTCTTGAGGCCACAGCAATGATCAATACCCTATTGGTGAAGTCTTGTTTAAATGTACTGTTCAAAAGATACCCATTCTAGACCACCCTATTTAAAATTTCAGTGCTCCGGACCCCCACACCCCAATTTTCTTTCTTCTCTCTGAACACTGTCATGCTCTGGTATAGTTTGTCAATTTATATATTTATCTTATTTCCTTGGTAGAATGTGAGCCCAAGATGTTTCATTCCATGACATATTCTGAGAATTTGTTTATAACTGTGTCTGACACATTTGTTGTTATTAAGTGCCATCAAGTTGCTTTTGATTCATAGCGATTCAAACTCTTTATAGAATTTCCCAGGTTTTAAATCTTAGCAGGAGCAGAAAGCCTCATCTTTCTCCCATGGAGTGACTGATGAGCTTTGTACTGCCTACCTTGAAGTTTATAGTCCAGTGCTTATCCTGGTTAAGTATCTGTTATGTCTGGCACATATTAGATACTTAAGTATTTGTTGAATGAATGAATTTATTTATTTCACAGGAACAATGGGTCACAACTATAAACTACTGTTCTAAGTTGAATTGTGTTCCCACTAACAATATGTTGAAGTCCTTACCTCTGGTACCTGTGAATCTTACCTTGTTTGGAAATCAAGTCTTTGAAGATGTTAGTGCAGTTAATGTAAGGTCATACTGGAGTAGGGTGGGCCCTTATCCAATATGACTGGTATTCTTATAAAAAAGAGGAAGGGAGACTGAGTCAAGCACAGGGGAAAAGCAGCATGTAAAAATGGAAGTGGAGATTTGAGCGATGCATCTATAAACCAAGGAATGCTAAGGATTATCAGTAACCACCAGATGGCAGGTTGTTATTGTTGAGTGCCGTCAAGTCTGTTCAGACCCAAAGCAACCCTGTATAGGGTTTCTGTGGAGCAGCTGGTGGATTTGAACTGCTGGTCTTGTGGTTCACAGTCTAGTGCTGATCCTACAGTGCCACACCAGTTGTTGTTGCTGTTGTTAAGTGCCATTGAGTCGGTACCGACCCATAGCGACCTT
>NW_006408540.1:23497920-23522487 GCF_000296735.1 Chrysochloris asiatica | reverse complement strand
TTTACGGGAGTAGAAAGCCTCATCTTTCTTCCGCGGAGCAGCTGGTAGTTTCGAACCGCTGACCTTAAGGTTTGCAGCCCGATTCGTAACCACTACGCCCAGAGCTCCTTAGTGAGTGTTAAATAAAAATGTACATAGTTGGTTAGAAAATTCTATTAAAGGTTATGATCGATATAGTTTACATAACAAATTAAGACATAAAAATATTCATAAATGGAGACCAGTTAAAAGATGAATGAATTAGTCATCACATCAGCAGTGCTAGACCATGTTCGCTCTAAAGATTCTCAAGGAGGATCCTTCCCTGCCTCTTCCTACCAGCTGGCATGGAACTTCTGACATGATGACTTTGGACTTGTGGCCACTACAGCTGTGAAGATAATAAATTCCTGTGATTTTAGTCACCATTTGTGGTACTGTTTTTATTTATTTACAGTTGTTTTTGTTGTTGTTAAGTGCCGTTGAGTCAATTCTGACCCATAGTGACCCTGTAGAGGGATTCCAAGGAGCTTGAACCACCGACCTTGCAATTCAAATGACTTTGCAGTCTGATGCATTTTTACAGTAGCTTCCATTTATTTCTTATTCTGGGAATCGAATTAATTCATCTTTTAACTAGTATCCACTTACGAACATTTTCATGTCTTAATTTGTTATATAAACTATATCGATCATAACTTTTAATATAATTTTCTTACCAAATATGTACATTTTAATTCAATACTCACACTCCCAGAAGCCATAAAACTAATATCTACTTAATAGATACATTGATCTCATGTAGTCTAATCTTCACAGTTAATCATTTGAGATCTTGATATATTTTCATTATATACGAATCTTTAAAAAATGTGATTCTAAAAAAATATCTGATTTATTTATTTATTTAAACCTTAAATGTGACCTACTTAAGGGCTGAGGTTTGAATATACATATATAGTGGATTAAAGAAAAAAAGGATAGAAATCACACATACATGTTTTTGTTAGGTGTAGTTGAATCACTTCGGACTCATAGTGATTGTATATACAAAAGAAGAAAACACTGCCTGGTTTTGTACCACCCTTACATTGTCCTATGTTTTAACCCCTTGTTTCAGTTGCTTTGTGAATCCATCTCATTGAGGGTCTCCCTCTTTTTCGATGGATCTCTACTTTACCAAGCATGATATCCTTCTCTGGATAATATGTCCAAAATATGCAAGACAAAGTCTCGCCATCCTTGCTCTAAGTAGCAGTCTGGCTGTAGTTCTTCCCAGACAGATTTTTTATTTTTCTGGAAGTCCATGGTATACTCTTTGCTAACACCACAATTCAATTGTATCAGTTCTTCTGCAGTTTTCCTTATTCGTTGTCCAGCTTTCATATGCATATGAAACTATTGAAAATACCATGGGTTGGGTCAAGGTGATACAGGCCTCAAGATAACATCTTTGGTTTTTAACACTGTAAATAGTATTTTTGCAGCAAATTTGGCCAATGCAATATGTTCTTTGCATTTTTGAACAGCCAACCTTGTGGTTCAAACTGACCTTGCAGCCCAGTGCTGATATTGCACTCTAGGATCAGCACTGGACTGCGAACCACAAGGTCAGCAGTTCAAACTCACCAGCTGTGCCTCAGAAACTTTCTACAGGGTTGCTATGAGTAGGAACCAACTCTACAGCACTTAACAACAATAATATATGTATTTCAAAATGGTTGTGTTATAATTTCATTATCTTTTAATTCTATTTTTATATACTTTCTGAAGTATATATATATATATACTATTGTTAAGTACCGTGGAGTTGGTTCCAACTCATAGTGACCCTGCACAGGGCTTCCGAGGCTGTAAATATTTACAGTAGCAGAAGGCCTCATCTTTCTCCTGCAGAACGGCTGATAGTTTCGAATTGCTGACCTTGAGGTTGGCAGCCCGACTCGTAACCACTATACTACCAGAGCTCCTTATATATAGTTGTTCTTAAGTGTCATAGAGTTTCTTCCAATTCATAGCAATCCCATATAGGGTTTCCGAGGCTGTATCTTTGCAGGAGCAGAAAGCCTCATCTTTCTTCCATGGAGCAGCTGGTATACTACAACTACCAACCTTGTGGTTTGGAGTACAGTGCCTATCCAACAGGGACACCATGTTCGTTTACATATACACATACATACCCAAACATACCTGCACACACACACACACACACACATATACACATAATAAACATAAAGAAAGAGTAAATACATAATATATATCAAAAGAGCAGCTGATTTTGTGGTTAGCAGCCCAATACTAAACCCACAACACCACCAGGGCTTGAATGTATGCATTGGAGGAGGCTTCAGAAAGTTCACAGAAAAATGGAATCAAAGATAATGACAGTTTCCACAAACTTCTTGAAGTCCCCTCATATGTCCATGCATGAGTTTGTTAAATGCTTATTGAGTGGTTTCCAACTCACAGAGGGTTGTATAGGGTTTCCAAGGAGTGACTGGTGGGTTGAACCACCAATCTTACGGTTAACAGTCCTTTCTCCTCTGTTTTATTATAGCACCAACCACTTAATAGGTCTCAATTAAGTACTTGGTGACTAAGCTTAGAAAGATGTAGGAAGTCTATCTTACTTGAACTATTCTATTTTTAAAAGGTAAGTTGTTAGTAATAATTCTATTACTGACAGCCATAGCACTCAAGAATTGTTTCAGCGATTTCTCAGGAAATATAAGTTATGTTTGCCTGCTCTGTATGTAGCCTGCTGTCTGTTTTTTGGAGCCCCAGCTTGTTTCCTTGTACTCCATTTTCTACAACCTCATCAGATTTCTCTCCTGAAAGCCCAACTCTCATTGTGCTCAATCACTAAAACTTTCAACAGTCCCCAGGGTCTACTTAACTAAGAACAGATTCTTCATCATCTTATCCAAAATTCTCTTTAATGGTTTCCAACTACCTTTCCAGACTTATATCTGATTATTTTCATTTCCTGGAAAACCATTGGAGTCATTGTTTCTTCACTGTGCACCTGGGTACTTCTGATACTGTGACTGACTCATGCAGATTCCTCTGGTCAGAAATGGCCCATAGCCTGGAGTCTGCCTGTCAACTTCTTTTCATTTCTCAAACTCACCTCAAAGGTCATCTCATTTGTAAAACTTTTTGTAACTCCCCATTAGGTGGGAGCATGCAACAAAGAAATTTGCCTCATTCAAGGTCTTCTCAAATAATTCAGAGTTTTGTCAGTCTTTTAGGAGTTCTCTTTTCTCTGTCATCTTCAGGTTTGATTCTAAGTTCGGAGGGGTTGGTGACGAACATCTCTGGGTGTTTGTTATCTGATCACACTACATTTTGCTGAAAAGTCTCCTTTACTAGACTTTCTCCCAAAGACTCTATTTCTAAATGAAGTCACACTCTAGGTTCCAGGTAAACATGATTTTTTAGAGGGTACTATTTGACCCACTGCACCACTCTTCTGTCAGTTTTCCATATTGTGGTGGTTTATGTGTTGAAACCCTATACAGGGTCACTATGGGTCAGAAATGACTTGACAGCACTTGACAACAACAATATGTTGCTGTGATGCTGCAAACAGTGGTCACCCATGGTAGACAGGTTTCAGTGGAGCTTCTGGAATAAGCTTAGATTAGAAAGAAGGAAGAGATAGTTCACTTCTCAAAAATTATCAACTGAAAACCTTGTGAATTGTTGTGGAAAACTGATATAATGCCAGAAGTTGAGCCCCTCAGGTTGAAAATATTCAGAATATGACTGGAGAAGAGCTGTCTCCTCAAAGTGGAGTTGACTTTAATGGCATGGATGAAATAAAGCTTTTGGAATCTTCATTTGTTGATATTGCTTGACCCAAAATGAAAACATCCATTAATAATCAGAACATAGAATGTAAAAAGTATGAGTCTAAGAAAGCTGGAAGTCATCAAAAATAAAATGGGATGCATAAAGATCAGTATATAATAGGCATCAGTGAGCTGAAATGGACTGGTTGGACTTTTTGAATTAGACAGTCATAGCGACCCTATACAGGGTTGCTATGGGTTGAAACTGACTCAACAGCACTTAAAAGCAACAACAACAAATTGAAGAGGAAGGGTATCACATTCATTGTTAGAAAAACCACTTCAATATCTATCCTAAAGTACAATGCTGTCAGACTTCTGGTTTATCAGCAGCAGAGCAGAGAGACAGGTAGGACAGGCTCCATGGGGAAAGAGCTGAAAATCCAGAGACATGGCTCTCACAGAACAGCACCAAAGGTCAGGGCATCAGTTTCTGGCAACCACCAATGGAAAAATCGTGATATAAAGGAAAATATTGCAATTAGAAATTGGTCAAGTCACAGGATTCCCTCTACAGCCATCCTGCCTGGGCTGCAGACAGAGGGCGTGGCTATAGCCAGACCAGGACAGGGAACTAGCACTAAAAGTGGTGCAGTGACATTTGCAAAAGGAGGTGTAGGGGGATTCTACACATTTTTTTTCTTCCTTTTCCCTGTAGTGCCTTCTTTGCCTGGCCTGGTCGCCTTCAGGCGGGTGGGTACACACCCCCAAAAAAGTCCAGTGTTGAGACCACAGTTTTCCCACAGCACAGAGAGAAAGAACCCCATCAGTCCAAGGGCAAATTCTTTGGCTGCTGCTTTTGACTTCTGCCTGTGGGTCCCAGCCCTAAAGTTAACTTGTGCAGGACCCTTTATTCCTACCTATCCAGCAAGAAAAAAAGCAGGTTTGGCCTGACAGACAAACCATATGAACAATCTGTAAAACTCCAACATAAAAAGATGCAACTATTTCAAGAATTATGCTGTGCACATGCAGATACCTAACTGACCTTCAGAGACAAAAAATAGTAAACAATCTTTTTCCCATTAACTTTTCAATATCTATCTGCGTACCTCTACGGTGGTGACTAAAGGAGGAGCCTGAGCGAGTGTACACCCCCACCCACTACTGGAGGCTTCTACGGTGCATACACACCACCTGTGTAGCAAGGTGACTGGCCAGTTGGCCACAGTTTCCTGGAGGTGGGAGCTTTTTTTCTCCCTATGTTACCCAAGAAGAGTCAGCAATTGTGGCCATATAGCCAAGCTACAAGCATACCCCATAATATTATACCATTGGGACAAGAGCCAATAACAGCTGCTAAGCATTACATGCAAAAAGGAAGCCTGGCTCCCGATCATATCCACCAGGAGGCACCCAGTAAGCCTAATAGCAAAGCAACAAACATCCATTTAAGCATTAAAAACCCACACAACTACTGGACACGATGAACAAAAAACATCAAAAGATACCAAAACATGTCCCAAAACAGTAAAGAGTAGCTGAGACAAGTGAGCTTGAGACAGACAAAAGCTTTCTAGAAGAAGAAGAGCAGGTTTTGGATTCACCTGAGAAGGAATTCAGAAGAATGATATGGAAACAAATTCAAATGTTCTGAAAAGGGGTGGAGGAAAACAAGGAAGAAGTCAGAAAATCAGAAAGGTACTACAAGAGCAATCAAACAAGATTGATACAGCATTGGAAACAATTCAAAATCTGCAAAAAGAGGTCCAGACTATTAATAATAAAATATCAGAAATGGACAATAAACTGAAAGGGGAAAGGAACATAATTGAAGAGATGGAAGCCAGAACCAGCGAGCTGGAAGACAAATTTCTCATTACTGCTAAGATAGAAGAGCAAGCAGAAAAAAGGATAAAATACAATGCTGTCAGTGATAGAATATCATCCATATGTCTACAAAGAAGACTGACATGAGGTTATTATCCTATTACAGACACCAAGAAAGTTCTTAAATATTCTTTTTGATGATGAATGTGATGCCATTCCTTCTCAATTTTCATTCTTGACAAAATCACCCATATGATTGTCAGATTTATAATGACCAGTACAAGTCCTATTAAACTCACTAAAGCCTATGATACTGATCTGCATGAATTCCATTTCATTTTTGACAACTTCCAGTTTACCTAGATTCATGCTTCAAACATTCCATGTTTCAATTATTAATGGATGTTTACAGTGATTTCTCCTTATTTTGAGTTGTGCCCTATCAGCCATTGAAGGTCCTGAAACTTTTTCTCCATTTGTGTCATCACAGTCAACTGGATCTGCTTTGAGGAAATAACACTTCCCCAGTCATATTTTGAGTGCATTCTAACCTGAGAGGCATGCAAAATTTTGAGTGCATTCCAACCTCATCTTCCAGCACTGTATTTGACAATATGCTGGTGCTATTAATAATGTTTCAGTATTCTGGTGGTATCTAACTGTGTTCCATTGCTAGTCACAAAGTTTTCACTGGATAAACATTCAGAAGTAGCCCACCTCTCCTTTCTAGTCTGTCTTAGTCTTCAATTTCAGTTGAAACTTGTGTACTATGACGGATGCTGTTGGTATTTAAAATACCAGTTGCAAAGCTTCCATCATCACAGCAACACCCAAGTATGACAAACTGACAGATGAGTGGAGGGTGGTCAAGATAGGCACATTAAAATGTCTCCCAAATAGGTATAAACCAAGGACCAAGCCACGGTTTGTTATGGGGAAAGAATAGGGTCATGTATGTTAGAAGGTGAATAAACAGAAGTTGATAGGATTTGTTTGCTGGCATCTTTTTTTTTTTTTTTCATAATAAGATAGAAGCACACATGAAAATGCTTTGTATGGACAGAGCATAGTGGGGGTCGGGGTGGGAGGTGGAAGTGGTAAATTTAATGAGTGAGGATGGCTTGAACTTTCCTTCTGGGGGATGAAGGATGAAAGTTCCTCAGTGTGAGGAGCCTCATTGAGCTGGCTGAGGCGCCTGATCATGCATTTGTTAAGTTGTTAAGGAATAAAATAAGTAACTGGCTGCCCTCAAGTTGGTTCTGACTCCTGGTGACCCCTCCCCAGGGCTATCATGGCTGTGATCTCTTTGAAAGTAGATTGCCTGGTCTTTTTTCTGAGGAGATTTGGCTGGATTCAAACTTCTTACCTTCTGGTTAGTGGCCCTTTGCTTAACTGTTTGCATCACCCAGAGACTTCTTGTTAAAATATAAGACTTTATAGTAACAATTGATGTGCCAAGCAATATGCCAAGCATTTTACAAGTCATTATGCCACTTAAGTAAGTCTCCCAGCTACCTAAGGGGAAGATGCTGTCATTATGTGCCCCTTATGAGGAAACTGAGGCCAAATATTTTTTTCAAGCTCACACAATTAAACAGTAGAGCCAGAATTGCAAACCAGGTGTTTCTGGCTTCACATTAAGCATATTTAATGACCATATTATCTTGCAGGTTTGAGCTGTATTTTTCCTTTAAAATGCAAAAATCCACAGCCAGCAGGCAAGTGCTTTTTGTTTTGGACTTCTTCTGTCTTTTGTGTAAAATGTAAGTGCTTGTGTTGAGGGCTGGAAGAGTGGGAGGTAGTCTAGGTTATCTCTCAGACCCGCTCCAGCTCTAACGCTGTGATCTGTCTTAGTTGTCTAAGTTGTACCAGGAATGTCACAAGTGGGTGACTTTAAAGAATACAAATTCATTTCTTCAAATTCTGAAGGCTGAAAATCCAAATCAGGTTATCAACCATGTTGATTTCTTCCATGAGCACCTCTTCTGGTTTCTAGTGTTTGCTAGTGATCTTTAAGACACATTCCTTGGTGTCTCTGGGCACCTGTCTTCCCTCTTGTTGTTTGTCTCTATTTGAATCTTTTTTACAACTCAGAAGTGATTTACATTTAGGGTCCATCACACTAATATGGCCTCATTAACATAACAAAAGAAAAGGTCTAATTCCAAATGGGATACCATCCAAAAGTTCAAGGACCAAGAATTCAACTCATATTTTGGGGTGACACAATTCAATCTATTACAGTTTTTTTGTTTTTTTTTTACAGTAAATACCCTCAAACAGAGCTTTTATTTGGAGAAGAAAAAAAAAACAAAAACAAAACAGCCTGTGCAGAGTGACTCTGAACCATTCTTTTCTATAGAACAATCTAATTTGCTATTTGTTTTCAATTCAGTCTGAAAGCCTTGGCCTGCAAGTTAATATTTTGTTCTCAGCTACATTTTACCTTTTACCATGTTTGGGGAAAGATAGGACTATTATGTTTTCTTATTCACTACAAACCTCCACTTCTTTGTTCCAGCTTTTGGACATTTTTTTGTGATCACGGTAGCCAGAGTGTAAGTTTTCTTGACCCCTGGCAGACTGCAATCTCATCTCAATAACCCTTGTCAAGTGGGATTGCTGAAAGCTGTATTTAGCCCGATTGGAGAATGGAGCACTACCTGCCTGCAGACAAATCTTTGATGGGCAATTTCCAACTCTAGCATATTTCCTGCTTGGGTACATGTTTCGAATCACAGAACTCGTTCATTCTGACCTTGATACCTCTCACTTCTGTGAAGTTAGAAGCAATTCTCAGAAAGAAACACAGTAAATTTAGGAATTTTCAATTACTGCAGTTGTTTCCTCTCAGAACAGAAATGCACTTTTTATTGTGATGGACGGATGGTATGATTTTTCATCTCCGAGTGGATGTGTAGTTCATTTTGTTTAAAGTTTGACTCCAAGAAAGCAGTCTGGTGCTAATATTTATATAAAAATGACAGATGATGAGTCAGGAAATCTAGAAGGTAATTTAAGAATGCATTTTGAGTGTGTTACGTTCAAATCTTCCAGGAAACTAATATCTTTTTATTAAGCCAAACACACAAGTGTTATATCTTCCTTGATATATGCACTATTATTTCTATCAGCAATATTTATAGTATTGAGTAGCTAACACAACAAAGATAAATCTCAGGAGGTGTTGCCAGAAATTAGAGCTGGTCTGGGCACAAAGCCAGTGCTCATGGGAAAGGATGCATTTAATGTCTTGGCTGTCTAGGCATGGCACACTTAGTCATCATTACTCTTCGGTCATCAGGAGAACCTAGAATTTTCCTAAGTCTTGTGTAAAATAAAACCCTACAAATTTTCACTTGTTACTTAAGTTTTTTTCCCATGACTAGACAAAGAACAACTTTTAGCACAACATGGCTGTTCAAGTCATGCGCAGTTCCTGAGTTCATGTTTTTTGTGGATAATGTGTGTCTTGGGTGAATAAATGGTGGTTTCTGCTCCATATAGAGTCACAGTGTAGTGTCAGAGAAGGGCACAAGCATAAATAGCTTGAATACAAACCAAGTATCCAGTTACTGTTGAGTTGAGTCATAATGACCCCATGTGTTCCAGAGTAAAACTGTGCTACACAGGATTTTTAAACAATTGTTTGTTTTTTTTAAAAATTAGGTCACCAAGCTTTTCTTCTGAGGCCCCTTGAGTGGATTCAAATCTCCAACCTTATGAATAGCAGCAACATTGATTGTATTCAAATCTCCAACTTTATGAATAGCAGATAAAGTGCCAAAAGGTGATCCCCTAAATTTACAAGGCATTCAAAATACAAATGGGGGAGAACTACCTCCTCAAAATAGAGTTGACCATTAATGATGTGTATGGAGCAAAGCTTTCATGACATTTATTGGCTGATGGGGCACAATTCAAAATGAGAAGAAGCAGCTGCAAACATCCATTAATAATTGGAACTTGGAATCTAGGACTCTAGAAAAATTGGAAGTTGTCCAAAATGAAGTGGAACTAATAAAGATTGATATCTTAATCATTAGTGAGCTGACATGGAATGGTATTGACCATTCTGAATCAGATAAACATGGTTTACTATGCTGTTTACTATGGTATTGCATTCATTGTCAAAAAGAACACTTCAAGATCAATCTTGAAGTACAATGCTGTTTGTGATAGGATAACATCTGTATGCCTACAAGGAAAACCAATTAATACCACTGTTATTCAAATTGACATGCAAATCACTGAAATTAATGATGATGAAATTGAAGAATTTTACCAGCTTCTTCAGTCTGAAGCTGATCAAACATGCAATCAGGTTGTATTGATAATCATAAGTGATTTGAGTTAAAACAGGGGGAAATAAAAAGGAAAGATCAGTAATTGGAAAAATATGGCCTTGGTGATAGAAATGATGCTGGAAATTGCATGATAGAATTTTGCAAGACCAATGAATTCTTGCAAATAACTTTTTTACTATAACATAATTGTTGACTATATACATGGACCTCACAAGATGGAAGGCATGGGAATCAAATTGATTGCATCTATGGGAAGGGAGGATGGAACAACTTAATTTCAAAGAATTGCCAGGGGCTGACTGTGGAACAGACCATTAATTGCTCACACAGAAGTTAAAGCTGAAACTAAGAAAAATAAAACAAGTTCAGGAGATCCAAAATACAACCTTGAGTATATCACACCTGAATTCAGAGACCATCTCAAGAATTCATTTGATGCATTAGACATCAATGACCAAAAAACAGGGTCATTGTGGGAAGACCACAATAATGATAATGAAGAAAGCAAAAGGTCATTTAAAAGACAGGAAAGAAAGAAAAGCCCAAAATGGATGTTAGAAGAGTTTCTGAAACCTGCTCTTGAACATAGAGAAGCTAATGTGATTGGAAGAAATGATGAAGTACAAGAATTGAACAGAAAATTCCAAAGGGCAGCTTGAGAAGACAAAGACAAAGTCAAGTATTATAATGAAATGTGCAAAGACCTGAAAGGACTGAAGAAAAAATATCAAGCCTCAGATTACAATATAGAAGTCATTCAGTATCCCCTTATTCTTGGTCTATGTATGGATTCCTTATGAGCACAGAGAGTTCTGGAATACCCATTCTTCCCAATGTTGTATATAGTTTGGTATGTTCTACACAGTTGAGTGCCTTTGTACAGTCAATAAAGCACAAGTAAACATCTTTCTGGTATTCCCTATTTTTAGTCAAGATCCATCTGATATCAGCAATGGTATTTCTCTTGTGAGTCTTGCTTGAATTTCTGGCAGCTCCCTGTTGATGTACTGCTGCAACCATTTTTTAATAACCTTCAGAAAAATTTTACTTGAATGTGATATGAATTGTTCTCTATATAGCTAAGATACTTTATTAAGCAAAATTATCAAAATGTGAAGCTACTGTTGTGAAGCTATTGTTTCTCAACATGTCCTACATCTAGGTCCTTACATATCTGAAAATGATATTTCTGTCTCCAATGAACTCTGTGCTCCTTGATTTATACCACATTAAAATGGCAGTTTTAAATCTTTGGGGGACCCAAATTGTATTTCTTTTCAATATTCTTTGAGTTTTGTAAGAACAAAAGAAGTCTGAAGGCGCAAGATCAGGGCTGCAGAGTAGATGGGCTAAGGTTTCCCAAGGAGATTCTCCTAGAAATCCCTTGCTACTCTTGAAGAATGAGCAGGTGCGCAGTTCTGGTGGGGAAAAAAACAAACAATTATCAGCATAACTTTCCTGAACTTTTTCTCACCAATGCATTTTTAATTTTCTTTGAGAAAATCTATCAAGATGACCCCTTTGAGATCCCTGCGAAAATAGTGACCATAACCTTCTGAGCCGACCTCCCTGTTTCGCATTTAACTGGTTCAGCAGAAACCCTAGGGATCCACTGTTTTGATTGGTTCTTTTTGGAAGGCACTCAAAGGAGACTGTTGTTGTTGTTAGATGGTATCCAGTCAGTACTAACTCATAGCGACCCTCTGCACAACAGAAAAAAAACACTGCTCGATCCTGGTCCAACCTCACGATCGTTGCTATGTTTGAGCCCATTGATGCTACCATATTGCCAATTCATCTCGTTGGGGGGTCTTCCTCATTTTTTCTGGCCCTCCACTTTACCAAACATGATATCCTTATCCAGTGACTGGTCCCACCTGACAATACGCCCAAAGTATAAAAGATGACTAAGATAATTGTATTACTGAGAGAACGTGTCTGTAGCCACCCATGGGTCACAGAGACATGTTGAAACATGGTTTATTTGTAATTAACCTGTGCATGTATGAACTGGCACCCTAGGAGTAGTACTATTTGACTTACCTTGTAGATGAGGTCTACAGCAGCAAATTGATTTTAGAATGAATCCAAATGAAAAACCTTGGAATTTAGGGGAATACAAAACAAATAATAGGGAGTAACAAAAGTACATATTGGAAATACAGTATTATGGCCACTGAGACAGGAATAATGTCGTGGAATACAGTGTTAATAATATTTTTGTGTAGAAATAAATATATTTTAAAACTATTAGGAGTTAGATTTTGAGTCATATCTTGTCCAAGTATACACTAGTCTCATATTTCTACAGAGAACAGAGTCAAACTATTTCTGAAAACGCTTTGTATATTCATCTCCCTCTGACATCTCTTTGGTATTTATCTGCAATTGTTATGCTGGTTTTTATTAAGAGATAGATATCTCATCCCACTGTAAATCTCCATCTTTTATTTCTGTCACTTCTGCACACGTAAGCACTCTAGAACTAAGGCCAGCATACACTCTGTAAATGCTAAGGAAATGAAGTTTTTCTCTTGCTTCAGCTTGAACTTCTTTCTTTCCAATTAGTTACTTGAGTGTTACAGACTTTTTTTTCTCCCCCCATTGATTGCCCAAATACTTCTGAAACGACTTCTGTTTTGAAAGTCTGGTGCTATCTTAGCTATACATGTGTACATTGTTAACATCTGTAATTTTGGGGAAAGAAGAACAAATGGAGATTTGCATCTATGAATTCTGTGTGTGAATGAATGCCTGTGAGAAAGAGAGAGAGATGAGGTGCTGGTGTCAGCATACGCAGACCCTGGGTTAATCAGTGACTCTGTGACATGGACAAAAATCCAATTCTGTGGCCCTCCTCAGGATAGCAAGCCATGGACCCTGAGGGCCAAAGGAAGTGACCTCCTGACGTCCCGGGTTCATTGGTTTTTGCGAACTCACTGGTTGGCTACCTCTGTATAATTTTCTTTGGTCCTAATATTATTCATTCTATTCTTCTAACTCCAGTAATTGTAGCTTCTGAGAAAATGGTTTCTTTTACAATGCGTCTCTTAATGCCTCCACTGTGTTGGCAGTGCATGGAGTCCTGGGAACAAATCTTTCTGAGGAACAAACGATAGCCACCTGTGATGAATGTCAGAACTGCTCCTTATTTGATTATTCAGTTATGTTTGATATCCATGAACAATAATGGGTTTGAAACCCCTTTTTAGAGCCGAGGCAGTAAAAGTTTCCTCAGATAATTCAGAAAGGCCAGGAACAGGTATATTGGGAATATGAGAAAAGGTTTTTAGAGAAAAACTACAAGGTTTGTAAATAGAGTGGAATGGTAAATTCTGGGAATGTCGGATTAGAGGATAATAGTGGCAGCCCCATTAAACGGCCTCTGAATTTAATCAGTTTAACCCAGATGCTCTCCTTCCTCCTGAAAGTATATAGAAATGTGATAATTGAGAACAATGTAGCATTTTAGATATAGATAAATGAAGCCTGGTGCCTGATAGCTTGCTCACAAACAAAAGTTTGCAAAGTGTACAGACAGCTTGGCTCCTTTCAGGAACCTTGCTATATGTTAAGTATCCTTGAGAAACTGCACATCGCTGCTCTAGATCATTTAAGCCTAAAAGTTAATATATAGCAGCTTGATTGAACCTTTTTTCTGTAAAAATAAAAATGTTAGATTGTTAAGAAAACCATGAAAATATCTTAAAAGTTCCTGTGAATCATTATGTCCTATTTTGAATGATTAATCACATTTCAGTTCTATATCCTATCTTATCTAAAGAATCACATCCTCCCTTTGTGAATTACATCCTTCCTTTGTAACAAATCCCTCCCCAAAAAAGAGAATAAAAGACTGAGGTAGAGTGAGCTCTGTGTGCAATGCTAGGCAATATGTTTGCAGATCTGCCTACCTGTCAGCTTGCATCATATCTGTGTGTCTGTCTTTTTTGTATATATTTCGTTTCTCTCTTTCTCTATCCCTTTCGCCACCAGATCTCACTTCTTCATCACACCCACACTTCCTTGTCGAGGCTAGACTCTGACATAGGACCTCTACAATGAGGAGAAGGTCAGGAGAATGAGGACATAGAGAAGAAAAGAAAGAAAAAGGAATTCTTTGAGAAATAAATCAGTTTGAAGCAGGTACAAAGATTTCTGAGATGCCACACTAGGACCATGTTTACAGATTTGACAGCTACGGATGGATGTCAAGTGAGGCATACTCATTAGGGAAATCTTTTCAGACAAACAGGAAGGCCTCAGAGAAGAAATACAGGAATGAGAGAAAACTCTAGCTATTCCTCCTTTTGTGGAGACCAAGTCTAAGTCCTTGTTCCAGTGGGGCTTAATGATTCAGGAGCAAACTATTTTAGGACTAGGTTCTAGGTTAAGTAGATTATTGTTAAGTGCCCTCAAGTCAGTTCCTAACTCATAGAAAACTAGTATAGGGTTTTCAAGGAGTGGCTAGTGGGTTCAATGCTTATCCTATAGTGCCACATCAGGATTCCAAGTGGTTAGCTGGAATGTAGCTTAAAAATGCTTAAGAATGCTCTTCTTTTCGTTGCCTATGGAGGAGGTGGCCATCTCGACTGGCATCATGGCTGCCCTCAGACCTCTGGTGAAGCCCAAGATCCTCAAAAAGAGGACCAAGAAGTTCACGCCCCACCAATCAGATCGTTATGTCAAAATTAAGCATAACTTGCACAAGCCCAGAGGCATTGACAACAGGGTGCGGAGAAGATTTAAGGGCCAGATCTTATTGTCCAACATTGGTTATGGGAGCAACAAGAAGACAAAACTCATGCTGCCTAGTGGCTTCTGCAAGTTCCTGGTCCAAAATGTCAAAGAGCTTGCAGTACTACTAATGTACAACAAATCTTACAGTTTAGAAACTGCTCACAGCATTTCCTCCAAGAACCGCAAAGCCATTGTGGAGAGAGCAGCCCAGCTGGTCATCAGCGTCACTAATACCAATGCCAGGCTACATAGTGAAGAAAATGAAGAGACAGTCTGTTTTTGAGTTTTATTTGTGCTAAATAAAACCATAAAAGTGCAAAAACACAAAAAAAACAAACCCAAAAGCATAAGAATGACTGATGATGGTTGTAAAAATATGTGACACCCACCATTTCTGCCTTGGCATACTCTACTTAGTTTGGTTCAATAATTCATTGCAATGGTCACGCAACGCTCAGAGACTTATTTACAATTATGGGGTTTATTAGGGAAGTGAATGGTTACAATTCAGGGTCAGAAATGCTGAGGACACAGTTGCTCTAGTTTGGACAGGCTCTCTTTAGCTGTGCCCACAGACAGACCTCTCTCTGCCTTGCCAATGTTGCAAAATTCTTTTAGGGTTACTGATAAAATGCCCACAGGATATACCCCTCCACTATAAGCCCCCTCCAACACCATAACTCAAAGGCATCAATTCTTCTATGGTCTTCCTTATTCACTGTCCAACTTTCACATGCATATGAGGTTATTGAAAATATCATGGCTTGGGTCAGGCGCACCTTAGTTCTCAAGCTGACATTCAATGGACTCAAGCATGGCAACAGTAGTGAGGCTGGCCCAGGATCGGGCAGTGTTTCGTTCTGTGGTGCATAAGGTTGCTATGGGTTGGTACCGACTCGATGGCACTTAACAACAACAACTATAAGCCTCAGACTACAGGCACTTGGTTCTAGCTCCATGGATCAGCAACCCCCTTTCCTAGCCCCCAATTAAGTGCTTGGAGACATCTCATTTGGCAAGCAAGTTTCCAGTCCTAAGTCACTCAGCTAGCAAGCTCCGTGGACTGGGAAGCTCACTGCTCTGTCTTGTGCTCTGGTTCTTGTTTCTGCTGCTGCTGCTGCTCCTCCTCTGCCACTCCTCGAGTGTCACAGCTTTCTGTCCCTCAGACAAGGAGGTTCAATGAGCAGGGGTCTCAGGGTTCAACAGTCATGCTCCACTCCTGACTGTTCTTCCTTGATGATACTGAGATCCCTTCTTCGTGCTCCTGAGATGGCTCGTTTTATACTCTTTAGAGTTCCAGAATTTTACAATATTAACAACTAACTGTTTACCTCTCACAACTGAATCATATAATCCTGTCAGCAACTTCTCCCACCTTCTTTTATCCAGACCCATCAGGACAAAAATTGTTGTTTAGTGGAAATTACAAAGACTAAGGCTAGAAGTTGTTAAGTATCATTGAATCCATCCTGACTCTTCTTATTGTTGTTGTTAAGTGCTATTGAGTCTGTTCCAATTTTTAGCAACTCTGTATAAGGTTTCCAAGGACCATCTGGTGAACATGAAGTTCCGACCTTGCAGTTTAAACTGACCTTGCAGTCCAGCTCATTGACCCATAGTGCCATGCCAGGATTCATAGTGACCCTGTATAGGGTTTCCGAGGTTGTATATCTCTGTGGGAGCAGGGAGCATCTTCTTTCTCCAGAGGAGTGAGAGAAGTGGGCGTGAACCACAGGCCTTGTGGTTCATAGTCTAATGCTTATCTTACAGAGCCACTATGCTCTCAAGTCTAGAAGGAACATGTTAAATGATTCACTACACCACACTTGGAAATTGATTTCCAAAGGTACTTGCTTTCCTAGAAACAGAGAAATTGAGTGCCTGGATTGGGGTAGAGTAGAAGTCTGGAAGTGACTGTATGAATACTCTCTGAGTAACTTCATAGGAATTGAAAAGACAAAGCAAGTTGTCTTGATACCCTTCTTGAATTTTGGTAAAAGAAGAACGTTTGTTACTGTTGTAACTCCTGACAAGCATCTAATTCAGAGCACACCAACACTCACTGCCAGGGAGTCAGAATGGTTGACTCCAACTCATAGTGACCCTGTATAGGGTTTCCGACACTGTAAGTCTTCACAGGAGCAGAAAGTCTCATCTTTCTCTCTCAGAATGGCTGTTAGGTTTGAACTTCCCACTTTAGCAGTCCAGTTCTTATCCCAAAGCACCACCAGGGTTCCTTGGAGCACGCAGTGGTGGTGGTTGGTGGTTGTGTGCCGTCTAGTCAGCTCAGACTCATAGAGAGCCTGTATAGTGTTACTGAGGCTGTAAATCTTTATAGGAGCAGAAAGTCTCATCTTTCTCCCATGGAGTGGCTGGCAGATTCGAACTGCTGATCTCATGGTTAGCAACCTAGCTCTCAATCCACTACATTACAAGGTTATATGGAATCCATTTAACCATACTGTTCTCTTCTCACTCCGATTCCTTACTTCAGACATGTTGTTTTCAGCCTTCTTTCTTGGACATTTGAGTTGAAATTTCTTGATACTGTTTTTCATTTAGTTGCATTTAAGATATCCAGCCTCTAGTCTTTGGAGCATTTCTTCTTTAACTCAATATGCCTCTGAAGCTTTAGAAACCATCATCTATTAGATATTATGATTCAGTTAACCAGTCAGTCCTTGGAAACAACTTCAATTCAACCATAATTTATTGAGCACCCATGAAGCAGCTGTTGTACTAAGTGTAGGAATAGAGGGTTGAGACGGTGGCTCTGTTCTTTCAGACTCTAACACATCAGCAGCTTAGTGGGGACAGGCTCATATTAAGTAAGCAGGCATGACTTGATATAATAAATACTCCAATGGAAGTTGATTTTAATAGATAGTTCTACCAGAGGGTGACCGGGATGCGTAATAAGGAAGGTTACACTTGTGTTGGATTTTTGCCTCTTAAGATGCCTTCTAATTTTTGGTTGAAAGCCAGACATGATAAACCAAGTAAGAGGAACTGAGGCTCTTTCCATCTTAGTCCTTCATAAAGTTCTACTGATATTGATGTGGGAAGGGGTAAGTGGCATGGGAAGCATTTTAGAGGCTGGACTTGGGTATTTCCTTTCCCCCACTTGCATTGCTGCAGGAGGCAGGGCAGTTTTATAGATTAGCAGAAGCTAGAAGGAGGCTGGCATTTGATAATTCTCTTCCTTCATTTGAAAGAAGGAGCTGGGGCCAGGATTTTCACTTCTTCCAAGTTGGGTAAACCAGTTGCCATAAAGATGGACACCCCCTATGTGTCAGAATAGAATTATTCTCCAAAGGGTTTTTAAAGGCTGATATTTCTCAAGTAGCACTCTAGGAATTTCTTTAAAGGCACCTCTGGTTAGACTTGAACGGTCAATCTTTCAGTTAGTAGCTAGGCACATTAAGGGACTTAAGTGGTCAGGCTTTGATAAAACCCAGGTTGGATTGCTGTTACAGTTGTTAAGTGCCATCAAGTCAGTTTCAACTCACAGTGACCCTGTATAGGATTTCCAAGGAGTGGTTGGTGAGTTTGAACTGCTGACTATGTGGCTCAAACTGACTTTCTGGTAAAGCAGTTCCTCTTGAGGGCAGGCCATTGCCAAAGTATTCCAAAATGGCTACTTTCCCTCTCTGCTTCACAGTGAAAACCTGGTGGAGTTCTTAGAGGTAGAATCCAGAAAAGGGTAGCCTTCCACCAGTTTTTATTTATCCAACTAGTCCACACCAAGTCTCCAGCAATTAGTCAATTATTTTTTATGTCTTCTTACCCAATTCATGAACAACCTGTGATATGCAGAAGACATAATATTGCTTGTTAGAAGAGGATTTAAAATAAATTCCGATGAAAATCAAAGACCACAGCCTTCAGTAAGGCTTGCACCTCAGTGTAAACAAAATGAAAGTCCTCACAACTGGACCAATAAATAACATAATAATAAATGGAGAAAGGATTGAAGTTGTCAAAGACTTCACTTTGCTTGGATCCCCAATCAGTGTTGCTGAAAGCAGTATCAAGAAATCAAATAGCATATTTTATTAGACAAATCTGCTGTACAAAACCTTTTTAAAGCATTAAAGAGTAAAGATATTAGTTTGAGGAGTAAGGTGTGTCTGTCCAAAGTTATGGGATTTTCAACTTCCTCATGTGCTTGTGAAAGCTGGAAAATGAATTATAGTGTTGGTGGAAAATATTGACAGTACCATCGATTGCCAGAAGAACAAACAAACAGATGTCTTGAAAAAATTACAGCCAGAGTGGCAAGACTCCATCCATAGCTCTTTAGACGTGCTGTCAGGAAGGATCAGCTCCTGGAGAATGAATGTCATGCTTGGTAAAGTGGAAGGTTAGCTAAAAAGAGGAAGACCCCCAACAAGATGGATTGGCACAGTGGCTGTTACAATTGGCTCAAACATAGCAACCATTGCGAAGATGGTGAAGGACTGGGCACTGTTTCAATCTGTCGTGCATAAGGTCACTATGAGTCAGCATCCAACAACAACAAAGTTTTTAGCAGGGTGTTAGTCAATTTCCAACTTTTGTTTTTTTCCTTGCTCTTCCTGTAGTTGATTGTTAATTTTATTGCATTGTTATGTGAAAAGATTTTTAGGAGCATGTCATTGTTTTAAAATTTATAGAGGAGGGAACAAACAAGATGGCGGACAGGGTGGAAGTGCAGTGAGGAGCTCCATCAGCAATAACACAGAATACTGGACCAATCAGGCTCAGGAGATTGTCCCAGAACTCTGAACCACATGTAAAGGGATATTTAGAAAGTTGGAAGGTTTACAGCCAGAGGAATTTGTAGCAGAAGCAAAAAATCCTGTGCTTTCTAATCCAAGGCACTCAGCTGCTCCCTGAGTGGCCATCTTGGGTGAGAGAGAACCAAGGAAGGATCAGAGCAGCCACAGACGCCTGACAGAACCGTGGAGATAAAAGGTGTGGACATTATTTTTTTTTTGTATCTTTTTTTGGCCTCTCACTGTCTGCACACCTCCATTCTGGTGATTAGAGGGGGTGTCTGAGTGAGTGGACACCCCATTCCCCCACCCTTGGAGGGTTCTACTATGCATGTGCACAGATCTCCTCCAAATTTAAAGAGAAAGTTTCCACTTTAAACCAAATGGCAACAAAAAACGGCCACAGCCAGCCAGGAACTGTTTATCACTAGGAAAAAGGCCTAAATGGGGGTTGTGGAGCAGGACAGGCAAACTAAAAAAGACACAGGCCAAAAATAAAATCCTGAGTAACATCATAATGACCAACAGTGGCATCTTGAAATTTCTCAGGAAGAAGAGTGAAAAGGGAAGCCCATCTCCTGATCACATCTACCTGAAGGCATTCAGAAAGCTTAAAAATATCAAAACACACATCCATCTAAGTATTAAGGCCATAGCTAACCACTGAATCTCTGTTTCTACATGTTTACCTTCTTTTACACTGTAATTGTTTTGATCATAGACTGATCTCTCAGATTCTCTGAGTTTGTTCTGTTCTCAACTCTTCCTCCTGTCAATTTAATTCTGGGAGGTGCTGCCATGTATGTCAGTCTCTGGTTGTTGTCTTTTCTTGTTGGTTCTCAGTCCACAGAACTCTCTTAGGATGTTTTGTAGAGCAGGGTTGGCTTTGGCAAAATCCCTTAGCTTCTGTTTATGCTGGAATGTTTTGATTACACCATAGTATTTGATTGATAGCTTTGCTGGATAAAGGATTCTTGTTGACAGTTTTTTTTTCTTTCAGGGTTTTATATATGTATCCCCATTGCCTTCTTGCTTGCATTGTTTCTGCTGAGAGATCCGAGCTTAATCTGACTTGCTTGCCTTTGTATGTAACACTTCTCCTTTCCCTAGCTGCTTTCAGGAGTGTCTCCATATCTTTGATTTTGTAGAGCTTGATTATGATATGTCTCAGTGATTTTCTTTTAGGGTCTATCCTTCCTGGGGTTCATTGAGCTTCTTGAATGTTTATCTTTTTACTTTTCAGGATGTTAGGGAAATTTTCTTCCAGCAGTTCTTCAACTATTTCCTCTGTGGACTTTTGTGATTCTTCCTGTTCTTGAATGCTGATAATTCTTAAGTTATTCCTCTTCATGTTGTCCAACATGAACCTTAGGCCTTCTTCAGATTTTTCTGTTTGCTCTTCTATCTTAGTGGTATTGAGAGATCTAGTTTTGCCTTCCATCTCTTCTATTCTACTCCTTTGCTCTTTCAGTGTATTGTCTATTTCTGATATTCTATTATTGATCATTTGGACCTCTTTCTGTAGGTGTTGAATTGTTTCCAATGCTGTATCTATCTTATTTGACTGTTCCTGTAGCACTTTCCTGACTTCTTCCTTTTTTTTTTTTTTTTTTCAACTCCATTGTAAAGTGTTATGAAACATTTTATAACAATTTTTCTGAATTCCTTCTCAGGCATTTCCAAGGCCTTCCCTCCTTCCTGAATGTAGTTCAGGTCTACCTCTAGGTCATTTGTCTCAGACATTTTATCTTGTTTCTGGACATGTGCTGCTATGGTCATCTGCTTTTGGTTCTTGGATATGTTTAGTGTTAATCTGTGGTCTTAATACTTAATTGAGTATATGTTTTGGTATTTTTTTAATGCTTTCTGATTGTGTCCAGGATGTGGGCTTCCCTTTTCATTGTTCTTATTGCTTAACTCAGACTTACTTTCACAGGTGTTGTCTGCCTCCCTGGTGTATGGCAGTTGGTACTGGTTCTTGCCTGGATTTTAGTGTTTTATGAGTGTGATTGTAGTTTGACTATATGGCAGCAGTTGCTGTCTCTTCTTGGGTAATATAGGGAGAGAAAGAGTCCCCCAAAAGTAAAAGGGGGAGCATAAACCAATAGACCAGCAATAGCAAAAAAACAAGAAATACAACAACAACAACAGAAAACCTAGATTGGATACTGTAGTCTATAATCACAGAAAGGGGAGAGAAGAAGAAAAAAATCTGTATCCTAATATGAGTTTGACTTTAATGTCCTCTTTCAGCTTCATGCTTTCAAGGCCGTCTGATAAATTGCAAGATGCTACTTGTGGTTGTTGTGCTATACCTCAGGATTTAATTTAATTCTCTGCCTGCTTTGTTTTTAAACTCTCTTTCCCTCTCCACACCCCTTGTTCTGGCCTTTTCCCTGTTGAAAAACAGTTCAGAGCAGCTCTTGGGCTGATAGTGTCTCTGTGTATGTGTGTCAGAAGCACCCAGCAGTGATGTGGGTTAGGGGCATTCACTCGCTCAGGCACCCCCTCTAGTTACCAGAATGGTGGTGCGCAAACAGTGGGTGGCCAATGAAAAGATACCAAAAACTAGGGGAAAAAAATCATAACAAAGCAAATACAACAAAGTATATTGTCTACCTTTGCTCTGAGGTTCCCACAGTGTTATTCCGTGATGGGTCTGTTTCCCCCGTTTGGTCTTGCCATTTGGTCTCACCCAAGTTTTCGGCTCCAGGTTGCTGAGCCTGGCAGATTAAAAAGTATACAACTTATTACTTATGCTACAACTTCCACTAGCTATAAGCCTTCAAAATTTTTAAATATTCCTTCCTATGTGATTCAGTTCTGGTGTGGCGCTGTGGGTTAATGCACCAGACTTCATAGCCATTTGAACTACAGATCGGTGGTTCAAGCTCACCAGCTGCTCCTCGGAAACCCTATAACAGGGTTGCTATGGGTCAGAACCGACTTGACGACACTTAACAATAATGTGTTTCAGAGTTTTGGAGCTCTTTCCTGAAACTGCTTCGCCTGATTTTCTGAGGTATTGCTGACGATGAACTTCAGTGCACCTCTACCCTATTGCCATCTTATAATGTCTTTTATACAAATTGAGCAGCATAATTTTGAATAATTTCCTGATGAGGGTGTCAATAAAGAATGGATTGGGAACATTTCTAACTATGTGGTCCAGCTGCTCAGGTTGATTATATGTAGCTGAGAATAACTAGAATGGAAAGTCATTGAGTGTTCCCTGACTTTATTGCTCTTGCCTGACACCAAAGAGTTGGTTGTACAGTATTATCTAAGTTCTCTGTCCAATTACTCACAGTGGTCTTCTCGTTCATAGCAGTGATGGTTCAACTTGGGAGGTTTGGATAAGTGGTCTGAATACCAAATAATGGTCTCTGATGTTCATTATGAAATATTGTTTGATTTTCTAGCATCATATATCCCATCAACAGAAAGCAAGATATAGTGGGATGTCAGTTGGAACAATGTTGGTACAACCCACATGAGGATTTTGAATTTTGTTGATGGCAGTTCACCACTTTTTAGCATGTAAGCCCCTGGATATACTGTTATTGGTGAATTTGAGAGCTCATGTCATTTTTCTCACCACATCTACATTTTCCTACCCAAGAACCAAAAGGAAAAGTAGAGAAGAAGCTTCCAGAATCTCTTCTTCCCTATTTCATACTACTCTCATGCATTTGCTATGTCCCAGAGTCACTGGTCTTTCTTCAGTTTCCTAAGCTGTATTATGTTCCATACATGTCATGCTGCCTGCCTTTACTCATAGCTGCCACTTCCTCATCCTTCCGATTTCAGTCTATCTGCCACCTCTCTGGTCATCGCAACTAGATTCATCCTCTCTCTCTTTCCATCTATCAGTTTGCCTACTTGTTTTGTCTGTTTATTTTACCACCTTTTTACATTTTATAAAGTCATAATCTATGTTTGTATTGTTTAATATTATATTCTTAGAACAAGGATAGTGCAAATATACGAAGGGGCTTCAAAAAGTTTGTGGGAAAATTCCATTCATTTTTCAATTCCATTTTCCATGAACCTTTTGAAGCTCCTTGTATTTTAAATTCTTTTACATTGGAGTCCTTCATTACACCTGAATAACTAATGTTATTAAAACTACTATTGTGAATATATGAGAAATATAAGGCTCAAAAAGCTCAAGTGACTTGTCCAACATCATACCACTATTAAGTGTGGAGCTGCACTTGAACCCAGGGCTTTTGGCTGACAGACCATTGCTGCTTTCATAACATTGTTGTTTTTAGCACAGCATTCCAATGTCACATTTTTATAAAGTAATGTTCCTTTCAAATAAGTGATCGACTGCAAAGATCTCACTTCTCTGTCTGTGTTTTCCCCTTCAGTTGGTTCCTGAAAACTTAAGTGGATCTATTAGAACTCTATAGAGGGATGGTTTTGTTTTCTCTCTGTAAGAGAAATAGCCACTGCTTTCAGAACTGATTAGAGGTAATGTCTTCCCCTGGAGACATAATCAGCCCTGGATGGTAGGTTCTGATAATGTCTGAGTTTCTCCTGCTCTGCCCTGGGGAAGGTGAAGGGTTTTCAGACTTTCCTTTTTAATGACTATGTAAGGGGAAAAGAACAAGCTGATGCCAGGGAAAGGTCGGTCAGATTGAGAATGCTAATGGACTCTGCATGGCTGTAGCCCTGTGTCATGGCAGGGGGCTGACTTTGGAGTCTTTTCCCTACACATCCTAATCATTTCAAGGAGCTCAATCATACCCAGGGCTAGCCCTGTGCAAATCAAAGGGGGAGTTAACTAGTTGCTAATTTCTCCCTTTAAATGACATCTTTCCTGTCATGAAGTAGCTTTGTAACACAGAGACTTAAGTGAAGGTGCCAACTCTATATTTACTGGCACAATCTCTTCCCTCAATATTTACTTCTAAATTAGGCAGCAAGGGGCGACCCTGGCAAATCAGAACTTCCACGAGTCCTGACAGCCATCTCATTGGGATAAGATGAGACAAAAATTGCTCTGAGTGAGGTTTCTTCTCCTCCCTACTCCTCAGACTGCCTTAGAACTTCATTGAAAAGCAAAATCACTCTGATATATATATATATATATATGGTGCTCTGGTAGCGTAGTGGCTACGAATTGGGCTGCGAACCGCAAGGTCAGCAGTT